>NW_021703779.1:80395425-80434842 GCF_005190385.1 Monodon monoceros
ATGTCTTTTCCATTATAGGCTATTACAAGATATTAAATACGGTTCCCTATGCTATACAGTAGGTCCTTGCTGCCTCTGTTTTTTTTAATAGATGTGACCCTCCTGCCCCCAACAGGTGAAGTGACTTACCTACATCACACAGGAACTCAGGTCCCCTAGTGCACTGCACTTTCCACTATGGCATGCCAGCTTACAAGCACAACCTGCCGAGACTGAACCAGGAAGAAATAGAAAATATAAACAGACCAACCACAAGCACTGAAATTGAAACTGTGATTAAAAAACTTCCAACAAACAAAAGCCCAGGATCAGATGGCTTCACAGGCGAATTCTATCAGACATTTAAAGAAGAGCTAACACCTATACTTCTCAAACTCTTCCAAAATATAGCAGAGGGAGGAACACTCCCAAACTCATTCTATGAGGTGCTTTGTGACCACGTAGTGGGGTGGGATAGGGAGGGTGGGAGGGAGACACAAGAGGGAGGAGATATGGGGATATATGTATATAGCTGATTCACTTTGTTATAAAGCAGAAACTAATGCAACATTGTAAAGCAATTATACTCCAATAAAGATGTTAAAAAAATAAAAAATAAAATAAAATAAATTAGACCCACTGCTTTCCAATCTCTCATTCTCTTTCCCTCGGTCCCTCCCTCCTTCTTTCTCTCTCCTCCTCTCGCTCCCCTTTCTCCCTCCCTCTCTCCCTTCCTCCTCCCCTCTCATCATCCCAGGCCACTCTCTATCAGCATCACACTTGCAGTGAATTGCCAAGGTTTTGAATCACTATATGACAATAATAGAAAACATATAATTAATATAATTATAGAACCTAGCTACTTTTAAGACTATGTCTCTGAAATTGCTTAAATCTGGAGCAAGGGAAGCAAAAGAAAAAAATACGAAGGAAGGTAGGAAGAAAAGGAGAGGGATAGGAAGGTGGGAGGAGGCTAGGAGGAAGGAGGGAGGAGGCTAGGAGGAAAACCGAGCAAGCGATGCCTTAAAAATGCACACAAACTGCAAATAATCAAGTTTCTAACACTCTGCCAAAAGGTTGATCGCTATAGTTTAAAGGGGAAAATTACAGTCAGATACAAATTTCCTAGATCTAACTTGAGAGTGAAAGGCAGTTAAAAATGTAGGGACACTCTCATAAACAAAACACCCTTTACTATTTGGATGCTTATAACCCTAGAAGCATTATTTCAGTGATTTTCTTGTTTCTCAACTAAAATATTTAGAAAAACAGAACATGAATGATACAAATAGGGACTTTCTTTAGAACCTCAGTTTATATTGTAGGGGTAGTCATAACATTCATGAATAAACGTTCTAAATGGCAGAACTGGAAACTAGCTCATTCTTTTTTTTTTTTTTTTGCGGAACACGGGCCTCTCACTGTTGTGGCCTCTCCCATTACAGAGCACAGGCTCCGGAGGCGCAGGCTCAGCAGCCATGGCTCACGGGCCCAGCCGCTCCACAGCATGTGGGATCCTCCCGGACCGGGGCACGAACCCGTGTCCCCTGCATTGGCAGGTGGACTCTCAACCACTGCACCACCAGGGAAGCCCGGAAACTAGCTCTTTGAACCCAAATCTGTTGATCATCAATTTCATTTCTCTGCATTTCTTATGTTTGAAAATATTAATGTTCCTACATAAAAATTAAATGGATTATATTCAAAGAAGAGGAAATACATACAAAATTCAAAACACCTTTTAAAATGTGAAAAGAACATTTCCATTTCATCTGGGATCATAGCATTGAACAAAAGCCAACTGTACTGATGTGATAAAGAGCAATTAAACCAAATAGGCATTTAGAATAATATATATTACAAAGAAAAAGTCAGTTGACTCAATTCAATAAATTTGTTTCTGCTTTTGTTTTGCTTTGGGTTTTGTTGTATATCCACTCAAACCATTTTGCATTTAGCAAGTGTGAATGGCTACAGACCATTTTTACAAATTTACTGAAAGTTTTGAGCTATCTTTTTTTGTAAAAATAAGCAGTCAACAAATAATAAAGTACATAAGATTCTTTAAAATGCTGAGCACTAGGCTTAATGCTTTAATTACCTAAAAAGAATGGGAAATGTTAATTAAATCCAACCCATATTTCCTAATTTTAAAAAGAAATAGACCATAAGTATACATAATTTTTGTCATGCAAAAAGCTTGAGAATCCTACAAAATGCTTTTTCACATTTTACTCAGCATTTCAAATCTAGGAATGGCTCAGATTATTTCTCTAAAAATGTACTTAAAAGTGAGGTCTTTTTTTGGTATTGAAGAAGTATGCTTCTAGATTATCTAATTGAAATTTCCACATAATTTAAACTATAAGGTTAAATATTAAAACTTAGTGTTAAATTTCAACCCATTTAAAGACAGGAATAAGAGGGAATTCCCTGGCAGTCCAGTGGTTAGGACTCTGTGCTTTCACTGCCAAGGGCCTGGGTTCAATCCCTGGTTGGGGAAAGAGCCCACAAGCCTGCAAGCTGCACTCTGTGGTCAAAAAAAAAAAAAAGGATGCTCATTATCACTACTATAAGTTAGCATTTTTCTGGAAATGTTAGTCAATTAAATAAGATAAAGAGAAAAGGGAAAATACATTGCAAAGAAAGAGGTATTTACTACTATTCACAGGTAGTATCATTGTCTACTAGAAAATTCATGAGAATCAACTGCATGAACTATTAAAATGAATGTGAGAGTTTAGGAGAGTGACTGGTGAGAGCAATAGCATATAAATATATAAAATGAATACAAACATAAAGGAAGGAAATATCCTATTCAAAACTGGAACAAGACATTATAAAATACTTAATATTGAACCTATGAAGTATCCAGGAAGAAGAATTCAATATTCTACTATCAGATATAAAAGAATATGTGTACAGATGCAAGGAGGTATTTATCTCCTTAATATTGACTCTCATAAATCATTAACAGAAAAAAACAAAAGAATTCAAAAATGAGAAAAGACATAAATAGAAAAATGAAAAGGGATATTAAATACCAACAAACATTTGAAAACAATTCACTGGTGATGGAAATAAAATATATCCTAGTTATTAAATTACAAACATAAAATCACGTTAACACTCACATAGCTGGGGGTACCACAAATGACTGCATCTTTCTCAAGGGTACTTTGGAAGTGTAAGACAAAGTCCTCTGAATTGTCCATTCCCTTTAATTCAAACATTCTACATTTATGGGTTTCAAGGAAATAAACTTATCTATATATAAGTATATTGTTTATAAATTGTTCTTCCCAACATTACTTAGAATTATGAAAAATTGGAAATAATCTGAACATTCAACCATATATGATTAGCTAACTAAGTTATTCGTTTATTTGGTGAATACCACAGACATTAAAGATGACAAAAAGTGGAGGAGTGGTTCAAGATGGTGGAGTAGAACGACATGCGTTCACTCCTTCTTGCTACAGCACCGGAATCACAACTAAATGCTGAACAATCATTGACAGGAAGACACTGGAACTCACCAAAAAAGATACCCCACATCCAAAGACAAAGGAGAAGCCACAGTGAGATGGTAGGAGGGCCGCAATCACAATAAAATAAAATCCCATAACTGCTGGGTGGGTGACTCAAACTGGAGAACACATACCACAGAAGTCCACCCACTGGAGTGAAGGTTCTGAGCTCCACATCTGGTTTCCCAACCTGGGGGTCTGGCAACGGGAGGAGGAATTCCTAGAGAATCAGACTTTGAAGGCTAGTGGGATTTGATTGCAGGACTTCAACAGGACTGGGGAAAACAGAGACTCCACTCTTGGAGGGCACACACAAAGTAATGTGTGCATCGGGACCCAGGGGAAGGAGCAGTGACCCCATAGGAGACTGAAACAGACCTACCTGCTGGTGTTGGAGGGTCTCCTGTGGAGGCAGGGGGCGGCTGTGGCTCACTGCAGGGACAAAGACACTGGCAGCAGAAGTTCTGGGAAGTACTCCTTGGTGTGCGCCCTCCTAGAGTCTGCCATTAGCCCCACCAAAGAGCCGAGGTAGGCTCCAGTGTTGGGTCGCCTCAGGCCAAACAACCAACAGGGAAGGAACCCAGCCCCACCCATCAGCAGACAAGTGAATTAAAGTTTTACTGAGCTCTGCCCAACAGAGCAGCACCCAGCTCTACCCAACACCAGTCCCTCCCATCAGGAAACTGGCACAAGCCTCTTAGATAGACTCATCCACCAGAGGGTTGACAGCAGCAGCAAGAACTACAAACCTGCAGCCTGTAGAACAAAAACCACATTCACAGAAAAATAGACAAAATGAAAAGGCAGAGAACTATGTACAAGATGAAAGAACAAGATAAAACCCCAGAAAAACAATTAAATGACGTGGAGATAGACAACCTTCCAGAAAAATAATTCAGAATAATGATAGTGAACATGATTCAAGACCTCGGAAAAAGAATGGAGGCAAAGATCGAGAAGGTGCAAGAAATGTTTAACAAAGATCTAGGAGAATTAAAGAACAAACAAACAGAGATGAGCAATACAATAACTCAAATGAAAAATACACTATACTACCCAAAGCAATCTACAGATTCAATGCAACCCCTATCAAACTACCAATGGCATTTTTCACAGAACTAGAACAAAAAATCTTAAAATTTGTATGGAGACACAAAAGACCTCAAAGCCAAAGCAGTCTTGAGATAAGACAATGGAGCTGGAGGAATCAGACTCCCTGACTTCAGACTATACTACAAAGCTAAGGTAATCAAGACAATATAGTACTGGCACAAAAACAGAAACATAGACCAATGGAATAGGATAGAAAGCCAAGAGGTAAACCCACACACCTATGGCCAAATAATCTATGACAAAGGAGGCAAGGATATACAATGGAGAAAAGACAGGCTCTTCAATAAGTGGTGCTGAGAAAACTGGACAGCTACATGTAAAAGAATGAAATTAGAACACTCTCTAACACCATACACAAAAATAAACTCAAAATGGATTAGAGACCTAAATGTAAGGTCAGACACTATAAAACTCTTAGAGGAAAACATAGGAAGAACACTCTTTGACATAAATCTCAGCAAGATCTTTTTTGATCCACCTCCTAGAGTAATGGAAGTAAAAACAAAAATAAACAAATGGGACCTAATGAAACTTCAAAGCCTTTGCACAGCAAAGGAAACCATAAACAAGACGAAAAGACAACCCTCAGAATGGGAGAAGATATTTGCAAATGAATCAATGGGCAAAGGATTAATGTCCAAAATATATAAACAGCTCATGCAGTTCAATATTAAAAAAAACAAACAACCCAATCAAAAAATGGGCAGAAGACCTAAATAGACATTTCTCCAAAGAAGACATACAGATGGCCAAGAAGCACATGAAAAGCTGCTCAACATCACTCATTATTAGAGAAATGTAAATCAAAACTACAATGAGGTATCACCTCACACCAGTTAGAATGGGCATCATCAGAACATCTACAAACAACAAACGCTGGAGAGGGTGTGAAGAAAAGGGAACCCTCTTGCACTGTTGGTGGGAATGTAAATTGATACAGCCACTATTGGAGAACAGTATGGAGGTTCCTTAAAAAACTAAAAATAGAATTACCATATGATCTAGCAATCCCACTCCTGGGCATATATCCAGAGAGAACCATAATTCAAAAAGACACATGCACCCCAATGTTCATTGCAGCACCATTTACAATAGCCAGGTCATGGAAGCAAACTAAATGCCCATCAACAGACACATGGATAAAGAAGAAGTGGTACATATATACAATGGAATATTACTCAGCCATAAAAAGGAACGAAATTGGGTCATTTGTAGAGACTGTCATACAGAGTGAAGTAAGTCAGAAAGAGAAAAACAAATATCATATATTAACGCATATATGTGGAATCTAGAAAAATGGTACAGATGAGCCAGTTTGCAGGGCAGAAATAGAGACACAGATGTAGAGAACAAACATATGGACACCAAGGGGGAAAGTGGTGGGTGTGTGGGTGGGATGAATTGGGAGATTGGGATTGACATGTATACACTAATATTTATAAAACAGTTAAATAATAAGAACCTGCTGCATAAAAAGAAAGTTAAAAAAAAAATGACAAAAAGTGTTAAGTATGTTTTAAGTGTAAAAGCATATAAAATAATAATTCTATTTTTGCTTATTCATAGATACACTTTTTCCTTATTTATTAAATAAATTATGTTGAACATGTGTTTATATCTTCTCAATGCCTCAGAGTCATTTTCTATTAATTCACTGATCATTAATCATTAGTGAATATATATTAATATATTGATTATTAATAATTAATTCATAATTTGTCAACTATTATACTGGTCTATAAAAGTGACCTCTAGGTGACCTTAGAAGCTACTAAAGGGTATAATTTTATATAACCTCTCACTAAATGACATCAGTGGGTTCTCTCGCATCTCATCTCCCAAGTAAGCGAGAGCCAGGGAAACAGAAGCTTAGGCTGAAGTTTCCTATCTCAAGCACAGAGGTGGGCATTATTTTTTTTATAAATTTATTTTATTTATTTATTTTTGGCTGCGTTGGGTTTTCATTGCTGTGCGTGGGCTTTCTCTAGTTGTGGCAAGCAGGAGCTACTCTTCATTGCAGTGAGTGGGCTTCTCACTGCGGTTGCTTCTCTTGTTGCGGAATACGGGCTCTAGGCACACGGGCTCAGTAGCTGTGGCACACGGGCTTAGTTGCTCCATGGCATGTGGTATCTTCCTGGACCAGGGCTCGAACCCATGTCCCCTGCATTGCCAGGCAGATTCTTAACCACTGAGCCATCAGGGAAGCCCAAGGTGGGCATTATTTACCTAAGGGATACAGTGACTGGAGCCCAAGGTAAAATTCAAAATGTTTCATCTTGGAAACAGGCTAAACCAATATGTCATACAAACCAACCAAATTCAACAGAGAGAAATTCTGGACATGAAATCAACACGATGAAAACTGTGGGATAAACTTTAAAGCAAAGGGTTAGAACAGTCTAGAGTAATTTCCTAAGCCAAGTATTTGCCTCTGCAGTGGGGACTTTTTATGCCTCTATCGCTCAAGATGAGAAATAAACTACAACCTAAAGTGTTCAACTTAGAGGCACACACATACTGCTCTGCTTTTTAAGTTTTTAGATTTTATCATTATATTTTTTTTCCCTCTTTTCCTCTACAACCTGCCACTTATGCTGTCAGTGTGGTTTCCTTTTTTTCTGAACATTCTGTCTTCTTATTTGCTTCTTAGCATCTGCTAGAGACTGAAAAATCACAGAGCCAAGTATGTTTGAATGCCTTTAGTACCAAAAAAAAACCCAGTGATGATAAAGATGTGGCATTAGAAAATCACCATTTTGCAACCATTATATTAATAATTTGTTCTAAGAATCATCAACAGCCACTAATACTGTTGGGTGATATATGAAGAATGATATACTATATTTACATAGTATCGAAGCATTTCTCAGCAAATTACCTATTAATTACAAACAGTGGAGCAAACCAGCAGACATCATTTTAAAATCAGTTAACTTCACTGGTGATGGGAAATGTGATGTAGCTTAAAGGACACAACATTTCTTCTATGATATTCCTGCCCAAAATGCATAACCTGAATTTAAACATGAGGAAACATAAGATGAATACAAACTAAAGTACATTCTACAAAACATATGCCTATAATCTTTGAAAATATCAATATCATAAGAGACAAAGAGGGCTGAGGTAACATTCTAATTAGAGACTAAAGTCAAATGACAACTGAATGTGTGATCCTGCATTGCCAAAAAGGACATTATTGGGACATTACTGGAGCAACTGGCAAAATTTGAATATAAACTATTGCTAGATAATAATATTATGCCTATTATCTAAAAGAAAGTATGATTAAGGAAAAGTGGCAAAATGTTAACAACTGGTGAATATGTGTGAAGGATAATTGGAGTCCCTTGTGCTATTCTTAAAGTGATTCTGTAAGTTTGAAATTATTTCAAATTAAATTTTTAAAATATGTAATGATAGAGCACCTACTTTCATTTCCCTGGAAAGCTTGACTGATACATATTTTGGCTAATCAGATACTTCCTTGGCTAAATACCCTTATCTTAATTAAGACAAATAAGAGGAGTTAAATGTTGCTAATTTATAAATTCTTTATTGTTATGTACTGAGTTGAATGTATTTTATTGCTACTAAATCACACTCATATATTCTTTTGAGTCATAAGTCTATACATATGCACTATTCATGATTACTTACCAATAATGAACTAGAAATTACCTTGACAAAGGGGAAAATCTATAGACTAAATAGAAACATCCAAATATATTAGCCTAGAGCTTCATATACACGATTTCATCATTCAAACTGAATTAATTATAGGTTACAGTCAAAATCAGAGAGTTGA
This sequence comes from Monodon monoceros, assembly GCF_005190385.1. NCBI lineage: Eukaryota > Metazoa > Chordata > Mammalia > Artiodactyla > Monodontidae > Monodon > Monodon monoceros. Next base: position 80,403,856 of record NW_021703779.1, read on the forward strand.
TACTTTTCTATGTGTAAGGTCATAGCAGTTGTACTGTCTAATGGTGGGAAGCAGGCAGGAGTACATAATTCAATAACATCATAAAAAATAGCCCTGAAAAGTATTTATCCAAAATTAAGAGGCCTGTCTTAGAGAAATCATCAACCTTTTTACTGACAACTTAGAACTTCCAGTAGTTCTAGAAATAGCCACTCCTACTCAAGCTAAATAAGAAGTGGCTGTAGTGTTCTCAATCTCTACTGCAAATCAATTATTCTCCAGTAAGGAGAGAAAATGCTATTAATCCACCTTTGTTGTGATTCTGACAGCAAAATTAAATATAACTGGACTAGAGAAAGTATAGTCCATATGAATTTGCTGTTAATAGACAGAAATCATACAGTCTGAATGAAAGACTAACAAAATGAGTTGAGACTGAAATTATCTGCTTGATTTGACGTGGTAGTAAAAACCTATCATCAGAATAGAAGTGATTTAATCATTTTATTCCTGAGACTTGCTATTTTGTTAATGTAAAAAACGTTTAGGGCTTCCCTGGTGGCGCAGTGGTTGAGAGTCCGCCTGCCGATGCAGGGGACACGGGTTCGTGCCCCGGTCCGGGAGGATCCCACATGCAGCGGAGTGGCTGGGCCTGTAAGCCATGGCCGCTGAGCCTGCGCATCCGGAGCCTGTGCTCCGCAAGGGGAGAGGCCACAGCGGTGAGAGGCCCGCATACCGCAAAAACAAAAAAAAAACAAATAAACAAACCAAAGTTTACCGATTAATCTGTATGCCTGAATATCTGTTTTAATTATGCAATAAATATGATAATATTTCTATTGCTGACCAAATTGAAATTGTAATTATTCTTTCCTTAAACTATAATTTTCCACAGAAACTTAATCATATATATTTGAAATAATAACAACAGTAATACTGTAAATATAACAACTACTATTAACATTATTTGATCACTTACTACTGTTACTACTAATAAAATTTATATAATACTATTTCTTTAACATCTTTATTGGAGTATAATGCTTTACAATGGTGTGTTAGTTTCTGCTTTATAACAAAGTGAATCAGCTATATATATACAAATACCCCATATCTCCTCCCTCTTGCGTCTCCCTCCCACCCTCCCTATCCCACCCCCTAGGTGGTCACAAAGCACCGAGCTGATCTCCCTGTGTTATGCGGTTGCTTCCCACCAGCTATCTATTTTACGTTTGGTAGTGTATATATGTCCATGCCACTCTCTCACTTTGTCCCAGCTTACCCTTCCCCTCGCCGTACCCTCAAGTCCATTCTCTAGTAGGTCTGCATCTTTATTCCCGTCTTGCCCCTAGGTTCTTCATGACCATTTTATTTTATTTATGCCTGTCTCTGGTGTCCACGCTGATAGCTGTGGCTCGAGCCCATCTCTGGAGCTCATTTAGGCGGTGCTCTGAATCCTCTCTCCTCGCGCACCCTGAAACAATTGTCTCTTGCCTCTTAGGCAGTTCCAGACTTTTTCCCGGAATCCCTCCCGCCCCTTCAGGTTGTGTTCACACAGCCAACCCCAGTCGTCTCCCTGGGGTCTGACCTCCGAAGCCAGAGCCTCAGCTCCCAGCCCCGCCTGCCCCGGTGGGTGAGCAGACAAGCCTCTCAGGCTGGTGAGTGATCGTTGGCACTGATCCTCTGTGCGGGAATCTCTCCACTTTGCCCTCCGCACCCCTGTGGCTGCGCTCTCCTCCGTGGCTCTGAAGTTTCCCTCCTCCGCCACCCACAGTCTCCACCCGCGAAGGGGCTTCCTAGTGTGTGGAAACTTTTCCTCCTTCACAGCTCCCTCCCACTGGTGCAGGTCCCATCCCTATTCTTTTGTCTCTGTTTATTCTTTTTTCTTTTGCCCTACCCAGGTACGTGGGGAGTTTCTTGCCTTTTGGGAGGTCTGAGGTCTTCTGCCAGCATTCAGTAGGTGTTCTGTAGTAGTTGTTCCACGTGTAGATGTATGTATTTCTGATGTATCTGTGGGGAGGAAAGTGATCTCTACGTCTTACTCCTCTGCCATCTTGAAGGTCTCCCCCTATATAATACTTTTATGTGCTTGACACTGTTCAAAGCCTTTTGTATGTCAATTTATTCCTTCTAACGGCCATATGAGGTAGTTGCTATTATTAGCTCCATTTTTAAAATAAGGAAAGTGAAGTTAAATTACCTGCCCAAGATAAGATTCCTAGTAAGTGGTGCATCTGGAGTTTGAAACAAAGCAGCCTGGGTCTAGAGTCCACTCTTTTAACCATACTATGTTCATACACTGTGCTAAGCACTCTACAAATTTCTCTATTTTGGCTGCAAGTAACCTAAAACATTAGTTAAACTCAAACAATAAAGAAATGAGTAGAATTTGCATAAGACTTAGTTCAGAAATAAGACAAATTCAGGGTTGGTTGATTCAGCCTTTTACTGGCAACTTCAAGAAACCAGATCCTTTCCATTTCTCCACTGCTGCCTAAAATGTCTGCTTCATCCCAGAGCTTGTTTCTCCCTGGCTCTAGGAAGGCTTCCAAGAGGAAGTTGGATTACATGCTTCTACATTCATGTCTGTGTCATTTTGCTCCTCTGAGAAGCAGAAAGCAAGGTGGAATTGTATGTGCAAGATATTTGTTGGAGGAACATCTGTGAAGGACAAAGGGGAGGAAGGAAGTATAGGAGGATCCTTCAGCTCCATGTCCGTCTGGAGGACTCCTAAACAAAATGTGGTTCTGTCAGAAACTTGGAATGGCGAACAAATGACAGGTTGGCCACAACCAATATCCCCTACATATCCTAACAATTCTATGATGTTTGATGCTATGGAAACTACTGAATAGGACTTAAAAGCAAGGTAAAGTGGAACAGGAGAATCAAGATGGTGGAATAGTAGGACGTGGAGCTCACCTCCTCCTACAAATACATCAAAAATACATCTACATGTGGAAAAGCAAGGTAAAGTGAACAACCTTTCATTAAAGCCATGAACTTGTAACTTCTTTCATTGAAAATTACTTTTCATGAGAAGGAGCCAAATTATTCACTTTAACAATGATCAAATGGGAAAAATAGAATACCTCAAAATCTAAAGTCAATTTTTTTCTGGTTTCTATCAACAGAAGGTACTAATTAGAGTTTAATATGGAGTTCATTGGAATACCTATTCTGAGGATACTCTTTCTCAGGTGCCAAAAGAGTTGCTTAACATTTTTTAAACCATCCATTCTCATCAGAATCTTAAATTATATTGCGTTTTTTAGTCTGCATATATAAATGCTTCCAAAAATATTTCCATAAGCTACCATAATATTTAAGAATTTTCTGAGTAAATGATAACTAGCTGTTCTGTGATTGAAACAAATAAAGACTTGGAGTATGAAATCCTGGACTCAGGCCATGCTTTCCAACTATGACTTTGGTAAGCCTTGTCACCTCACTTAGCTCAGTTTCTCTGTCTTCGAAATGGGAATCAATGCCCACCTCCTATATCTGTCACAAGGACTTAAAGTGCTAATCAATTTCAAAGCAATTTATAAACTGTAAAGTGTTAATTATCTATAAGTTGTATATAAATATATAAACTAGTAAATGATAGACTCTATTATACACACAGAAGTACATTTACATTACAAAGCTTCAAGACACTGAGGTTGAGTGCATGCTTAATGAAGTAAACTTAAAACCTGAGGTAAAAAACTATCCACAGACATCTTTCTATATTTGGGGGAAAATGGCCTCTGGCATTTCTGGAATAGTTGTCCGGTCCAGTCAACTAGTTGATTTTTAAATTTCTTGTTTTAGCAGAAATTTTGTGGATAAAATGATAAAGGCTACACCATAGCTTCTATCAAGCCTGTCTTTCTGTGGTATACAGTAAGCTCCACCAACTTCTGTCACTACAGGAGCTATTCACAAACCACTACAATTACATAGGGTGCTATAATACCTATGACAGTGCCTAATATTAAATCTGGAAAGTCTCAAAAGACTGTCTGTGCCTGTAGTGTTATCCGTTTGCAAAAGTCAATTTGACCATGCAGTCTGTTGGTTTTATCTATTCATCTTTATTAATGCTCAAACAAGGTGTTTTGGATCAGAGACAGATTTCTCATTAATTACCTTACAGTTAATACTAAGCATTTTCCTCCTCCTTACCTTGGGATGATACCATGAGAACCACGTCAAATTTCCTACTCAAGCAGCAGATATTTCATAGGTAAATGATGGCAAACAATGGATTTTCTCCATTTATATGCAGAAGAAAGATGTCATCCCTTTCCTCATGAAAAGAGAGGGTGGACACAAAACTTTTGCTCTTTTGAGCTGAAATGGAAATGAGCCTAGATTCTCACGTTAATCTTTAGGAATATAAACATATCTTTCCAAGAGTCAGATAAACCTTAGATGCTTCCAGTTTTTAAGTTCTAAAGATGTCTTCAAGGGAAAAACATGGGAAATGCCTAGGAATATGGAGCTCCAGGCTTTCTGGCACCCCAGGGCTTCACCTATGGACTTCATTTGGACTGTAACCATTTGTCCCCCTTGAATCAGAGCAATTAGCTACACAGGTGGCTACAGATCTACTTCTCATGGTATATGAACAGTAAAATGTTCCTAGGGGAAATGAAAGCAAACATGCTCGATCTTTATATAATATACATGTCTTTTGTGTCAGAAGGCTGGAGATTTTTACAGGAGCAACAAGAAATCCAAGGAAGTTTTCTTTCCCCACAGTCGTTTATTTAAAATATAAATTAGCCTACCTACTCATTCTGTTCCTAAAGGGCATGACTTTCTGGAACATATTCTTTTATGATAGTCTTATTTAAGTAACAGCAAAAAAGGAGGTGGTTTAGGAGATTTGCATCAGTCATTCAATAAACAATTTGTAAAGGGTGCTCCTCTTTCTACAGATTAAAATGTAGTTGATATACACACAAACATATATAAGTACATAAGCCACATTTATACATCAGTTTCATCCATTTTGTTCCTAGTTATTCACTCTAAAAGGACTGCTTAAATCCTGTAGTCCACTGCTATTACTGGAGCCATTAAGAAAACTGCCCTGCTCATTTTCATTGCCTGGAAAATAGACTTTTATTCCAGTGATTTTTTGTCAGAGAGAGTGATGGCTTAGCAAAACAAGAGTCACGTTGTTTGAATTAACTACATAAGTGGTCAGGGACTTCTGAGTACTTTCAAGCCTTTTATAATAATACGCTTGCATCCTAGTTGCTGGGGAATGAATGCACTCCATTATTTTATTTCACTCACTATATATCAATGAAGTACAGTAATCAAAACAATAGTTACAACAGTACGGAGCTCTCTGTGGACAGCAGATGGCACTACAAGAAACTTTAAAGTGGCACACCCAAAGGCTTCTTCTAGTAATGCTCCCTCCCACATAGACTAGTCTTCCCTCAAGCTCCTCAAAAAGTTTAAGAGGTGAGGTTGACCTAGTCTCTTGACATTCACTCCAACAGACTGCGTTTCTGTTTTCATAGCTTCAGTTTCACCTGCATACAGTGAATCTGCATCTCACCTTCCCCATCCATTTTTACTCCCTTGATTCTGATTGTCCATAAGATTTTTTCCTTGAATTATCTTCTATTACCTAAAATTAGACTGTGATTAGAATGTTTACACAACATCCCCAAATTCCTCATCAATCTCAGCATTACTCCTGATGGTGACTGGTTGCCCAGGAATCATCTTTGAAACCTCTATAATTAGCTCTATGAATTTCCTGGACTTACCACTGGTTTTACATTTTCACAGACATTGCTCTAATCTAAACACTAATCCATCCACTCTGAGGTTAACGTCACTTCCTCCTTTCTTCTAACTTCTCCCTATCAGTCTGCTCTACCATGTGATGTTCTTCTAGTCTTTCCTCTAATATCTTGCAGTTTCTCTTACAGCCTTCAAATTTAAGGATAAGGTAGTGTTACTCAAATAGCAAAAATTACACATTATCATTAAGTGTACATCTTTCATTCTCCCTCCTTTCAGTGATCCTGATGCTAGACAAACATGGAAGTATTTGTATAGTTCAAGACAAATTTCACAGCTGAATGTGTCCCTGTGATTGCCTTGCTGAGAATCATGTTATTATTTTCCAAAATTTGTGAAATTTCTTGTCCCATGGTCTCAGGCAGCCAAAGATAACACGAGAAAATTAGCATAATAACGGATCTATCCAAACATATCTACCAGTGGAGAAACCATAAAGATGTAGAACCAAGTGCTTTCACTAATCTGCATCGTGTTTCACAGTAACAAAGAAGCAACGAGACTGACTGTTGAATCACTGCATGGCAGATATGCAAATTTCATTTTAAAACCTCATATTCATTGAAGAAACCTTGTTAATGGAATGTTGGATAATGGAATGTTAGCCTCCCATCAAATACAGCATGAAACGACTGCTAAGGATTTTACCAAAATTAAAATCAGAGTATTTCACAGCCAAGATGGAAACATGCCACATGTCCTCTAATAAGAACAAGGCAAATTAAAATATTAATTCAAGTGGTTGCCCATTGTGTTGAGGCATCATGAGACTGCTGACAGTTTTGCTTTCAACTTAACAATACATTTCCTCACACGACTTAAAAATAATTGGAACTTTTCCCTGTGCACTGTTCAGTAGCTTTTTCAAAGTAGCTATAAATTCTCAAAGGCTTTTTATTGCTTAGATAAAGAATATATTTTTCATATTTCAGCATACTAGATTTCTTATACTGAAAATAAGTCTTTGTGAAGAATAAAAATATTAGGGACATTTTATAATCAGACTAGTTAAGAGAGGAGTTTTCTTTATTTCCGAAGGTAAGTGGTAGATCATCTATTGTACTAATTACATACACTGAACATTAATTAAGGCACATGTTAGGGCTTTCTTCTTTTTGGTCATGGTAGAGGGTTGGATGGTCTTTGTTAATTTTAGCTTTGGGACAAAAGACTGGCATGGATTAGGCAGGCATTATTTTTTTGCTTCATACAGCTTCCACAGATGATGTATCATTGTCAGGAGCTCTTTTCAAGATTTGCGAAGTAGTATTAAAGTGCTCGATCTGTTCTCATAACAGAAAAGGTTTCATGTAATTTACCTGTTTCTGATTATTTTATTTTTAAGTCTGGCTTCCTTTCTGCCATGACCAGTGTTTTCAAGCTAACATGCAAAAATGTCTACAGGATCAATGATCCTATTTAAAAAAAAAACTTACCTTGTTGGACGTGGTGGTGGGTGGGGATAGCATGAGATTCTGTGAATTCCAACAATTAAATGTGTGACAGCAATTTCAAAACAAACTTCCAATGAAAATCTCCACCATAATGAATTAGACAACCCGTAGCCTATTTCTTCTAACAAAAAGTACACTCATTCTTTTAAATCTGAACAATATCATGACATAATCAAAGCAACTGCATTACCCCAGTCAACATTCTAACCTATTTTTAAGTAGCATTCTCCACATTCCCAATGTGCATTCTTTTGACATTTAAGGTAACAAATCACCTCTTCTACGCAGGATTTTCTTGCTCCTTTGAACAGTCTCTTAAGGCAAGCTGCAGTATAACAGATACTGACAAATGATGTCGCTATGCATCACTGGTGATGACCAGAGAAATATTAACATCTTGAATGAATTGGGTTTACTCAGCCATATAATAATAATTATACCTGTGCAGTGTGATAGACTCACAGGGCCACAAAGCCAAAAACAGCATGTGGCTGTCCAGTCTATTCCGCTGACTCTGAGCTGAAACAAATGTAAGATTCCTAAAGTATCCATCGACTTCTTCAGTTTAGAAGTCGACTTCTTCCTTTCCCCCTTACAGCACTTCTCCTATCTTCTACCTACAGATAGCAAAAGATGTCTATTTAGTGTTTCACTTTCTTTACACTTCAACGTCTTTTCAGTCCAGTAGCTGTACTCTCACGGCTTCAAGTGTTATCTTTTTTGAAGATGCTCCAGGCTTTAATTTCTGCATCAAACCGTTAGCTCTAATTTGTAATATCCAACTGGGCCTTTCTACCTGGATTACCTGCCACCAAATGCTATGTATCAAAAATGAAATGTCTTTTTCCTTCCACACCCAAATGCCTCTCATAACATGCCTATTTCATTCACCTGGCCCCAAGGCTTGGGAACTCTTCTGGGCGTATAACTAATCAATTACCAAGTGCTATGAATTCCTTTGTTTTTGTTTTGAAACTCATTACTTTCTTTCCATTCCAACTACCTTTCCTTTTCAAACTCTCATCATTTCAGGTAAGATTTATTACAATCGTCTCCTAAATTGCCTCCCAACCTCCAGTCTTTATTTTCTACAAACCATAATGCTATTAAACTTTTTTTTCAAAAAAAACATACCTTCTGTCATTTGAATTTCTGCCAAAAGCCATTTCAACATTTATAATTGCCTGATGTCATAATCCCCATCTGTTTCATAAAAGTCACGCTAGGCACACTATGACAAAGACCAATGAGAATGGGAAGGAATTTGGGAATACATAAGGACTGAGCTAAGGTCGTAGTTCTCAAACTTTAGCACTTCTCATAAGTGGTACTGACTATAGAATTTGTGGAGCCCAGTGCAAAATCAAAAAGCAGGCACCTTATTCAAAATGTTTAACAATCTCAAGAGAGCAACAGCAGAGCATTAAACCAAGTGCAGGACCCTTCTGAGTGTGGGGCCCAGTGTGATTGCACAGGTCACACTCCCATGAAGCCAGTTCTGTACATAAGACTCACCCGATTCACTTGTTTTAAATATGGATTCTTGGATAGCACCCCTGAGAAACTCAGCCTCAGCCTGTCTGTGTAGGACCTGAGAATCTGCATCTTGAACACACATCCTAGGAGATTTGGAAGTTATCATCAGGAGACTATACTTTGAGTAACTCTGGCCTAGGAGAATAACATACAGGGCTAAAGTTGTTCCACAGACAAAGGTCAACAGTTCCAACTGTAGTGTCAAAGGGTTTATGACCAGTTTTGGCTAATCTGGCAGGGAGAACACAGTGAGAAGGACCTGAAGTAATGATGCTACTCTAAAACTGGACTGAGTGAAGCAAAAGCCAAATCAATTATCTACAGGATTAAATTCACCTTGTTAGCCTAAATCTCAAAGACTACCACAATCATTGCCCCAAACTTGCCAGTCATTACTTCCAAACACGAACTCTCCTCTCCAGAAGATGCTGAACATTCAGACTTACTCTATGATGACAAGGCTCACATTGCCTTCCCTTCCAAGTATTGACTCCTTTTGCTCTACCATTTAACACCCAATTCCAACTTCATCTCCTATACATAACTGTCCCTAATTCATAGAACCACTGAATTTTAGAGTTGGAAATTTTCTTAGAAATAATCTAGTACAATGGTCTTGTCTATAGACGATGAAATCAAGACTTAGAAATTTAATGATTTATTTAAAATTACAGAGCCAGTGGGCAAATAATGACCAGAACCCCAAGCCTCCTTCTTGATTCCCAATTCTGTGCTCTTGTCACTGCAGCACACTATTCCCTTTGACACCTCTCTTCTCAAATCCTAGATCATATATTCATTCATTCATTCACTTATTCATTCAATATATATTTATTGGAGACCTATGATTTTCCAGGCAGTAGGTTAGGAGCCAGGAAAAAATGGAATGGGTATGGTCCCTGTTATCAATAATGCCATTATCCTTCCCACTTATTTTACATACTTCAGCAGTATCTTCTACTGTTACAGAATCTTTAGTATGTATGTCTTGCATCCACAATGAAACTACATACATATTGCTTTAAAGCAAAATTGTTTTTTAATGTTATGTTCCCCACAGTCTCTAGCAAATGTGTAGGACTGTTTTATGAACTGAAGGATATTTAATAACTGTAGCCCCCTTCCACAAAATGCCAACAGCATTCTAGTTATTGTGACCCTTGAAACTGTCCCTCCATATTTGTAAACACCCTTGTTGGCCAGAGTCATGTTCATGTATGTAGAACTATCCTTAGTTGAGAAATACTGCCCTAGCACAATGCTTTGCACATAGTATTCATAAAATATTTTCTTGGATAACATTGTTAGAGAAACTCCAAACAAGTTTCATAGATGATATAAGAACTCACAGAATGAAGAGTGGACCAAAAATTGAACCTCCTGAGAAAAAACTGAAGATAAAACAATTTTCTGTAAGCTCTTGCTAGCGATATAAGATATAAAAGTAGCAGTATCCCCACATTTGTTCAGGCTACTTACAAATAACTGATCTGTCATTTGAATTTGAATTTTACCTATTTGGAATTTTAAAAAGCCCTGAATATTCTGTAATCACATCCTTCAAGTTTCTCCTTCAAACTTTCCCTTTATCTTCCTCTTCCCTTCTGTTTTGGAGGAAGTTATGTCTAAACACATTTTCAAGGAGAAACTACATCGGTACCTTTGAACCCACCCTCTGGAACTGTGTCCATACAGTCACTATCACTCTTACTAATAATATCTATTCCAAAGAAAAAAGAAATCAATATTAATGACCACTTATCACAGTTGTGCACCCAGATATATGATATATATTCATTCCTAACTGCACTTCTGCAAATATTATTTATTCAATTTTTACACCAATTCTTTAAGATATATATAGTAAATGTGATTATTCTGACTGGACAGATGAGTAAAATTGGGAACACAACATACCAAATGATTTGCCTATAAACATAAACCGGGACAGTGGCAGAGCCAGCATATAAACACTAACTTCTTGACTATAAATTCAGCAACTTTTCCATCTCCAACACATTTCCTATCATATCGCCCCTTTTTTGATTTTTCAATCTTTTCTACAACATTGATAACTTCCCCCTCTCTTGTAAAAATACACTCAAATGTCACTATTAAGATAAGAAAACAAAACAAAAACCTACACTCTGCCAGTGTTTCCCTTAAACTCTCCTTTTCTCTCTCTTCTTTTCATTACAAACTACAGGAAAGAATCATCTACTATTTCTCACCATTGAGTCATTCCTAAATTGATTACAATCTAGCCTCTGACCCACAACTCTACTGAAGCTGCTTTTCAATAAGGTCACCACAGATTTTTTTTTTGAAAGTAACTTTAAAAAAAAAATAAATTTATTTATTTATTTTTGGCTGTGTTGGGTCTTTGTTGATGCGCACGGGCTTTCTCTAGTTGTGGTGAGCGGGGGCTACTCTACATTGTGGTGGGCGGGCTTCTCATTGTGGTGGTTTCTCTTGTTGTGGAGCATGGGCTCTAGGTGCGTGGGCTTCAGTAGTTGTGGCACGTGGGCTCAGTAGTTGTGGCTCACGGGCTCTAGAGCACAGGCTCAGTAGTTGTGGTGCACAGGCTTAGCTGCTCTGCAGCATGTGGGATCTTCCCGGACCAGGGCTCGAACCCATGTCCCCTGCATTGGCAGGCAGATTCTTAACCACTGTGCCACCAGGGAAGCCCACCACTGATTTTCTAATCATCAAATTCTGTGGACTCTTCACTCTCTTAATAACCAGCCTCTCTATAGCAGCTGAGGCAACCACACCCTCTCCCTGATTCAAATATTCTCCTCCTTTGGCTATCATGAAACTACACTCTCCAGTTTTCCTCATACATCTTTTTTGCATTCAGTTCAGTTTCTTTAGCTCTTTCTTCTTCCTCCACTTACCCTTCAAATGTAGACAGAACCCAAGGCTCTGCCCTTCTTCACAGTCACCATTCCTCCCCTTAGATACTCTCATCCTCTCACATGGCTCCTATCACCACCTTTCCACAGATAAATTTAGACATTTCTTGGCTTCTTACCTCCAAATATATTGTTTCATGCTGCTCCATGAATAAGTTTAAATATGAATTTTTTTTGCCACTCCTCAAATTCACCTTTCTCCCATCTAAAATCTGCTCCTTTTCTTGTGATACTTATCTAAATTAATATTAATTGTATTTCAAAATGGCTTCTAAGACCCATCTATATTACCTCTGCAATTTTCCTTATATCTATCCAGAAATCTGCACTCTCACAGCCTTAATCCAGGCCCTCAACAACTCTGAACTGTGCCATCTATAAGACAGGCATAATATCACCTATCTTACAGGACTATGGTTGAGTCAAACTAAGTGATACATATGAAAGATCATTGAAATTTGTTGAGTAAATGCCAATATAATTCATAGATTTTAATACTCACTTTGATATATCCCTTATTTTAAATTTAATAAAAGATTGTAATTTGTAATTTTGTTGAGGCATGAATTTGAATCAAGTATCCGTAGAGAATGTACTCAGTGGCCCTGTCCACCATCTGCGTCAATGTATTTTTCCCCCCTCTACACTGTTAAATTTTATTAAGTAATTACAAATTTTTTTACTTTGCAGTGGGGAAAAAAAATCCCTGAAAAGAGAGCCAATCACTGTAGTTGCTGGAGAAAATAAAGACAAAATTAGGAGATGTAAGACATTGATGTCCTATATATGGAAGTTTAACAACAAATTCTGAAGTAATTCCTAGGTTAAAGAAGAAATTATAATGAACATTACAATATATTTAGAACTAAAACAATAAATGCATTTTATTAAACTAAGTGGGATGCAAATAAAGCAGAACTATGATAAAACATACAGCTTAAATGATGATATTAGAAGAAAAAAAAAAATGAGCCCAATCTTAGTAGCAATCAGGGAATGCTCATTATAAAGCAAAACTAAATACCTGTATACACTTTCCAGACTGGAGACACGTAAAAAGTTAGAGAAGACCAAGTATGGAGCTCCGAGAACTCTTATATACTGTACACTGCTTGCAGGATTGCAAATTGGTACCTGGTGAGAGTGTAAACTGGTACACTTAGATAAACTGTTTACCATATTCTATTGAAGGCTAACTTACACATACCTTATGGGTGAACAATTCTGCATCTAGTATATAGAGAAACTCTTGCTCCAAGAGAAATGTACGAGAATATTCATAGAAGGATTATTTGTGATAGCAAAAACTGGAAATAAGTCAAATGTTTAATAACAGCACACTGGATATATAAATTGTGGTATATTCACAAAATTGATTACAGCAATGAAAGTGAAAGAATGAATCTAACAGATATAATATCAGGTGAAAAAAATAAGGTTTATAAAGGGTACATTATGTTTTGTTCCATTAAATGTAAAGTTCAAAAACAGAGAAGGTTAAACTATATCATTTAGGGATGAATATTTAAGTAATAAAATTTTAAATAAACAAATTATATCTCATCACGGTAGTGGTTACATGTAGAGGGCAGAGGTTACATGATCAGGGACACAAGATGACTGCACAGAGGACTAATGGAGTTGGTAGTTCTCCATTTCTTGATCTGAAGAGTGGTTACTTAATAATTATTCATTAAACTGGATGTATATGCTTTTACAGTCTTCTGTATGTAGATCTTAATCCAAAAACTGTTTAAAGAGAAGAAAGCCTCAAAATTAATGAGCTAAGCATACGACTTAAGATGTTAGAAAAAGAGCATCAGAATAAATCAAAAGAAAACAAAATGAAGGAAATAAAGCTAAAATCAGGAATTAGTGAAATATAAGGCATAAAATAGAGATGATAAATAATGTCAAAATGTGGTTCTTAGGAAAGACTAAAAGATGGTTCTTAGGAAAGACTAAAAGAAGACAACAAAACTTTGGCAAAATTAATCAAGAAGAAAAAGAACAAAAGTGCTATATTAGGAATGAAAAAGTGGCATGTATCAGGTATAACAGAAGTGAAACAGATAAAAGGGAAGTACAAACAATGTTATGCCAAGAAGTTTGAAGACACAGATGAAATGAATAAGAAGCATATAAGCACCAAAAAAAAATAACTCACAGAGAAACAGAAAATCTAAATAGTCTTAGAATGATTAAAGAAATTGAAGCAGTAGTTTAAAAATATTTGATCAAAGAACAATCCGGGCCCAGGTGACTTGACAAGAGAGTTCTATCATACATTAAAGGCACACACAATTCAAATCTTACATAAACTATTGCAGAGAATAGAAAAATAGGAAACATTCTCCCATGCATTTTATGAGATACCAAAAAAAGACAAGTACAGTACAAAAAAGAAAACTCAGAAACTGATCACCTTCATGAGCATAGTAGAAATTGATCTAAATATCCAATGCAATTCCAGAAAAAATCCTAACAGGTTATTTGTGTCTGTGTGTGCGTGTGTGTGTGTGTGTGTGTGTGTGTGTGACCTGGCAAAGCAAAGGATCAGAAATAGACAAGATAGTGTACAAGAGTAAGGCAAGGCAACTTGCCCTACCAATTTTCAAACTATAAAGCTATATTAATAGAGATAATGTGGTATTAGAGCAAGAGTGGACATACAGAACAATGGAACAAAATGGACAGTCCAGAACAGACCCATGTATATGTGGAAACTTGATTTATAACAGAGCAAACATTGCAGATCAGTGTGGAAGAAACAGACCATGCATTAAAAGGTACAGGGATAAATGGTAATCGATATGGGGTTAAAAAAAAAAAAAAAAAGCCAGGAGAAGATATTTGAAAGACATATAACCAAGAAAGGATTACTGCACAAATATATAAAGAACTCTGACCAGTCAGGAAGAAAAGACAGCCGTACCAATAGAAAATTTGCAAAAGACATGGTCAGGCATTTTACAGAGGATGAAATACAAATGTCCTGTGAACATATGAAATAGTCCTCAGCTTCACTTATATTCAAGGAAAATCTTAGGAAAGTCAAGTGAGATGTCATTATTTACCCACCAAACTAGAAATACTAAAAATATAGACAACACCAAGTTTTGGAGAGATTGTAAAGCAACAGGAAGTCTCATGCAGTGCTACTGAAAGTATACACAGGTATAAACCACTTAGGAAAACAGCTTGACATTGCTTAGTCAATCTGAGCATTTACTACAACTCAGCAATTCTACAGCTACAACTATAGCTACAACTTAGCGATTCTATTCCTAGGTACATATTCTGAAGAAACTATTTGAGCATGTACTTGAAAAGAACAAAAAGTGTTAAGATGCCCATTGCAGCTGTGTAAAACCGGGTTCCCTGAAAAACAGGGGTTGAGGTAAAAGTTTACGTGCTCAGACTTTACTGGAGAATGCAGTGAGGGAAGCAGGAGGGAGAAAAAAAGTAAAATATCTAAAATAAGCCATAAAAAGTTTTTTATAAAGTGAAGTGAGGTAGGAAAGATGGGAGGGTAAATATATTCAAAAGCTGGTCAAACGTAATAAATGGCTCCGTCTTTGAATGTCTTCAAAGAGGCTTATGCAACTACTTTGTTTTACAAGAGTCTGTTGGGGGGAGGGAAGAGAAAGAGAGATCGATGTATCTGATACCTCCTTCCTCTCTCTCAACTCATCCTGGACAAAGACTGCTTTGCAGGAAATTGGCTTCCCCCATTGCCATTTTGTGTCAACTGTTTCTTCCAAGGAATCAGTGTAGAAGCCAGAGCCCTCACAGTCTAGTCCCGATGGCACACAACACAATAGTCTCTTTTGCCGGTTAGTGCCATGCATGTGTGCTCATTTTAGTCTGTGATAATAACAGCTCCTGGGCTTGATGACCATAGAAATAGTATGAGTAGTTACTAGAGATGCATGAACATAGGAAAAGGTTGGGTGGGAGGGACTAGCAGATCAGTAGCAGGGCATGTAAACTGAGGCTGGTACAGCATTACTATCAATAATAGGAAAAATACTTGAAATAGCCAAATATCTATACCATGTTAGACTAGTTCACTAAATTATGGTATAGTCATATAATGGAATAGTATACAGCAGTGAAAAGGAATGGACTACAGCTATACATGTTAATGTTGGTGAATCCACAAATTATAATGAGATAATGAAGCAAATCACAGAAGAGTATGATTCCATTTATATAAAGTACTGAAATAGGAAAAGTAACATATTGTTTACGCAGACATACAGAAGTGATAAACAATAATTATAATCAAGAGAACCTGTATTAATCAGGGTAGTGGTTACCTCCAGGAGATGGATACAATTGGGGCAGAGGGCACTTAAGGGGATTCTAAGGTTCTGATAACAATCTAGGTCTTAAACAGAATGGCAGGTACCTGGGTATTGGTTTTAACATTATTTTTCAAATGAACATACTCATTTTATTTCACAAAAAAAAAAATCAAAAAAAAATTGGTGGTCCTTAGGCAGAAAAAAATTAAGTTTTACAAATTACCTAGACCTAGATCTATACAATCACTATGGTTCTAAATTGGTCATTAAACTACTGTTATATTTTACGGTACTTTTCCGAACAAATTATATGTCAAAGTTTATTTGCAAATTGAGCCACTTAACATGAATTGTAAGAATCATTGCCTTCTTTTTTAAAAAATTTTTTTAAATGTTTATTTTCTTCTTAGTCATCCATTTTATACACATCAGTGTATACATGTCAATCCCAATCCTCTTTTCCTCTTTTATAGCTGTTAGCAGTTGCCTTATGTATTGAGCTGCTCCTATGTTGGGAGCATATATATTTATAATTGTTATATCTTCTTCATGGATTGATCCCTTGATCATTACATAGTGTCCTTCCTTGTCTCTTGTAACATTATTTATTTTAAAGTCATTTTATCTGATATGAGTATTGCTACTCCAGCTTTCTTTTGATTTCCAATTGCATGGAATATCTTTTTCCATCCCCTCACTTTCAGTCTGCATGTGTCCCTAGGTCTGAAGTGGGTCTCTTGTAGACAGCATAAAGGCGGGTCTTGTTTTTGTATCCATTCAGCAAGCCTGTGTCTTTTGGTTGAAGCATTTAATCCATTCACGTTTAAGGTAATTATCAATATGTATGTTCCTATGACCATTTTCTTAATTGTTTTGGGTTTGTTTTTGTAGGTCCTTTTCTTCTCTTGTGTTCCCACTTAGAGAAGTTCCTTTAGCATTTGTTATAGAACTGGTTTGGTGGTGCTGAATTCTCTTAGCTTTTGTTTGTCTATAAAGCTTTTGATTTCTCCATCGAATCTGAATGAGATTCTTGCTGGGTAGAGTAATCTTGGTTGTAGGTTCTTCCCTTTCATCACTTTAAGTATATCATGCCACTCCCTTCTGGCTTGTAGAGTTTATGCTGAGAAATCAGCTGTTAACCTTATGGGAGTTCCCTTGTATGTTATTTGTCATTTTTCCCTTGCTGCTTTCAATAGTTTTTCTTTGACTTTAATTTTTGCCAACTTGATTACTATGTGTCTTGGTGTGTTTCTCCTTGGGTTTATCCTGTATGGGACTCTCTGCGCTTCCTGAACCTGGGTGGCTATTTCCTTTCCCATGTTGGGGAAGTTTTCGACTATAATCTCTTCAAATATTTTCTTGGGTCCTTTCTCTCTCTCTTCCCCTCTGGGACCCCTATAATGTGAAGGTTGTTGCATTTAATGCTGTCCCAGAGGTCTCTTAGGCTGTCTTCATTTCTTTACATTCTTTTTTATTTATTTTGTTCCACCGCAGTGAATTCCACCATTCTGTCTTCCAGGTCACTCATCTGTTCTTCTGCCTCAGTTATTCTGTTATTGATTCCTTCTAGTGTAGTTTTCATTTCAGTTATTGTATTGTTCACCTCTGTTTGTTCTTTAATCCTCCTAGATCTTTGTTAAACATTTCTTGCACCTTCTCTATCTCTGTCTCCATTCTTTTTCAGAGGTCCTGGATCATCTTCACTATTATTATTCTGAATTCTTTTTCTGGAAGATTGCCTATCTCCATTTCATTTAGTTGTTTTTCTGGGGTTTTATCTTGTTCCTTCATCTGGTGCATAGCCCTCTGCCTTTTCATCTTGTCTATCTTTCTGTGAATGTGGTTTTTGTTCCACACTTCAGGACTGTAGCTCTTCTTGCTTCTGTTGTCTGCCCTCTGGTGGATCAAGCATCATTGCCTTCAAATTTACCTCCCTGCCTCCAATTTTTACTCTTCCAGTCCATTCTTCCTACTACTCCCATTCAGCTTCCAAAACAGTGATTTGATTATGTTATAGTCTGACTAAAACTTTCCATGGGTTCTCACTATTTTTCTAAAGTTTTGGAGGGACCTCATGCAGAATTCAACACTTCCATTCTTTCATAAAGGAAACAATATAGTTAATTAGGGTGCAGCTTTCTTTAGTTACAAATTCAATCTAAAGATATACCCTGATCACCTTGTTTAGGCGGTGAGAAACTGGGGAGCTATTGATTAGACTACTGTATTTTCTAAGACTCTTTAGCAATACATGGTGTCTGTGGATCAAGTCAATAAATAATCCCATCAATATAAGCTGATTTGAATTTGTTTCATTCTCAAATGGTAAGCTTTTCCTGACCTTTTTCTTAAAATCTCAGGGAACCTTACTACTGTCCCTTTCTGTGACTACTACCATCTCAACATACTTTTAAAATCTAATCCTCCTGAGAGAATGTTCTAGTTCTGACAGATTCATGTCATTGCTCCCTAAACAAGCCATTCCTACTTGTATGACATAGCTCATACATCCTCTTGATACGGGACGCCTTCCTCCATCCTTTTTACCCATCAAAGTCTTCCAAAAACTGTCTCTTATGCTACCTTCTCCTTCATATCTATATTTAACAAACATTACTATGTGCCAATGACTATGCTTGGTGTTTACCATGCATTACTTGATTAAATTCTCACAACAACCTAATGAAGTAGGCACTATTACAATCTTCATCTTACAAATGATAAAAATAGGCTCAAAGGGGTTACTTAACATGTCTACAGTCACACAAATAGTAAGTAGCACAGCCAAGAGTAATACAAGAAGTATTTGATTTCAAAGACCATGCAGTGTGAAGCAACTATAATCATCCTCATTAACACTAACCCATTCTTGCTTTGGCTTCCTAGAGAATTTAGAACATTGTTTGAATCATGCTGGCACTAGAATATATAGAGCCACATATGATTTAATAATGTTACATATACTCAATTTTATATCCTGAATAAAATGATAAGTTCCATGAAGATAGACTCTACATATCACATCTTTTTTCTCTCCCATACTCAAAATATACCTATTCTTATTAATTTCATTTCATCGAAACCCTATATTCTATCTTGTTGACTTCTATCTAACAACCCTTGAAATTGCTCCCTTATTTTTACCCTATGTAAACAGTTAATAAATATCAGGAAGTTGAAGATTCATGGCAAATAGGTCTTAATTTGAATCATTAATAATTCAAAATCAATGCTAAAATTGGGACATGCATGAATTGTATGCATTTATATAACTACATGAATCTGTAGTGGATCTAAATCACCACAGATTCTTTAAAGGCTTTCCCTTCCAACTTTCTCTTCCACCTCTATAAAATCTTGCCTCCTCTCAGGAGCAGGAAGTCTTGCTCTGACCCCTAGTGTTGTCACTTTCACTCTGTTCTCTATGCTTATAATAACTTTTGAGGGGTTAGTGATGAAGAGAAAGGGCCATAAAGATAAGGAAACATGAAGAGGAATAAACTTACCTGGTTGATATTTCAAAAATATTACCTTTATTCCTTGTTCTCTCCAGTAAATATTTCCACCTCCATGAAGAAAGCTTACTTCTCATCTAGATGCCTATGAATGGACAGACACATGCAGCCTGTACCCAAAGGTGGAAACTGAGTCTCTCTCCTGAATTTCTTTCTACAGAATGCCATTATTTCCCAAAGGTTTTTCCCTCTTTAGACACTGTATCTCCTTCTACTACTCTGGGGATTTCACCCTCTCACACAGAATATAGCTGTGATAGAACTTACCCAAAAAGAGCAAGAGTAAGCAACTTAGCTTAAAAGCTGTAGGTTGTGTGGGCTCGTTCCTCACCCTGAATCTCCTGCCATGCCCTATTCTTTCTCAGAAGTATTGTCCAGTCTCTTGGCCCTGGCAGTCTGTTTCAAGAAGGGAAATCATTGGTGAATGAGGCTTAGATTCAAGGGAGATGAGTGATTATTATCCAGTTTCTGCACTGCCAGCTGTGGGTTTTCTTTAACGGTAAGATAGTGCTAAAAATGCGGGAGCACAAAAAGAAAAATGCTTGCATTGACTTAATCTCTTAACTGTTTTAAAAAGATTCTTCTTCTCGTCCTTGCCTTGCTATGTGGTTCATTAAGCCTTTCTGCAATGCCTCAGGTGACTGTCCATGAGCATGCTAGTTTTGAGGTCTAAAGGAGTCCCTCTGTTTTGGAAGCCAGAGCTTGTCCCACTGGAGTAACATTTCCCTATTCAGAAAGAGGTTCAGTTCTTTTGGAAATTTAGTCCAAAATTGATCTCAATGGCAACCTCTAACAAGGCTTCATTAGACCCTCTTTTCCAACCTTCTGCTCACTGCCCTGCATCTAAAAAAGAAATTCAAAACCTTACTTAGTGAGCTTTAAAACCCATTGCCCTCTCAGCCCAGCAGAATTACTTTTGAAATCGTCAGTGTCTTCTGGGCATCTACCAATGACTCTGTCATCGCTTACCTGGACAGAGTAATATATTAATATATTCTGATAGTTCTGGTTCATGAAAGACCATAAGATAGTCTGTCTCTAGCCCATTTGTCTAAACATAGCACAAACTTACTTTTATCCTACTACTCCAATGCCATGATAGCATGCAGTGGGAAAATGGAATCTCAGATCTTAATGTTCCATGATTATTACTCAGGAAACAAGGGCAAAATACGATCCTGCCATATGTGAATGAATAATAAAATATTGCTGTTGTTCATTTCTAAGGTTGATTATACTACACTATTATTGATAGCATATGGTTTTAGTTATTTTTATAGTATTAGTAAAGGCTTAGTTCTAATTGGTCCCCGTTCTTTCTCAGTTTCTCCTTGTAGCCAAAGGTTTGCATGCCAGTCATCTGTGTAGGGTCAATGCAGATTGCCTTTGAATAGAGCAATATTCAATTGCCTACATGGTAATCAAACCAAATATCCTGGAGTCACCAATATAGTGGTCACAAATGAGCCACCAGATTTATACAGAAATATTATTTATCTACCTGCCTATTTTCAAAAATAACATATTTGAATTAGTTTATTATGCATGGCACCTATACAAAAAGGCTTTAAGGTTGAGGAAAGAAGATAACTATATGGGAAAACCACACACTGAGGTTAATTACTGCAATTCGTCATTACATTTAACTGTGAGCTTCCCGATAGTCAAGGCAAAACTAGAAATATAATGAATTATGTAGTGGTTATTCTTTTATTAAAAGTACCAATTCATCTGGATACAGATTTTCTTTATTTTTTGCTTTTGCCTGAAACTAAATAGTTAGAGGAGTTTTTCATGAAGCTCTTTATGTAAGAAACATTAGACCTAATAGGCAATGTTCTCAAGCAAAATTTTTCTACTGACTATTTTAAAAATATATCCTCAATAAAAACTGGGTATAATATTAAATTATAATTTTGTGAAGGTGTTTCTACAAAGAGTTATATTAATAATGTCCAGGTAAGTGGTGACCTATCTTGATTCAGAGTTTTGAGTTCACACTAACCAGTCATTTCTCTACATCTTCTTTTTTTCTCATATATCAAGGGCCTTAGCCTTATGCTTAAATCACTCATGTTAATCTGAGAAGTTACTATTACTGTATATCTTCCTCTGAACTTACAAAACTTGCACACATATGATCTCATGTGTCTTCTCAGCACAACCTAGAGACACAGTTACTTTCATGCTTTGCAGATGTATCACCTACAACACAAAATGAAGTCACTCACCCAAAAGCCACAAACTTGACTGATATAGAACTAGGATTAGAACACCTCTCTTCCAGCCTGATGTTCTTTCCATTATTTTTCTCCATAGATAAAACATATAATAGGCAAATGTCCACATACCTTGGGAGTAAAACATTCTCAACAAGATCACAGGCACAATATACTTACCAGGTATTACGTATAATAAATTTTCTCTATTGCCTAGGGTTATCTATTAGGCATGATGAGGTGGTTCATTTCCTTAATTTTTAAGCCAAGAAATTATACAATCTTTCAAAATCCTAATGTTCAAAATATGGTTACAAACCATGCTGCTAAGATTTTGCAAAATGAACAAATACTCTGACAGAAAAGACAGAAAGAACCAGGCATCCTGACTCAACAGCTTACTGAAGCCTCCCTGGCTCTCCTCTGCCTTTTGTTAAGTATCATTTAAGAAACACACCTGAAAAGTATCCATTTAATAAATGATATTCTACGCCACCCCTCCACCCCCAACAGAGATTCATTCTCCCATCTAAAGACCAAATGTTTATTCTGTAAACATAGGAAGCAAAAAAGAAAGGGGTGAAAACCAACTTTTAATACATTGTGTATGGGAAGGATGTACTCTCTCTTATCAGAGCCCAAAAGACTCTAGAGCCTGAAGATGGGTGGCTTACAGGGATGCTGCGGCTGCTGCCATTTCTTGCAGCTGCCACTCTCTCAAACAAAGCAGCAGTTTCATCCTTTGTGTCTGCCTGGGGTCTCACTTGCCTTTTCAGACTAATGACAAGCATTTTTCTAGTTCTTGGAGGTCAAAAAAGTTCCCTAAAAATGCAGATGGGAAATATCCTCCCTGCATAACCAACTTTCTCTGCTACATTCTGCTATGGCAGCTGAAGGAAAAGGAAGTCCATTTTTTTTTTTAACATCTTTATTGGAGTATAATTGCTTTACAATGTTGTGTTAGTTTCTGCTGTATAACAAAGTGAATCAGTTATATGTATACATATATCCCCACATCCCCTCCTTCTTGCATCTCCCTCCCACCCTCCCTATCCCACCGCTCTGGGTAGTCACAAAGCACCGAGTTGATCTCCCCATGTGATGCAGAGATATAGACGTAGAGAACGGACTTGAGGACACAGGGAGGGGGAAGAGTAAGCTGGGACAAAGTGAGAGAGTAGCATTGACATATATATACTACCAAATGTAAAATAGATAGCTAGTGGGAAGCAGAAAGTCCAATTTAAATGTGTTGATACCAAGTAGTGTCAAGCACTTGAAGTAAGAGTGCTTTAACCTAGATTTTCTGGTTTAATCCTCGTAGCAAATATGAACAGTAAATATTATTATTTCCATTTGGCAGGTGAGGAATTGAGGCTCAGAAATGTTAACTAATGTCAAACTAGTAAAAACCTTAGTAGAGCTCCAGTCTGATTCCTCCCATGTTTTCTCAGGACCACAGCCATCGTTGTGTCTTGAAAGGCTTCTCAATTCTCTAGGATTCATTCGCACTGAATAGAGTAAAAGAAGCCATTCAGAGAACCCATGTATCAGTTAAGGTTTGGCCTTCAACTTGTCCTGAACAGAGATCAAGGACAGAAGGAACGGCAACAGAAACAAAGTAATGGTTGGAGCAAATCTTCAAGAGGAAGTAAGTAATATCCTGTGATAAACCATAATGGAAAAGAATATTTTTTTAAAATGTATGTATATGTATAATTGAATCATATTACTTTTCAGCAGCATATTGCTTTTTACACATTGTAAAATAACTATACTTCAATTTAAGAAAAAGAGTAAGTAGAAGAGACAGAAGAGACGATTATTTTCAAGGGTGAATTCAGGGTTTTTTAAAGAGCCTAAATCGTATGCAGCTGAAGGGAGAATGCTCTAAGGAAAATAATAGCAAATTACAAGTACAAAATGAAGTACAGGGGGAACTATGCTCAATATTTTATTATAACCTATAAGGGAAAAGAATCTGAAAAAAAATAGATATATATGTATGTATAACTGAGTCACTTTGCTGCACACCTGAAACTAACACAACATTGTAAGTCAACTATACTTCAATTAAAAAATAATAAAGTACAGGATCTTGGAAGGGCCAATGCAAGTAAGCAGCCCTGTAGCTTAAGCTTCTCTGGATTCAAAGTAAATCTGTCTCTGCTTACAGTATTTAACAAAGATAAACTTTGGAGCAAAGGGGGTCAAGAAGCTATGCATACAGGTAAAGAGATATGGGCTTATAAGCTTCTGGAGTAAAAGAGATAGCTCTGATTCAAACTTTCCACTTCAGCACAAAAAAGAAGAAAGACTTAGCAAGAAATTAACCTCTGTCAAGTAAAAGGAATGAGCAGAAATGGTCAAACACTCTCTTCTCTCCTATTGCCAGTCACCATTCCTCAGTAAAAGAGATATCTTCACTTGAGATCACCCACTACCCCGCTCACCACACAACATACAAGATGTCTCTGAAAATAAGGGACATAGAACTTAATACAAGATGACAAGAAGAGAAATAGAATGTGTATAATAATAAAAAATGGAGCAGAATGAGTAGAGAAGAAGGATTGGGTACACTTGGGGGAAAAGCAGTATTTACATAAAGATGATGTTATGTTTATATGCAGCTGTATCAACCATTCAACAGATCAAGCAATTGAAAAGTCATCTCTAAATATAAGGGTTACTATCACAGTAATGGTGCCGTTCATCTAAGTCCATCAAAATGGCTGCAAATACCATTTCTGTTGCTTTTCATTGCAATGCTTTGGTCATATAGATAAAGCTAGTGTGTGGATGAGAAGCCACAGGGGCCTTGGGAAAATAAATATAGATTTGAGAGTATTATGATATAACAGTGTATCCAAGGTGTGACTATGGGCTTTTCAGACCAATTTGTCCACAGACATAACAGAAATGAGACAATCAAATGAGCACTGTTCTTCAAAGTGGTCACCCACTGATTTTAACAATGATGCTACTACACAAACATTTCTGGAATTACTAAGTGGGATTAGATACAGAGTTTGAGACACTGTCGTGAGTATCCTCACTGATGGCAAATCTTGGTCCTCTGAGGGGAAGATTTGATTTTCTGAAACAGCTAAAAGTCATTCAGAGTCAGATCTCATGAACAGGGTGAACGATCAAACTGCTAACAGTATTTGGGTCAAAAAATGAAGTGTGACTCTAAAATAATGAAACCGATCATCTGATGTAGCTCAGAATGTGATCTTGAATGCAATTCCAAAGCAGGAGTTTATAGATAACATCATACTTGCCAGGTTCCCATTCTCTGACAATGTCATTTCTAATTCTTTTTGTTAGCAACTATCCATCTGAGATTGTTAGTTGTGTTGATGGAAAGACAATGCTTGCATGACCTAGCTGGCTAAGGCTTGTTTGATTTCTACAAAGGGAAAAAAATCTCTTCCATATTCACAGAACTCACCCTAACACAACTTCATAAATATGTGTTGCAGATCACAAAATAGGACAAGAATAGCTCAGCGAGAGGAGAGGACTGAAGGGAGATAGGGAGGAAGAAGAGAAGGAAAGGTAATATATTCATTATAGTAGTTCTCTAGAACTTGTACTGGGTCTTCTGCTAGGAATCATGCTAATTTTGCACTAGGTACTTTAAATACCTTTTTCTCATTTAATATCATCCTTGTTACATAGAATATATAGTTTAATACACTGCTGAAGAATTACAATAAAACTAAGGGATATGGATTGTTATTCCAATGTGTAATAGAGCTGAGGCACAGAGCGACTGGGTAATATGTTCAAGGTCTTACAACAAATAAATAGCAGAACCAGGAAAGAAATCCCTGTCTGGCTAACTACAAAGCCAACGTTCCTTGCAGGATACTATGATGTACATGTCCTTTTACTGTGAGCATTTATAATGTCAGCTACCACATTTACTTATTCAACAAATATTTATTTGGCACCTATTATATCCTGGCACACTTCCAGATGCTAGAGATACAGCAAGAAACAGGACAAGGCCCTATGCCTCGTGGAGGTTACATTGAAGTTGGAGGAGAGAGGCAATAATGAGATAAACAGGCAAAGGAAATAGTGTGTTAGTCATAAATACTGTGTTGAAAAATAAAGGAAGGGTGGAGAGAGGAAGAGAGAAAGAAAAGTAGCTGGGCTCAGGGTATAGGGAGGTGATCAGGAAGCATCATATTCTGGATTTTTAAATTGAAGTATAATTGATTTACAATGTCATGTTAGTTTCAGGTGTACAGCACAGTGATTCAGTTATATATATATATATATATATATACTCTTTTTCAGATTCTTTTCCCTTATAGATTATTACAAAATACTGAGCGTAGTCCCTGTGCTATACAGTAGGTCCTTGTTGGTTATCTATCTAGTGTGTATCTGTTAATCCCAACCTCCTAATTTATCCCTCCCCTCCTCTTTCCCCTTTGGTAACCGTAAGTTTGTTTTCTATGTCTGTGGGTCTGTTTCTGTTTTGTAAGCAAGTTCATTTGTATCTTTTTTTTCAGATTCCACATATAAGCAATATATGATATTTATCTTTCTCTGTCTGGCTTACTTCACTTAGTATGATAATCTCTAGGTCCATCCATGTTGTTGCAAATAGCATGATTTCATTCTTTTTTATGGCTGAGTAATATTCCACTGGATATATTTTGACAGTAGAAACAACAGGATTTGCTGGTAGATTGGATTTGAGATGAGAGAAAATAAGGAATCAGATGATCCCAAGTTTTTATTTTTTCAAAATTGTGTAATTGTGTATGTATCACAGAACTATCATCCTATACCGTATTCTATGAAAAAATAGTCTGTGGCCAAATAAGTGTGGGAAATTCCAGATACTGTAGTATATCCTCCTCTTGAATATTAACCATACAATTAGCACATTATAGGCTCTTGGAATACTGATGTAAAAATAAATAAATGCATGGGCGAATGAGTTAATAAACAAATAGAATTTTCTCAATTATTTTAACCACAGAACACACTTTTTCTGATAGTGGGGTAGAGGAGGCACTTATTGGTATATCTTGGAACTACTGTCCTGAGAAAAGCACATAGGAATATACAACAACACAAAATATTATTCATGATCTTGAATTGAATTTTTTCAAGATACCACTCTGAGTGCAGGACTCCCTCTCCAGAGGCAAAATATACAGTCTAAGGTTTCCACAGGAATAGTGGCATCTGTTAATACTGCACTGTAGCTGTGATTTCTGGGAAAAAGTCCTCAATTGGGAACAAACTGTGAGTTATTAACAAAAGAATTATCACACTTTCTCCATAGGCAAATGTCAGGAGTTATAAGGTGTTAACAAGCAGAGTATGAGGAACGTACCAAGAATAATACCCTTTTTTTTTTTTTTTTTTTTGCGGTACGCGGGCCTCTCACTGTTGTGGCCTCTCCCGTTGCGGAGCACAGGCTCTGCACGCGCAGGCTCAGTGGCCATGGCCCATGGACCCAGCCGCTCCACGGCATGTGGGATCCTCCCAGACTGGGGCACGAACCCGTGTCCCCCGCATCGGCAGGCGGACTCCCAACCACTGCACCACCAGGGAAGCCCCAAGAATACCCATTTTTAACTACTTAGAGCATTTGCTTTTTGGATCAGAAATTTCCCACAAATATTCAAAATGGATTTCTTACACAGCTGTCACCCTGAAAGAGTTCCTACATATCTGTCTTCCTTCTGGTTCCTCGGGAGCATTTTAGTATCATGGAAACTCAGAGATGAAAAAGACTTTTAAATTTCGACCCAACATAAGAATCGCTTTTACAATGTCCCCAAAAGACTAACCCTTCTTAAACATCCCAGTAACAGGAAGCCAGCTATCTGCTCTATGAAGCAATCCATTCCATCTGGGGACTGTTCTAATTGTTAGCAGAATTTTCTTCATATTAAATGTAGATTGCCCTCCCTTCCTTAACTCTTACAATGGGTCTTAGCTCAGTTTTCTGAAACTAAATAAAATAAGATTCCTCCTTAAATCACTTTAACTATTTGAAAACTGCTATCATCTCCCATTGGTTCTTACTGTGAAGGAAGACTTGAAGTTCTTACTGTGAAGGCTTGAGGAGCTAATTCAAACTCTCCATTATCTCCCCCTGACCCTACCGAGATTCCAGGATATAACATGACCTTTGGAAGGTGACAAACATCTATTTGCTTGAAAAAAGTTAATGAGCAGAACTTTCCCTTTTCAGAAATATTCCAGGTAATAAATGAAAAAGGAATGACAGAATTAGAATATAACCATTTTTGCAAGTCCTAATGGATAAAACAAAAAGCAAAGCTAGGTAATGTTTACCAATGGCTGCTAACCTTTAAAAAAAGAGATAACCGGAAATGAAGTGGCTCCTGATGGAAGAAGAAATTAACACTGCTTATGAAGCATTCTTTTTTTTGTTTTTCTTTTTTTGGCCTTGCAGCTTGTGGGATCTTAGTTCCCTGACCAGGGACTGAACCTGGGCCCTCAGGAGTGAAAGCACCGAGTCCTGACCACTGGACCGCCAGGGAATTCCCCTATGAAGCATTCTTTCAAACACAATAAACAATCTGACCAATCCTCAATATCCAACTACTAATTCATAGGAAATTCAGGGTCAAAGGAAAAAAACTGCACCACAAGAATTCAATCCACAAAATCCAAACTCGGGAAAAATCTACAGGACAAATGATCAATAAGTAACATGGATCATAAAAGAAAGACAAATGGAATTGAAAGATATATCATCCAATTACAATCTATGGACTTCTTATTGAGCTCTTGTTTCAAAACAACTATAAAATAACATTTGTGAGACAACTAGGGAAATTTGTACACTAACTGGATATTTGATGATGTTAAGAAATTACTGTTCACTTTTTAGTTATGTTAATGGTATTGTAGTCATGGGTTTTTAAGTTCTTGCCTTTTAAAGATACATAGCAAAACATTTATAGATGAAATGACATGATATCTGAAATTCTGGGATTTTCCTCCAAATAATCCAGTTGGGAGGATAATAGATAAAACAATGTTGTCCATAAATTGAAAACTATTGCATCTGGGTGATGGGAGTATATGGAAGTTCATTATACTAATCTTACTGTTTTTGTAACTGCTTCAAATTCTCCATGATAAGCAGCTTAGGGGGAAAAATACTTCCCTTGATTTGTCTACTACCAATCCCCATCCCATAAGTCTTATTTTCTCCAGCAGAATGCTTTTCAATTATTTAAGCCTTTTCTCCTGTAACATGGATTCTAGACTCTTCACCATTGTAGTTACCCTCCTCTAGGAAAATCAAAGTCCTCCTTGAACACAGTCTCCCAAATGGGGTCTGAACACTACTGAGGGACTACTATCTCCCTTAATCAAAATACTATTATTTTATTGAAAATCTAAGTTGCATTAGCTGGCTTGTCATTAATATCATATGTTTGACTCATACTGACCTTAGAGTCAACTAGAACCATCAAGTTTTATTCACATGAGATGTAGTATATTCAGCTCCTCCATCTGTACAATTGATTTTCATCTTAACTGCTAAATTCCATCTTTAGTTTTAGCTCATCTTTCTGGTCTATGGAAGTAATAATGGTTGTATGAAATACAAAAATAATAAATAAATAAAAGCTACTATTTATTGTTTTCTGGGTGATCACTTGGTCTTCATGAGTTAGCAGAAATAATTCACCCCAGGTCACATAGCTAGTAACTGTGGCAGAGTTGATTCAAGCCTTCGATCTTACCAAACCCATGGTTTTATGCTTTCTGCACTGGGGTGCCCTCTACCATACTAGCTATTCTCCCTAGTGTCATCTGCATACTTTATAAGGATGTCTTCTGAGAAATCTTTAACCTTTGATAAAAATTGTTTATCAGAATATGACCAAGAGCTGAGTGTGGGGTATCATTAGCAGAAACCACCTGGTACTGATTTAATAATCAATGTACTCAGTTAACGATTAGTTGAACAATTATAAAACTTATTTAACTTTATTCTCACCCAGCCCACATATCCCTCCCTATCTATTCTAAATAAGTAACATGCTAAAGATTGTCAAATGTTTGCAAAAACAAGACAGCTTCCTATCAAACTAGTAACACAACAAAAAATCAAATGAGGTTATTTTAGTATGACTTATTCCTAGAAGAAAGCATCTGGTTCCT
Source organism: Monodon monoceros (assembly GCF_005190385.1). Classification (NCBI taxonomy): domain Eukaryota; kingdom Metazoa; phylum Chordata; class Mammalia; order Artiodactyla; family Monodontidae; genus Monodon; species Monodon monoceros. The sequence goes on from NW_021703779.1 coordinate 80,433,785, forward strand.
GGTGATCACCATATTCTTTTCTTAGTGTACATAAGACATCTATTTCACAATCTAGTCTAGAATCTTGCCAGGAAAACATATGTTGATTATAGTTCTGTATTGTCAGGAATCCATCTTGTTCTCCCTCTTAAATCACCACAGATGCCTATCTCCTGCCCCTTAAAAGTCTCAAAGATGACTGAAATGATTCTAAAATCACATTTTCAGATATTTCAACACCCTAAAATGGAATTTTTCTGGCCCTCGAAACTTGCCCCCACTGGGAGTTTGCAGCCTGGTTGATTTAAAACTACATGTGATCTTTATTCATAAGGCATAATTATTGAAAAGGCAGTTCATGATATGGGGCTTAGAAATGGCAGAAAGGAGTCAGTGTGGACCAGAGGAAGAACATCATAGGGAAATGAGATTGAGAAGAATGTTGAGAAATGTGCAGAAGATGTAAAATGAGAATTGATTAATTTCATTTTTTTATTGCTGTCTGTGCCAGTCCTTTTAATTCTTGCTCCAAATACAGATCTTTAAGTATTTTATTGTCCTTAGCTTCTTAGAATTTTTCAAATAACAATTTTTGGCTTTATCTTTTATTATTCTACCTTTCCCCCTGGGCAAACAGTGCCCAGGGCCCCTTCTAGAGATAGAATTCTAGAAGTCAGGTGTCGGTAAAGAGGTTTACCAGTCCAGCATGCAATGGTGAAGTATACTTTCTGGGACAAAACCAGATCAGGAAGTAAGAGCCAGGCCAAAGTGGAAAAGGCAAAAGAGTAGGACAAAAGCAAGAAATGATCCAAAATGAAGGGTGTGTAACCAGTGACAGGCATGACCTAGTAAGCAAGTTTGAGTGGCACAGACCAGGGAGAGTTCTTAAGAGAACAGTCAAGATAAGGAAGACAGCCTATTATATAAGCAAGAGAGGGCCTTAGAGTCCTCTTCAAACTGATTTGAACAGTCCTTACACTCACTATTCTTCAGGGTATAAATGATGTTTGTAACATTTAGTGTCTTAAAGTATTTACTTTTTTTTTTAATTGAAGTATAGTTGATTTACAATGTTGTGT
>NW_021703779.1:80435242-80462932 GCF_005190385.1 Monodon monoceros
TATATATATATATATATATATATATATATATATATATTCTTTTTCAGCTTTTCCCTTATAGGTTATTACAAGATATTAAGTATATTCCCTGTGCTATACAGTAGGTCCTTGTTGGTCATCTACTTTATGTATAGTAGTGTGTACATGTTAATCCCAAACTCCTAATTCATCCCTCCCCCCACCTTTCCCCTTTGGTAACCATGAGTTTGTTTTCTGTCTGTGGGTCTATTTCTGTTTTATGAATAAATTCATCTGTATCTTTTTTTTAAGATTCCACATATAAGCAATATCATATGGTATTTGTCCTTCTTTGTCTGGCTTACTTCACTTAGTATGATAAGCTCTAGGTCCGTCCATGTTGCTGCAAATGGATAGTATTTACTTTTAACCTGAAGGAATGGTAATTTAGAAAACCTACTATCAAGAATAAATATTATGGATTTGCTTGAGTAAGGTACTCTGTTGCTCAAAATAGTAAAATGACACCTGTAGCTCAGTCAGTCAATCAGCATACATTTCCTTTTGCCTACAATGTGCAAGTAATAGCAACGCACCTTTGATGAGAAACAATATGACAGATATGATAAGATGTTTAAGACACAAATCTGAGAAGCAGGGACTTTATAACATCAGGCAGATAAGATATGAATAATGAAATATTTGAATAAATGATATGAGGCTGTATATAAGGGTAAAATGACTGATATGAACAGTATGTTACAAGTGTTCAGACATGGGAGAAAATTCTGAGTTGGAGTAATCAGATGAGGCTCACAAACCCCGGTCCTGAAGAATCTAATAGGAAGAAAAAAATTAGAGAGAGCATTTCTTGAAACTCCTTACAGGCAATGTGAACACAAATGTCTCCTTCTAAAACGTGCTTGACTAACCAGAATGAATTCTACACAATCCCTTCTTCATTTTGTACTCCAAAAATTGCTGTTTCCTTTTTGCCCCACAGCCAATATTGGGAGATGTTGAATGAGTAACTTCAAAGAAACAGAAAGCCTTCAAGAACATTTTGTAAATGAAGAAAAAAAACATGGTCACCCCGAGGCTCCACGGTGGTAATCACTACTAAATACAAAATTTCCATCTGTCCTTTGGGTATCACTTTCAACCTACAAGAAGGAAAACTTAAAAAGCTAAGGTTATAATAAAGCCCTTTTGTAGTGGACCACAAAAAAACAAAAGGGCTGTTCAACAGCTTAACATTTGCTTTTGTTTGCAACTCAAAGAAAAGCTGCTTTCTGACTTAATAAATTTCAGTGGGTGTCCTCTGCCTTTTACAATCCATCAGCGTTTCTGGGAAAACATTGAAGTAAATCATGTAGTCAAGAGCCTGGAGTTATCTATGCTTTGGCGTTCATTTCCTATATTACAGTTAATGGGGACAACAGATGCCAAAAAGAGCCATGCAATTAGTTTACTTCATTTCAGAGACTCTTCCATCAGTGGAATGTAGTGAATTTTACCTTAGTAAAGGTGGAGGCAACTTTCAGGTTTAGCCACTGTCATATTTAAGAATGAACAGGCAATAGTTTAGGAACAAGAAGTGATATATTATGATTTACCACTCTTTTTAATTGACTTTTGAATCAATAATGCAGTGGTCTGTCTTACCACAGAGAGCTGTAGGACACATTTTTAAACCCAAAAGCAAGTTGAAACAGGTCATAAAACTTGAGAATCTATGAAAATCCCCTAGGGATCAATGTTAACCACTCGGATTTCTTCTTAAACAACCAGAATCTCTTTGAGTTCCAGTGACAAGATTTACAAAAGTGTGAATTCCCAGCTTTTGCACATGAAATATTATCATTATAATTCCTTAAAGCAACATTAAGTAAGTAAGTGCATTTTGTGTTAAGATACCTGAACAGAAGCCTGGAAAAAGCTCAGCTACATCAAAGGATAAAAGAGAATCAAATCTGCTGTCTCTAGTTTTTTATTCATTCATTTGTTCATTCATTCATTCAAAGGCACTTATTGAACGATGATGTGAATATCTGAGATGAAAAGACATGTTTCTTCCCCTCAAGAAACATACAATCTAGTCAGAGAGGCAGAATATGAACACTTGTGATAAAAACAAAAAAGAAAGAAATGCTAAAAGAGAAGTGCATGTAAAGGATTTTCTAAGTACAGAGAAAAAACAAAACATAAAATAAAATAAATATTATGAGTACTTACCTTATACTAGGCCTGTGCTTGGTACTATTATTACACATATTAATTTAAATGTTCCACACAACAACTTGGTGACCTAGGTATTATTTCCCACGTTTTATATGTGAGAAATCTGAGGCTCATACAGGATGGATAACCTCCTCAAGGTCATGCAACTAATAAGTGGCTGAGCCACAATGTAAACCCAGCAATGCTTTACTCCAAAGCTTGCACTTAGTAGACTACACGTCCAGGTGAGGAAGCATTCTCAACCGCTGCTGAAATGCACACTGAAAAAAAGCACTGCTTACACATCTGAAAGAGTATAAACACATCTGCATTATGCAGGATGGTAGTGTAAGAAAAGCAACCTGATTACATACAGTAAGAGGGTGATGGCAACGCAAGTTGCATTAGGAAAGTAGCAAGGAGCTCAAAAGGGGGTAATTTGGATCCTATTTTAATCTTATATGCACCAAATATTTGAGTACCTAACAAGTTCAATTTTGAACACTTGAAATTGAGATGCTTGAGAGACATCCAAATGGACATGAAGAGAAGCCAGCTGGATTTGCGGGTCTGTAGATCATCTGAAATAGTTCAGTTAGAAATATTATTTGGGGAGTGTACAGAATAATTGAAGCCAAAGGTATGGATAAGACTGCCTCCAGAGAAAATAGAGAATATAGATAAGTGGGCCTGGAAGTGACGTTTAAGGACTGCCACACTTCATTACTTTGGGCAACGCTGTAAAACCATCCGTTTTGAAACTGTGGTGATGATACTGTAGAAAGGGGAGCAGAGAGGAGTTCATGAAGACTTTGATCAGACAGCAGTGCTGAGCTTTGAAGTATGAGTATTATTTCCCGAGCTTGTGAAGGTAGGGATGGGCAATTCACTCTTGAAGAAAGAGCATGAGCAAAGGCACAGAAGCATAAAATGAAATGGTATATTTGGAGAATAACAAGCAAAACTTTTATGGCAGCAGTATAAGAACCAGGGGGAAAAAAGGCCACAAAGATAACCTGAGACCAATTTTGGGAAAATTTAATCTATACCCAGTGGGGATTTGTTGAAGTTTGTAAGAAAAGCAATAGCTATATTTATATTTCAGAAAAAGAATTCTGATATCATTAAGAGGGATTGACAGAAAATAAGAGTGTGGTTTTTATTCCTGTGTTATGGGATAATATGTCGATATTAAATTAATTTTCCTGTATTTTCTTTATTTTGAATTTCCCTTCTTCCAAATTCATGCAGTGCCTTTCACTGCCTTGGGGAACAGTAAAAGATTCAAATCATGGCTTTTGAATTTTAGAAGTTTATTTGAATTACAGAAATCTGGGATATTGAGCTTCCAAAGCCTCAACCTTGAAGAACTTGAAACTTCAAATTTATGTCACAAAAAGTAGATCTGGAGTAAGAGCCCATTTTCCCAGCCCAAATTAAAGATTCCACAGTCTGGAGAAGAAAGTCAGAAACAAAGCAAGAGAGTGGATGCTCATGGGTCTTTGAAAAATGGCCCTGAACAGCAATACTTCCCACTAGTTGAGATTTGATAGTTTAAGGGTATGAAACCACTGAAGAGTATGGAGAACAGGAGAGCAGAAATGTTCTGTGTTTCCCTTCCTGGGATGTCTTCCCATGTCCACTAACCCCAGCAGGAAATAGGAGGAGAAAATAGAGGTGGCTACATTCAGAGTCTAGAAACATAAGTTTCCAGGAGATTCAGAGTTCCCCATTGTTCTGCAAATATGAAAAGGGCCACGTGCTGTCCACGTTCTCAAGAAAAATGGGAAAGTAACTAGACTAATGAATCCTTAAGATAGAAATTAAAAGGACAATCAGTGATCTTCATGGACCAAGGCCAGGGTTTAGACAGGGATGGAGGCATATCAACATGGATAGATGACAGTATGATGACAGAAAAACAGATGATCCATCCCCCCCATTCCCCCCCAAAATACAAAGAAAATTAAGGCAAGAGATAGGGACTCTGAGATGACTCAGGAAAACTTGAATTGTTGAGCTTATTTCTATAACCCAGTTTACTGGGACCAGAGACAAGAATTTTAAGTTCAGATATAGAAAAAAAAATAAAATTAACTACTCAAACTGAGAATTTATATCCACTACATCTTTGTCTTGAATATCCAACCAGGGTCAGGTATATTAAACACACTCAAAACTTGTTTGTAACTTATACAAGACATGTATTTTACAAATATAGCAAAGCAAGAAAAAGAAAAAAATAAAGGAACCATAATTTCCTTATTCACATATAATCACTACCAACCTTGTGGTATATATATCATTCCAGTCCACTATTTTCCATAAAACAGATACTGCACAAAATATTTTGCATTAAACATTACACTGTCAATATCTTCCTATGACATAAAACACCACTTGAGTGATCAATAATATTTTACCACATGAATATAGACTACTTTTTTTATCATTTCCTTACTGATGAACATGTACATTGATTCTTTTGTTTTTGTAACTATAAATAATTTTGCATTTACTATCCTTATACATAAACCTTTGTGGCCATTATGACCAGCATCTTCGGATAATTTTTACAAGTAGAAAGTCAAAGGGTACTTCTGGTTCAAGGTTGAAGAAATGTTGAAATGTCCTTCTCTCAAACAAAGGAAGATATCAGAAATAGTATTCACAAGTATGTCACTGCACTCACAAATAAGGGAACTCTCTGAAGACCAGAAATGAAAATACTGAGGTTCATGAAATATTTCTGAGACATTTGGAAATGCTGATTTCCTCCAGAGTTTACCAAGAAAATATAAATTTCAGTATAAATTTAAAATATGTAAGTTTAGCAAAAAATAATAAAAACAGAATATGTACCTTCAAAAAGAGTAGGGAAAAAAATCAACAAAGAAAACCATATTTATTCTAAGAATGTAAAGAAGAAAACAATAGCAAAGAGAAAACACACAAAGAAAATCATTGCAAATAGAGAACACACACCACAAAAAATATGATGGCTGAAATATATCCAAATTTTTTATTAATCATAATAAATATTAAGTAACTAAACTTGTGTATGTATTTTTATACATAAACAATATGGTATTCATAAGGCTCACATCTAAAACAAAGTGATATAGATATGTTGAATATAAAGGATAACAAATGGTATTCCAGACAAATATTAATAGAAATAAAGCTGATAGTGTAATAATAACATCAGACAAAATAGAATTCAAAGCAAACACATTAAAAGGTAAAATGAGGGTCATCTCATATTCATTAAAGGGTCAATTCACTAAGAAGATAAAACAGTCATCAACTATGGTTCCTTCAAGAAACAGAGAACTTTTTCATATAAAATCTCACAGTTTATAAAGAAGGTAGAAAGCTTCTAAACTCACTTTATGAGACTAGCATATTTCCTTCCTATTAGGCAGGTACCCCAGGAAAAGATGGTGTTTTTCCTCTGGATGTTACTATGTCTAATAAATGCAACTCTCAAAGGAGGATGAAACTTAGAGCAGGGTTTCTCAGCTTCAGTAATATTGACATTTTTGGCTGGATAATTCTTTCTTGTGGGGGGCTGGCTTATGCATTTTAGGATGTTTAACAGCATCCCTGGCCTCTAACTGCTAGAAACCAGTAGGATTGCCCTGCCTCTACCCAGCTGTGACAACCAAAAATGTCTCCAGACATTGCCAAATGTTCTCTGGGAGGCAAAATCACTCCCAGTTGAAAACCACCTAACTCATCTCAGAGAAAAGGAGCTGGAAAAACTAGATTAACTCAAAGCTTAACTCAATTTATAACTAAATTTCGAGTTATATGAGTCAATATTACTATTTAAACCATTTTAAGACTAATTTTCAGTTACTTGCAGCCAAAAGCATCAAAAAAGTTATACTCTGTCCCTACACCAAGTTCTCTCCAATTTTGTCCGAAATTATTTATCTCTTATAGTTAATTTTTCCCATTGAACTTTAGACTATGTCAGGCAAAAAAAAAAATTCCAGTCGGAACTTCTTTAAAACTATGATGTGTTTGGACAGAATTTCCATCAGTACAACATATAGGTTTTCCATCAAAGATCATGGTTTTTCATTCGATATTCATGTGACCCTTTCTACTCCTAAATACAATTGTATAATTTTGCCATATTGATCCTGCACATTTCCTGTTAAGTTTACTTAGGTATTTTTGTTTTGTCGCTATTAATGAATAGCATTATTTCCCTAATGTGATTTCTGATTGATAATATAATTTCTGACTGATACTGAAATTAGGATAATTTAATTGTCTGTTCCAAGGGTCAGGAAACTAAATCCTTCAAGACAAATCTTACAGGGGTGTGTTCTTGTAAATAAAGCTTTATTAGTACACATCCAGATTCATTCATTTACTTACTGTCTGTGGCTGCTTTCACACCACAACAGCAGGATTGAGTAGTTACAACGGAGACCATATGGCTCCAAAAGCCTAAAAGATTTACTATCTGGTCCTTTACAGAAAAAGTTTACTGGCTTCTGGTCTACTTCCATGAACTCTTATTAGTTTCAATCATTTTTTCAATTAAGTCTCTGAAGTTATCTAGATTACCAACCATCAGATAAGCATACTTTTATCTCCTCTTTTCTAAAGTTTATTCCTCTTATCTTGGGGTTTGCTTGGTTGCTTGGCTGTTATAAATGAACTGCCTAAAACTTTCTCTGATATTAATAAAAATGTCTTTAAAGTTTGATTATTTTGGATAATCTGACTTTGGATTTGAATAGCTTTTCTTTATTAAGAAAATATCTTTATATCTCTCTTGTTCTCACCCTTTTAATCATGAATGAATGCTGAATTACATTAACTTTCTTTTGATGATCTATTAATCTGGGTTACTTCATACTAGATAATCAACCATCTTTGCATTCCTGGGATAAATTATACTTATTAATCATATGTCATCCTTCCAGTTTATTCCTACATTTTCTCAGGAGCATTGCATATAGGACTATTTGTATCAATATTTAGAAGTATAATCAATCTGTTTACTTTTAGTGCTATTCTTGTCAGGTTTTATCAGAATTATACTATATTAATGATATAAATAAGGAAGTTATCCCTTTCATTCTAGGCTCTGGAATAGTTCCTATAGAAAATAAATGATTTGTAACTGAAATATTGAAGAATATTCCAGTACAAAACTATCTGGGTAAGCAGAGAGTTTTTAGAGCTAATTCTTCAACAACTCTTTTACTTTCTTCCACAGCTACTGACCTCTTCTTTTTTTACATCTTGAAAAGCCATTTTAGTTTTTTGAAAAGTCAATACCTTGAGTTTTTCAAATCTATTAGAAGAGAATTGTATGTAGAAATCTGTTATTTTTAAAAGCCTCTCTGTGTCTATTGCTCTATATAATTTTGTATTCTTAATCTTACAAATTTTTTTTTCTTTTGATTTTTTCTTTCCTTCATCTTTCATTTTTCCTAATTACATTTTCCAGGAAGGTATCCTCTTCCCACTGCAACTATTTGCCCTTGAATTTGTTTTATTAATTCTATGTATTCAATTTTCTGCTTTATAAATTTCCCTTTTCAATTGGCATTAGAGGGTCATTAGTGAACCTTAAAAGCAGTTTATCACTTTCAGCAATCACATGATTTCCTTCTTCCCTCTAAATTCTAACCCAAACACAAATATTTGCAGGCAGATAAAAGTCCTTAAAACTTTGCTTCTATATTTTAGAAGTAACACAATGGAAAATAGATTAACATTTTCATAAGAAGAAGCAAAGAGAGAGTTATAGTAAAGTTTTCCAAAATTAAGAGATACTATTACATTTTACAAAGCACACAAACAGACCCACTAATAGAAAATGCAACAATTAACTAGATTTAAAATGTACAATCTCTCAAACAAAGAACTGTATGAAATAAAAGTGTACTTTTATTTATAAATTTGCAATGGTATTTTTTTATTTATGTTGAAAGAACAAAATGCTGGAAAGCATATAAACAGGCACTTTTCTGGCAATAGTGTAAATTTATATACCATTTCAGGAAATAATTCATAAGTATGAAGAGAAAGCTTTAAAGGGGTTATAATGGGCAAAATTACTTCTTGAATTCTATCTTAAGGAAAAAGTTCATCATGGTATTATGTATGATTACAAAATTTCAGATATAACCTAAAACTTTCAAAACAGAAAAATGTTTAATTAAATTATGACTGATTCACTTGATAAAACTTGAATGATTTTAAATGTTTACAAGTGTGTGATAACATGAAAAATATTTATGCATCACTGTTAAGTAAAAACGCAGAATTTAAAGACTATGTAAACAATATATTGCATTGGCCAAAAAGTGTTTTCAGTTTTTAAGTAAAAATAAAAGACACATTTTTCATTTTCACCAAGAACTTTATTGAACAAAGTATTCATCCTTTTGTTCCACTACCTTCTGCCATTTTTCAGGCAACTTCATAATTCCATCTTCCCAAAACTTTTTATCTTTTTGAGCAAAGAACTGTTCCAGGTGCCTTTTACAGTCTTCCAAGGAATTGAAATTTTTTCCATTAAGAGAATTTTGTAAAGATCAAAATAAATGGAAATCTGAAGGTGCAATGTCTGGTGAATGCAGCAGATGAATCAGAACTTCCCAGCCATGCTGTAACAGTTTTTGCCTGGTCATCAAAGAAACATGCGGACTTGCGTTATCCTGATGGAAGATTATGCATTTTCTGTTGACTAATTCTGGATGCTTTTCATGAGTGCTGCTTTCAACTGGTCTAACTGGGAGCAGTACTTGTTGGAATGAACCGTTTTGTTTTCTGGAAGGAGCTCATAATAGAGGACTCCCTTCCAATCCCAGCATATACACAACATCACCTTCTTTGGATGAAGACCGGCCTTGGGTGTGGTTGGTGGTGGTTCATTTTGCTTGCCCTACGTATCTTCCATTCCACATTATTGTATAGTATCCACTTTTCATCACCCATCACAATATGTTTTAAAAACGGAATGTTTTCATTACGTTTAAGTAGAGAATTCCACGCAGAAATATGGTCAAGAAGGTTTTTCTTGCTTAACTTCTGTGGAACCCAAACATAAAAGCCATTCACATAACCAAGCTGGTGCAAATGATTTTCATTGCTTGATTTGGATATTTTGAGTATGTCGGCTATCTCCCACGTGGTATAACATTGATTGTTCTCAATTATTCTTTCAATTTGATCGCTATCAACTTCAACTGGTCTACCTAACCTTGGAGCATCGTCCATTGTCCATGGAGAAATCTCTAGCATGAAACTTCGCAAACCACTTTTGACACATTCGATCATTCACAGCACCTTCTCCACACACTGCACAAATCTTTTTGTGTGTTTCAGTTGCGTTTTTACCTTTCTTGAAATAATAAAGCATAATATGCTGAGAATGTTGCTTTTTTCTTCCATCTTCAATATTAAAATGGCTACACAAAAATTCACCAATTTTTATGTCTTTTTTTAAATGCATGCTGAATGACAGCTGTCACATATTATCTAACAAAATTGTTTCGAATGACGCTAAAGACAACTAAGTGCTACTAGAGCCATCTTATGGGGAAAAAACAAACGAATTACAAGATTATTTTACAATTTATTTTATTTCATATTTTAGTGCTGTACCTTTCCATATTTTTTACTGAGATATAATTAACATAGCACAAAATTCACCATTTTAAAGTGTACACTTCTAGGAGGTTTTAGTATATTCACTATGCTGAATATACTAAACTAACACTAATTACAGATTTTCATCAATACTGAAAGAATCCCTGTAACTATCAGCAGTTAGTCCTGTTAATCCTCTAGTTAGAGCAGTTAATCCCCCTCTCTCCCTTTCCACTAATCAACTTTCAATCTATATGCAGATTTAAATGGATTAATATTGACAGTTCATATAAATAGAATATATGGCCTTTTGTGCCAGCCTGCTTTCATTTAGCATAACGTTTTTAAGGTTATGCTATATCCATGTTGCAGCATATATCAGTACTTTTAATCATTTTCATAGTTAGAATAATATTTCATTGTATGGATACCACATTTGCTTTATCTAGTCATCAGCGAATGAACATTTGGGTTAATCCCACATTTTTGCTATAACTAATACTGCTGATATGAGCATTTGTGTACAAGGTTTTTTGTGAACAGAATGTTCTCAATTCTCTAAGAGTAGAACTGTTTGAGGAACCACCAAGTTGTTTTCCACAATATACTCACCATTTTGCATTCCCAGCAAAAATGTATGAGGGCTCTGATTTCTGCACATCCTCACTAACACTTGTTACCAGATTTTTCTCATCATAGCAATCCTAGTGATAAGTAGGGGCTTCTCATTGTGGTTTTGATTTGCAATTCCCTAAAGTCTAATGATGTTGAGCATCTTGTGCTTATGAGATATTTGTATATCTTCTTTGAAGAAATGTCTCTTCAAATCTTGTGTCAGTTTTTAAATTGGGCTCTTTTGTGGTTTCCTTTTTTTTTATTGTTGAGTTAGGGTTAGGGTTAACGCTAGTTCTTTATATATTCTACATACTAGACCTTTATCTGCTATTTGATTTGCAAATATTATCTTCCACTGTGTAGATTATCTTCTCACTATCTTGATAGTGTCCTTTGACAAACAAAAGTTCTTAATTTTGATAAAGTCCAATTTATCTTTTTTTCCTGTGGTTGTTTGTGCTTTTGGTGTCATATCTAAGAAACCTTTGCCTGATCTGAGGTCCCCTATGTTTCCTTGCAAGAGTTTTATAGTTTTAGCTCTTACATTTACATTATTGATCCATTTTGAGTTAATTTTTGTATATGGTGTGAAGAAAGGATCCAAATTCATTTTTTGCATGTGGATATTCACTTGTAATAGCACTACTTATTAAAAAGAATATTCTTTCTACATTGAATAATTTTGGCACCCATGTTAAAATCAACCTGCCATAGATAAAATCAACTGGCCATAGACAAATTTTATTCTGGATTGTCAATTCTATTCCACTTATCTATATATCTATTTTAATGCCTCTGTCTTGATTACTGTAGCTTCATAGTAACTTTGGGTCTTGGAAAGTGTGAGTCTCTCAACTTCATTCTTCTGTTTAAAGGTTGTTTTGGCTATTGTGTGTCCCTTGCAATTCAATACAAATTTTAGTATTAGCTTGTCCATTTCTGAAAAGAAAAGGCAGCTGGAATTTTTATAAGAATTTTATCAAACCTGTAGACAAATTTGGGGGATATTGCCATCATGACAATATTAAGTTTTCCAATCCATGAACATAAGATGTATTTCCATTTATTTAAATATTCTCTAATTTCTCTTAACAATGTTTTTAATTTCACAGTATGTCTTGTAGCTCCTCCGTTAAATTTATTCCTAAGTATTTTGTTTATGATATTGCAGATGGAATTATTTCTTAATTTCATTTTCATATTGTTCATTGCTAGTGAATTAAAACTCAATTGATTTTTGTATATAGTAAGTCCCCTACCTACAAACCTTCTAGTTGCAAACTTTCAAAGATGTGAATGTGCACTGGTTCCAGCAAGGAACCAGAACCTGTGCCATCAACGTCAGGCGTGAGTGAAACTGCAGCTTGCCCTGTTTCCTATTGCTGATGATCCTTCAGCTCTACCATCTCCCACCTCCTCTCCCTCCTCCAGTCAGTAACTCTTCTTGTCTGTTCACTCAATGCCAGCCCCTGTATGCCAGCTGCTGTATTTTACCACTGTACTTTTCAAGGTACTGTACTGTAAGATTAAAAATGTTTTATTTTTTGTATTTGTTTTTTATGTATTATTTGTGCAAAAAGTATTATAAACCTATTACAGTACAGTACTATACAGCTGATTCTGTTAGTTGAGTACCTAGGCTTACTTCATTGGACTTACGAACAAACTGGACTCAACAAATGCATTCTCGGAATGGAACTCATTCATATGTTCAGGACTTACTATATTAGTCCTGCACTTTGTTGAACTTGTTTTTTAGCTCTAATAGTATTTTTGTAGATTCTTTAGGGTTTTATATATATAAGATCTTCTCATCTGCAAATGGAGATAGCTTTACTTTTTCCTTTCTATATAAGTTTCCTAGGGCTGCTATAACAAAATATCATAGAGTGGGTCATATAAACAATAGAAACTTATTTTCTCACAGTTATGGAGACCAGAAGTCCAAGATTAAGATGTTGACAGGTTTGGTTTCTCCTGAGGCCTCTTTCTGTGGCTTGTAGATGGCCACCTTCTCACTGTATCCTCACATGGTCTTTCCTCTGTTTGTGTGTTCCCCTAGTGTCTCTCCATGTGTCCAAATCTTCCCTTCTTATAAGAATAACAATTTGGATTAGGGTCCTCCATAAGGAGCTCATTTTAAATTAGTCACCTATTTAAAGACCTTATCTCCAAATACAGTCATGTTCTGAAGCACTTGGGGTTAGTATTTCAACATATGAATTTGGGGGGTGGCACAATTCAGTCCATAACACTTTCCATTATGGATGCCTTTTATTTATTTTTGTTGCCTAACTGCCCTTGTTAGAACCTCCAGTACAGTACTGAATAGAAAAGGCAAGACTGGACCTCTTGGTCTTTTCCTAAGTCTTAGGATAAAAGCTTTCAGTATTTCACTACTATGGTGTTATCTATGATTTTTCATAGGTGCCCTTTACCATGTTGAGAAAGTTCCCTTCTATTCTGAGAATGTTGAATATTTTAATCATGATTTGGTCAAATGTTTTTCTGTCTCACTGAGATGAACATGTGCCTTTTTTCCTTTAATCTACTAATATGGTTTATTAAATATATAGAGTTTTCATATGTTGGACAACTAAGCATAATATTAGTTTTATATTTGCATATGTAGTTTCCTTTATCAGAGGTATTTATTTCTTTTTATGGCTTTGAGTCACCATTTAGTGACTTTTCATTTCCAGCCTGAAGAACTCCTTTAGCATTTCTTATAGGGCAGGTCTACAAGCAATGGATTGCCTTAGCTTTTTTTTTTTTTCTAGGACTGCCTTAATTTATCCTTCATTTATAAAGGATTGTTTTTCTGCATATAGAATTCTTGGTTGACAGTTATTTTTGCTTCAACATTTTGAATATGGCATCCCACTGCCCACTGGCCTCCATGGCTTGTGATAAGAAGTCAACTGTTAATCTTATTGAGGATCCCTTGTTGGTGATGATTCATTTCTCTCTTGTTGTTTTAAAGTTTCTCTCTGTCTTTAGTTTGTAATAATTTGATTATAATATTTCTAGGTGTGCACCTCTTTGAATTTATGCTACTTGGAGTTCATTGAGCTTGTTGAGTATATGGATTTTTTCTTTCATCAAATTTGGGAAGTCTGCAGCTATTATTCCTTCAAATATGCTTACTACCCATTTATATTTTCCTCTCTTCTTCTTTAATTCTCGGAATGCATATGTTGATATGCTTGATGGTTTCCCACAGGTCTCTGAACCTCTCTTGACTGTTCTTCATTTCTTTCTATTCCATAGGCTGGATAATCTCAACAGATCTATCTTCAATTCACTGTTTCTTTCTTCTGCTTGCACAGATCTGTTTTTGAGCCTCTCTTGTGAAATTTTCATTTCAGTTGTTGTCCTTTCCAAGTCTAAAATTCCTATTTGATTCCTTTTCATGAATGCTATCTCTTTATTGATATTCTTTATTTGGTGAGAAATTGTTCCCATATTTTCCTTTATTTCTTTAGACATGGTTTCCTTTAGCTTGCTGAACATATTTAAAACAGTTATTTTAAATCTATTGTCTACAAAGTCCATAGTCTTGGCTTGCTAAAACACAACTTCTAATGATTTCTTTTATTCCTGTGTATGATCCACATTTTCTTCTTTCTTTCTATACCTCCAATTTTCTTGTTGAAAACTATCTTCCAGTTGAAAACTGGATATTTTGAATATTTTAATGTGGCAATTCCGGAAATCAGATTATCCTACCCATTATTTGTTGTGATTGCTGCTTGTAGTTATTGTTTGTGTAAATGACTTGCTGAATTAATTCTGTACAGTCTGTCTTTTCCTGTGTGGTCCCTGAAGTCACCTTTCCAATAGTTTAGTGGTCACTAAATGATTGGACAGAGATTTCCTTAAACATCAATAATGAAAAATCTTCCAGTCTTTGCCAGGAGGCTCTGTGTGTGTTGGCCACACCTACAACACTCAGGCAGGTAGTTTACTACTCTGCCTTAGCCTTTGTTTCCTGCTTCTACAAAGCTTCAAGATGAGCAGGATATGAGAGCTTAGGGCCTTGTGAGGTCTTTCCTCAGCATGTGGAGGGTCCCTACCATCTACATGGAATTCTAGATTCCCAGGAATACATTGGAACTTTTCAAAGACATTAAAGATTTCTCATTCCCCAGTTTTTCCTCCCAATCATTTTGATTAGTCTATTATTTTCCCAAACTCTAATTTATGCCTCTGACAAAAGTAACTAATACATTAGCCTGTAAATATTTTAAACAAATGCCCATTGGGAAGCAGCTTTAGCAGTAGGCTAATTCTGAATTAAGGGGAAATAGAGACAAACCCTTTGAGCCAGTCTTCTAGGAAGTCACCAGACAGGTCAGAACAAATAATTACTTACAATTCTTCTGAATGATAAGAATCAATTAATTACAATTCTTCTGAATGAAGTCTGTTCTACTCCCTCAATTACTGAAAATATGGGTTGTTGTTTCCATAGACACTACTAAGCTTAGGAGCAGAAGATGGGACTAAGTTAAAATTTATTGCTCTTACTTCAAATCTACCATTTTCCTTGAATGAGCATTCTCTAGGTTGCTGCAAACCTCTGGTTAATTTCCACAGTTCGGCAAAACTTGATTCTCAAAAATTTTGCCCATTTTTTTATGGCTTTTATGGAAGAGCAGAATTTGGTGCTCCTTACTCGAAATTTTTCTCAACATTGCTCCGTATTTTTTAAATTTATGTAGCACTTGCTTTTTTGTATTTTTAATTTACATATAATAGACAAGTCAAAGAACTTTTTCCTAGTTAAGTGTGTGCATAATGAGAGGGGAAAGTGAGTTTTTTGAACAATTCCATAAAATATGAAGTTGTTCTTTTCAAATATTTTGTTACCATTAATGATGTTCTATATATCAGATAAATCCTTTAGAGTAAAATATAAAGGATAAATTTATTCACTGTATTGTTCCAGAAATTTCCCAATTATCACCATTATCTTTATACAAATAATTTAGGGAGCACTTGTCTAATTCAATATAAAATAGGTTAAAACAGATTTATTACATCTAAGACTTAAAATTATGAGGTCACATCTGTGATAAAAAAAACATTGCCATGAAAAAATAAATTTATTTCACAATATTAATGATGAAAAATAAATTTAATGATGCAGAAGCAACAAGAACTTCAGTCCTGCAGCATGTGGAACAAAAACCACATCCACAGAAACATATACAAGATGAAAAGGCAGAGGGCTATGCACCAGATGAAGAAACAAGATAAAACTTGAGAAAAACAACTAAATGAAGTAGAGACAGGTAACCTTCCAGAAAAAGAATTCAAAATAATGATAGTGAAGATGATCCAGGACCTCGGAAAAAGAATGGAGGCAAAGATTGAGAAGATGCAAGAAATATTTAACAAAGGCGTAGAAGAATTAAAGAACAAACAAACAGATGAACAATACAAAAACTAAAATGAAAAATACACTAGAAGGAATCAATGGCAGAATAACTGAGGCAGAGGAACGGATAAGTGACCTAGAAGACAGAATGGCAGAATTCACTGCTGTAGAACAGAATAAAAAAAAAAGAATGAAAAGAAATGAAGACAGCCTAAGAGATCTCTGGGACAACACTAAACACAAGAACATTCATATTATAGGGGTCCCAGAAGGAGAAGAGAGAGAGAAAGGACCAGAGAAAATATTTGCAGAGATTATAGTCAAAAACTTCCATAACATGGGAAAGGAAATAGCTACCCAAGTCCAGAAAGCACAGAGAGTTCCATACAGGATAAACCCAAGGAGAAACATTCCGAGACACACAGTAATCAAAGTGGCAAAAATTAAAGACAAAGAAAAATTATTGAAAGCAGCAAGGGAAAAATAACACACAACAGAACTCCCATAAGGTTAACAGCTGATTTCTCAGCAGAAACTCTACAAGGCAGAAGAGAGTGGCATGATATACTTAAAGTGATGAAAGGGAAGAACCTGCAACCAAGATTACTCTACCCGGCAAGGAACTCATTCAGATTTGATGGAGAAATCAAAAGCTTTACAGACAAGCAAAAGCTAAGAGAATTCATCACCACAAAACCAGCTCTACAACAAATGCTAAAGGAACTTCTCTAAGTGGGAAACACAAGAGAGGAACAGGACCTACAAAAACAAACCCAAAACAATTAAGAAAATGGTCATAGGTACATACATATCGATAATTACCTTAAACGTGATGGGATTAAATGCTCCAACCAAAAGACACAGGCTTGCTGAATGGATACAAAAACAAGACCCATATATATGCTGTCTACAAGAGACACACTTCAGATCTAGGGACACACACAGATTGAAAGTGAGGGGATGGAAAATGTTATTCCATGCAAATGGAAATCAAAAGAAAGCTGGAATAGCAATATTCATATCAGATAAAATAGACTTTAAAATAAAGAATGTTACAAGAGACAAGGAAGGACACTACATAATGATCAAGGGATCAATCCAAGAAGAATATATAACAATTATAAATATATATGCAGCCAACATAGGACCACCTCAATACATAAGGCAACTGCTAACAGCTGTAAAAGAGGAAATTGACAGTAACACAATCATAGTGGGGGACTTTAACACCTCACTTACACCAATGGAAAGATCAACCAAAATGAATATTAATAAGGAAACACAAGGTATAAATGACACAATAGACCAGAGAGATTTAATTGATATTTAGAGGACATTCCATCCCAAAACAGCAGATTACACTTTCTTCTCAAGTGTGCATGGAACATTCTCCAGGGTAGATCACATCTTGGGGCACAAATCAAGCCTCAGTAAATTTAAGAAAATTGAAATCATATCAAGCATCTTTTCTGACCACAACGTTATGAGATTAGAAATGAATTACAGGGGAAAAAACATAAAATACACAAACACATGCAGGCTAAACAATAGGTTACTAAATAAGCAAGATATCACTGAAGAAATCAAAGAGGAAATCAAAAAATACCTAGAAACAAATGACAATGAAAACACGACAATCCAAAACCTATGGGATGCAGCAAAAGCAGTTATAAGAGGGAAGTTTATAGCTATATAAGCCTATCTGAAGAAACAAGAAAAAACCTCAAAAAAAAAAAAAAAACAATCAAACCTTATGTCTAAAGGAACTAGAGAAAGAAGAACAAACAAAACCCAAAGTCAGCAGAAGGAAAGAAATCATAAAGATCAGAGCAGAAATAAATGAAATAGAAACAAGGAAAACAAGAGCAAAGATCAATAAAGCTAAAAGCTAGTTCTTGAGAAGATAAACAAAGTTGATAAACCATTAGCAAGACTCATCAAGAAAAAGAGGCAGAGGACTCAAATCAATAACATTAGAAATGAAAAACAAGAAGTTACAACAGACACTGCAGAAATACAAAGCATCCTAAGAGACAACTACAAGCAATGCTATGCCAATAAAATGGATAACCTGGAAGAAATGGACAAATTCTTAGAAAGGTATAACCTTCCAAGACTGAACCAGGAAGAAATAGAAAATAAGAACAGACCAATCACAAGTAATGAAATTGAAACTGTGATTAAAAATCTTCCATCAGGGCTTCCCTGGTGGCGCAGTGGTTGAGAGTCCACCTGGCGATGCAGGGGACACAGGTTCATGTCCCAGTCTGGGAAGATCCCACATGCTGTGGAGTGGCTGGGCCCATGAGCCATGGCCACTGAGCCTGTGCGTACAGAGCCTGTGCTCCACAACGGGAGAGACCACAAGAGTGAGAGGCCCGCGTGCCGCAAAAAAAAAAAAAAAAACTTCCAACAAACAAAAGTCTAGGACCAGATGGCTGCACAGGTGAATTCTATCAAACAATTAGAGAAGAGCTAACACCCATCCTTCTCAAACTCTTCCAAAAAATTGCAGAGGAAGGAACACTCCCAACCTGATTCTATGAGGCCACCATCACCCTGATACCAAAACCATACAAAGATACTACAAAAAAAGAAAATTACATACCAATATCACTGATGAATATAGAGGCAAAAATCCTCAAAAAATACTAGCAAACAGACTCCAACAACACATTAAATTCAACAACACATTAATCATACACCATGATCAAGGGGGATTTATCCCAGGGATGAAAGGATTCTTCAATATACGCAAGTCAAACAATGTGATACACCATATTAACAAATTGAAGAATAAAAACCATATGATCATCTCAATAGATGCAGAAAAAGCTTTTGACAAAATTCAACAACCCAGTTTTGGTAAAAATTCTCCAGAAAGTGGGCATAGAGGGAACCTACTTCAACATAATAAAGGCAATATATGACAAAACCACAGGAAATATCATTCTCAATTTTGAAAAACTGAAAGCATTTCCTCTAAGATCAGGAACAAGACAAGGATGTCTACTCTCACCGCTATTATTCAACATAGTTTTGGAAGTCCTAGCCTTGGCAATCAGAGAAGAAAAATAAATAAAAGGAATACAAATTGGAAAAGAAGAAGTAAAACTGTCACTGTTTGAAGATGACATGATACTATACATAGGGAATCCTAAAGATGCCACCAAAAAACTACTAGAGCTAATCAATGAATTTGGTAAAGTTGCAGGATACAAAATTAATGCACAGAAATCTCTTGCATTCCTATACACTAATCATGAAAAATCTGAAAGAGGAATTAAGGAAACTCTCCCATTTACCATTTCAACAAAAAGAATAAAATACCTAGGAATAAATCTTCCTAGGGACAAAAAAGACCTGTATGCAGGAAAGTATAAGACACTGATGAAACAAATTAAAGATAATACCAAAAGATGGAGAGATATACCATGTTCTTGGATTGGAAGAATCAATATTGTGAAAATGCATATACTTCCCAAAGCGATCTACAGATTGAATGCAATCCCTCCCAAATTACCAATGGCATATTTTATAGAACTAGAACAAAAAATCTTAAAATTTGTATGGAGACACAAAAGATCCCGAATAGCAAAAGCAGTGTTGAGGGAAAAAAACAGAGCTGGAGGAATCAGACTCCCTGACTTCAGACTATACTACAAAGCTACAGTAATCAAGACTATATGGTACTGGCACAAAAACAGAAACATAGATCAATGGAACAGGACAGAAAGCACAGAGATAAACCCACACACAACTGGTCACCTTATGTTTGACAAAGGAGGCAAGAATATAACAATGGAGAAAAGACAGTCTCTTCAATAAGTGGTGCTGGGAAAACTGGACAGCTACATGTAAAAAATGAAATTAGAGACCTAAATGTAAGACGGGATACTATAAAACTCTTAGAGGAAAACATAGGCAGAACACTCCATGACATGAATCACAGCAAGATCCTTTATGACCCACCTCCTAGAGAAAAGGAAATAAAAGCAAAAATAAACAAATGGGACCTAATGAAACTTAAAAGCTTTTGCACAACAAAGGAAACCATAAACAAGACGAAAAGACATCCCTCAGAACGGGAGAAAATATTTGCAAACAAATCAATGGGCAAAGGATTAATCTCCAAAATATATAAACAGCTAATGCAGTTCAATATTAAAAAAACCAAACAATCCAATCCAAAAATGGGCAGAAGACCTAAATAGACATTTCTCCAAAGAATACATACAGATGGCCAAGAAGCACATGAAAAGCTGCTCAACATTACTAATTATTAGAGAAATGCAAATCAAAATTACAATGAGGTATCACCTCACACCAGTTAGAATGGGCATCATCAGAACGTCTACAAACAACAAATGCTGGAGAGGGTGTGGAGAAAAGGGAACCCTCTTGCACTGTTGATGGAAATGTAAATTGATACAGCCACTATGGAGAACAGTATGGAGGTTCCTTAAAAAACTAAAAACAGAATTACCATATGAACCAGCAATCCCACCATTGGGCATATACCCAGAGAAAACCACAATTCAAAAAGATACATGCACCCCGATGTTCACTGAAGTGCTATTTACAATAGCCAGGTCATGGAAGTAACCTAAATGCCCATTTACAGGCAAATGGATAAACAAGATGTGGGTGGAGCTTCAAGATGGCAGAAGAGTAAGACACGGAGATCACCTTCCTCCCCACAAATACATCAGAAATACATCTACAAGTGGAACAACTCCTACAGGACACCTACTGAACGCTGGCAGAAGACCTCAGACCTCCCAAAAGGCAAGAAACTCCCCACGTACCTGGGTAGGGCAAAAGAAAAATCTAAAAACAGACACAACAGAGTAGGGATGGGACCTGCACCAGTGGGAAGGAGCTGTGAAGGAGGAGAGGTTTCCACACACTAGGAAGCCCCTTCGCAGGTGGAGACAACTGGTGGCCAAGGCGGGGAGCTGCGGAGCCACAGAGGAGAGCACAGCAACCGGGGTGCGGAGCGCAAAGCGGAGAGATTCTCACACAGAGGATCAGTGCCAACCAGCACTCACCAGCCCGAGAGACTTGTCTGCCCTCCCACTGGGACAGGTGGGGGCTGGGAGCTGAGGCTTGGGCTTCGGTCAGATCGCAGGGAGAGGACTGGGCTTGGCTGTGTGAACACAGCCTGAAGGGGGCTAGTGCGCCACAGCTAGCCGGGAGGGAGTCCGGGAAAAGGTCTGGAGCTGCTGAAGAGGCAAGAGACTTTTTCTTGCCTCTTTGTTTCCTGGTGCACGAGGAGAGGGGATTAAGAGCGCTGCTTAAAGGAGTTCCAGAGACGGGCGTGAGCCGCAGCTATAGCACAGACCCAAGAGACGGGTAGGAGACGCTAAGGCTGCTGCTGCAGCCACCAAGAAGCCTGTGCACTAGCACAGGTCACTATCCACACCTCCCCTCCCGGGAGACTGTGCAGCCCGCCATAGCCAGGGTCCCGTGATCTAGGGACAACTTCCCAGGGAGAACGTATGTGGCGCCTCAGGCTGGTGCAACGTCACGCTGGCCTCTGCTGCTGCAGGCTCGCCCAGCATCTGTACCCATCCCTACCCCCGGCCTGAGTGAGCCAGAGCCTCTGAATCAGCTGCTCCTTTAACCCCGTCCTGTTTGAGCAAAGAACAGACACCCTCATGCAACCTACAGGCAGAGGCGGGTCCAAATCCAAAGCTGAACCCCAGGAGCTGTGCGAAAAAAGAGAAAGGGAAATCTCTCCCAGCAGCCTCAGGAGCAGCGGATTAAATCTCCATAATCAACTTCATGTACCCTGCATATGTGGAATACCTGAATAGATAATGAATCATCCCAAATTGAAGAGGTGGACTTTGGGAGCAACGATATACATACTATTTCCCCTTTTTCTCTTTTTGTGAGTGTGTATGTGTATACTTCTGTGTGAGATTTCGTCTGTATAGTTTTGCTTTTACCATTTATCCTAGGGTTCTCTCTGTCTGTTTTTTGCTATTTTCTATTACTTAAAAAATTTTTTTTCTTAATAATTATTTTTTATTTTAATAAGTATTTTATTTTATTTTACTTTATTTTATTTTATCTTCTTTCTTTCTTTCTTTTTTTTCTCCCTTTTATTTTGAGCCATGTGGAGGAGAGGCTCTTGGTGCTCCAGCCAGGTGTAAGGACTGTGCCACTGAGGTGGGAAAGCAAAGTTCAGGACACTGGATCCCAAGAGACCCCCCAGCTCCACATAATATCAAATGGCAAAAATCTCCCAGATACCTCCATCTCAATGCCAAGACCCAGCTCCTCTCAATGACCAGCAAGTTACAGTGCAGGACACCCTATGCCAAACAACTAGCAAGATAGGAACACAACCTCACCCATTAGCACAGAGGCTACCTAAAGTCACAGTAAGGCCACAGACACCCCAAAACACACCACCAGTCGTGGACCTGCCCACCAGAAAGACAAGATCCAGCCTCATCCACCAGAACACAGGCACTAGTCCCCTCCACCAGGAAGCATACACAACCCACTGAACCAACCTTACCCACTGTGGACAGATACCAAAAACAATGGGAACTACAAACCTGAAGCCTGCAAAAAGGAGACCCCAAACACAGTAAGATAAGCAAAATGAGAAGACAGAAAAACACACAGCAGATGAAGGAGCAAGATAAAAACCGACCAGACCTAACAAATGAAGAGGAAATAGGCAGTCTACCTGAAAAAGAATTCAGAATAATGATAGTAAAGATGATCCAAAATCTTGGAAATAGAATGGAGAAAATAAAAGAAATGTTTAACAAGGACCTAGAAGAACTAGAGAGCAAACATAGATGAACAACACAATAAATGAAATTAAAAATTCTCTACAAGAGATCAATAGCAGAATAACTGAGGCAGAAGAACGGATAAGTGACCTGGAAGATACAATAGTGGAAATAACTAGTGCAGTGCAGAATAAAGAAAAAAGAATGAAAAGAATAGAGAACAGTCTCAGAGACCTCTGGGACAAAATTAAATGCACCAACATTCAAATTATAGGTGTCGCAGAAGAAGAAGAGAACAAGAAATGGACTGAGAAAATATTTGAAGAGATTGTAGTTGAAAACTTCCCTAATATGGGAAAGGAAATAGTTAATCAATTCCAGGAAGCACATAGAGACCCATACAGGATACTTCCAAGGAGAAACACACCAAGACACATTTTAATCAAACTATCAAAAATTGAATACAAAGAACAAATATTAAAAGCAGCAAGGGAAAAACAAGTAACACATAAGGGAATCCCCATAAGGTTAACAGCTGATATTTCAGCAGAAAGTCTGCAAGCCAGAAGGGAGTGCCACGTCATATTTAAAGTGATAAAAGAGAAAAACCTACATCCAATTACTCTACCCAGAAAGGATCTCATTCAGATTTGACAGAGAAATTAAAAGCTTTACAGACAAGCAAAACCTAAGAGAATTCAGAACCACCAAACCAGCTTTACAACAAATGCTAAAGGAACTTCTCTTGGCAGGAAACACAAGAGAAGGAAAAGACCTACAATAATAAACACAAAACATTAAGAAAATGGTAATAGGAACATACATATCCACAGCAGTCAGAATGGCCATCATCAAAAAATCTAGAAAAAGTGAATGCTGGAGAGGGTGTCGAGAAAAGGGAACACTCTTGCACTGTTTGTGGGAATGTAAATTGATATAGCCACGGTGGAGAACAGTATGGAGGTCCTTAAAAAACTAAAAATAGAACTACCATATGACCCAGCAATCCCACTACAGGGCATATACCCTGAGAAAACAATATTTCAAAAAGAGTCATGTACCAAAATGTTCATTGCAGCTCTATTTACAATAGCAAGGACATGGAAGCCACCTAAGTGTCCATCAACAGATGAATGGATAAAGAAGATGTGGCACATATATACAATGGAATATTACTCAGCCATAAAAAGAAACGAAATTGAGTTATTTGTAGTGAGGTGGATGGACTTGGAGTCTGTCATACAGAGTGAAGTAACTCAGAAAGAGAAAAACGAATACCATATGCTAACACATATATATATAGAATCTAAGAAAAAATTTAAAAAGGTCAGGAAGAAACTATGGGCAAGATGGGAATAAAGACACAGACCTACTACAGAATGGACTTGAGGATATGGGGAGGGGTAAGGGTAAGCTGGTACAAAGTGAGAGAGTGGCATGGATATATATACACTACCAAATGTAAAATAGATAGCTAGTGGGAAGCAGCCACATAGTACAGGGAGATCAGCTCGGTTCTTTGTGACAACCTAGAGGGGTGGGATAGTGAGGGTGGGAGGGATGGAGATGCAAGAGGGAAGAGATATGGGAACATATGTATAACAGATTCACTTGTTACAAAGCAGAAACTAACACACCATTGTAAAGCAATTATACTCCAATAAAGATGTTAGAAAAACACATAAATATCGATAATTACCTTAAACGTGAATGGATTAAATGCTTCAACCAAAAGACATAGACTGGCTGAATGGATACAAAAACAAGACCCATATATATGCTGTCTACAAGAGACACACTTCAGATCTAGGGACAGATACAGATTGAAAGTGAGGATATGGAAATTCCATGCAAATGGAATCAAAGAAAGCTGGAGTAGCAGTTCTCATATCAGACAAAATAGACTTTAAAACAAAGACTATTAGAAGAGACAAAGAAGGACACTACATAATGATCAAGGGATCGATCCAAGAAGAAGATATAACAATTGTAAATATTTATGCACCCAACCTCAATACAGAAGGCAAATACTAACAGCCATAAAAGGGGAAATCAACAGTAACACAATCACAGTAGGGGACCTTAACACCCCACTTTCACCAATAGACAGGTCTTCCAAAATGAAAATAAATAAGGAAACACAAGCTTTAAATGACACATTAAACAAGATGGATTTAATTGATATTTATAGGACATTCCATCCAAAAATAAGAGAATACACATTCTTCTCAAGTGATCATGGAATATTCTCCAAGATATATCATATTTTCGGTCACAAATCAAGCCTTGGTAAATGTAAGAAATGTGAAATTGTATCAAGCATCTTTTCCGACCACAACACTATGAGAATAGATATCAATTATAGGAAAAAATCTGAAAGAAATACAAACACATGGAGGCTAAATGACACACTACTTAATAACCAAGAGATCACTATAGAAATCAAAGAGGAAATCAAAAAATACCTAGAAACAAATGACAATGAAAACACAACAACCCAAAACCTATGAGAGGCAGCAAAAGCAGTTCTAAGAGGGAAGTTTATAGCTATACAAGCCACCTTAAGAAACTAGAAACATCTCAAATAAACAACTTAACCTTACACCTAAGGCAATTAGAGAATGAAGAACAAAAAAAACCCCAAAGTTAGCAGAAGGAAAGAAATCAGAAAGATCAGATCAGAAATAAATGAAAAAGAAATGAGGAAACAATAGCAAAGACCAATAAAACTAAAAGCTGGTTCTTTGAGGAGATAAACAAAATTGATAAACCATTAGCCAAACTTATCAAGAAAAAAAGGGAGAAGACTCAAATCAATAGAATTAGAAATGAAACAGGAGAAGTAATAACTGACACTGCAGAAATACAAAAGATCATGAGAGATTGCTACAAGAAACTCTATGCCAATAAAATGGACAACCTGGAAGAAATGGACAAATTCTTAGAAATGCACAACCTGCCAAGACTGAATCAGGAAGAAATAGAAAATATGAACAGACCAATCACAAGCACTGAAATTGAAACTGTGATTAAAAATCTTCCAACAAACAAAAGCCCAGGACCAGATGGCTTCACAGGCGAATTCTATGAAACATTTAGAGAAGAGCTAACACCTATCCTTCTCAAACTCTTCCAAACTATAGCAGAGGGAGGAACACTCCCAAACTCATTCTACGAGGCCACCATCACTCTGATATGAAAACCAGACAAAGACGTCACAAAGAAAAAAGAAGCTACAGGCCAGTATCACTGATGAACATAGATGGAAAAATCCTCAACAAAATACTAGCAAACAGAATTCAACAGCACATTAAAAGGATCATACATTATGATCAAATGGGGTTTATCACAGGAATGCAGGGATTCTTCAATATAGGCAAATCAATCAACCTGATATACCATATTAACAAATTGCAGGAGGAAAACCATATGATCATCTCAATAGATGCAGAAAAAGCTTTTGACAAAATCCAACACCCATTTTGATAAATACCCTCCAGAAAGTAGACATACAGGGAACTTTCCTCAACATAATAAAGGCCATATATGACAAACCTACAGCCAACATCATCCTCAAAGGTGAAAAACTGAAACCATTTCCACTAAGATCAGGAACAAGACAAGGTTGCCCACTCTCACCACTATTATTCAACATAGTTTTGGAAGTTCTAGCCACAGCAATCAGAGAAGAAAAGGAAATAAAAGGAATCCAAATCGGAAAAGAAGAAGTAAAGCTGTCACTGTTTGCAGATGACATGATACTATACATAGAGAATCCTAAAGATGCTACCAGAAAACTACTAGAGCTAATCAATGAATTTGGTAAAGTAGCAGGATACAAAATTAATGCACAGAAATCTGGTGTTCCTATACACTAATGATGAAAAATCTGAAAGTGAAACTAAGAAAACAGTCCCATTTACCATTACAACAAAAGAGTAGAATATCTAGGAATAAACCTACCTAAGGAGACAAAAGCCCTGTGTGCAGAAAATTATAAGACACTGATAAAAGAAATTAAGGATGATACAAATAGATGGAGAGGTATACCATGTTCTTGGATTGGAAGAATCAACATTGTGAAAATGGCTCTACTACCCAAAGCAATCTACAGATTCAATGCAATCCCTATCAAACTACCACTGGCATTTTTCACAGAACTAGAACAAAAAATTTCACAATTTGTATGGAAACACAAATGACCCCGAATAGCCAAAGCAATATTAAGAAAGAAAAATGGAGCTGTAGGAATCAGGCTCCCTGACTTCAGACTATACTACAAAGCTACAGTAATCAAGACAGTATGGTACTGACACAAAAACAGAAATATAGATTGATGGAACAGGATAGAAAGCCCAGAGATAAACCCACGCACATATGGTCACCTTATCTTTGATAAAGGAGGCAAGAATATACAGTGTAGAAAAGACAGCCTCTTCAGTAAGTGGTGCTGGGAAAACTGGACAGCTACATGCAAAAGAATGAAATTATGACACTCCCTAACACCCTACACAAAAATAAACTCAAAATGGATTAAAGACCTAAATGTAATGTCAGACACTGCCAAACTCTTAGAGGAAAACATACGCAGAACCCTCTATGACATAAATCACAGCAAGATCCTTTTTGACCCAAGTCCTAGAGAAATGGAAATAAAAATAAACAAATGGGACCTAATGAAACTTCAAAGCTTTTGCACAGCAAAGGAAACCATAAACAAGACCAAAAGACAACCCTCAGAATGGGAGAAAATATTTGCAAATGAAGCAGCTGACAAAGGATTAATTTCCAAAATTTACAAGCAGCTCATGCAGCTCAATATTAAAACAAACAAACAAACAAAACAAAACAAACAAACAAAAAAGAAGATGTGGTACATATATACAATGGAATATTACTCAGCCGTAAAAAGGAACGAAATTGGGTCATCTGCAGAGACGCAGATTTATCTAGAGACTGTCATACAGAGTGAAGTAAGTCAGAAAGAGAATAACAAATATCGTATATTAATGCATATATGTGGAACCTAGAAAAATGGTACAGATGAACCGGTTTGCAGGGCAGAAGTTGAGACACAGATGTAGAGAACAAACGTATGGACACCAAGTGGGGAAAGCCATGGGGGGGGGGGGG
>NW_021703779.1:80463032-80617851 GCF_005190385.1 Monodon monoceros
TGGGGGGGGGGGTGTATGTGATGAATTGGGTGACTGGGATTGACATGTATACACTGATGTGTATAAAATTGATGACTAATAAGAACCTGCTGTATAAAAAAATAAAATGAAATTCAAAAATTAAAAATAAAATCTGGACTGCTGGATTATAACAAAAAGTTGAAAAAATAAAGCAAAAAAAAAAAAAAACTATCCACAGGTGTCCATGCTGGTAAATATAAGTAACTGCATAGGGTTTTTTTTGTTTGTTTTAATGAGTAAGGTTGAATAGAAATCTCTTATGTAGAAGTGCAAATAATTGATGTGGACACTCAGCCAAAAAAAAAAAAAATTTAATGATGCTAGTGAGACAACCAATTTTTCAGAAATTGGATGAAATAGATTTTGGCCCGATGTAAAAAAAAAATGGAGGGGAAGCAGGGATAGATATGATCCAACTGAAAAATGTTCACTTCCCTTGTTGAGATAAGCGGTTGTCAGGGACATTAAACAAACATATATACCTTAACAAAATTGTGAAACATACATTAACTTAAATAGGCACTCATGTGAATTGCAATAGTAAAAAATGTGCACTTAGTAAGGTGCTAATACGATCAAAAGGATGTCTTGATTTATTTTTACCATTTTTAAAAAGCTTCCTGTACTCACTGACTCTCTTGATGACAGAAAGTAGAGAACTGACTGAAATCAGCAGACTGCTGGTGAAGAATAGTAAAATGTTTCAGATAGAGATGGCACCTTGGGAGAATGGACACTGAATACATTTTTGAGAGGAAAGAGAAGAAAATTTACAGAAATTCCTAAATGGTCACAAACTTCATGCCAAGGTTATTCACAACATTTACTTATTAAAAATATGTTTCCTTCTTTTTGTTTTCTTACTTTACTACTAAAACTATTTACCTGTATGTCTCAATTCTAAGATAAATAAAATTTGTGCTTATTATGAAAATATATTAGTCAGCTCAGGCTGCCATAATTAAATACCACAGACTTGGTGGCTTAAAGAACAGACATTTATTTTCTCACAGTTCTGGAGGCTGGAAGTCCAAGTTGAGGGTGCCAGCATAGTCAGGTTGTGGTGAGAGCCTTTTTTCTGCCTTCTCAATGTATCCTCACATGGAAACTAATCCTATCACAAGGGCCTCACCCTCATGATCTCATCTAAACCTAGTTATCTCCCAAAGGCCCTATCTCATTGGAGTTAAGACTTCAACATATGAATTGGGGGTGGCAGAATGACACAATTCAGTCTGTACCAGAAAAAAATGTTACCAGTTATAGTATATTCTTCTCCTAAGACTTCTATTATAATAAATATTAAGAAAAAATTATATGTGTGCATATATTTCTTCATGTCAGCTTAATTTAAAGATGGAGTCAGGAGAGATCATTGGTAATCAAATGAAACAAATGAATATCAAAGTCTTAAGAGGTTTTATATCTTGTTATCTAAGGAAATGATCCTCTGAGAAGCAGGTTAGCAAACATGAGGTTCTCGGACATGACTAGAGCAGGTATTGGCAGTGGAACCATTAAAAAGTGTTACTCTGAGCAGGCTTAGCAATCCATCTGATCTCAGCTGGGCTGTATTAAGAGGCTTACTGAAGCATTGTGATTTCTTCAGATTGCAGTTTTAATGAGCCAGTCATTTCATTTTTATCTTAATTCAGCAGTTTAACTCACTAATTGTTCCAGTACAATGATCAGTGGAAAGCTGAAGGAGTTTGCGATCTACAAGCTTTTGACATATGCATATATTTTCATCATAGAAATTTCTCTTACTTCCAGCTTGGGTGCTGCAAAAACATCTTTTAAGAACAGAATAATGACTCAAATTAATTAGATCAAGATTTCATCATTCCCAATATCACAGGGTGATTGTCTCATTTTGTATTTAAAAATTATTTGGCTAAGATTAAATATCTAGAGATTTTGTTAACCCTGAGGTTGAAATACTTAGTTCAAAGAAACTTTGATCCCTTAATTATTCCCATAATATTGTACATTAAAGGGAATTATATTTATCATTAGCCAAGAAAATTAATGTAGTAAAACTACTGATGTGCATCTCGATTACGATACGTTTGAAGAAACTGTTTTCCTTGCTATATTAAATGTCTATCTCTAAAAACAAGCGAAGTTGATTAGTGAGTGTGTGGAAAGCAAATATTTCTAAAGATGATTCATACTAGGTAAGGCTGTCCTCTTAGGATTACTTAATTTGAAAAGAGGGCATGAAGCCCTAGCCAATACATCCAGCAAGAGAGATGTTATTTGAGCAAAGTCACCATGTGACAGTAGGTAGGTCCTATGGTTCTCCTTGCATTTTCAGAAAACTTTGACACTTTAAACTGATTTTCCATGGTGAATGCTATGTTCTGTCAATTTTAACACTAACACTTCATTTATAAAATAATAAGTTCTTTATCTACAAAACAGAAACAGACTCACAGATATAGAGAAGAGACTTGTGGTTGACAAGGGGGGAGGGATGGATTGGGAGTTTGGGAAAAGGAGATGCAAACTGTTATATACAGAATGGATAAACACCAAGGTCCTACTGTATAGCACAAGGAACTATATTCAATATCCTATGATTAAACCATAATGGAAAAGAATCTGACAAAGAATATATATATATATAACTGAATCACTTTGCTGTACAGCAGAAATTAACACAACATTGTAAATCAACTATACTTCAATAAACTAAAAAACAAATGAAAATAATAATAAGTTCTTTGGGTGGAGGGGGAAAAAAACCCTAAATCTTAAAAACCAATATAATTTATGGAGGCATCTTTAAGTAAAGAGCCTGAAACCCCACTCTGAAGCACAGAGACAATTAGTAGTAAAATGGAGCCTGTGCAGAGAAAGTCTTGTTTAATTAAAGATTCTGCCTCCACTGATGGATGTAATCTCTATAGGTGAAAAATAAGACTGAAATTGAATTTGTTGACTTGGATCATATTGTTCACTTTTCCAAATGGCTGGTTTGGCTCTATTATATGCAACTGATACATCTGGGAGTCAGAATTATGTCAAGCAAGAAACAATTGAAATCTTTCAAATGAATCATTAGCTCACTTTTGCAACCTAGATAAAATGCCAAATATGTATTCTGCTATGGACACTATAATGTCATTTTACCCCAAAACGAAAACTATTGAACCAGTAACAACATTTAAACAAATACTGACCCCCTTCACAAGTATCTTAGCTTCAAAAACAAGGTCTTGTTTTGTTTTTGTTTAAATAAAGCATTTATTTCAGCAGATCTGGACATACGACTGGTAGCCCTCTTCTTGTCTCCTTCAGATTATGTATTCCTCCTATTCATCAAATATAGTACATTGTAGTAAAAATGGCAAAGGTTTTTAAAAGGAGACTAATCAAGTGTATCAAAACTGAAAATCAGCAGATTTGCTTTAATGCTACCTGTGTAGTATGCTAACTGAATTCTACTGATTAATAAACATGCACTTTGACCCTACAGGAAATCAAACTGGGTCTTAATGTCAGGTAGAAGTCCTAAATGAAATTGAATAAAAATTATATAGACTAAAGCTCTCAACAGAATGCCGTTTTTTTGTTTTTGATTTTTTTTTTTGTGGTACGCAGGCCTCTCACTGTTGTGGCCTCTCCCGTTGTGGAGCACAGGCTCCGGACGCTCAGGCTCAGCGGCCATGGCTCATGGTCCTAGCCGCTCCGTGGCACGTGGGATCCTCCCGGACCGGGGCACAAACCCGTGTCCCCTGCATCGGCAGGCAGACTCCCAACCACTGCGCCACCAGGGAAGCCCCAGAATGCCATGTTTTTATAATTGTCTGTTTGGATGAAAGTTTACCCATTAGACTGGAGAGCATGGACTGTATCATTTATTTTTTGTATCCCTTATTTATTTTGTATACAATACAAATATTTTGAATTTAATTATTTTGCATACCTTATTTTTTTAACATAATGTCTGGCTCATCATGAAATATTTAACACATGTTTGTTAACTGAATGGCTTAATAGATCCAAAACAACTGGTGGAGAAAATAAAATTTTAGTTAAACCTGGGTTATGCATGTGTTGGATTATACGTTTTAAAATTACAATGTTTACCAACTGGATCATGTATAGTAGAATCAGATGTTTGTTGATGAAGTATTTGATTGAACTTCCAGGGGCACTGTGGCTATGTCAACCCTCCAAATGATAGAGCCATAATAGAATATTTTTCAACACGTCAGTTTGATCTAATCGGCTATGCTATCTACATGGCAGCAGAATGGACATAGACCCAGAAGTATCAGTCTCTCTGTAGGCATCACCAGAGTGACAGAACACAGCTGATTCTTTTCACTGAAAGAGACGGGCAGAACCATTCACTAACGTCCCTGCTCCTGAGTATAAGGTCACTTGAAACAGGCAGATCAGCTGTACACACACATATTACTTGGGCCTAGGGGGTAATCTGAACTTCTGCTATAGGCAAATGCTTGTCTTTTCTGTGTCTAGTAACTAGGGAGGATGTAACATTTTAAGAAAAGTGAGACAAAGTTAATGATTGTGGTGTGGATACTACAAATAACAAGAATCAGTGAAAATATTATTTAAATCCTTGGTGTTTTTTTTTTGTTGTTTGTTTTTTTGCAGTACGCGGGCTTCTCACTGTTGTGGCCTCTCCGGTTGCGGAGCACAGGCTCCGGACGCGCAAGTTCAGCAGCCATGGCTCACGGGCCCAGCCGCTCTGAGGCACGTGGGATCTTCCCGGATCGGGGCACGAAC
Organism: Monodon monoceros; assembly: GCF_005190385.1. NCBI lineage: Eukaryota > Metazoa > Chordata > Mammalia > Artiodactyla > Monodontidae > Monodon > Monodon monoceros. The sequence goes on from NW_021703779.1 coordinate 80,467,815, forward strand.
ACGTGTCCCCTGCATTGGCAGGCGGACTCTTAACCACGGCGCCACCAGGGAAGCCCCAATCCTTGGTATTTTTTAATGCATTTGTATCATCACTGTTTGAAATGCTAACTTAACTATTTAGATGTAAAGAAGCCATAATTCATGCTTCCATCTTTCAGATAATTACCCATTAAACATGTGATATTTCAGAATGATACTGCTCAGCAGAAGAGTATCAAAGGCTTTCCTAAAATTTTGGCATGATAACACTTGTCCTGAGAAGTGATATTTAATGAGATCTCTTACCACTTTGCCATTTATCAAAGTAAAGATCATAGAACTAGAAAGGACCCTAAAAGCTCCTTATCTTCAGACACTATGCAAACTTTATAAGGTGAAGTAACTAAAGCCCAGAAAAGTTGATACTTGTTCCATATATTAAAATGTATAAGTGGTAGAAAGCAAAGATGGACTAGAATATATGTGTGTATGTATTGTAAATGTTTATTATTATTATTAAAACTATTTGCATCCCTCTTGTCCAAGATTAAGTGGCTAATGAAGAAAAGACACTGGTTACTCTGTATTTTTCCCTACTCTCATGCCTAGTAGTAACTTTTCAACTATCCCCAGGACATCTGGATTTCATAAGAGGCAAAAAGCTTAGCTCAATTTAAATTTCAGACCAAATAACACCACTGAAATAATTTTGCTATCAACATCTCAATACTGATTCAACATATTGTGGTTCTTCCAAGGTCATATTTCTGTACCTCATTGGAATAATATGTGTAGGAATCCATCATTCTCATTATCATATAAGCAAGGCACTCTGCTCATAACCTTTCTTCTTCTATGTGTACAATAAAGCCAAAGAACTAAGCCTAGCATTCTGAACAAATAAAACTAAATAAGCACACGAATCAAGCTTGTCTACTTAATAGTGCAGTTGGGTAGCTTACCTAAAATTCTCTTTCGGTGGCTAATCTTCAAAAGATGTCCCTCTGCCTAAGAGCTCATGATTTAGGCAATGAGTCATGGCAATCTGAACTAATTTATAGAAAATGATACCAATATTCGCAAATAGTTTTTTCTCTTGCCACCCCCATCACTCAAACCAGTCTAGTTTACATCGTACATATTAAAATTTTCGATGACCATAAAGGAAATTCTTGCTCTGAGTCTGGGTTATCAATAGGTACCTAATGCAAACTGACTTTGCTTTGTAAATATATAGAGCCATCAATAATTCCTCTGCCACTCACATAGATGTAACTTAGGAATCCACTTCATTTCTCAAAATTCAATCTGTGTCGAATAGCATCAAATTTCCTGAGTGCCAAATTATTGAATTATCTAACAGTTCTTATTTTCTAACTATTAACATCTTTTAGCATTAGATGCTACAGTAAAGTCACAGGAGTTTCTTTTATCTTTCAACCTTTTATGCTAAAATGAGTCATTTCAGGAAACCTAAGTCCCTACCCTAATTATATTATAAATCCAAGTCTAATTAACCATTGCACCTTAAAATAAGCATAAGTTTTAATCAGGATTAATAGCCATAAAAGAATACATTTCTGCAATAGATGATGAATATCCCATTGTATATAGAGATATTAGTACTTTCTGATACAGAGGCCTACAAGGGTACATTAGGAACATTGAAAGATCTCCCTTAAACAGACGACTCATGCCAAATGCATATTCCTGGTTTGCAAACTTTCAGTTCAATCTGATCTAACATATTTTTATGTGCTTAGTCTGCATGACATAAATAACCACATGCTGATATCCACCTTGTAATTACATGAGAACTTGAGCCCCCTATGGAAACTATAAGTTGATTACTATCAACTATACCATAAATGAGATTAGATTTCTTCTAATTTCTTCTCAAATGGGGGAGAAAAGTTCCCAGATTTATGGTCCTCAGGAACCTTGCTCCTTTTGTGCAATGTCTTTCTTGATTAGCTTAACAAAATGAACACAGTGACATATACAAAATGCAGTGAAATTACTAACTTGTTCCTTGTGTAGTACTTAAGGCAATCTCCAAAATTCCCTGTAGCAATTAACCAGTACAAGTATAAAAGAAAGGGATGGAGGAAGGGAAAACGAATTAAAATCATAATTAATATTAAACTTAATTTCTATCTTGTATCTGTTCACATGCCGTAATATAATATATGACTGAGGAATTAATACAAGTTCATCAAATGTTAAAAGTTCTTATGAAATAATTTTATCTGTGCTGGCTAAGGTTACATTTGGTAAATTATGCCAAACATTACAATACTCTCTTGATATTTTTCTGAGGAGAGTTGGAAAAAATTGCTGAGCAAAAAATTTAAATTACTTCTATTCATGACAGGATTTTCATTATATGAAACGAGTTTCCAAATTGTCAGTTATTTTCCTTCTAATCATTCTGGACTGAAGATCATCTAATGTGAAAGCTAAACTTTATTTAAGTCCAAAATGATTCAGAACCATAGTAACTAAAGCTTCACAACTACTAATTGAGACTTGGAATCTTCCAAATAAAAAACCTTTCATCAAAAGTTTCTAAAATGATTTTATACATGCTCTATAATCCATATATAGAATCGCTTCATTCATTATGATGTGAAAAAAAAAGTGAGGTGAAGACTAGAGGCTATTAGTATTTTGGATATTTTGCTCATAAGTTGTGGCAAAATTCTCTTTTATCCTTGTGATCCAAAATTGTCATATAAAATTAAATTTTACTTGAATATTGAAACTAATCATTCACACTATTTTGGGGAATCATTCACTTCTAGTTATGAAAGGATACACCCCTGGATGGTGAAGTGAAAGAATAGAAAAAGCACACAATGTTAAGAAACCTTATGCCAAATGAATTATATTGTTGTCTGATGTTTTTTCCATGGTAAACTTGAATATGAAAAGGAATGCAGAGATATATCCCTCCTGTAGAGAAGATTATGAGGCTCAGTTAATTGCATATTAAAGTCAAGTTATTAGAGGGTAATGTCTTGCTTCTATTGTGTCAGTACATTTCTCAAAGCAGGGATCCTTAGATATGAAGGATCCCTCCAACTTTCAAGCCTCTCAGTTGCTTTAGCGTCTTAATTCCAATTATCCTCATTCTACCTCAGTCAACACTTCCAGCCACACCTAAGATCTTGTTATCTCCTGGAACTCACCAATTCTTGAAATATATAAAATATCACATTCTTAATAGCTACAGTGCCTTATTCTTCTAACTTGCTCAATTGTGTACTCCTGCTTTTCTCCAACCACATAGCTAGTGCTTTTCTTCCTTAGCCAGCTTAGATCCCATCGGACATCACATTAAGCAGTCTCATGCCTAAATCCCAATATTCCTTTTACAACAGTTCTAACGTGTCATCTGACTGGCAAAACAGCAACCATGGATCCATCTCTGTCTCCAGGGCTATACCTGGTTGCTGGAGAAAAATAAGCAATTATGAAAATCAGTGGCATTATAAATGCATGGTCTTCAACTTCGAGTGAAGTCTCATTGATATCTGATAAAATATCATTCTTACACTACATAAACCTCTCTTCCAGTCTCCATAGTAGCTATTTCAAACCTTCTGCATTTTTCTCAAATGTCTAATGTCACCATATTTTCCCTACTCTTCGCAAAAGACCTTACCTCCTGCTTTCCAGTAGAAGTTAGAAGATACCAAACAGTAGGAAGTAGCAGGAAAGTAGTAAAAAGTAGCTTGAAAGTAGCAGAGTGACTTTTCTAAACTATAGTCATGATATATCAACCCACGTCCTGTCCAAGCCTCACCGGAGGACCACATAAATGTCACGCTGCTCACCCTTTGTCAGGGTAAGGGCTGTACCATCTAATATCTGTAGTACTGCCTTGACCTATTTACTTGTCACTCAGCTGAACATCTACTTAAAAAGAATCAAAAACTAAAAATATTTTCTAATAAAATGGATATTTATAAACTAATAGACTCACTGTGAACGTAAGAAATACATATGTATCAGTAAAACAGAACTAAATTGAACTAAATTTTTTAAAAAACTGAGTGATTAGAAGCATTGAATAGAAAAATACTTGCCAAAAAGACAGGTAACAATTGACCAAAAAAAGAATAGACAAAAATTGACTATAGGCATACCTCAGATATATTGCAGGTTTGGCTCCAGACCACCACAATAAAGTGAATATCTCAATAAAGCAAGTCACATGAATTTTTGGTTTCCCAGTGCATATAAAAGATATGTTTACACTATACTTTAGTCTATTAAGTGTGCAATAGCATTATGTCTAAAAAAACAATGTACACCTTAATTAAGAAATACTTTATAGCTAAAAAATGCTAACCATCATCTGAGACTTCAATGAGCCAATCCTTTTGCTAGTGGAGGGTCTTGCCTCGATGTTGATGGCTGCTGACTGATCAGGGTGGTGGTTGCTGAAGGCTGGGGTGGCTGTGACAATTTCTTAAAATAAGACAACAACGAAGTTTGTCACATGGATTGACTCCTTTCATGAACGATTTCTCTGTAGCATAGAATTTGGTTTCACAGCACTTTATCCACAGTAGGACTACTTTCAAAATTGGAGTCAGTCCTCTCAAACTCTGCCATTGCTTTATCAACTAAGTTCATGTCATATTCTAAATCCTTTGTTGTCAACAATCTTCACAGCTTCTTCACCAGGAGTTTTTCCATCTCAAGAAACCACTTTATTTGCTCATCCATAAGAAGCAACTCCTCATCCATTAAAGCTCTATCGTGAGATTGCAGCTATTCAGTCACAGCTTCAGGCTCCACTTCTATTCTAGTTCTCTTGCTATTTCCACCACATCTGCAGTTACTTCCTCCACTGAAGTCTTGAACCCCTCCAAGTCATCCATGAGGGTTGGAATCAACTTCTTCCAAACTCCTGTGAACACTGATATTTTGACCTCTTCCCATGAATCACAAATGTTCTTAATGGCATCTATCAATAGAATGGCGAATCCTTTCCACAAGGTTTTCAATTGACTTTGCCCAGATCCATCCAAGGATACTATCTATGGCAGCTATAGCCTTACAAAATGTATTTCTTAGGTGATAAGACTTGAAAGTTGAAATTACTTCTTGATTCGTGGGCTTCAGAATGGATGTTGTGTTTGAAGCATGAAAACAACATTAATCTCATTGTACATCTTCACACCAGAGCTCTTGCATGACCAGGTGCATTGCCAATGAGCACTAATATTTTGAAAGGAATCTTTTTTTTCTGGGCAGCAGATCTCAACAGTTGGCTGAAACTATTCAGTAAACCATGCAGTAAACAGATGTGTTATCATCCAGGCTTTACTGTTCCATTTATAGAGTACAGACAGACTAGATTTCTCATTATTCTTAAGGGCACTAGGATTTTCAGAGTGGTAAGTGAACACTGGCTTCAACTTAAAGTCACCAGCTGCATTAAGCCCCTAACAAGACAGTCAGCCTGCCCTCTGAAGCTTGAAGTCAGGCACTGACCTCTCTCTTACTATGAAAGTCCTATCTGGCATGTTCTTCCAATAGAAGACTGTTTTGTCTACATTGAAAATCTGTTGTATAGTAGAGCCACCTTCATTAATTATCTTAGCTAGATCTTCTGGAAAACTTGCTGCATCTTCTACATCAGCACTTGCTGCTTCAGCTGGAACTTTTATGTTATGGAAATGGCTTCATTCCTTAAACCTCACGAACCAACCTCTGCCAGCTTCAAACTTTTCTTCTATAGCTTCCTCACCTCTCTCAGCCTTCACAGAACTGAAGAGTGAGCTTTGCTCTGGATTAGGCTTTGGTTTAAGGAAATGCTGTAGATGGTCTGGTCTTCTATAGAGACACTAAAACTTTCTCCATATCTGCAATAAGGCTGTTTTGCTTCTTTTTTTTTTTTTTTTTAATCAGTGTATTCACTGGAGTGGCACTTTTAATTTCCTTCAAGAACTTTTCCATTACAATCACAACTTGGCTAACCATTTGGCACAAGATGCCTAGCTTTCAGCCTGTCTCAGCTTCAACATGCATTCCTCATTAAGCTTAATCATTTCTAGCTTTTGATTTAGAGAGTTGTGTGACTCTTTCTTTCACTTGAATACTTAGAGACCATTGTAGGGCTATCAACTGACCTAATTTCAATATTGTTGTGTCTCAGGGAATAGAAAGGCCCCAGGAGCAGGAGAGAGAGACAGGTGAATGGCCAGCTGGTAGAACAGTCAGAACACATAAAATTATTAAGTTCACCATCTTATATGGCAGGATTTGCAGAACCCAGAAACAATTACAAGAGTAACATTAAAGATCACTGATCACATATGACCACAACAAATATAATAATAATGAAAAAGCTTAAAATATCGTGAGAATTACCAAATGTGACACAGAGACACAAAACAAGCAAATGCTGTGTGTCAGAAAAATGGCACTGATAGCCTTTCTGTATGCAGGGTTGCCACAAACCTTCAATTTGCAAAAAAAAAAAAACCCAATAAAAACCAATATCTGTGAAATGCAATAAAGCAATGTGCAATAAAAAAGTATGCCTGTATATGAAATAAGAAAAATAATAATGACTAAATTTGAGGATAAAAAATCATAGTGAAACTAAAATATGAGACAGCACTAACATTTAATAAGGCATAGGGTTAATCAAGGTTAAAGTAGTTTAAAGTCCACTCTATTTAGGGACAAGAGTAGAGATGTTGATTAAAGTTTATTCTTTTCTAACTATTCATAATGATAATTTAAGGGTAATCATTAAAATAGTATAAATTTAATGTTTAACTTCCAAATCAATAGATTGTGGAATATGCGGAAAAAGGAAACTCAATAATTCAAATAAAAGGAGAAAAAGCAGAAAAAAAATCAAAGAAAAAAAACATGGTAAATAGAAAAGACAAAATATTATGGTAAAAATATATACAAATATATCAGTAATGTAAGAAATGCCTATGTATTAAACTTACCACTCAAAAAACAGATTATTAGAATATATTTAAAATAAATCTGCAACGTTGATGGCAGGAATATAAAATGGTACAACCACACTGGAAAACAGTTTAACATTTTCTTCTAAATTTAAATATACCCTTACCATGTGATTCTGCAATTATACCCCTAAGTATTTACCTAAGGGAAATGAAAACACATATTCATAAGAAGACTTGTACATAAATGTTCATATCAACTTCATTCATAGTAGTTGAAAACTGGAAAAAAAACAAATGTCCATCAACAGGTGAATAGGTTAATAAAGTGGGATATATTCATACAACGGGATAGCGCTGAGCTATTTGTAAAAACTCATTGAACTATACCCTCAAAATGAGTGCATGAAATTTAATATGTAAATTTATTACAATAACTTTTTATCCATTCACATTGTTCTGACCACCTTCTATGTACCCATTGGTAAAGATGGGATTCCCCCACGCTGAATAGTATAAGATGGCTGAACACCTGCCGCCAACCCTGGAGACAGATGAGACTGACAGCAGTTCATTAGTCACAAACACAGCCTGCAAGAAGAGAACACTGCACACTATGCAGAGTTACAAGGGGGTTGGACTCAGGAGAAGAAAGAACTGGCAGGGGTGTGGTATGCCCTCCCACTTTAGAAACAAGGAGTGAGATGCCCCCTGCACAAATGGACAACTATAGACCTCAAGAGGAAACAATGGCAATCCCTAGGGAAGGAAGAGATGATTTCCAAAGTAACTATATTATAGTATTCAAAATGTCCAGTTTATAGCAATAAATGCCTACATTAAGAAAAGGTAAAGAGCTCAAATAAACAACCTAACTTTACAGCTCAAGGAACTAGAAAAATAAGAACAAAAATAAGTCCAAAGTTAATGGAAGGAAGGAAATAACAGAGATCAGAGAGGAAATAAATGAAATAGAGCCCGAAAAGAGAATAGATCACTGAAACTAAGAACTGGTTCTTTGAAAAAATAAACAAAACATATGAATCTTTAGCCAGACTCATCAGGAGAAAAAGAGAGGATGCATAAAAATAAAATCAGAAATGAAAGGGGAGACAAAATAACTGATAGCACAGAAATACAAAGGATCATAAGAGACTAACAAATTGGACAACCTAGAAAAAATGGAAAACATTTCAAGAAACATACAAACTACCAAGACTGAATCATGAAGAAATAGAGAATCTGAAAAGACAAATTACTAGTAAGGAGATTGAATCAGTAATCAAAAACCTCCAAACAAAGAAAAGTCCAGGACCACATGACTTCACTGGTGAATTCTACCAAACATTTAAAGAATTAATACCAATCCTTCTCAAACTCTTCCAAAAAATTAAAGAGAAGGGAACATTTCCAAACTCATTTTATGAGACCCAAGTATCCTGATACAAAAACCAGACAAAGAGACCACAAGAAAAGAAAAATACAGGCCAATATCCCTGATGAACACAAATGTAAAAGTCCTCAACAAAATAGTAGCAAACCAAATCAAACAATACATTAAAAGGATCATACATCATGATCAAGTGGGACTTATTCCAGGGATGTAAGGATGGTTCAACATCTGCAAATCAATGAATGTGATACACCACATTAACAAAATTAAGTGTAAAAACCATATGATCATCTAAATAGACTCAGAAAAACCATTTGACAAACTTCAACATCTATTTATGATAAAAATTCTCAACAAAGTGAGCATAGATGGAACATACCACAATATAATAAAAGCCCTATATGACAAGCCCAAAGATAATATCATAAGCAATGGCAAAACCTGAAAACTTTTCCTCTACGATCAGGAAAAACACAAGGATGCCCACTCTCATCACTTCTATTCAACATAGCACTGGAAATTCTAGCCAAAGCAATCAGGAGAGAAAAATAAACAAAAGGCATCCAAACTGGAAAGGAAAAATTAAAACTGTCTCTATTCGCAGATGACATGATATACTATATAGGAAACCATAAAGATTCCACCCAAAAAATGTTAGATCTAATAAATGAATACAGTAAATTTGTAGAAAATAAAATCAATCTTAAAAAATCTGTTGTGTGACTTATATTTTAATAACAAGCTATTAGAAAGAGAAATTAAGGGAAAAAACACAATTACAACTGCACAATAAAGAATAAAATACCTGGGAGGACCTTCAAGATGGCAGAGGAGAAAGACGTGGAGATTACCTTCCTCCCAAAAAAATACATCTACATGTGGAAGAACTCCTACAGAACACTGACTGAATGCTGGCAGAAGACCTCAGACTTCCCAAAAGGCAAGAAACTCCCCATGAACCTGGCCGTATGGCTGACAGGGTCTTGGTGCTCCAGCCAGGTGTCAGGTGGGAAGAGCCAAGTCCAGGACATTGGTCCACCAGAGACCTCCTGGCCCCATGTAATAGCAATCGGCAAGAGCTCACCCAGAGACCTCCATCTCAATGCTAAGACCCAGCTCCACTCAACGCCCAGCAAGCTCCAGTGCTGGACACCTGATGCCAAACAACTAGCAAGACAGGAAAACAAACCCAACCATTAGCAGAGAGGTTGCCTAAAATTATAATAAGTTCACAGACACCCCAAAACACACCACCGGATGCAGTCCTGCCCACCAGAAAGACAAGATCCAACCTCATCTATCAGAACACAGACAGCAGTCCCCTCCACCAGGAAGCCTACACAACCCAAATAACCAAACTTACCCACTGGGGGCAGACACCAAAAACAACAGGAACTATGAACATGCAACCTGCAAAAAGGAGACACCAAACAGAGTAACTTAAGCAAAATGAGAAGACAGAGAAATATGCAGCAGATGAAGGAGCAAGGTAAAAAACCACCAGACCAAACAAATGAAGAGGAAATAGGCAGTCGACCTGAAAAACAATTCAGAGTAATGATAGTAAAGATGATCCAAAATCTTGAAAATAGAATGGAGAAAATACAAGAAACATTTAACAACGATCTAGAAGAACTAAAGAGCAAACAAACAACACAATAAATGAAATTAAAAATTCTCTAGAAGGAATCAATAGCAGAATAACTGAAGCAGAAGAATGGATAAGTAACCTGGAAGATAAAACAGTGGAAATAACTACCACAGAGTAGAATAAAGAAAAAGGAATGAAAAGAATTGAGGTCAGTCTCAGAGACTTCTGGGACAATGTTAAACTCACCAACATTCAAATTATAGGGGTCTCAGAAGAAGAAGAGAAAAAAAAAGGGACTGAGAAAATATTTGAAGAGATTATAGTTGAAAACTTCCCTAATATGGGAAAGGAAATAGACAATCAAGTCCAGGAAGTGCAGACAGTTGCATACAGGATAAATCCAAGGAGAAACATGTCAAGACACATGGTAATAAAACTATCAAAATTTAATACAAAGAAAAAAATATTAAAAAGCAGCAAGGGAAAAGCAACAAATAATATACAAGGGAATCCCTATAAGGTTAACAGCTGATCTTTCAGCAGAAACTCTGCAAGCCAGAAGGGAGTAGTGGACTTATCTAAAGTGACAAAAGAGAAAAAACTACAACCAAGATTACTCCACCCAGAAAGGATCTCATGCAGATTCAACAGAGAAATTAAAATCTTTACAGACAAGCAAGAGCAAAGAGAATTCACCACCACCAAACCAGCTTTACAACAAATGCTAAAGGAACCTCTCTAGGCAGGAAACACAAGAGTAGGAAAAGACCTACAATAACAAACCAAAACAATTAAGAAAATGGTAATAGGAACATACATATCGATAATTACCTTAAATGTAAATGGATTAAATGCTCCAACCAAAAGACAGACTGTCTGAATGGATACAAAAACAAGACCTGTATATATGCTGTCTACAAGAGATGCTCTTCAGACATAGGGATCCATACAGACTGAAAGTGAGGGGATGGAAAAAGATATACCATTCAAATGGAAATCAAAAGAAAGATCGAGTAGCAATACTCATATCAGAAAATGCAGACTTTAAAGACTATTACAAGAGACAGAGAAGGACACTACATAATGATCAAGGGATCAATCCAAGAAGAAGATATAACAATTGTAAATATTTATTCACCCAACATAGGAGAACCTCAATACATAAGGCAAATGCTAACAGCCATAAAAGGGGAAATCAACAGTAACACAATCAGAGTAGTAGACTTTAACACCAAACTTTCACCAATGGACAGATCTTACAAAAGGAGAATACATAAGGAAATACAAGCTTTAAATGATACATTAAACAAGATGGATTTAATTGATATTTATAGGACATTACATGCAAAAACAACACACCTTCTTCTTAAGTGAGCATGGAACATTCTCCAGCATACATCATATCTTGGGTCACAAATCAAGCCTTTGTAAATTTAAGAAAATTGAAATTGTATCAAATATCTTTTCTGACAACAACGCTATGAGACTAGATATCAATTACAGGAATAAATCTGTAAAATATACAAACACATGGAGGCTAAACAATATACTACTAAATAACCAAGAGATCACTGAAGAAATCAAAGAGCAAATCAAAAAGTACCTACAAACAAATGACAATGAAAACACGATGACACAAAACCTATAGGATGCAGCAAAAGCAATTCTAAGAGGGAAGTTTACAGCAATACAATCCTACCTCAAGAAATAAGAAACACCTCAAATAAACAAACTAACCTTACATCTAAAGCAATTAGAGAAAGAAGAACAAAAAAACCACAAAGTTAGCAGAATGAAAGAAATCATAAAGATCAGATCAGAAATAAATGAAAAAGAAATGAAGGAAACAATAGCAAAGATCAATAAAACTAAAAGCTCATTCTTTGAGAAGATAAAAATAATGGATAAACCATTAGCCAGATTTATGAAGAAAAAAAAGGGCGAACTCAAATCAACAGAATTAGAGATGAAGAAGAAGTAACAACTGACACAGCAGAAGTACAAAAGATCATGAGAGATTACTACAGGTAATCTATATGCCAATAAAATGGACAACATGGAAGAAATGGACAAATCCTTAGAAAAGAACAATCTTCCAAGACTGAACCAGGAAGAAATAGAAAATATAAACAGACCAATCACAAGCACTGATATTGAAATGGTGATTAAAAATCTTCTAACAAACAAAAGCCCAGGACCAAATGGCTTCACAGGCGAATTCTATCAAACATTTAGAGAAGAGCTAACAATTATTCTTCTCAAACTCTTCCAAAATATAGCAGAGGGAGGAACACTCCCAAACACATTCTACGAGGCCACCATCACCCTGATACCAAAACCAGACAAAGATGTCACAAAGAAAGAAAACTACCATCCAATATCACCTATGAAAATAGATGCAAAAATCCTCAACAAAATACTAGCAAACAGAATACAAAAGCACATTAAACGGATCACCACCATGATCAAGTGGGGTTTATCTCAGGAATGCAAGGATTCTTCAATATACACAAATCAATCAATGTGATACACCATATTAACAAATTGAAGAATAAAAAGGATATGATAATCTCAATAGATGTAGAAAATGCTTTCGACAAAATTCAACACTGATTTATGATAAAAACTCTCCAGAAAGTAGGCATAGAGAGAACTTACCTCAACATATAAAAGCCATATATGACAAACCCACAGCAAACATCAGTCTCAATGGTGAATAAAAAAACATTTCCACTAGTATCAGGAGCAAGACAAGGTTGCCCACTCTCATCACTATTATTCAACATAGTTTTGGAAGTTTTAGCCACAGCAATCAGAGAAGAAAAAGAAATAAAAAAAATCCAAATTTGAAAAGAAGTAAAACTGTCACTGCTTGCAGATGACAAGTTACTCTAAATAGAGAATCCTAAAGATGCTACCAGTAAACTACTAGAGCTAATCAGTGAATTTGGTAAAGTAGCAGGATACAAAATTAATACACAGAAATCTCTTTCATTCCTATACCCTAATGATGAAAAATGTGAAAGAGAAATTAATGAAACACTCCCATTTTACACTGCAACAAAAAGAATAAAATACCTAGGAATAAACCTACCTATGTAGACAAAAGACGTGTATGCAGAAAATTATAAGACACTGATGAAAGAAATTAAAGATGATACAAACAGATGGAGAGATATACCATGTTCTTGGAGTGGAAGAATCAACATTTTGAAAATGACTCTACTTCCCAAAGCAATCTACAGATTCAATGCAATCCCTATCAAACTACCAACGGCATTTTTCACAGAACTAGAATAAAAAATTTCACAATTTGTATGGATACCCAGAACATCCTCAATAGCCAAAGCAATCTTGAGAAAGAAAAACAGAGCTGGAGGAATCAGGCTCCCTGATTTTAGACTATACTACAAAATCTACAGTAATCAAGACAGTATGGTACTACCTAAAAAACAGAAATATAGATAAATGGAACAGGATAGAAATTCCAGAGATATACCCATGCACATATGGTCACCTTATCTTTGATAAAGGAGGTAAGAGTATACAATGGAGAAAAGAGAGCCTCTTCAATAAGTGGTGCTGGGAAAACTGGACAGCTATATGTAAGACAATGAAATTAGAACACTCCCTAACACCATACACAAGAATAAACTCAAAATGCATTAAAGGCTTAAATGTAAGGCCAGACACTATAAAACTCTTTGAGGAAAACACAGGCAGAACCCTCTATGACATAAATCACAGCAAGATCCTTTTTGACCCACCTTCTAGAGAAGTGGAAATAAAAACAAAAACAAACAAATGGGACCTAATGAAACTCAAAAGCTTTTGTACAGCAAAGGAAACCATAAACAAGACCATAAGACAACCCTCAGAGTGGGAGAAAATATTTGCAAATGAAGTAATTGACAAAGGATTGATTAATCTCCAAAATATACAAGCAGCTCATGAAGCTCAATATCAAAAGAAACAAACAACCCAATCTGAAAATGGGCTGAAGACGTAAACAGACATTTCTCCAAAGAAGATATACAGATTTCTAACAAACACATGAAAGGATGCTCAACATCACTAATCATTAGAGAAATGCAAATCAAAACTACAATGAGGTATTACCTCATACTGGTCAGAATGGCCATCATCAAAAAGTCTACAAACAGGGCTTCCCTGGTGGCGCAGTGGTTGAGAGTCCACCTGCTGATGCAGGGGACGTGGTTTCGTGCCCCAGTCTGGGAAGATCCCACATGCCACGGATCGGCTGGGCCAGTGAGCCATGGCTGCTGAGCCAGCGCGTCCGGAACCTGTGCTCTGCAACGCGAGAGCCCACAACAGTGAGAGGCCCGCGTACCACAAAAAAAAAAAAAAAAGGGAACCCTCTTTTACTGTTGGTGGGAATGTAAATTGATACAGCCACTATGGAGAACAGTATGAATGTTCCTTAGAAAAACTAAAAATAGAGCTATCATATGACCCAGCAATCCTACTACAGGGCATATACCCTGAGAAAACCATAATTCAAAAAGAGTCATGTACCACAATACTCATTGCAGCAGTATTTACAATAGCCAGTACATGAAAACAACCTAAGTGTCCACTAACAGATGAATGGATAAAGAAGATGTGACACATATATACAATGGAATATTATTCAGCCATAAAAAGAAATGAAATTGTGTTATTTGTAGTGAAGTGGATGGACCTAGAGTCTATCATACAGAGTAAAGTAAGTCAGAAAGAGAAAAACAAATACCATATTATATGGAATCTAAAAAAAAGAAAAATGGTTCTGTTGAACCTAGGGGCAGGATAGGAATAAAGACATAGACATAGAGAATGGACTTGAGGACACAGGGAGGGGAAGGGTAACCTGGGAAGAAGTGAGAGAATGGCATTGACATATATACACTACCAAATGTAAAATAGATAGCTAGTCGAAGCAGCCGCATAGCACAGGGAGACTAGCTCAGTGCTTTGTGACCGCCTAGTGGGGTGGGATAAGGAGGGTAGGAGGAAGACACAAGAGGGAGTGGATATGGGGATATATGTATATGTATAGCTGATTCACTTTGTTATACAGTAGAAACTAACACAAAAATATAATACAATTATACTCCAATAAACATGTTAAAAAATACATATATATATATATATGTATAACTAAATATTAAATAAATACTAAATGAGAAAATTTGGGCAAGGAGAAAAGAGCCACTTATCTGGCTATAAGGTTTCATGCAAACAAAGCAAATTGAACATTAGGATCCCCATTCAATTAAATGCCCATGAGATAATAAAAGAATTACTTTCTGCTCAAAACAGAGAAGAATAGAATACTTAGGTACAAATTTACCCAAAGAAGTAAAAGAACTGTACACTGAAAGCCATAAGAAATTAATGAAAGAAATTAAAGAAGACACAAAAAATGGAAAGATATTCCAAGCTCATACATTGCAAGAATTAATATTGTTAAAACAATCATACTGCCAATGCATCTACAGATTCAATGCAATCCCTATCAAAATTACAATGGCATTTATCACAGAAATAGAACAAAAAACATTTAAATTTGTATGTAACCATAAAATACCCCAAATAGCTAAAGCAATCTTGAGAAAGAAGTACAAAATGGGAGGCAGTACACTTTCTGATTTCAAACTACATTACAAAGCTATAGTAATCAAACAGTATGTTATTAGCATAAAAGCAGACACATATATCAATGGAACAGAGTAGAGAGGCCAGAAATAAACCCACGCATATGTGGTCAATTAAGTTACAACAAAGGAGGAGCCAAGAATATAAAATGGGAAAAGGACAGTCTCTTCAATAAATGGTGTTGGAAAAACCAAATAGCCACATGCAAAAGAATGAAACTGGTCCCCTATACTACACACAAAAATCAACTCAAAATGGATTAAAGACTTGAATGTAAGACCTGAAACCATAAAACCCCTAGAAGAAAACATAGGGGGTAAGTTCCTTGACATCAGTCTTGGCAATGATTTTTTGGACTTAACACCAAAAGCAAAGGCAAAAAAAGAAAAATAAACAAGTGGGACTACATAAAAATTTAAAAGCTTCTGTACGGCAAAGGAAGCAATCAACAAAATGAAAATGCAACGTACCAAATGGGAGGAAATATTTTCAAATCATATGTCTAATAAGGGGTTAATATCTAAATAAAGAACTAACACAACTCAATAGATAAACAAACAAACAATCAGATTTAAAAATGGGCAGAGGATCTGCATAGACATATTTCCAAAGAAGGCATACAAATGGCCAACGGGCACATGAAAAGTTGCTCAACATCACTGATCATCAGGGAAATGCAAATCAAAATCACAATGAGATACCATCCCACATCTGTTACAATGGCTATCATCAAAGACAAGAAATAACAAGTGTTGGGTAGGACATGAAGGGAAGGCAACCCTGATGCAATGTTGGTAGACATGTAAATTGGTGCAGAAACTATGGGAAACAGTATGGAGGTTGCTCAAAAAATTAAAAATAGAACTACCATATGATCCAGCAATTCCACCTCTGGGTATCTACCCAAAGAAACTAAATCATTATGTTGAAGAACCCATGTTCACTACAGCATTATTTATAATACTCAAGACATGGAAACAACTTAAGTGTCTATTAATGAATAAATGGTTAAAGAAAATGTGATATATAATGATATACAATGGAATACCTTTCAGTCAATAAAAAAAAAAAGAAGGAAACCCTGCTATTGGCAACAACAACAACATGGATGGATCTTGAGGGTATTATCCTAAGTGAAAAAAGTCAGACAAAGACAAATACCATGATATCATGGTACCACGGTATGATATCATTTATATGTGGAATCTAAAATAAAAAAGAACTCATAGATACAGAGAACAGATTGGTGGTTTCCAAGGATGGGGGTAAAGGGTGGGCAAAATGGGTGTAGATAGTTAAAAAGTACAAACTTCTAGTTTTAAAATAAATAAGTCCTGGGGATGTAATGTACAGCATGGTTGTTAGGGTTAACAGTACTGTATTGTATATTTGAAAGTTTCTAAGACAGCAGATCTTAAAAGTTCTTATCACAAGAAAAAAATTTTGTAACTATATGTGGTGATGGATGTTAACTAAATTTATTGTGGTAATTATTTCACAATATATACATAGATCAAATGTGTACACCTAAAACTAATACATTATATGTTAAGTATATCTCAATTTAAAAATATTAGTTTTAAAAAACAAACAAACAATGACAAAACAAAAAGCCCTCTATATGGCAATCTCAATTTCTGACTCTTACAAATCAGACCCAGTTTCAAATATTTTATCTCAGTTCCCTACATGTACAGACAGTCCATGACTTATGATGGTTTAACCTAGGATTTTTCTACTTTACAATGGTACAAAAGCAATACTCATTCAGTAGAAACCATACTTTGAATTTTGATCTTTTCCCAGGCTAGTGATATGCAGTACCATACTCTTGTTATGCTGGGCAGCAGCAGTGACTCACAGCTCCCCGTCAGCCCCGTGACCACAAGGGGAAACAACCAATACACTACAACCATCTGTACCCATAAAACCATTCTCTTTTTCACTTTCAGTACAGTATTCAATAAATTACATGAGATATTCAACACTTTATGTAAAATAGGGTTTGTGATAGATGCTTTTGCCCTACTGTAGGCTAATGTAAGTGTTCTGAGTACTTTTAAGGTAGGCTAGGCTAAGCTATGATTTTCAATAAGTTAGGTGTATTAAATGTATTTTCCACTTGCAATATTTTCAACTTCCAATGAGATGTAGCCCCATCTTAAGTTGAGGAAGATCTGTACATTCAAGACTATCAGAACATGTCTTCTGACTGTAGGTTTGGAAAATGGGGTCACTTTACTCATTAAGTCACCTTGAGCTTACAGGGAAAGGTAATGTAGCATGGCTTTAAAATCTACTGAATTTTGTTGTTAAAGTAATACATGCTTGCTACATAAAATTCAAACAATACAAAAAGGTATAAATTGAAAAATGAAGGTCCTACTCCCTAGATAACCACTATTGTTTCTTGTTGGCTCCTTATAGATATTTTCTACACACATACAATCATCTCTCTATCTACCCTCCTTTTTTTCCACGAATGAAATTGTACTGTACAGATTGTTCAGTATTTTGCATTTTTCAGTTAATATAGTTTAAATATATTTTTATGTCATGACTATGTCAATAATCCACATGTAGAACAGGGTTATCAATCTATCTATATTTGCCAGGTGGATAACATAAATTAGAAAAGTGAGTTGGATAGAAGAAAAATAATTCTCCTGTATAAGAAAAATAAAAAACAAACAAACAAGAATTTAAAACTTCTGGGCATCAAAGGACATTATCAATACATTGAAAAGACAGCTTACAGGAAAGGAAGAAAATATTTGCAAATCATATATCTTATAAGGGTCTAGTATCCAGAATATATAAAGAACTCTTACAACTCAAGAACAAGAAGACAACTCAATTAAGAAATGGGTAATGGAGTTGAATAGACATTTCTCCAAAGAAAATGTACAAATGGCCAATAAACACATGAAAACATGTTCAACTTCTTTGGTCATCAAGGAAATGCAAATTAAAACCACAGTGAGATACAACTTCACACCCACTGGAATGGCTATTTTTTTAATGGAAAATAACAAGTGTTGGTGAGAATGTGGAGAAATAGGAAACATCGTACACTGTTGGTGGGGATATAAATGCTGCAGCTTCTTTGAAAAACAGTGTGGCACTTCCTCAAATGATTAAAAGAAGTGTTACCATATGATTCTACAATTCCACTCCTAGGTATACCCCAGAGAAATGATAACATGCGTCCACACAGAAACTTACATACTAATATTTATAGGAGCATTATTCATATTAGCCAAAAGAAGGAAACAACCCAAATGTCCATCAACAGATGAATGGGTAAACTACTTTTAATTTATACATACAATGGAATATTATTCAGCAATAACAAAGAATGAAGTACTGACACATGCTACAACTTAGATGAACCTCAAAAACATTATGCTAAAATAAAGTAGCCAAACACAAAAGGTTATATATTGTATGATTCTTTTTATATGTAATATGCAGTATAGGCAAATCCATAGAGACAGAAAGCAGATTAGTAGTTGCCAGTGGTTGAGGTGGGGAAGGTGTTTTTCTGGGGTGACAAAAAAGCTTTGACATGAGAGTGAGGTGGTAGATGTAACAACATTGTGAATGCACTAAGTGCCACTGAAATGTACACTTTCAAATGATTAACTGTATGTTACATGAATTTCACTTCAATTTTTTTTTTTTAAAGTTGCAAGGGGAATGTTCAGTTTGCTCAAGAGTACTACTATCCTCAAGGACCCTGGTCCATTAGCTTTTGTCGAACTAAGGACAAGTGAGTTTTCCATACTCTTTAAAGCAGACTTGGGATTTGGTGTGAGGGGCAATGAACTAAAGAGGAAATAGCACAGGACTCATGAGGAATATTCTTGATTACTTGCTGTACATTTTGCAAAAGAATAAAATATTATTTTCCCATTTTAAAAAAAGGGAACAAAAGAAAAAACAGGGTAGCTGCTTATTTTAAAAAAAACTAATCTGAAATATTTTCAAAGAGTAATAAGAATGATTTTTTCAGTAGAAAAAAAAAAAAGTTGCATTGAGCAGATAAGAACCAAGATAAGACAACGTAAATTCTCCCCCTCCTAAACATTTTAAAAGCCTTGAACCACACTGTTTATTTTTTAATGGTCTTCATGTGGAGGAGATTTTCAAACTGTGCCAGAGAGTCATTTCATCACAAATGGCACAGCTTATGAGCAAACACCCTGCAAGGAATGCCTACCTTCTCATTCCTCTCCTTTCTTCAGCCTGACAGAAGTTTTCATTGTGGATGTAATTCTGTTTCCACTCTGTGATAGTCCCAAAATGGTGAGCCCATTACCTAGAGCTGTTGAGCTTTACATTATGCTGGGGGCAGGGAGTGGACACATTGAGCAATTTGACAAGGACCGCCATTGGCAACTGGTTCTCTTCTTTTCCATTGCTTGACCCTGACAATAAAGCTACCTCTAGCTACATTGATGTAGCTCACAAAGGAACAAAGAAAAATGTTTCAGGTACAGTTTCTATAATGATAGAGCCCCATCTGATGATTTCCCTTGTAGAGTGTTGCCAGGTAAGTCAATTTTACTTTCTAAAAAGTAAATTCAAATAGGACCTCTAATTCAGTTGTGTATTTACCACCAATTTAACACTGGTGTTTGAATTCAAAGTATTTGAGTATCTATGTTTAATTTAACATGATCACAACTGTTCTATTATTCCCCTTCCTCACTTCTCTGTTAGGTACAGCCAATCCTTCTAAAACCACTAGCATTGACATCCAAGATGTCAACCACAAGAAAAAAAAAAAACAGTAAAAGAAGGAAAAGTTTTTTTCCCAACATCCTGGTAAATCACATGCAAAGGGAATGCCTTACCAACTTGCCTCATCTAATAAACATAGCACCTGATAAATGCAATGCTTAAACTGCTAACACATAAGGACCACGGGGAGACAGATGTTATCAATGGACTTACTCCCATCCCTCAAATGTATGTTAGGGAGTGCTGACAGACCCTCATTGAGGTAGCTAAGTATTTTTTTAAATCCTAAGAAACTCCTGATAATCATCCCAGAGAAAGAATGAATAACCAGGTCTGACAGGAGCAAAATGTGACTTAAAGAATAGGGATAATAAGAAACCCAAGGTTTTTTGTTGTTTTGCTTTGTTTTGTTGGTGAAAGAAGTTGGCCCCAATCACCACCCACATTATGTAATTCTCAGTTGAACATAGGTGAGCTAGATATAATTCTGCTGTGTCTTATACTATTGATCTGTCCATATGTAGGTAATTATACAAAAAATGTTGGGACAGACATAAGGTCTTGAGGTCAGATTCTATCCTATAACTATATATAGATGCTTCCTAAATCCAACTTTAAGCTTTTATTAGGCTGTATTATAATCATGTGACCCCATCTTATTATTCTGTAGTTACATTTGTTCAATAAATACTTTTCCAGAATATAGAAGTCCCATAGACTTGCATAAATACTGTCATCTCTTTCTATCCTTCACTCCAAAAAATCACAACTTTCTTCAAGATGCTTAGAACCACAAACACACAGTGTTCTTGCTAGTATATTCAATTGTAGTCGCGGTGCAAATTTTGGTCCATTAAGTTTTTTCAGCTTATTTATGTAGCCATGCCACACTGCAGAAATCTACAGAAATAATCCTACCGCTTGTATAGCATTAAGTTAGCCTAAGCCAGCAAGCAATAAAGACCCCATCAAATTGACTGTGGACATACATATAAAGTTGCAGTTTCCCACAATTATTTTTGAAAGTGAAAGTGATCAAGAAAATAAAAGTGTAGGTACAAATAAATAACATTAGGAATAAAAAGAATGTTGGGACTTCCCTGGTGGTGCAGTGGTTAAGAATCCGCCTGCCAATGCAGGGGACACGGGTTCGAGCCCTGGACTGGGAAGATCCCACATGCCTCAGAGCAACTAAGCCCCCACATGCTAAGATCCCACATACTGCGCCACAACAATAGAGCCTGCACTCTAGAGCCCACAAGCCACAACTATTGAGCCCGAGTGTCACAGCTACTGAAGCCTGTGTGCCTAGAGCCCGTGCTCTACAACAGGAGAAGCCACCACAATGAGAAGCCTGCACACCCCAACAAAGAGTAGCCCCCGCTCGCCACAACTAGAGAAAGCCCACACACATCAACAAGGACCCAACACAGTCAAAAATAAATAAATAAATAAATTTATATTTTTAAAAAGTCATGATTGCAGTTACTGTAAAGATTTAAAAGATAGTATTATGAAAAACTATACAAATAATTTGAAAATTTAGATAAAATGGATAAATTACTAGAAAAAATTTAACTTTGCAAGTTGAGTCAAAAAGAAGTAGAGGGCTTCCCTGGTGGCACAGTGGTTGAGAGTCCACCTGCCGATGCAGGGGACATGGGTTCGTGCCCCAGTCTGGGAAGATCCCACATGCCACGGAGCAGCTGGGCCCATGAGCCATGGCCGCTGAGCCTGTGCGTCCGGAGCCTGTGCTCCGCAACGGGAGAGGCCACAACAGTGAGAGGCCCGCGTACCACAAAAACAAAACAAACAAACAAAAGAAGAAGTAGAAAATCTTAAAATAATAATTACTTGTAAAGACCAGCAGTTAAAATTTTCTACACAGAAAAAAGACCAGGCACAGATGGTTTTACAGATAAACTTTTGGTAAGCAGGATTTAGGCCTCCATGATCTTTGCCCTTGGTGTTATGCCTGTGAATATGCTATATGACAAGTCAAAAGGGACTTTGCTGATGGAATTAAAGTTGTCAATAAGCTTATTCAAGAAAACAGGAACCTTAGTCCTTCAGCTGCATAGAACTGAACTCTGTCCACAATCTCATGAACCTCAAAATGAATTCTACCCCAGAAGCTCCAGAAGGGAATGCAACCCTGCAAACACCTTCATTTTGGCCTGTGAGACTCAAAGTAGAGAAACCAGCCATGCCCACTTGACTTCTGACCTACAGAACTATGGATAATAAATGGGCTCTGTCTCAAGCTACTACATTTTTGGTAATTATTTACCACAGCAAAAGAAAACTAATATAGAATTTTCCTCTAATGCATAAGGAACAGAGAAATAAATCACATAGAATATATTGCACGGAAAAGTAGAGATCACTCACAAATTTCATTTATGAGGCTGTTACAACCTTGATACCAAAACTAGGCAAAAAAATAGTGTGAGAACTTACAATCATCAGCCTATTTCAAGTAGGAAATAAAGAATGTAAATAAAATAGTAGCAACCTAAATCCGGCAATGGATAAAAAGGATAACACAGCCTGACAAAGTTGTGGTTATCTCAAGAATGCAAGGCTGGTTTAACATTAGGAAATCTATAATGTAATTCGCCATGTTAACAGAAAAAAAGTTGGAATGAAAGAATTATTATCTCAAAAGAGCCAGGGAAAAAAAAGGATCTAATCAAGTTAGCAATTGTGTAGGATTAAAACAATAATAAGAAATCTCAGTAAACAGGAATGGAAGGATATTTCTTTTAAATAAGACTGTCAGATACAGATGGCTCGCTGGACACAAGGATCTACTTTCATTCCCCCCTCAAACCTAACTAAAACATCAAAGATAAACAAATTGTTGTCTGTCCATAAAATGAAATATCACCTAGAAAATAAAGGCATGAACATGAATTAATATTAAAAATATGTGCATGTTCTATCATTCCATTTATATGAAATTTTAGAATAGACAAACCTATTCTGTGGTGATAGAAAGCAGATCAAGGTTTTCCAGGGGAACAGGGAGCGGATTAACTGAAAATCTTTTGGAGTGCTGTAATTGCTTTACATCTTGATTACAGAGGCAGTTCAGGTAATCAATATAAAGTTTTAATTTTCTTTAATGTACATGAATATGTGTTATTTTTACTTTTAAGAAAACTTTATTTTTGGAAAGGTTTTGTATAAAACTATTTTACAAGTCCATTAATAAAATAAAACCAATTTGCTGATCAATCAATCAATATTTCCAACTATTATTTAACTTGAATTATTTTTAGAGCCACCTTTCACTCTCACATGTGCCTCAATTTGGCTAATAAATTATACGGCTCAACTTACAATTATCAGTTAGGGAAACAGGCTCAGAGAGGTTAAGAAACCTGCCCAATTGGTGCAGCTAGGAATTAAGTCCAGGTTTGTTCCTTCCCATAGTCCTCCCTGGCCTGTGCCTCAGCAGAATGACCACTCTGCCAGCAACTCAGGAATAAATAAGTGATATATTGTGGTACATGTGCTTATAGAGATATAAACAAGTGTTGGGAAGCACAAAAGAGCAAGTTATTTTTCCTGGGAGATCATGGCAGGCTACACAGAGACGCTGATATGTATAGTCAGATTGGTGGAAGGAGAAATTTACCAGGTAGAGAGGGAAATGCAGTAGAGGGAAAGGAAAAAGCACCGCCAAAGGCAGAGAGACTCAGAAAACCAGAGATGGAAATGAGAGGAGTCCTGAGCAAAAAGAATGCAACACCACAGAGGCAAATAAATAAGGAAGAAGGCACAGGAAAATAGAGAAAAAGAAATCCCAAGAGAGACTGGGATACTGAGAAAACCTAGTAGAGACAGCAAGGAGAGAGGGAAATCTGTTAGCTTGAGCTGCAGAGGGAGAGAGAAGAAGATGCGGGGGAGGAAGAGGACCTTAGGAGGAGAAACACGGAAGAGTGTGGAGAAAGGGAAAGAAAGATGGGGAGAAATTGGAGAAATATAAAGGAGAGAAACAATGATTGGCATGGGAAAGGAGTGAGAGAAATCAAAGAGATGTATGGACTTTGGGAGGGTGAACATGGAAACTGAAAGCAAAAGGGAAAGAGAGAAAAAGGGAAGAGAGAAATGGAGAGGGGGACTGAAAAAGAGGTGGACTATAAAGAAAAATACATATGAGGGATTAAAAGATTATACATTTATATAATTATACATATACACACACACATTCATATACTTGTGTATGTATATACACGTGTGTGTATGTCCCTGCATATGTGTGTGTGAAGGGAGAGAAAAGAGACAGCAGGGGTAAAGAAATGATTGAGCAAGAAATATTTCAGAGATAAATGAAGAGAAAGAAGATATCCATAAAGTTGTCTTTCTAGGTTATATAATAGCTATTCTTATATTCTTATAATAATATAAGAATATTAATATAGGAGAAATATATATAGGAGAAATATAGGAGAAATCTCCTATATAATAGGAGAAATTATTTAAAATCATATAATTGGGTCATTCTAACAGATAATAAAATTGTTTATTTCAATCATTCTTTTTTAAAAATTTACTTTATTGAAGTATAGTTGATTTACAATGTTGTGTTAATTTCTGCTTCAATCATTCTTATATTCACTCAAAAATTATTTATTGAACTTCACAATGGACCATGCAGTGAATTCCAAAAATACCTGCTATAATTTTCTCATACTAATAAAGTAAAAAAATAAATGCTGTATCCCAGAGTCTTAGAACAGCAAATATAAGAAATCCTAGTACTATAGTTAAATACCAACTTTGGGACATATTTCTCCACCAAAAACTCTGTAATTTCAACTATTCTCCTCCCTCCACGTTTCCCTGGGAGGCAAGAAGAGCAGGTCAAAGAGACTGAAGGAAATGTCACTCCAAGGGATAAAAGAGGTGAGGAGCAAGGCTGTGGGCTATGAGTCCAGAATCATGGCCACTAGGTTTCCATTATCCCTAAGCACCTTGCCCTGCTGAGTTCCCCAGAGAGTATGAGCTGTGTGGCCTCTGGAAATGTAGATTACACAGGCACACAGCAGGCTGACACATTCATTTCTTCATAATTGGAAAAGCCAAAACTCTGACTTAGATTTTGATCTGCAGTCCTTGGGAGTCTTCCCACAGAGACTTTATAAATAATCAACTTTGATTCTTCCCAGACCTGAGACTCTGCCTTCCTAACAGCTTATACCAAAAAAAATGTGCAGTTCTTAGGAACTCTGTGACTTCATCCTCTTTAATTGTCAGAACCTTAAAAGTTTGTCAAAAGGTATATTAAGTGTAGTGGAAATTTCTGTAATATTGAATAAAGTATATAGGTAAAAATTATTTTAAACATCTAAGTGTTAGGATTGCAAGACAGCCCACAGATTCACAAAAACTTCATAAATCTGAGAGCTGCCTATCATCTTTTTCTTTAATTGAAGTATAGTTGATTTACACAGTTGTGGTAGTTTCAGGTGTGTGGCACAGTGATTCAGTTTTATATATATATATATATATATATATATATACACACACACATACATATATATTCCTTTTTTCAGATTCTTTTCCCTATTGTTACTGAATCCAAGCTCGGTCTGCTCGCTGTATGACAGGCCAATAATTAGGAGACGAGGTGTTGAGGCAAGGAATAGTGACTTTATTTGGAAAGCCAGGCATCCAAGAAGATAGTGGACTATCATCCTAGAGTACCATCTTATCAGGGCCTGGATGCCAGTTTCTTTTATAGAACAGAGATGGGGAGGAGGTGAGGAAGTAAAGTAAAAAGGCCATAAGTCTTGCAAAATATCTCCTGACTTGGCCAGCATCAGGAAGGGGATATGTTCATTCCTTCTTTTCTGCAGCCATTCACAGGTGGGCAGGGTCAGAATGTCTCCCTGTGAGCTGAACAAAAACACTTTAGTTTAACATTCAGGCAGAGGGGCAGGGTTCCCAGAGGCAGGCCATTATGTATGCTTACAACTATAGACAGCATCCTTTTAGTGATTATAGTAACAAAAAGCAATGGAGAGCAAAGGTTAAAGTAAAAGAAACAGATCCAACATGAAGTCAGATTTTGTTCTTCCCTGTTACATTATAGGTTATTACAAAATACTGAGTAGAGTTCCCTGTGCTATACAGTAGGTCCTTGTTGGTTATCTAGTTTATATATAGTAGTGTGTATGTTAATCCTAAACTCTTTTAAACAGGCAATTAGAATTTCTAATTAGTTCCTTCCTACTCCTCTTCTTTTCTCCTATGTCCACACTGTCACGTTCTTCCCACTCATCTTTAACAAAATGACTAGGCCTATATTTTCCAAGACCTACCTAAACAGTATAATTTAAGCCTGTCTTTAAAAAAGGTCCATATCACCAATAGAGCTTTTGCTTTTACCATCATTCTAAATATGAATATTTTAAGACTAAATCTGGTACCACCAAAGATTCCTGAAGGCCAGATGATTTCACTTAAGTCTTTTTTCAAGAACCTTTAAAGATAGCTACCCACTGTATTTCACAAAGTTAGAGTAACCCTCATAACAAATCCTGATGATTACATTTCAAAAAGGATTCATTTCACTTCTGAACAGAGATATAAGACCCTGAGTAAAATCCTGGAAAAGAAAATTCAATAATAAAAGAATCACTCACCACAATCAAGTAAGGTTTATCTTACCAATGAAAACAAGATACACTACTGGGCAATCTATCAATATAATAGATGGTGCCAATAGGTCAAATAAGTCATTTTTTTACAATTGCAATAGACACCAAAAACAACATTTGGTATATATTCCTTATTTTTAAAAATATATAACCACTAAAAAATGTATTGGAATGAATAAAATCAAAGAGACTGATAATACTAAGTGGTGGAGATGATGAAAAGCATCTGGGACTCTCCTCTAACTAATCACAGTGATTGGTCCAGGGATGGATATGCAAACAAGCTAAACTGTCCAAATTCCTTTCCTTAAGCAGAGTTGCTTAACTGCTTGTGGCCATTTAGAGGAAACCTGTCTGCAGTGGGAAACAATGGAGCCAAAGAGGGATAATCAGAGTTGAAAAAATATATAAAAACACTATATAGTTTTTAAACACACACACACACACACACACACATACGTATAGGAAGGAAGGAAGGAAGGAAGAAAGGAAGGAAGGAAGGAAGAGGAAGGGAGGGAGGGAGGGAGGGAGGGAGGGAAGAAGGAAGGAAAGAAGAAAAGAAAGTGCAATAACTACATGTATCTGTCAGCGATGATATTTTACCACTGTCCTTAAAGTTTTCAAAGATCATTGCTGGTACCTCTCTGAATGAACAGACCTCACCATGCCAACTGCTAAGTATTTATATCCTCAATACATGGAACAGACAGTGGATACTGCAGTGCATCAAAATATACAATCCCCAGTCTATGGCCATTTTTGGTCTACCTTTAGGAGTTCAAATATAAATGAACTTTTTTCATAAACCCGCAGTTCCTTATACATTAATATCTATCATTATCTTTCCTTCCAGTAACACCTTGAACCTTTAGCAATGTGGATTTGTTAAGGAAAAGGCTATGTCACATTGGATTTTGAAATTTCCCCGAATAATGTAGCGTGCCAGTCTTGCTGACTTTTTAGACTGAATTATATTCACATTACCTTTCTTCTGGTTCACTTTGCTATTTCCGGTAGAGTGGTTCTGTCTACATGAGTAAAATTTTATTACACTCTTAGCCTTCACCGTTGGCTCTACCTTGGCAGTCAAGTTTAATCGTGCCAGATGTTGCTTTTGCAAAACTCACTCCTTCTGCACAGATAATAGCCATTCTGACCAATTCCTCCCCTCAAAGTACCACCCTCCCTCAGAAAAGTGTTATATTCAGGGAATAATTCCTGACAATGAAGTAAACTAACCTGCTTTCAATCAATTTGTGGGCTGCTATTTTACCAAAAAGATCTGGTCTTCATACTCCAAATGGCAACTTTTTATCCAGGCAAGTCTAAAGTGTTCATAGTTTACTGCTTTTGTCTTACTGTATGCTTCTTGAACTACAGGATCTCATACAGAGAATAGAACCATGAATGGCAATTATAAAACAATGAAACAGATTTTCCATATGAAACATAAAATTGATCACATTGCTTTTTTGTATCAGCTACATCTATATTAATTTTTTTTCACTCTTCAAACACAGCAAAGAAGTAATTGTTTACACCTCCAATGATTCATCTCCCCCCAGTAGGGGCTGCAGTCATGAAGAAATCCTATTCTTACCAAGTGCATATCCCTCTGCTCTTAGATTTCCTTCTTTCTTCTATTTCTCTGTCTCTGCACATAAATGTATCCCTTTCCAAAAAAGGCTTATAGAGGTACATGTCACTTATCCAAAGAACAGACTTCTAGTAACTTCAACCATCAGGGAAAAAAAGCCACAAACCTTTATAAAAAAGACTTCTAAGAGGCCAGTTGTCAGAAAGCACATACTTATTTCATAAGAATAAAACTCAAAATGAGCCCTCCTTCCCCTGAGTTCCCAAAGCTTATTATCTGTTCTTATGTCATGGCACTTACAATTTCTCCTTATTATTCTAGTTATTTATGTAAATATGTTATCTTCCTTACCAACCTGGAAGATATTTGCCAGCAGGGTCCAGATCTAACTTATCCTATTCCCCCAAATGTCAGTTGCTTCATTTATGTTCTATAAAGAACTGTTTCTCCATCCTTTAAAGCCCCGTGAAGGTTGCAGAAAGGTCAAGGTAATGAGGACTAGGAAAAGGCTATTTGATTTGTCCAGTGTCTGACACTTATCACATGCTTTCATTATAGGTATTTTTATACACCTTATATAAAGGTGTATAAAATATAAGGTGTATAAGAATATAAGGTCTTATATTCCCAACTGCTCCAACTAAAAAGGAAGCTTTATAAGCTCCTTGAGGGAAAGTTCCATCTGTTGCTCATTTTGTATCTCAAAACTTTTAAACAGAACCTTGCACATAATAGGCACAGAGATATAAATGAAAGAACATAAATCAGATTACAAGGATAAATAGCAGACCCCCATAAGATATAACAGCAATGAAAAGCATTAGAATATAAAAAAGGCACTTTTATTCATTAGACATTTATTAAGTATTATATACTAAGAACTGTGCTATGTACTGAAAGGAATAAAACATATAATTTCCTCAAAGAACATCTAGGTGGGTTAACCAGGAATGAAGTCAATATCAATAAATATAAGCCAAAATTATGAGATTACCCCCTATTGATACACTCATTCCCTGAGCCTTGCCCAGAGCACATTATATTGTAAAAAGACTTTTTAAATGAAAAAATAGTTTAAAGCCATAAAGCTTTGAGTACGAAAACAGATAAGATTACATTAACTGGAACACCTCATGTTAAATAAGTAAGACATTACTTACTATATTACCACCATTTCTTAAATGCTTATAATCTAAATTAGATTGCCTTCCCAATATTCTCTTTATGCCATATCCCAAACAATAATAGATACGAAGAGTTATTTTACATGGATTATTGTATTTTAGGAAATATTTTAAAATACACATAAACAAGTGTCAACATTATTAATAATATTAAGCATTTAAATTTTTTCTCTATTTTCTGTTTTAAAAGGCAAGATTTCTCTGAGTGTCCTATATAGTTTCCACAAACCTTACTAGGTATTTCATTCAAGCAGTTAGACAATTTCCAACAGTTCACGGAACCATTAAGGGACTACCCCAATATTTGATCGATTATAGTAGGAGTACTAGCTAGTGATTAAAATATTCAAGCAGAGCCTTTGAGAATAATTTTACTCAACTTTTAGGTACTCAGTAATTTAGCCCACTATCATCTTCTTTTCTCTGGAAATGACTGACACCCTCGCTGAATACCAAATAAATTTCATTTCCTTTCCTATGGATAATTAGGGGAAAAAAGGAAAGGGAGAATTTTACCACTGTTTACAGCCTTAAAGCGTTAATGGGCTCAAGGCATTTAGCAGCATTATTTAGGCAAAAGAAGACAATGAGAAAATGGGTCTGATTTAGGTACCCTATACACAGTGCTGGATTGTATACTAATCCAGCTAGCCATTTGCTATTATAGTTAATATTGTTGATATTACAGTTGATAGCTGACTAAAAAATAACAGTAAATGTCAATGTATATTGCAGGGTATGCTCCCACTACGGATGTATTAGGTAAGGATTATATTAATATTTTAGGAGCAGGTTTTCTCTCTGCTTAAAAGAAATACATATTCATTATAGAAATTTGGAATATTAGAAAAGAATAAATAATATTATAAAAACCATTCATTATCCCAAAACTCGTATGTTACAGGTATCAACATTTTGCTGTATTTCCTTCCAGTATATGTACATTGTGTGTGTGTGTACGTGTGTGTGTGTGTGTGTGTGTGTGTATACGTGTGCACTCGCACATGCTTTATATGGTATACACATGGATTCCTAGTATGTTTTTTCCCACTTCAGATATGGAAATTTTCCTCATAGGTAGATATTCTAATTTTAAATAGTTACACAGGGCTTCCCTGGTGACGCAGTGGTTAAGAATCCACCTGCCAATGCAGGGGATACGGGTTCAAGCCCTGGTCCAGGAAGATCCCACATGCCGTGGAGCAGCTAAACCCGTGTGCCACAACTACTGAGCCTTCACTCTAGAGCCCATGAGCCACAACTACTGAAGTCCGTGAGCCTAGAGCCCTTGCTCCACCACAAGAGAAGCCAACACAATGAGAAGCCCGCACACCACAATGAAGAGTAACCCCCGCTCGCCGCAGCTAGAGAAAGCCCGTGTGCAGCAATGAAGACACAACGCAGCCAAAAATAAAATAAATAAAATAAACAAATTTTTAAAAATAAAATAGTTACTCAGAATTCCATAGTATAAATGGGCCATAAAGCATTTAAGCAATGGCCTACTGTAGGCCATTTAATCTATTTCCAAATTTTCATTATTATAACTAAATATATAATAAATATATGTCTTTTGGTACATCACTGGGATTTTTTAGGTAGGTAGGTAGGTAGGTAGATAGATGATAGATGAGAGATAGATACATAGATACATAGATATGTACATGCATACATACATATGTAGGTGAAATATTCATTTTATGTGAATAGCAGTTACTTATATTTCTGTTTTTTTAATTTTTTCTTAAATATTTGCCCATTTTTCTATTGACTACAGAGTGTATCTCAGTTTCCTAATCAACTGTAAGTGCTGCTTGAGTATACAATATTGATATGTTATCTGCTAATGAGGGTTGCAATTTTATTAAGAAAATGTATAGAAAACTACTAAGAACAATTATAATTATCTGCCTCCCAGAACTAATAAACATCAATGCTATCACAACCACTCAAAAACTTTTCTTTTTCTGAAAATAAATAAAATATTACAGATGGAGTTAAAGCCCCTTTGTATCCCTCCCCAAACCAATTCCCCTCCCTCTTTACCCAGAATCATCAATAATCATGAATTTGATGTATATTTTTCCCATCATGTCCCATCATGTTCTTACATGTTAACTATTTTCATGAAAAATTATATATTATTGTTTGGGCTGTCTTAAAAAAAGTTAAATATCATATGCACCATTCTGCAGCTTACTTTTTAAAAATTATTTATTTATTTATTTTGGCTGTGCCAGGTCTTAGTTGCAGCACACGGGATCTTGCTGTGGCATGCGGGATCTTTTAGTTGTGGCATGCGGGCTTCTTAGTTGTGGCATGCAGACTCTTAGCTGCAGCATGTGAACTCTTAGTTGCGGCATGCATGCAGGATCTAGTTCCCCAACCAGAGATTGAACCTGGGCCCCCTGCATTGGGAGCACTGGATCTTACCCACTGGACCACCAGGGAAGTCCCTGCAGCTTACTTTTTTTAATCAACATTATGTTTTTGAAATCTATCCATGTTGATACGTAAAAACCTAGCTCATTAATTTGTACCAATTTATCCATGCTATTTATATAACATTCATTCATTTTAGCTGCTATATAATATTCTGTCTCATCAAGACATCATCACTTATCCATTCACAATGATAAACATTTAAGTTGTCTCCTGTTTTTTGTATTACAAAAATTGATTTAGCAACCAACCTTGTGCATATGTGCACAAATTTCTGTATATCATATATCTAAATATTGAATCAGGATATTTCAATTACTGAATTGAATACTGAATTACTGAATCACTTTCAACCTTATTATATATATTGTCATATATCTTTCAATTTTCTAATGTTTAAATAGGATTTTTGTATTTATGTTCAGAAAACAGACTGAATTATAATTTTCTTTTGTTATACTTTGTCAATTTTTCAATAGTAAGTTAATAATTTCATAAAGTGAGTTGGGGAGAATATCCTTATTATCTAGACTCTGAAAAATACTTCTGAAATTGGGATTATCTATTTCTTGAAGGTGTGATAAAAACCACATGCAGTCAGGCCTGATTCCTTTAGAATGGAGTCAGAGTGAAGGCAATATTTTTTTCACTTTCAGTTCTATTTCTTTAATGATAATCAGCTTATTTATATTTTCTATTTCTTTTGGCTTCATTCTGATAATATTTATCTGGAAAATTTAGCAACTGTTTAAGCCTAGGATTATTCTCTATATGGTGAAGCCTGAGACAAGAGCTTGTGTACAAATAATATATCTGGGGGGCATGAACCCAGGGACTTGTTATGTGGCACCGGAGAAGAGTGAAAAAAGGAAGGAAGAAAAGCCTATTCAATAAATAAAGAAGATGTTGTACATATATACAATGGAATACTACTCAGCTATAAAAAAAGAATGAAATAATGCCACTTGCAGCAATATGGATGGACCTAGAGATTGTCATACTAGGTGAAATAAGTCAGAAAGAGAAAGACAAATACCATATATCACTTATACGTGGAATCTAAAATATGATACAAATGAACATATCTACAATACAGAAACAGACTCACAGACATAGAGAACAGATTTGTGGTTGCCAAGGGGGTGGGGTGGGGGAGGGATGGGGTGGGAGTTTGGGACTAGCAGGTGCAAACTATTATATATAGAATGGATAAACAACAAGGTCCTACTGTATAGCACAGAGAACTATATTCAATATCCTGTAACAAACCATAATGGAAAAGAATCTAATAAAGAATATATATATATATATATATATTATATACACACACACACATACGCACACATATGTATAACTGAATCACTTTCCTGTACACCGGAAACTAACACAACATTGTAAACCAAATATACTTCAATAAAATAAGTTAAAAAAAAAAAAGAAAAGCTTATTCAAGGTTGTATAATTGAGCTGATCACTACTGTGGCCAGCCAGGGCTAGTTTCCACTAGTGACTTTATGAGGAGCTGTACAGAATGTACTTCAGAATTGTTCGCCATTCACCCAATGGCTCTTGCTCCTCATTGGTCAAGGATGGCTCCATGGGCTATTAAATCCCTCTTACTTACAGGCTGCATATGCATATGAGTGCTATGGGTTCCCATACATCAGAAAAGAAGATGAAGTAGCCAAAACTATTAGGTCACACCTGTGCAAATCCGTTTGCCACAACAATGACTAGAGTAAACA
Organism: Monodon monoceros; assembly: GCF_005190385.1. Classification (NCBI taxonomy): domain Eukaryota; kingdom Metazoa; phylum Chordata; class Mammalia; order Artiodactyla; family Monodontidae; genus Monodon; species Monodon monoceros. The sequence goes on from NW_021703779.1 coordinate 80,501,765, forward strand.
GTGGGTTGTAAACATAAGAGGTGGAGCACAGAAGGTGTCCAATATACCATTTCATCTTAGTTTTCAAAATTATTTACTCTCTTATGATTTCTTGTATCTATCCTTATGCTCCCTTTTTATTTCCAATATTATTTGTGCATTTTCTCCTTATTCCTCTTTCTCAGGGGTTCCTCTTGTCAGTTATTTTTAGCTTTTAGTTTTATTGATTGGCTTTACTTCTTTTCTAGTCATTAATTTCTGCTTCTATTTTTATCTCTTCCTTCAACTGACTTTAATATGTGTCTGTTACATCAAGCTTCATAGTATTATCATCCAGCTCTTCTACAATTTGTTGTCTAACCAGACTTTCCTTCTCTCTTCCCTTAATTGCTCTAATTTTTCCTGTGGGGAACCCATGTCATGTGGTTCTGGTCCATCTAATCTTGCCAGGACAAGGCCTGGTCAAGCAGAGGACTCCAACTCCTTGCCCTCAAAGATGGTTCTAGCATGGGCATATAGTCTAAGCAGAACCACTTTGTTCCCTAAGAACTGCCAATGTGGATGCTAGGAGAGAAAGGGGCTCTCTTACTTAAGTGGTTTTAACCGTAAAATATTTATGTCAAATGAATGAATTATTCATATATAAAAATGTTTGGTAGAACACATAGGATTTATGAGGCACCAATTTATGTGAATATCCTCTTTTCCCACTTCTCTGGTGATTATATACCTTAAATGCAGGGTGAATCTATGAAAAAGAAAAGAAAATCCTCTTCACTATTACATATATATATATAAAGTATATATAAATGTAAATTTATATATATAAAGTGATGTAGTAACATTATATTTGCCCAAGGTGTTTGTGTTTTAAGTAACATTAGAAAGTTTTCTAGAGGAATTTTAATCATTAATGGTGAAATTATTTGAGGTTTTATATATATATTTTTACTATGTTTGGTGCAACCTAAGACGGCTAGATGACCAAGTGCCCTTAAGGCTGGCTCTGGCTGCTGGGGTAAATGAGGCATTTAACTCTTATTTAGCCTAAGAGAAACTAGAAGTTACTACACTTTCGGGAAATGTGTTCAAGGTGATTATATTTTCTGACTTGCCCATGTATTTTCAGTCCATTCAGGCCAACACGGTCATCAAGAAATAACTTTGCAGCTTAAAAGTAGTAAATCTGCCTGCATTTCTAAAATAAACTGATTGGTCATCATAACATGCATTCACGAGCATCTGTCCAAGGGCAGTTTCAAACACAAGTGAAGTTTTGGTTTGCTTCTCTGTAATTCAGAAATGCAGGCCATTCAGTAGCCAATACGTCAGTTCTTGAAAGTGAAAAACAAAGATCTGGACAAAGTTTCGAATTCAATATGAGTCTTTGCACAGGAGGAGTCAGGAAGAAATCTATATTATTTTAAGTTCTCTTGAGTGCAAAATATAGCAAACATTATTTACGAAGTTGTAACTGTTCAAAGCTGAAATGCAAGTGGCCTGACTATATCACAGCCCAAACTATCCAGAACTTTATATTCTTGCCAAATCCTAATAACAAAAACTTGATTTGGAGTGTTTATAATAGGGTGTATGACATTCAATGTTGGGCTGATTAACAACTTCAACAAAATCGATCCCTTATGTGGTGCTGAAAAAGAATAATGACTGATTTCCTTGAAAGATCACTGAGGAGCCATTCAAAGTACAATAAGATGTTCAATAATACTTAGCAATATATTTGGCCTCATATTTCTATATTCAGCCTAAATTACCAAGTATTTACACTGATTTGAGCTAAATTAAATATACCAGGCCTACACACAGTGGTAAATTATACTATCCATGAATCAGTCACGCTGAGGCTTAATCTTACCCTGACTTATCTTGCCTTTCATGTTTCGGCCACAGGTTTATAAAAGAGATAACACTTATCTATATTTTCCTCACCGGGCAGTTGTGAAGATAGTTGAGTCAGGGAATGGTTTCAACTTTTGGCCTTGCCAAGAACTTTTGTCCTGTGGTCAAGTATCAATTCTTGCAAATCTTCTGCAAAGCAATTTGGTAATCTGTGTTAAGACTTAACATAGTTCTCATCTCTCAGAGGAAAATCAGAAATGCCCACAAACATTCATGCTTCAGAATTTTCATCTCAATGATATATATAAAAGTGAAAAGTCAGAAATACTGCTAATATTTAATCTTAAGGAAGTGGTTAAATAAATTATGGGACATCAGTAAAATGAAATAACATGCTATCCTTGGAAAACATTTTTTCAAAAATTATTACTTATGGGAGTAATGGCTCATGTTTAAAAAAAGGATTAAAAACTATATGATTAATACATTCCCATTTGTATATAAAAAGATGAAGTACATGCAGTGAAAATGATCGAAAGGAAATGTACCAAAAGTTAAACAATTATTTTTTTCTAGTCAGATTTAAGTGATGATAATTTTTCTTCTTTACACTTTTCTATATTGCTGGGCAATATTGTGAACATGAATTGCTTTTATAATCATTAAAAACAATAAACGTTATTCTTAAAAGAATCAAAAAAAACACAAACTTTTGGCCTAAAGGAGCAACACAAATTCAACTAGGAGAGTAAACACAAACTCACCTGTTCAATACCTAATATCCATTAAAGGGAAGACCCAAGAAGATATTTGATGAATACACTGTCACTTCCTCTGAAGTTTACCTATGATTTTTCAAGGGGGAAGAAGGTACAATATAGCATACTAAGTTTCACGTCTAGAGTGGGACAGCCTGGGTTTGAACACTGGCCCAAATACTTATTAGAAATGTGGCATTTTCTATGTTGTTTACACTTCCAAAGCCTCAGTTCTCTCGCTAAAAATGGGCACAAAAACTGTGCCTCACTCATAAGGTTGTTGTGAGGATTAATTTTTTTGGTTATGTTTTAATACACTTAACACTAGTGAATGGCATATTATAAACACTTAACACATGACTAATTACATTATTATAATGGTGTGTGAGGGTTCTCCGGAGAAACAGAATCAACGGGATGTATGTATCTATAGAAAGAGATTATAAGGAATTGGCTCATACAATTATGGAGAGGCTGGCAAGTATTAAGATCTGTAGGTTGAATCAGAAAGCTAGAGACCCAGGAGAGTCCAAAGACAGGACAAAAGTTGATGTCTCAGTCTGAAAGCTGTCAGGCAGGAAGAATTCTTTTAAACAGCTTTATCGAGGTATAATTGATATAAAACATTGTGCCTATAGTTAACAATTAGTATTGTAAACTTAAAAATTTGTTAGATCTCATGTCAAGTCTTCTAACAACACACACATACATACACACACACACAAAGGGGCTCTCAGGCAGGAAAAATTCATCTCACTCAGGTGAGAGCCAGCCTTCTTGTTCTATTCAAGCCTTCAACTTATTGGGTGAGGCCCACCCATGTTAGAGAGAGCAAACTGCTTTACTTAGCCTGACAATTTAAATGTTAATCTCGACCAAAAACACCCTCACAAATACACCCAGAATAATGTTTGACCAAATACCTAGGCACCCTGTGGCCCAGTCAAGTTGACACATAAAATCCACCATCACATATGAATGTAAATAAAATTATATACTATGCATATATGATGCTACCATGATTTATTAAAACTGCAAAACGCTAATGTTTTATGTTTCTATGTAATACCAAACAACTAATTTAAGTGAGGATTTTGTGTGTGAGTTTAGTACTGTTTTCCTTTGTTTTTTAACAAAGTGTCCAGTTGTTTGACTAAATTGGTCAGTCTTGTCTAGTCAGTTGTGGCTACAGGCAAATTGAATGGAATTCTTACAGCCTAGTAATTCTTGAAAAGGGGCAAAGCTCTCAAACACAGAAGGTTGTCCCTATACAGTACTAGGTTTGAAAACCTATGAGCAATCTTTCCCACCATTAATCCTTAAATTGGATTAAAGAGCATTATGGAGTATATCAGATAAATAGAGGAATAAAGTGACACCAATACAAAATTTTATTTTATTTTTCATCAGCTCAAGTCAATGATTTAAAGTGAGAATTAAATGAATTAAAGGAAAAATAACTTATGGAATTAAAAAGTAGGCTGGAATTTTCACAGAGGTAGCAAGAGTGGGAAAGAATGCATGACATAAAAATCACAACTAAATTTTCTAAGCTTTAATTGCAATTAATATTGCCCAGTACCAAAGCTGCATTCAAATCATTTTCTTTTAATTGCCCACATTATGCTTTCTTACAAATTTTTCAACAAGTAGTCATGAAGATTTAAATTTTGTACAGATGGTTGATTATACTATAATGCCTAAAACATGGTATTAAAGGAACATTTTTAAATCAAGTGCAGTATTGAACAAAACCAAGAAAAATTATATACCTTTAAATCTAGAAAATTGTCCTATACATGACAGAACACAATCTATCGCTTTTCCCTTGCTCTCAGTTCATTTGTTTGATAAATGAACATTTAGCTGAAAATAAAGGGTTAAACAAATACCTAGAGAATGCCTTGACTCTATTCCTGAGAGATTCTAAAACTGAATACTTTTGAAAACAATTTCTATTATTTAAGCTGTTCTAGCCTTTAGTGCAGGGATAACATCTGGGAAGATATCAAATGTGTAGATAATATTTTTAAACAAAGAGCAAAATCCAAATGCCTTAACAAAATATATAATGTAAATAAATGAACAAATAATGGCTATCATTTATTAAGGTCTTACTATGTGGCAGGCACTTTAGCAATATTATTTCTAATTATCACATTCACACAATGAGGAATCTGAAACTCTGAGATATTAGTAAGGTATTAAGGGCTAAGGCCTAAGGCCACAAACCTGAATGGATTTAAAACCAGTTTTGTGTAGCACCAAACCTCATGATGCCATTCTACTTCTAAAGAAATATTCAAGTCCCAGGACCACAAGCATTTCTTTTCTAAAGCAGTAAAGCAATTTTCTCTTTGAGAAAAAAAATTATTGACTTGTTTCTAACATTGTTAACATACATGTTTATGGTAAAGCATTTGTAAAATATAAAGAGGCAAAAAAAAAAAGAAATGGAAATAATCAGTAATCACAACAGTAGCATTATGGTGTAAGTTGCGGATGCTGGGCTGTGCCAACCAGATCCCCGTTTCAGGAAAAAATGATTTATCCTTTATGCTAATATCTGTTTCAGACTCTGCTTTCTTGGGAACCCAACCTATAGCAACATATATCTGTCCAGGCTTGGAGGATGTATGTGTAAAATATAGGACAATAGCCTATATTGTACCTACTGGATTGTAATCAACTTTTATTTTCACTTAAAAATATACAATAAACATCTTTCCACAATCTAAACTTTCTTTTACAACATTATTTAGATTGGCTGCATTGTATTCCATTGTATATGCCATAATTTATCTAACCAGTCTCCAATATTGAAGTGATTCCAAATTGTTGGTTCTAAACAAGATATTTACATAGTCTCAAAGTATATCCTCACAAGATGCTTGTTAATTACTTCATGGCAGAGATACCTTGTAGACACTGAAGGGGAGTAGAATTTGTCACCCCAAAATATGCCTCTTCGGCATACGGACTATTTTAAGCTGGTTATTTTTAAGAAACTGCAGACAAAGGAGAAGCTCTGAAAACAGAGTAAAAGCTACCCTTTTGTAAGAGACATTTATATTTATAAGGGAGATGTCTATTTTAAGGGTATCTCCCTCTGTACCAGGAAGAGGAAAGACTAAATCTCTAGAAACTCTTATCAATGGAGAAGGCTTGGTCTTAACTCTGCATGACTACACCCTTGTTTACTGTGCTTTTCCTGGTCACCTCCCTTAACTGGCCTCCCCCCTCCCCAGCATCTTCTTTTCTGTCTTTAGCTGGAAATAATATTTAAGGCGGTGACTTGGGCCATTTGGGAGAGTTACTCAGTTTTTCCTGAGTATCTCCCAAGTACAAAGGAGTTATACATGCTATTAAACTGCTGTTTGTTTTCCTCCTGTTAATGTTTTTTATTATAGACTGGTCTCAACCAAGAACCTAGAAGAGTGGATGGAAAATTATTTTTCCTCCCCTTCAACACCATCTTAACAAAATGATGCAATTGAATATTGTCAGTAATGGGCCTCAGCAACAGCACATGTTCTCCCGATATGATGCACGAAGAATTCAGAATGCTTCTATGTTATTTCTACCAAAAGTGCTTAACCTGAAACTAATCATGAGAAACATCAGATAAACCAAACTAAGGGACATTCTACAAAATTACAGGCTATACACTTCAAAAATATCAATGTTATAAATACAAATAAAGGCTGAGGAAATTTTCCATATAAAAGAAGACCAAAGAGGGCTTCCCTGGTGGCACAGTGGTTGAGAGTCCGCCTGCCGATGCAGGGGACACGGGTTCGTGACCCGGTCCGGGAGGATCCCACGCGCCGCAGAGCGGCTGGGCCCATGAGCCATGGCTGCTGAGCCTGCGCTCCGCAATGGGAGAGGCCACAACAGTGAGAGGCCCGCATACCGCAAAAAAAAAAAGAAGACCAAAGAGACATGACAACTGAACACACCACATGATGTTGTTTTTTTTGTTTGTTTGTTTGTTTTTTACTATAAAGGACATTACTACGACAATTGGCAAAAGTTCAATAAGGTCTGTATACCTTATAAGGCATTATATCAATGTCAAGTTACTGATTTTGATAAGTGTGCTGAAATCATGTAAGAGAATTATTTGTTTTTAGGAAGTATACACTAAAGTGTTTAGAGGTAAAGGGGAATTGTGTCTGCAAGTCACTCTCAAACAGTTCAGGAAAAAAAAGATGGTGTGCGTGTGTGTGTGTGTGTGTGTGTGTGTGTGTAGAAAAAGAGAGTGACAGAGGGGTGAATAGAGAAAAAAAGAATGAGCTTGGGTGAAGAGGGGAGGTAAAAGGGAGGGAGAGAGAGACTAAAGCAAATAAACAAGTACAGAAAATATTGACATTTGGGGTATCTGGGTGAAGGATATATAGGAATTCTGTATACTGTTCTTGGAACTTTTCTCTAATATCAAAATTATATTTTTACAAAGGAGTATTAATTCTTTATCACATATGTCGCAATTTTTTCTAAGTGTGTAACTTGCATTTTAATTTTGGCTATAATAATGATTAATGTATAAAAGTTTTGTGTTTTATTTTTTTTTGTAGTACATCTACCAGTGGTTTTCTGTACAGCATCTGGCTTTGGTGGCACACTCAGAAAGACCTTCTTCATCCCCTGATTACATAAATAATCACTTTTATTTTCTTCTAGCATATTTGCATTCTTTTCTTCCATTCTAATATAGATTTAGTATTGAATTTATTTGAGAATGATGCAGGGACTTACTTTAATTTTTATTAGAGTTAGCCAGTGGTCCCAATACCATATATTGATTAATTTATGTTTTCCCAATTGGTTTGAAATATCGTAAATATTACATTCTACTTTCTTCTATTGTTTTTTCTAGGCTTTCAGTTCAACTCATGACACTGTCTATTCTCTTATTACACTTTTTAAACTGTTTTAGTTAATACCTTTTAATATTTTGCAGTATAAGTTTGTCCTGCATTATCTTTATTTGTAAAAATCTCTTCAGTGTCTGGGGATACATTGCCATTCTCATTCCTAATGTAAATTTGAAGTTTACCTCTTTTTTCTTGATTAAAATTGTGAGAAATAACTCTGTCCAGAAAATTAGTTCTTAGATTTGTTCCTTGAACTTACAATTTTCTAATTCACTTAATTGTACCTTCTATTATTATTACTTCCTTTTGCTTTACTTAGGCTTATTTTGTTACTCTTCTTATAGACTGCTGAGTTAAATGCTTCATTTATTTATTTGTATTCTTTCTCATTTAATAAGAAAATTTTTAACTACTATGAATTTTCAAGAGTACATCTTTGACTACATCTCACAAGTTTTTATATGTAATGTCTTTATTGTTGCTTTCTAAACAGTCTGAAATTCTAGTATTCATTTCCTCTTTGACCCAACAGCTATGTACAGAATATAGTTTAATTTTCAAGTAGTTATATATTTTTTATTGTTATTTATTTCTAGCTTTGCTGTGTTGAGATCAGAGAATGCTGATTGCATGATTTCTACTCTTTGGAGTTTACTGAAATTTTTATATCACCTTATAAGCAGTCAATATATTTTAAAATAAATGTTCAATATACAGTTGAAAATAATGTGATCTCTTTAAGGGTATACATTATATTCCATTAGTAAGTCCTTCAATGTCACTATTTTTAGTCAAATGGACTGAGAGGTATTCCCTCCACTCTGATTTCTGTTTTGTAAAAATTTATCTTTGCAGTTTTAACAATATTTGCTTTAAATATTTCAATATAATATGAGGTTCATAAAAGTTCATAAGGTTCATCTTCATTGCAAATTATGCTCTTTTCAATATAAAATATACCCCAGAAACTGTGAATACTCCCATAAGATATATTAATAATATATACATATATATTATTATCTTTTTTATCATGTTGGTATATTTATATGTAAATACAAAACTGTACTGCTATATAATATTGAATAAGAACATTACAATTATTTTCTGAATCAGACTCAGTCCATTAACATTAAATACAAAATAAAAAGATTGTAAAAATAAGAATATATACATTCAAAGACCGTAATACAGTATAAAATTATTATGGTCTGATCAACTGCCAACCTCATCTGTGATGAGGGAAGTTTTAGGGGTTCCTGGAATTTTCTTGGAAAAATATCTTCCTCTTAAAAAAATGTGCCTTTCTTACCACAGCTTTCTAGTGGCTGTTATTTGAAATTAAAATGCAGTAAACTGTGTTGTTTGCAAATTTAACAGTTTCTCTTCGGCTTTCTTTTTGTAAGTTTCAATTATGAATACAAACTACCTTACCTAGAAAATATTTTTCTTAAAGCAACACTTACAGAGAAATCTTAGCAAAATTTAAGGCAGCCTCTTGCAAATGTTATTCTGTTGTCGTTGCTTTAATCATAGAGGAGTAACACCACTATAAGTCAAGAACAGAAAATACCTAAGTGGGAAATCCTTAGCTAAAATGCAAAACAGCACCTTGGGTAGTGAAGAAAGCAGGAGTTCTAAGAAGGAGACATGGAAGGAGTAATGATGAGATTAATAATAATAACAACAACAATAATAGAAGAAGGGGAAGAGGAAGAGGATGAGTTAATGATAGCATTCATTAGGCACTTACTGTATCTGCCAGGCACTGTTCTAAGCTCCTTACATATAATATCTAACTTTATCTTAACCATTACCCTATGAGGTAAATACTACTAATATCCCCACTTTGCCAATGAAGCAACTCGGACACAGAGAAATTAAGTAATTAGCCAAATACTGGGCTGGGATTTAAACAAGGGCAGACAAACTCCAGAGCTGGCACTCTTATCACTATCTATAAAGACTGTTACAGAGAAAATGAGAAAGCAAATTGTATCTACTTTTAAAACATTGCATAAGGGTTAAAAACACAGGTTTTGGAGCTGAATATACTGAGCCTGAAGACCCATTCAACCATTCACTAGGTCTGTGACCTTGGGCAACTTACTTTCCTCCTCTATGCTTCAATTTCCTCATCCATAAAATGAGAACGATAATAAAACCTACTCAGAGTTATGAAAGTTCAATAAAAAAAAGTGCATAAAAAGCACTTAGGGCAGAATGTGCCCCTGAAACCTTGCCTATTGTCCTATATATATAACAATATTACATACTGTCAAATCAGATAGCAATAACAAGTTAATAAAGTATAACGTGGAGAGTTACGGTGTGTTGCCTAAATATCTCAAGAATGTACTTTCATATATTATTAAAGAGAAAGTTGAATTTACTTTAAAGTTGACTAAGTGTATTTTTAATATATGGTCTATCGATAATATCACTACACAAAAATTTCCTTCAGAAACAAAAGTCTGACTTCTAAATATGTCAAAATTCTTCTAAATGTCTTCACAGAATATGACTTTAAAATGTGCAAAATTGCCAAGATATAATTATGTTCATTAATAAAACATTCTTTGTTTCTTTATCCTAGTGAAGTTTCTTTTGAGCTTGATAAAACTATACAATGACAACTGCCAAAAGGATGTTCTTAATATAGTTTAGTATCAACAGCTTCTAGGAGTCAGGAAAAACACTAATATCTCATAAGCCTTTTGACCCATTTGATTTTATAACATATTGATTTTACATATCAGAGACAGCCCTCATTACCACCAGATATATAAATGAACAATTACTACTCAGAAGGGTCAAGATTCATTCTTATATTCATACTGTAGATAAGAGGATGAGAAGACTTTTCCAAAAGGGGATTTTATGGTCTTAGCTGAATTGTTATGTAGTGTATAGAATCTGTAAATTCTCTGGAATTCATCTTCAACCTCCCTCTTTTAATTATCATTAGAATAGATTGCTTAGATTAAGCAATGAAGAAATGGTTCTACTTCTCACATAATCCAAAGATATTAAGTTAGTAGCTCACCTAATCCAAAGATATTAATTAGTAGATATTCCACTAGTTTTCACATTACGCAATAATAACTGTATTTTTAGGTAAATCTGCCTTTTCTCTCACTTTTATTTGAAGACTTTGAGCAACATGATATTTTAAAAATGCAATTTAGAGATAGATTTCCTGGGTTCAATCCTACTTCTGATGCTTTATTTGTTCCTTGTCTTGGGTAAGTCATAAAACTTTCCAGAACCTTGAGTTCAACAGAAATGGTACCTTGTAGGGTTGATATGCAGTTTTAGTACAAATATACATGAAAATGCCTTGTACACTATAAAGATTTATAGGAATGCAAAGTAGCTTTATTACTGCATTTAGAATATCTGTTTCAGTAAGATAATAGCCTATTTTTTGTTGAAACAAAAATGTGCATTTATAGACAACCATATACCAATGTAATTTCTATTTAAACACATAAGAAGGAATTAATTCTCTCATTTTTAAAGGAATATTTAGGTAGTTATGTTGATCAACTCACAGAGTAAACTCCTATTTTAGGTTCAAAGTGGCTTAGTCTACCCTTTCTTCAATTTGAAGTCTGAAAAGCATTTCTGTTTGTTCTCCTCCCACTAACCCTTTCCTTAGACCAACTATTTTTGAGTTTAAAATTAATTTTGAAAGAAAAATGTTTTCTAGTTCATAAAAGCAGTTGTATTTCAACCATCAGGGCTTAATACTCTTCCATCCCTATAAAAACTTATTTTTAAGTTTGAGAGGAAACTAGCATAGATAAATCTATACTTTTGATACTTGATTTTGTCCATAAGTACCTTCGTTCCTGCTTTTGAATTTTGAAGAACTGGATCTGTAATGGGGAGAATCCCTGCCCTTTTTCATTCTCAAGAGTTGAGAAGGGCAAATAAATTCTTCTATCAACCTCTGCCCCTCTAATCCATATAAAGTGATCTTTTGTGTTTTGAGGCAGCTGAACTTCTAATACACAGGTCAGTCATTAAGCAAAAGAAGAGACAAATAATTCATGACACATCCATATTAGTTCACTCAAGCCATTATCACTGAGGTTGGTTTGCTTGGGGAGATTCAATCATATCACAACCTAAGGTTCAAATTCAATATAGTGTGAGCTTTCTTTGACCATATTGAGCCACGTCAACACTCATCAGGATTTTCAGAAAATACATGGTAGGAAATTATTTTAAATCAGAAGTTCTCATCTGTGCTGAATATTCCCATTGTCACACACATGTGCGTGCACACTCACACACAAATGATGCTGATTTGATCAAGTGATAACATATAACCTCATATCATTTCATACAACCTCATGTCCTTCCCTTGATCTTCTCCATAGCCTAATTTTTTTTTTTTTATATCTTACAGAGCTGGTTATTTATTGAGTCCAGGGCCCAATCAAAGTTTACACATTACACTGTTATTTGTTTTTTTTTTTAATATCTTTATTGGAGTATAATTGCTTTACAATGTTGTGTTAGTTTCTGCTGTATAAGAAAGTGAATCAGCTCTACGTATACATATATCCCCATATCCCCTCCCTCTTGCATCTCCCTCCCACCCTCCCTATGCCACCCCCCTAGGTAGTCACAAAGCACGGAGCTGATCTCCCTGTGCTATGTGGCTGCTTCCCACGATCTATTGACTTTATATCTGGTAGTGTATAAATGTCAGTGCCACTCTCTCACTTCATCACAGCTTACCCTTACCCCTACCTGTGTCCTCAGCTCCATTCTCTACATCTGGGTCGTTATTGCTGTCCTGCACCTAGATACTTCAGGACCACTTTTTGTTTTTGTTTTTTTGATTCCATATATATGTGTTAGCATATGGTATTTGTTTCTCTCTTTCTGACTTACTTCACTCTGTATGACAGACACTAGGTCCATCCACCTCACTACAAATAACTCAATTTTGTTTCTCTTTTTGGCTGAGTAATCTTCCATTGTATGTATGTGCCCCATCTTCTTCATCCATTAATCTGTTGATGGACACTTAAGTTGCTTCCATGTCCTAGCTATTGTAAATAGTGATGCAATGAACATTGTGGTACATGACTCTCTTTGAATTATGGTTTTCTCCAGGTATATGCCCAGTAGTGGGATCGCTGCATCCTATGGAAGTTCTATTTTTACTTTTTTAAGGAACCTCCATACTGATCTCCATAGTGGATATATCAATTTACATTCCCACCAACAGTGCAAGAGGGTTCCCTATTCTCCACATCCTCTCCAGCATTTACTATTTGCAGATTTTTGGATGATGACCATCCTGACTGGTATGAGGTGATACCTCATTGTAGTTTTGATTTGCATTTCCCTAATGATTACTGATGTTCAGAATCCTTTCATGTATTTGTTGGCTATCTGTATATCTTATCTGGAGAAATATCTATTTAGGTCTTCCCTCCATTAATTTTGTATCCTGTTACTTTACCAAATTCATTGATTAGCTCTAGTAGTTTTCTGGTAGCATCTGTAGGATTCTCTATGTATAGTATCATGTCATCTGCAAACAGTGACAGCTTTACTCTTTCTTTTCTGATTTGGATTCTTTTTTCTTCTCTGATTGCTGTGGCTAAAACTTCTAAAACTATGTTGAATAATAGTGGTGAGAGTAGGCAACTTTGTCTTGCTCCTGATCTTAGAGGAAATGGTTTCAGTTTTTTACCATTGAGAATGAAGTTGGCTGTGGGTTTGTCATGTATGGTCTTTATTATGTTGAGGTAAGTTCCCTCTATGCCTACTTTCTGAAGGGTTTTTATCATAAATCGGTGTTGCATTTTGTCAAAAGCTTTTTCTGCATCTACTGAGATGATTTAATGGTTTTTATCCTTCAGTTTGTTAATATGGTGTATCACATGGATTGATTTGCATATATTAAGGAAACCTTGCATTCCTGGGATAAACCCCACTTGATCATAATGTATGATCCTTGTAATGTGCTGTTGGATTCTGTTTGCTAGTATTTTGTTGAGGAATTTTGCATCTATGTTCATCAGGGTTATTGGCCTGTAGTATTCTTTTTTTGTGACATCTTTTTCTGGTTTTGGTTTCAGGGTAATGGTGGCCTTGTAGAATGAGTTTGGGAGTGCTCCTCCCTCTGCTATATTTTGGAAGAGTTTGAGAAGGATACGTGCTAGCTCTTCTCTAAATGTTTGATAGAATTCGCTTGTGAAGCCATCTTGTCCTGGGCTTTTGTTTGTTGGAAGATTTTTAATCACAGTTTCAATTTCAGTGCTTGTGATTGTTCTGTTTATATTTTCTATTTTTTCCTGGTTCAGTCTCGGAAGGTTCTGATTATCTAAGAATTTGTCCACTCCTTCCACATTGTCCATTTTATTGGCATAAGGTTGCTTGTAGTAATCTCATGATCCTTTGTATTTCTGCAGTGTCAGTTGTTACTTCTCCTTTTTCATTTCTAATTCTGTTGATTTGAGTCTTCTCCCGTTTTTTCTTGATGAGTCTGGCTAACGGTTTATCAATTTTGTTTATCTTCTCAAAGAACCAGCTTTTAGTTTCATTCATCTTTGCTATTGTATCCTTCATTTCTTTTTCATTTATTTCTGATCTGATCTTTATGATTTCTCTCCTTCTGCTAACTTTGGGGTCTTTTTCTTCTTTTTCTAGTTGATTTAGGTGTAAAGTTAGGTTGTTTATTTGAGATTTTTCTTGTTCCTTGAGATAGGATTGTATTGCTATAAACTTCCCTCTTAGAAATGCTTTTGCTGCAACCCATCAGTTTTGGGCCGTCATGTTTTCACTGTCATTTGTTTCTAGGTATTTTTTGATTTCCTCTTTGATTTCTTTTGTAGTCTCTTGGTTATTTAGTAGTGTATTGTCTAGCCTCCATGTGTTTGTATTTTTTACAGTTTTTTTCCTGTAATTGACATCTAGTCTCATAGCACTGTCATCAGAAAAGACACTTGATATGATTTCAATTTTCTTAAATTTACCAAGGCTTGATTTGTGACCCAAGATATGATGTACCCTGGAGAATGTTCCATGAGCACTTGAGAAGAAAGTGTATTCTGATGTTTTAGGATAGAATGTCCTATAAATATCTATTAAGTCCATCTTGTTTAATGTGTCATTTAAAGCTTGTGCTTCCTTATTTATTTTCATTTTGGATGATCTGTCCATTGGTGAAAGTGGGATGCTAAAGTCCCATACCTGATTGTGTTACTGTCGATTTCCCCTTTTATGGCTGTTAGCATTTGCCTTATGTATAGAGGTGCCCCTATATTGGGTGTATAAATATATACAATTGTTATATCTTCTTCTTGGATAGATCCCTTGATGATCATGTAGTGTCCTTCTTTGTCTCCTGTAATAGCCTTTATTTTAAAGTCTATTTTGTCTGATATGAGAATTGCTACTCCAGCTTTTTTTGATTTCCATTTAAATTGAGTATTGTTTTCAATCCCCTCACTTTCAGTCTGTATGTGTCCCTAGGTGTGAAGTGGGTCTCATGTAGACAGCATATATACAGGTCTTATTTTTGTATCCATTCAGCCAGTCTGTGTCTTTTGGTTGGAGCATTTATTCCCTTTACATTTAAGGTAATTATTGGTATGTATGTTCCTATTCCCATTTTCTTAATTGTTTTGGGTTTGTTATTGTAGGTCTTTTCCTTCTCTTATGCTTTCTGCCTAGAGAAGTTCCTTTAGCATTTGTTGTAAAGCTGATTTGATGGTGCTGAATTCTCTTAGCTTTTGCTTGTCTGTAAAGGTTTTAATTTTGCCATTGAATCAGAATGAGATCTTTGCTGTGTAGAGTAATCTTGGTTGTAGGTTCTTCCCTTTCATCACTTTAAATGTGTCCTGCCACTCCCTTCTGGCTTGCCGAGATTCTGCTGAAAGATCAGCTGTTAACCTTATGGGGATTCCCTTATGTGTTACTTGTTGTTTATCCCTTGCTGCTTTTAATATTTTTTCTATGTATTTAATTTTTGGTAGTTTCATTTATATGTGTCTTGGCGTGTTTCTCTATGGATTTATCCTGTATGGGGCTCTCTGTGCTTCCTGGACTTCATTGACTATTTCCTTCCCCAAATTAGAGAAGTTTTCAACTATAATCTCTTCAAATACTTTCTCAGTCCCTTTCTTTTACTCTTCTTCTTCTGGGACCCCTATAATTCGAATGTTGATGTGTTTAACGTTGTCCCAGAAGTCTCTGAGACTGTCCTCAAATCTTTTCATTCTTTTTCCTTCATTCTCCTCTGCAGTAGTTATTTCCACTATTTTATCTTCCAGGTCACGTATCCATTGTTCTCCCTCAGTTGTTCTGCTATTGTTTACTTCTAGAGAATTTTTAATTTCACTTATTGGGTTGTTCATCATTGTTCGTTTGCTCTTTAGTTCTTCTAGGTCCTTGTTAAATGTTTTTTGTTTTTTATTTTTTTCTCCATTCTATTACCAAGATTTTGGATCATCTTCACTATCATTACTCTGAATTCTTTTTCAGGTAGACTGCCCATTTCCTCTTCATTTGTTTGGTATGGTGGGTTTTTACCTTGCTCCTTCATCTGCTGCATATTTCTCTGTCTTCTCATTTGGCTTAACTTACTGTGTTTGGGGTCTCCTTTTCACAGGTTACAGGTTTGTAGTCCCGTTGTTTCTGGTGTCTGCCCCCAGTGGGTAAGGTTGGTTCTGTGGGCTGTGTAGGCTTCCTGCTGGAGAGGACTGGTGCCTGTGTTCTGGCAGATGAAGCTGTATCTTGTCTATCCGGTAGGCAGGACCACGTCTGGTGGTGTATTTTGGGGTATATGTGAACTTATAATTTTTGGCTGCCACTCTGCTAATGGGTTGGGTTGTGTTCCTGTCTTGCTAGTTGTTTGGCATGGGGTGTCCAGCACTGGAGCTTGCTCATCGTTGAGTTTAACTGGGTCTTAGCATTGAGATGGAGACGTCTGAGAGAGCTCTCACTGATTGATATTACGTGGGGCCAGGATGTCTCTGGTGGTCCAGTGTCCTGAACTCGGCTCTCCCACCTCAGAGGATCAGGCCTGACACCCGGCCTGAACACCAAACCCTTACATGTAAATGAGTTAAATCTCCAATCTAAGGGCATAGGGTGGCTGGCCTTCTGTGCTCTGCTCTGTCTTCCAGCTGGGCAGTTTCCTCTGGGCTTGGTTGATATGGAGACCCTGCTTTGGATCCAGGTCCACCTACATTCCCTAGTGTCTAGAAGAAGCAGCCAATGCTACCATCCTCCCTTATCCCTGCCACAGCTCATCGTGATCCTCTAGTGTAATTTTTTTTATGACATCAGGCACCTATGGATGCCAATTTAAGCTACTTGATTATCCTGGCCCTGTCTAACTAGCCTCACTAGATTTATTGATTCTGTCACATTCAGATAAGGAAACTCAAGACCGAGACCCAGATACCTCAGGAGTTTGAAAGGTAGGCTTCTTTATCAATGTAGTCATCCACATAGAGATGGGCAGCAACCTAATTCACAGTGACATTGAAAGACTCAACCACACCTCCTTCTCCAGAATGATCCCTCTTTAGGCCCCTTACCACTTTTAAGGTGTCAATAACTAACACATTTAGCCTTGGAGAAAGGGAAAGTATCTACATTTTAAAAGAGAAGCTTTTATTTACTCAAAAATTAAATCTTATCTAGTCTGAGTGAAAAAAATAATTAACGTAACTTCCTGCAATGATCATTCCTTCATCTTTTCTACAAGAAAATCTGCTAGAGTGAAATACAAAGCATCCTAAGAGACTACTACAAGCAACTCTATGACAATAAAATGGACAACCTGGAAGAAATGGACAAATTCTTTGAAAGTTATAACCTTCCAAGACTGAACCAGGAAGAAATAGAAAATATAAACAGACCAATCACAAGTAATGAAATTGAAACTGTGGTTAAAAACTTTTCAATAAACAAAAGTCCAGGACCAGATGGCTTCACAGGTGAATTCTGTCAAACATTTAGAGAAGAGCTAACACCCATCCTTCTCAAACTCTTCCAAAAACTTGTGGAGGAAGGAACACTCCCAAACTCATTCTATGAGGCCACCATCACCCTGATACCAAAACCAGACAAACATACTAAAAGAAAAGAAAATTACAGACCAATATCACTGATGAATATAGATGCAAAAATCCTCAACAAAATACTAGCAAACAGAATCCAACGACACATTAAAAGGATCAAACACCATGATCAGGTGGGGTTTATCCCAGGGATGTAAGGATTGTTCAATATACGCAAATCAAGCTATGTGATACACCACATTAACAAATTGAAGAATAAAAACCATATGATCATCTCAATAGATGCAGAAAAATATTTGACAAAATTCAACACCCACTTATGATAAAAACTCTCCAGGAAGTGGGCATAGAGGGAACCTACCTCAACATAATAAAGGCCATATATGACAAATCCACAGCAAACATCATTCTCAGTGGTGAAAAACTGAAAGCATTTCCTCTAAGATCAGGAACAAGACAAGGACGTCTACTCTCACCGCTATTATTCAACCTAGTTTTGGAATTCCTAGCCTTGGCAATAAGAGAAGAAAAAGAAATAAAAGGAATACAAATTGGAAAAGAAGAAGTAAAACTGTCACTGTTTGCAGATGACATGACACTATGCATAGAGAATCCTAAAGATGCCACCAAAAAACTACTAGAGCTAATCAATGAATTTGGTAAAGTAGCAGGATACAAAATTAATGCACAGAAATCTCTTGCATTCCTATACACTAATGATGAAAAATCTGAAAGAGAAATTAATGAAACACTCCCATTTACCACTGCAACAAAAGGAATAAAATACGTAGGAATCAACCTATCTAGGGAGACAAAAGACCTGTATGCAGAAAACTATAAGGCAGTGATGAAAGAAATTAAAGATGATACCAACAGATGGAGAGATATACCATGTTCTTGGATTGGAAGAATCAATATTGTGAGAATGACTATACTACTCAAAGCGATCTACAGATTGAATGCAATCCCTCCCAAATTACCAATGGAATTTTTTAAGGAACTAGAACAAAAAATCTTAAAATTTGTATGGAGACACAAAAGACCCCGAATAGCCAAAGAAGTCTTGAGGGAAAAAAACGGAGCTGGAGGAATCAGATTCCCTGACTTCAGACTATACTACAAAGCTACAGTAATCAAGACTATATGGTAGTGGCACAAAAACAGAACATAGATCAATGGAACAAGATAGAAACCCCAGAGGTAAACCCACACACCTATGGTAAACTAATCTATGACAAAGGAGGCAAGGATATACAATGGAGAAAAGACAGTCTCTTCAATAAGTGGTGCTGGGAAAACTGGAAAGCTACATGTAAAAGAATGGAAGTAGAACACTCCCTAACACAATACACAAAAATAAGCTCAAAATGGATTAGAGACCTAAATGTAAGACTGGACACTATAAAACTCTTTGAGAAAAACATAGGAAGAACACTCTTTGACATAAATCACAGCAAGATCCTTTTTGATCCACCTCCTAGAGTAATGAAAATAAAAACAAAAATAAACATATGGGACCTAATGAATCTTAAAAGCTTTTGCACAGCAAAGGAAACCATAAACAAGACGAAAAGACAACCCTCAGAATGGGGGAAAATATTTGCAAACGAATCAATGGACAAAGGATTAATCTCCAAAATATATAAACAGCTCATGCAGGTTGATATTAAAAAAACAAACAATCCAATCCAAAAATGGGCAGAAGACCTAAATAGATATTTCTCCATAGAAGACATACAGATGGCCAAGAAGCACATGAAAAGCTGCTCAACGTCACTCATTATTAGAGAAATGAAAATCAAAACTACAATGAGGTATCACCTCACACCATTTAGAATGGGCATTATCAGAAAATCTACAAACAACAAATGCTGGAGAGGGTGTGGAGAAAAGGGAACCCTCTTGCACTGTTCGTGGGAATGTAAACTGATACAGCCATTATGGAGAACAGTATGGAGGTTCCTTAAAAAACTAAAAATATAATTACCATATGATCCAGCAATCCCACTACTGGGCATATATTCAGAGAAAACCACAATTCAATAACACACATGCACCCCAATGTTCATTGCAGCACTATTTACAATAGCCAGGTCATGGAAGCAACTTAAATGCCCATTGACAGACGAAAGGATAAAAAAAATGTGGTACATATATACAATGGCATATTACTCAGACAAAAAAAGGAACGAAACTGGGTCATTTTTTGAGACGTGGATGGATCTAGAGACTGTCATACAGAGTCAAGTATGTCAGAAAGAGGAAAACAAATATGGTATATTAACGCATGTATGTGGAACCTAGAAAAATGGTACAGATGAACTGGTTTGCAGGGCAGAAATTGAGACACAGATGTAGAGAACAAACTTATGGACACCAAGGGAGGAAAGAGGCGGGGGGTGGTGGTGGTTGGGGTGGTGGTGTGGTGAATTGGGCTATTGGAATTGACATGTATACACTGATGTGTATAAAATTGATGACTAATAAGAACCTGCTGTATAACTAACTAACTAACTAAATAAATAAATAAATAAAATACCACCAAAAAAAAAAAATCTGCTAGAGTAAGTCATATTTAGACAAAGAGTGAGTCAACACCATGTTTTGTAGTATTTGAATCAATAACTAGTTACTCTGAAAGGTTGAGGTATTTTAAAATTTCTTTTGTGTTACACATAGTGCCTAGAACCACAAGGTTACATTTTACTCAACTGAATCCCTCTAAAATAAGTATCTGTTTCATATAGAAAATTCTACTAACATTACTGTGAAAATCTCCATAGTAGGGAAGTAAATTAATTAACTAAGAGAGTGAAAAACAGAAGAAATTCTGGGCCAATTTTATGTACATTCCATCCAAGATTCTATCTGTGTCAAGGCATTCAGAGACAATTTGTGGAAACTATGGCAGCAGTCCTGTAAATTTTCTCCAAAACCTTCATAAATTACTAGATTTTTTGTGAATTAATCTAAATTAACAGATGGTTCTTAATTGGGAGTGGAGGGTTTAAGCCTTTGGAGAATCTGACAATTCATCTAAACTATTTCTTCACTCTTTGGAAACGTAAAATCTAAGGAGAGCTACATACTTTATCCAAGAAAACATGTGAATGTGTGTGTGTTCATGAACACACAAATACACACACACCACAGATAAAGAATTCTGTATATAAGTTCACAGAGTTTATGGAACCAGCCTAAGAACTACTCTGCAGAGAATTATCTCAGGATGACCCTACTCTATTACAGAACGTAAATTGATAAACACACTCAGTCAGTTTTTAAGGTAACTAAGAAAACTGTATTTGATAGCGTCGTATATAAAGCAATGCATGATTGGAAAAATAAACCATGTAGACTATGCATTTATCATAAAGAGGGTGAATAAAAGCACAGCCTTTGAAAATTAGCATAAACTAGATAAACTTAGCCTTGAGAGATGTAAGAAGCTCTAATGGTTAGTAGGTGAAAAGGAGGGAGATGATAATGGATAAGGATAAAGCTGGAGATATAGTAATAAATACAGATGGAGATAGGGGAACTGATTAGTCTCTGAGAGGGTGGAAATCTGGCTTAACAGGAGAAACACAGAAGTTTCTATGTTGTTTGCACGTATCTTTACATGTTAGTCTGTAGTTTCCCTTTTTTTTTTTTTTGAAATTTTTTTCAACTTAGATTTCAAGGTTATATTAATTTGTTAAAGTGAACCTGGAAGATTTCCCTTTTTATGTATGCTCTGCAGTAGGTTTAATCACCAGGTTCACTAACTATTAATACATGTAACATAATGATCTGATCCTTTATGGTTTAATAGAGCTTCTCTGGTACCTTGTAGACCATAGATCATTTGAGAAGTATATATTACGTTTATAATCAGGAAAAATTAAGTATATTCCCTTTAAGAATCTAATAAAATCTATGAACATTTCCCTACTGCCCAAACCAATCAGAAATAAACACAAAACTGGGTTTACAATTTCAGGGTGGTTCATAGAAGCCTTAAAATCTATCTATGAAGTCCCTAAAGATCGATATAGGTTAGGAATCCCTTCCTTACCTTTCCTGACTCTTTATATATTTAGTTGTTCTGTCCCTTGGGATAAAACTCAAGATATGTTTATCATCTTGTGTATGAGTCATGTTCTTCCAGTTTGAAATATCTAAATCCAGAGTGACATCAGCAAAATGGCACACTAGGAAACTCCAATCCATTGTTTTCCCATGGAAACATCAAAAAAACAACCAAAAAAATGACTAATAAAACTTTATAGGAAGGAGGAAACAAGGGACAAAAAAAGCTATATGACATATAGAAAACAAATAACAAAATGGTAAATGTAAGTCCTTCCTTATCAGTAATTACTTTAAATGGATTAAACTGCCCAACCAAAAGGCATAGCTTAGCAGAATGGTTTAAAAAAAATGATTTAACTAATGCTGTCTACAAGAGACTAACTTTAGACCTAAGGACTGAAATAGCTTGAAAGTGAAGAATGCAGAAATATACTCAATGCCAATAGTAACCAAGGAGGGCTGGGGTAGCTATACTAATACCAGATGAAATAGGGGTAAAATAAAAAACTGTTAGAGACAAAAAAGTACATTGTATGTTGGTAAAAGGGTTAATTCACCAAAAGGATATGGCAATTAAAACCATTTACACATCAAACATCAGACCTCCAAAATATATGAGGCAAACATTGACAGAATTAAAGGGAAAAAGAGATAGATATACAATAATTATTGGAGACTTCAATAATTCACTTTCAATAATTGGAGAGAAAAAACAGACAAAAGATCAACAAGGAAACAGAGGACTTGAACACATTTTAAACCAATTGGGCCTAATAGACACATACAGAATACTCCTCCCAACACCAGAATACATATTTTTCTCAAGTGCACAGGCAACATTCTCCAGGATAAACCATACATTAGGCCACAAAATAACTTTAAATAAATTTTCAAAAATTGAAAATATACAAAATATCTTTTCCAATCACACTGGAATGAAACTAGCAATCAATAAAAGGAAAATCAGGAAACACACAAATATGTAGAAACAACACACTCTTAAACAACCAGTGGACCAAAGAAATCACATGGGATATTAGAAAATACCTTAAGACAAATGAAAGTGAAAAAACAATATACCAAAACATACAAGATGCAGAGAAAACAGTGCTAAGAGGGAAATTTATAGCTATATGTGTTTATATTTAAAAAGAAGAAAGATATCAAATCAACAACCTAACTTTACATCTTAAGGAACTAAAAAAGAACAAACTAAACCCAAAGCTAGAAGAAGGAAGGAAATGATGAAGATTAGAGTGGGGATAAATAAAACAGAGAATAGGGAAACGACAGAGAAAAGCAAGGAAATCAAACATTCTTTGAAAAGATCGATAGAGTATACAAATCTTCACCTAGTTTGAGAAAAAAAGAAAGAAGACTCAAATTACCAAAATCAAAAAATGAAAGTGGGTAAACGACGAGGTCCTACTGTATAACACAGGGAACTATATTCAATATCCTGTGATAAACCATAATGGAAAAGAATATGAAAAACAATATATGTATATGTATAACTGAATCACTGATGTACAGCAGAAATTAACACAACATTGTAAATCAACTATACTTCAATAAAATAAATTTTTAAAAATGAAAGTAGCATTCTACCTATTTTACATAAATAAAAAAGATTATAAAAGATTATTATGGACAATTGTATGCCAACAAATTGGATAACTTAGGTAAAATAGAGAAATTCCTAAAAATATACAACCTACTAAGACTGAATCATAAAACAACAGAATATCTGAATAGACATATAAATAGTAAGGAGATTGAATCAGTAATCAAAAACTTCCCAACAGAGAAAAGCCCTGGACCAGATGGCTTAACTGGTGAATTCAACCAAACACTTGAAATAGAATTGACATCAACCTTCCTCAAACCCTTCCAAAATACTGAAGAGGAAGGAACACTTCCTGACTCATTCCATGAGTCTAGCATCATCCTGACACTAAAGCCAGACATAGACAGTACAAGAAAAGAAAATCACAGACCAATATCCCTTATGAGTATCAATGCACAAGTCCTCAACTGAATACTAGCAAACTAAATTCAGCAGCATATTAAAAAGGTTGTACACCATGAACAAGTAGAATTTATTCCTGGAATGCAAGGACATTTCAACACCCAAAAATCATTCAGTGTAATATACCTAAATGTAAGCATTAATACTATAAAACTCTTAGGAGAAAACAGGGGAAAAGCTTCATGACATTGGATTTAGCAATGATTTCTTGGATATGACACCATAAATATAGGCAACAAAAGAAAAAATAGATCAATGGTGTTCATCAATATTAAAAACTTTTATATATCAATGGATACTAAGAAGAGAGTAAAAAGGCAACCTACAGAATGGGAGAAAACACTTGCAAATCATATATCTGATAAGGGATTAATATCCAGAATTTATAAAGAACTCCTACAACTCAACAACAAAAAAATAAACAACTCATTTCAAAAATAGGCAGAAGACTTGAATAGACATTTCTCCAAAGCAGATATACAAATGGTCAGTAAGCACTGAAAGTTGAGATGTTCAACATCGCTAATCATTAGGAAAATGCAAATCAAAACCACAGTGAGATACCACTACACACCTATTAGCATGGCTATTATATATATATATATATAAAAAAAAAACAGAAAATAACAAGTGTTAGGATGTGGAGAAATTGGAACCCTTGTGGGTTGCTAGTGGGAATGTAAAATGATGAGCCATAAAAATAATATAGCAGTTCCTCAAAAACGTAAACGTAGAATGACCATATGATCCAACAATTCTACTTCTGGGTATACATCCAAAACAATCGAAATCAGGGACTCAAACAGATATTTGTACAACAATATTCATAACAGCATTGTTCACAAATAGCCAAAAGTGAAAACATTCATTGATGGGTGAATGGATAAACAAAATGTGGTGCATACATAAACTGTAATATTATTCAGCCTTGGAAAGGAATGAAATTCTAATACATGCTAAAACCTGGATGAACCTTGAAAACATCATGCTAAGTGAAAAAAAACAGACACAAAAGAACAAATATTGTATGATTCCACTTATATGAGGTACCTAAAATATAAAATTCATAGGGATAGAAAGTAGAATAGTGGTTATCAGGGGCTGGAAGGAAACAGGTATGGGGAGTTATTGTTTAATGTAAGTTATTGATAGTGGTAATGGTTGCACAAAAATATGAATGTATTTAATGCCACTGAATTTTACAGTTTAAATTATTAAAAGGATTAATTTTATGCTATATATATTTTAGCACAATAATAAAAGTATCTTAGACTCACTCATAGACTCCAGGGGAAAAACACTAAATCTATGCAAAACATGACATGATAGAAGTTGGAGAAAGTGCCCATTTTGTTGGTTCTTTACATAATGTTTGTCACACTTTAACAGAATTTTTACATTTACATGAATGCCTATAAATGTACACAGGTGTCCTCCTTTATTGCAGGCTCAACCACAAAGAAGACAGAAAATAAAAACCAGGGACCTGGATAACCTAGGGACATATGTTTAGTGTGGGTGTTTTTTGTTTATTAAATTTGATTTTGCTTCAGTTTTCACATACACAAATAATTATCTGTCTTAACAACATAAAAAAATAGAAACACTCAATTTTCAATCTAGAATGTTGCGGCTTTCATTCCATTTCAAATCTTCTCAAACCTAAAAAGAAAGAATCTACTTACTATATCACCCTTCATTACCTTTCTTTTCCATTGGTATCAATCTCATGTGCAGACTTGCACAGGTGATTAGCAGAATTTTCATGGATATAACTTGTTCTATTACAGCAAAAAGTAATTCTACCAGTTTTCCCCAAAGATTGCATTTGTGCTCCCTTCCTTTTTTTATTTTAAAGCCTACTAATGTTACATATGTGGAAATAATAACACCTATCTCATTAGATTGTGAGGACTTAATGAGACAACAGAATGCAAAATATTTAGCATAGTATCCGGCACACTAATACATAAATAGTAGTTCCCTTCCTACCCTACCTATGCAGTATAATATTATGCCTATGATGACCGTATAACTTGGAATCTCCAGTATAGTACCAATATCAGGTATGTGTCTCTCCTAACACCATAATAGATTTCTATAGATCATAACCCTCAAGTCAGTATTCAGAATAGAGTATGCGCTCATATGATATATACTCCTTAAGCAATAATAATAATTATTAGATTTTAGATGCTGAGTATGTTAACCATGTCAGGTGTTCTGCATACACTATGTCATTTAATTCTCACAACATCCCTATGAGATGGATAGTATCACTGCCATTTAATACATGAAGAAATACAGAGATCAATTAGCTTAGTCAAGGTCATATACCTGTTAGGTGGTATAACCAGATCCCCTGACTCCCTGGCTGGTGCTTTTTCCACTACCTCAGAGTTTCGTGGTTCTGGTTAATCAACACACATGAAAACAAACTTTTTTTAAGTAGTGCTATTTAGAAAAAGAACAGACTACTTTTAAGCACTGCTAGATATTTGATTAGTTGTTGTGCTTTGTTGTCTGAATGTTTGTGTTCCTCCAAAATTCCTTATGTTGAAATCCTGATACCCACAGTGATGGTGTTAGTAGATAGGGACCTTTGAGGGTGATTAGGTCATGAGGGTGGAGCCCTCATGAATGAGATTCATACCCTTATAAAAACAGGCCCGAGAGAGTTCCCTCGCCCCTTCTGCTATGTGAGGACACAATGAGACGTCTTCACCCGACCATGCTGGCACCCTGATCTCGGACTTCCAGCCTCCAAAACTGTGAGAAATAAATGTTGGTTGTTTATCAGTCACCCAGTCTGTGGCATTTTGTTATCGCAGTCCGACTGGACTAAGACATGTTCTGAACAAAGGAAGCCAGTAAGCATTATGACAGAATCATTCTAACACAATAAAAACATTTAAGTACTTCAGTTCCCTTGTCTCTAAATTAGGATTGATTTGTTTCACATGAGAGCAAAGACTGGGGAAATTGTTAATAAAGAATCTTCATATTTGAAGCACAAATCCTCAGTAACAGAAATACAGATACAGAGCAAGATATCCTGAATACTTAAGCTCATTCTTTGAAAAGGGATTGACAAGAAAAAGCTTGATGTTGAAAATGGCTTAGTTATAATCAGTTGCTGAAGTTATTCTGACAATCAGGCACAATGCAGAAGGGCAGACATTCTCAGGAAAGGTTAAGGTTTCCTTGGCAACTATCAAATGCATTGTTAATATCCCCTAGGAAGTTTTTGGTCAATAATGACTGAAGTGCTAGAAAACTATTTTTAAACTATCTTTTGAGTTAATTCTATTCTTTCAAAGTTCTTTTTTCTTCAAATTTATTTTAATTACTTAATTAATGGTTATTTGGTGAAGGTTACTGAACATTCTGTTGAAGGAAAGGTTTTGACTCTTTCTGTCAAATAGAATTAAAGATGTCAATGAACAAGGAGCTGTTTTGAAAAGATTTGAGCAAACTCTAATGTAAAGGAGGAGTCAACCCTTGAAGTATTTACCCAAAGTTACAATTACAAGTGTCTATCTAAAATTACTATTAATATCTATTACAGAACTTTTGTATTTGCAAACCTCTTAGTAATTCACTTGTATTGGTTATTCCACATATCAATCCACTAAGACCTTCAGTGTCTATCCCTATTCTAAGGGTGAAAAACTTGAGACCAATTATAGACAGCCAGATTTTTTTGACCATTCCTTAGAAGATAATCATTAACACGTATTGATCAGAATCAGAAGAGTTGAAATAGCTATATCATTAGTATTGGTATATTACATTACTTGCAACTCTATCAAGTAATACTTGATAGGATTCTTGGTACCACAAGAATATGATGGTTGAACAAGCTAAAATCAATCAAGCCTTGACACAAACCAAAGACATGTTAGAATATTTACAGAGCCTCTGATATTAAAATAACTAATGACAACTTCATTCATTGTTCCCATCAGTTGGAGTCTTTAATGTTTGTGGAGTCTGCTTTCAACTCTACCAGAAATAGTCAGTTATTTTAAATTACATCCTTCAAAAAATATACTTTACCCACTTGCTTTTCTCACTGGTTGGGGACATTCAAAGTACAGATCTTTTTACTAAGCAGAACAACTGTTGGTTAAAATGAGTTGTAATATTAATTAACTGTTACCAAGATATTGCAAAGAACACTAGTGATTTTTAAAACTCCCTAGTACAAAGGTAATTATCTTAGAAAGGTAATTGAGAAAGCAACTTCAATAATGCAATTCCAGGTTTATATCTATGTCTTAGTGACAGGCACCATAATAGACAGATAGAAATAAACCTGTAAATGAATTGTGTGGTTATTTAAGAATAACCTTGAGACAGATATTGTTTTACTTACAAGTGGTCTTATCTCTATCACCCACCCCTTTTTTGTCTTACAAATCAGCCTGAGAATCCTATCTGCTTCCTGGGTTGGAGCTTTTTTCTTACTTTCTAAAAGTAAATTTTCTTCAACTAATTTCTATGTCTGGAAATCAGCCCTCATAGAATTGCAAACAATTTTTTAAAATTACAAGATTGGATGTTTTAATTACTTCAAAATATAACTCCCCTAGAAAGTACATGTTCATTTCAGCACCTGGTATATTCAGGATGCACACAGAAACTAAACAATCAGAGAAAGTAACAAAGAAAATAACTACGCTAAGGATTTCTTTTTATCTTCCTTATTTATAAAAACAGGAATGAAAAGTTCCAAAGTGAGTCGGAAAGGGGCTAAAACAATGTCATATTAAGAGTATCACTCTGAACATATTTTGACTACTCTCAAGGAAAATGAATCCCATATACAATTTAGCACTACAAACACAAATAACAACAAAAACACTTCATCATCATAATCACCAAAAATAATTTTTAAATGCCTGCTATGGCTACTTTTTCACAACAAACTGGATAGGCATGATAGCTGCCTCTAATGGTGCTATTTTCTCACCACATAAAGCACTGGGTACAATGCCTACTATATAGTAGTTACTGAATAAATGATAGTTCTTCCTCCACCTACTAGTACACCCAAGAAAAGTTCCAGTGGTTGGACACACATCTCCCTTTGCCATGTTTTGACCAAGGGAATAGAATGGTCATGATCAGGGTAGAGAAACGGGGAAGCATGATAAGTTAGCTAATCATGGTAGTACATAGGGATGAGGATTTGGGTAAGGAGACTGCTAGACTTGGGGAGGGCTAGTTAGCCAAGTGAAAATGTTTGGAAAATGGAAGAGAAAAAACTAGTAGAAGAAGAAGAAATCATGACATCATCTCAAGTATGTGTACTTCTATGGGAGGTCAAAAAGAAGGGCATATTTCTCTGGTTCATGTTTTCTCATCTCCTAATGTACTAACTAAGCCACGATGCCATGATGCTCTGATATTCTAAAGCATTTGCTACATGTAGTCATCTTCTGCATGAAACATCCAGAAGTAGTTTCCTGTGAGAAAACCTCCATGTTTTCTATTATATGATACTGCAAACTTGGCCACACTTGAAACCGAGGACAGTCATCAGCTAGATCCCTTAAATCATACTTGCTTAATAAATAATATTCCGTAACCTGCCTTCACGAATCAAGTTCGCCTTAACTGTTCTTGCAAATTGCATACCCTCCAAACTTCACATAGCTTAGACAATATATCACAAGACTCCTTTGACCGCCCCCTATAGATGATATGTATGGCTCGCTATAGTAAGTTGCTTAAGCTGTTTTTCCAGGAACATGGGCCTTGTCTTGCCCAGTTCAAACCAATTGAGACCACCAACTGTTCAACTGAGCCTGTATAAGTATCTGATGGATGACCTTTCGACATTAGAGGGTCAAAAACTCCACCCTCAGATCATGCTAATGCTGCCATTTTCTGAACACATTCCTCTGTGGAACACTAGTTTTGTATTGGATAATGGCACCATCTCAAATATGAAGACAGGTTCATACTGGAGATGAGGGTATTATCTTACCTGGGGATTTGAAACTCTAAAGACCATGGAAAGGATCAAGAGACACAGACAACAGAATAGGAACAGAAGCTTAAAGGCAAATGACAACAATACAGTAAGCAGAGTCTACAAGGCAGTGGAAAGCCATTAAGTTGAGAGCTGAGGGGATGTGGCAGCAATAGACATAGGCAGAATCACAGTAGGAAGAAGTAGAAGCAGAAGAGAGAACCTGAATCCTGAGAATTATTTAGTACTAGAGTTGCTTTGGGTGCACTAGGGTTGTACAGTATTCTGAATATGATCTTTCAGTCAAATGAAAGATGAAATGTGCAGATGGGTTATCTGAGTACTGAAATGGTTTCAGTGCTTCCTCACTTTCTCACTTACCTTTACAATAGCCACACTGACTGAGTAAAATTGAGATTGCTGCTGTTCCTTGTGAAAGGGATCAGAATTTGTCACCCCAAAATATGCCACTTTGGCATGAGTATTATTTTGAGCTAAAACCCAGCAGATTCAGGGAAAGTTCTTTACCTCCCCCTCAACTGCCTAAATTTACATTGGAAAGGGGACCTGGACCAGGCGTAACTTTTTACCTAAGAAACTTATCTGCATAACAGGGTAACCTTTGTTTTCTGAACATCTTCTCTCATCTCCCTGTAAGTGGCCTTCCTCCCCTTTGTATCCCCAGATCCCAACTACTGTCCTTAGCTCAGGATATTATATAAGCTTCAATCCCCTGGCTGCCTTTTGAGTCTTCATATTTTTACGGGGCTCCGGTATGCTACAAAATTGTGTTTGTTTTCTCCTGTTAATCTTTCTTATATCAACTTGATTATTAGACCAGTTGAAGAACCTAGAATGGAAGGAAAATTTTTTCTGCCCGTACACTTGCAACCTTAAGTTAGAAAAAGCATCCCTAGACATAGGGGAGTAACCATCAAGTCATGGTTTATGGCCTCCTCATCGCTGCGCTAGTGCTGAAACCAAGCAGGACACTGTGGGGCCCACCGGGGTACAAATCCTTTCCATGTCCCCTGGTTCTTATTCGTAGGAAAAGGTTTCAGCCTCCTAGACCTTCCTGAATACCAAAGAGCAGATTCAAACAGTTGCTAACCAAGGAAGGGAGGGAATGCAGAAACAAAGGAAGAGCAGTCAAGAAACAATAGTGCAGCAATTAAAGCAGGATCCTGGTTCCTCCTCAAGAGATATAGGTAACAACATCTTTGAGTTATTCTGTAGGAACTAAGGCCCTCACCCAGGTGGAGGATGGCAACTTGAGGCTGAGCACAAGATTCCTGGAGCACCACCCTGCCTCCTCACCACAAACCAATCAGAAGAAAGTCATACACCCTGTAGCCCTCACCCCAAATGTTGCCTATAAGAACTTCTCACTGAATAATCACTGGGGAGTTCGGAGTTTTTGAGCATGAGCCACCCATTCTCCTTGCTTCGCTCTACAACAAATCTTTCACTGGTCCAAACTCTGACATTTTGGTTTGTTTGACCTCACTGTGCATCGGGCACATAAACTTACATATGTTAACAGTGCCATCTGTCAGAGAAGGAGGGACACCCCAATGCCAGTCAAGAGATGTGGGAGCTGTAACAGTTAAGTTGCCTTTGTTTGCAAGTAACAGAAAACCCTGCATCAAACAGACTTTAAAAGCAAGATGTTTTAAATCTTACATAGGTAGGGCAGACACTAGTATGGTACGTCAAGGCTCTGTATTTACTTCTCCGTGGTTCCTTGTTCTTGGCCCTTCTCTATCTGTGGACTTCCCCCCCCAGGTGTGTAGCATGACACTGGCAATAGTTCTGAGAGGCAGAATAAAGAAACATTTTCCAGAAGGCTTTCCTGAATTATTTCATATACTTTTGCTTCTACCAATCAATCTTTGGCAAGGAAAATAGGCCTATCAAGACTGTCTTAGATCAATTAGGACCCAACTCCTATGGCCTGAAATGGGGTTGGCCTTATCAAAGAGGATTGATAACCTGGACAAAATTTGAACTTCATTAGAAAGAGTAAGGCAAGTAGGGAGCACATGTTGGGTGAACAATCAACAGTATTTGTTTCAAGAGTCATATTATACCATACTTGAAAGGCAAGGAGAAGGAGCTCACTGGATATCTTTTCTGAGATTCTGAAGCATATAACTTTACCTCCTATTTTATTTCAACCAGTAACAACAAAGTTTCTGACAACAAAGTCTGTAATTAGAACACTTCTTCCTTGTCACTATGTTGGCAGTCTTCAAATTATGGTATATCAATTTCCAGTGATCCATCGATTCTTCCCGTAGTATTAACTTATGGCATTTAAAGCTACAGGGCACTAACCAATCTTAATCAAATGTTGATTAAGTGGCTACTATATGCCAGCCACTGTGCTAGGTGCTAGAGATAGAGAAGTAAACAAGGTACAGTTCCTTTTCCTACTTTTAATTTCAAAACATAATACAGGAACTCCTGGGCTTATAATGAATTTTAATGCTGGAGAAAGTGCTGTAAATGAAAATTAAATTAAATCTGATCTTCCTAATTAAACGATGAAGCCTTCCTAACCAAGGATCTGTTCCCTTTTTTTTAAATAATCACAAATTTCATACTTTATTAACTAAAATTATGGACCTTGATAGGAGACCAGAATGTGCTACCCGAATATGCCCTTCTGGCATAAGGATTATTTTGAGGTGATTATTTTGAGAAACAGGAGAAGCTCTGAAAACAGCATAAATTACTCTTTTGTGAGGGAAATTCACATTTACACAGAAAATCTCCCTTTGTAAGAATGTCTCCCACTCTGTACCAGGAAGAGAAGGATTACCACAAATCTCTAGAAACTCTTATCAATGAAGAAGGCACAGACTTAAATCAGCATAACAAACCCTACTCTTGTTTACATTGTCACCTGCTTACTTTCCCATAACTTGCCTCCCCCATACCCTTCTTCCTTTGTTTTGGCCTAACATGGTATTTAAGTTCAAATTCTAAGCCACTTCTTTGAGTTACTCAGTTTTTCTGGGTTTCTCCCAAGTACATATTAGATATATTTATTAATAAACTTCTGCTTGTTTTTCTCTTGTTAATCTGTCTTTCATTACAGGCACCCCAGCTGAAAAGTAGAAAAGTAAAGGGAAGAAGACTTTTTTCCTCCCTTATGCCTGCATATTATAAAGATTTTTAAAGAGTATGTAAATTGATTAGTCAGGATAATATATAAAATTGTATTTAGTAATACATTTACATCTCTTAGCTTACTCTTCATAATTTCCACTTTATATTTATGACAAAAAAACATTAGAATTGGAAATAATACCTTCATTAGAAGAGTTTATTCAGATGTTCTGCCTTGGGAGATTTTCACAGGCATTTTTAAGGAGTGTTTTGGGGAGGGGGTACCTAGGGCCCCTTGATGATTTCTTGTGAAATGATCATAGAGGTGTCTGCATTTTTTTGCTAAGGCAAATTGCCATATAGCAAACAATTTCTTGCTTCTTCTGCTGCCTTCAAACAGAAAGGCTAAGTTGAACTGCCATCTCTTCAGTACCAACCTTTTCATTCATATCCTGATGTTTCACAAAAGCAGACCTTATGAACAAACCTTGATTTGCACTGAAATTTTCATCCTTTGATCCCTTACCATGTTCCTGCTTCTCATTGTCAAAAAACCTCAAAGCCTTGGTTTGGCCAAACTTAAAGGCACCCAGGGCTGAGCTTGATCCCAAATCCACAGAAAAAAATCTTTTCCATCTCAGGCACAAGTTCTGCATATTGTCATTTAATGGTAGATTGCAACTGTCACTAGAGTACTGTTTTTCCTTTTTAGAAACAATTTTAAGGTTTGAATACAATAATGTAATGATACTTTTTTGGTGACAAATGTGCCATAACTTCTACATTCAAACGAATATTTTCCTTAAAAGTAATTACATTTGGCCAAGATAAACATTTAAAATGCTGTTATCATAGTTCAAACACTTTTTAAGCCTTTATTAAATTGCTTTCAGAGGTAGTTTACCAGCAACACAAAAACAATAAATCCAGTCTCATTACTTTCTAGTAATAGAATTAGTCTTTTGGTCTCTGATCCTCTCGACTTGTTTTATAATTCCTTTATATTGCTCATCCTTTCAACAATCAATAAATATCAAATGGGTTAGGTTCTGGGGATACAATGGCGAATAAGCCTCTCCCATACTGAGAGAGAGAAGAGATGGAGAGAGAAGATATGGGCCCCTCTGTAAGCTGACTGAAACAAGTACTACTGTTATTGAATGCAAGTTCTTGTGCCTAACACATAGTGAGGTCAAACAAACCAAAACGTCAGAGTTTGGAGCAGAGAAAGATTTATTGCAGGCCCAAGCAAGGAGAATGGGTGGCTCGTGATCAAAATACCCAAACTCCCCAGTGGTTTTCGGGGAAAAGTTTTCATAGGCAAAATTTGGGGTGAGGGCTTCAGGAGGTGTGGCTTTCTTCTGATTGGCTTTCTTCTGGGTGGTGAGATAGCAGGGCAGTGCTCCAGGAATCTGTGCTCAGCCTGAAGTTACCATCCTCCACCTGGGGGCGGGGGGTGCTTAGTTCCTGCAGAAGAGCTCAAAGATACTGTCATGTATATTCCTTGAGGAGGAACCAGGACCCTACTTTAATTGTTGTACTATTGTTTCTTGATTGTTCCTCCTTTGTTTGTGCATTCCCTCCCTTCCATGATTAGCAACTGTTTGAATCTGCCCTTTGGTACTTAGGAAGGTCTAGGAGGTTGAATGAAGCCTATTTCCTACAAACAGGAAAGGGGAGACATGAAAAGGATTTGCACCCAGGAGGGCCCTACAGGGTCCTGCTCAGTTTCACCCTCCATCTAAGAGTAGATAGCTCTATTTGACTGCAGTCCTCTCCATTCATGAGGAAGTATAGTATTCCCTGAATCACCTCTATCCTAATGAAAAATAAATGTTGAAAACATTTTGGCCCAAATTTTAAAAGTAAAAAGAACCTCTGGACCCTGGAATCAATGCCTTCCTATTGCCTTCTTCCTTCCTTTTAGTCCTCCCTTTCTTTTGCTCATTCAATTTTTTCATTGTTAAGTATGCCAGGTACTATTCAAGGCACCAGGACTATGACAAATGAACATGACAAGCAAAAATCCCTACCCTCAAGGAACTTACATTCTAGCTGGGGATACAGGCAATACACACACACACACACACACACACACACACACACACGTTTATATTCTACATAATGATACATGCTAAGAAAACAAAAATAAAGCAGGGAAAGGGATATGAAGTGTGTGTGTGGGGGGGGATGACAAGTTAAAACGTTAAGTAGGATGCTCTCCAATACCTCAGTATAAAGATGATGTAGGGGAGCAGAATTTGCCACTCCAATATGTCTCTTTGACATAAGGATTATTTTAGGCTGATTATTTTAAGAAACTGCAGACACAGGAAAAGCTCT
Organism: Monodon monoceros; assembly: GCF_005190385.1. Classification (NCBI taxonomy): domain Eukaryota; kingdom Metazoa; phylum Chordata; class Mammalia; order Artiodactyla; family Monodontidae; genus Monodon; species Monodon monoceros. Next base: position 80,536,837 of record NW_021703779.1, read on the forward strand.
GAAAACTGATTAGAAGTTACCCTTTTTGTAAGAGACAATACACGTATAAGGGAGATCTCCATTTGTAAGGTTGTCACCCTCACCATACCAGGAAGAGGGGTATGACCTTATCTCTAGAAACACTTATCAATGCAGAAGGCATCAACTTAAATCTGCATAACAGTACAGTAGACACTAACACAACATTGTGGAACAACCCTAATTAAAAAATAAATAATAAATTAAATTAAATTTTAAAATGAAATAAATTGATTGCAATATCATCCATAATTGGATCTAATTAACTAAAAAAAAATATCTGCATAACAACCTTACCCCGTTTACTGTGCTTTTCCTGGTCATCTCCCATTACTGACTCTCTGCCCCCAACAGCTCCTCTTGTCCTTAACCAAAGATGGTATTAAAAGTGAGGGCTTCTGCGACTTTGGAGAGTTACTCAGTTTTCCTGGCTCTCTCCCACATATACATGTTATTAAACTTTTATTTGTTTCTTCTCCTCTTAATCTGTCTTATATCAATTTAGTTATTAAACCAGCTAAAGAACCTATAAGGGAAAAAGGGAAAGTTTCCCCTCACCAACAGTTGGCGTAATTGGCAGGATACTTCAATGACTGGACACTACCCTCTCCAAGGGTGCTGCAGCTGATATCCTGTCATAAGGTAAGATTTCTTACCATGTCAGTCTACTGGATCTCTGCCTGCAGGGTCTAATGGAAGTGAGAGTGTTACAAATCCTTTTTTTTCCCCTAAATTTACATTAACAGGAGAAAATATTTGTGGAATTACTTTCTTGGGTATAGAGACTTTGGTAAAAATTTATGAGTACTCTTTTTTGCTATGACCTTTATCCTCCCAGAGATGGTCATTGCTTTCTTTGGTCTCTGTTGTCTTTTCATATGTCCTGAGAGCTTGGCTTTATGACAAGCGAGGATATTCTCTCTGGTCTCCACCAATTGAAGTATGCATGTACCAGCGTGCATCTGGCGGGCATCCCAATAGGCTGCAGATCCAAGAAGCATCATTCCATTTGTTCAACTGTGCAGGCTCTCAGAGGAGTTTGTCATAAGGGGTACCAGTCCATAAAGGGCCTTTGTGGTCTCAACCTTCATTGTCTCACTAGTGCTGGAAAAGTCCCATTTCAGTAGCACCTGCCTCTTGTCACAGATTAGCAGGTCTGTGAGTGGAGGCATCTCACATTCTTGTGGGAAGCCAAAGATACACTTACACTAGTACACTGTTCTTAATGCCTGTGACAATGAAGTCTTTGCCTTCTTACTCTAACTCTGGGAGTGAACTTTCTGGACCTTGTGAGGGATGCTATTTTTTGCACTCTCTTGTGAAACACTTCCTGCATCCTTGGTTAAGTCATAAAAAGGCTTATCAGTTTGAGTTGCTGTTGAGATTAATAGAGCTTACTTGTCAATGGCCAGACAATGGATCTTTTGAATTGGAATATTTAAAAACAAGTTTTTTACAGACCTCTCAGCCTAAAAAATTGTCTCATTTGTACCTATGGAAAGACCAAATTAAAACGTGGATACAGGGAGGGACTTCCCTGGTAGTCCTGTGGGTAAGACTCTTCACTCCCAATGCAGAGGCCTGGGTTTGATCCCTGGTCAGGGAACTAGATCCCGCATGCATGCTGCAACTAAGAAGTCTGCATGCCACAACTAAGACCCAGGGCAGCCAAAATAAATAAATATATTAAGAAAATAAGTGGATACAGGGAGTTCCCTGGTGGCCTAGTGGTTAGGATTCCGGGCTTTCACTGCCATGGCCTGGTTCAATCCCTCATCGGGGAACTGAACTGCAAGCCATGTGGTGTGGCCAAAAAAATAATAATAATAATAAATAAAAATAAAATTTTTAAAAAGTGGATACAGAGAAGTATAATAGCTAGCCCTAGGGACTCCTTTAATAAAATGAAAAAAAAAAAAATTACACTCCCCATCCAATGTAAATCCTCCCTTCTTAAAATCCAAAGAGTTAAGCACACCACCTTCCAACACACCTGGTTATCTTTTGTCTAAGAACTGCACTCCTAGAAGGAGTAGATATCTACAAAAATGGCAAAATCTTACCAAGCTTGTTTTGTGTCCTGACAACTTGGCTTGGTAACTTCCAGGTTGGAGGTTCTAAAATATGGCCAGATAGAAATGTGGACTGCACCCCATTTGCGGCTAGATATGGCTAGACAGAAAATGTGAGTTAAACTCCATTTGTGGCTAGGGTCCTACCAAACTGCTGCCAGTCCTCAGGGTCATTACAATCTAAAATTACAATGGCCATTATGAGGAAGTTCCAATTGGATAAGATCATTTAAGAAGTGCTCTTAAAATCAAGGGCTTCCAATTCAAACATAATGGGATATGCAGAAGCCTCCAAAAGGCTTCAAAATTCCAAAATAGCTTCATTGAAAGATTTGTTGTAAAAGATCAATGAAAAATTAAAGATATAAGAGGTACCCAAAACAAAAGACTAAAAGATTGATGTAACTCCTACTAATCCCCTCTATCCTCCTTTGAGTGCTCATTCTAATAATCCTTTGTCTAAATTGCCTTTACACTCTGAAGAAACTACTAAACAGTTACCTTTTAAAATAAGATCACCAGAGGTGACAGGCGATTCTCTTAAGTCAGAGCCCAAACTAAGGGCTGTACTTTAAAAATTTCTTAAGCCCAGGGAGGATCCTAAAAAGCTTTTATAAATGGATTACCTCCTGAGATTAGTGGATAGATAAAAAGGCAGAGAATAAGATGAGAGGTTACCAGTGTGTCTGAACTCCTGACCATAGCTGATATTCAGAGCCTGAGAGGATTTTTTTTTTTTGGCCTTCTTCCCCAAGCTAAATACAATAAAATTATGTACCCAAAGGAAAAGAAGCACATTGGAGATAATTTAGATAGGTGGGTCAGCCCCTAGATATTCAGGCAGCAGTCCAGTTCTTTAGGGAAATGGAAACAAATGTCTTTGTCTTGCAAATCCCTACAAAACCAGAAATGTGGCTCTAGGAGCAATTCAAACCCCACCTATCTTTACCAATCACCGAACCTCCTCTATTCCTCTCAAAATAGGCATTGAGACATTAGAAACAGAATTGTCTTGGACTTTAGAAAAAAAAATTAAATAGTAATTACCCTAGACCTTTGATAATAGGCAAATATGCCCCCAAAACTCCATCTTGGAAGAAACTTGGATACTTCCTCTGTGCCTCCATATGTAGATTTTTCCACCCCCATTTTCTCTAGGACCTAAGAGCCATACTTTTTGTAATTCAAACCGTAGGAAGATGTTTCTCATCCAAAAAAAGGGGTGGTTATTTGAAAACTGGGCAAATGAAAAATCTTCTCCACAAATATTAGTAACTATAAGGTCTCTGTTTGTGTCTGTGTGTTTACGTGTGTCTATATATGTATGTTATAGATGTGTGATATTTTTCTACCTTCAAATGGCATTGCCAAAATTCGTCTGTATTTATAAAGAGTTCTATTTAGTTGGATTGAAGGCAAGTGCTTGTAAAGACTGGGTATTCTAAAACTCTCAGAAATACAGAAACTAATCCAAATGTTTTTCTAGTTCACATGATCTACAATAATTTTGGTAAATAAAGGCTAGTTTGAGTTTGTTGGTTTAACTCAAATAGACATCTCTTTAGAATTATCAACATTGAATATAATGCAGACTTACAACCTTTATTCTGCATGGGTTTATTAGTCAAATAAGTTCATCTTACATCTCACAAAATTTGTCAGCAAGAAAAATAGCTTGGGGTGATGGCTGACTTTGTCTAATGTCTCATAAAGTTTTTGTGAGTAGTCTAAACATAATTGTTGGGAGCAAATGATTTAGATAGATGTAAATGTGATAAGATTTTTAAGCCACAATAATTATGTTTTATGGTATGTATACTTAAAAATAGCATCCAAAATCTTTTTGGTAACCTGAGACTTTGGAGCTTTTCTAAGTTAATTTAAATGATGGGAATTTGCTGAATACCTAGATCATTTCCAAATAAAATAAAATAGTGAAACATTAATTACTAAACATAGGTTTATCTACTTTTGGCTTTCTATTACAGAGGAAATAAAGATATTTGGGTATATTAGTAAACATTTCCTGTGCCACACTGAAAGACTGTGCTATTAAAAAGGGTACATTCATAAATGTATGCATTCATAAATTTGCCAATCTAAAGAATACTGGTGTAACAGACAATCCACAATTGTTTACTATTCAGTTTTCACTAAAAATTAAAGTTTCTAAAGGTAAAGAATTATCATATTGTAACAGGGAAGAACAAAATCTGACTCCATGTTGGATCTGTTTCTTTTACTTTAACCTTTGCTCTCTGTTGCTTTTTGTTACCATAATCACTAAAAGGATGTTGTCTATAGCTATTGGCATACATAATGGTCTCCCTTGGGGACCTGACCCCTATGCCTAAATGTTAAACTAAAGTGCCTTTTTTCAGCTCACAGGGAGACAATCTGACCCTGCCCATGTGTGAATGGCTGCAGAAAAGAAGAAATGAACACATCCCCTCTCTGATGCTGGCCAAGCCAAGAGATATTTTGCAAGACTTATGGCCTTTTTACTTTACTTACTCACCTCCTCCCCCTCTCTGTTCTATAAAAGAAACTGCATCAAGACCCTGATAAAACGGTACTCTAGGATGCTAGTCCGCCACCTTCTCAGATGCCTGGCTTTCCAAATAAAGTCGCTATTCCTTGCCTCAACACCTTGTCTCCCGATTTCTTGGCCTGTCATATGGTGAGCAGAGTGGGCTTGGACTTGGTAACAATATATGTAATTAAAACTACTAGAACTAATAAGGGAAACATCTCTGTATGCAAGGAAAGTAGGATGTGTGTTTTCAGTAAAAGAAGGTATGAAGAAGAGAGACGCATTTTTGTTGAAAGAAAAGAAGGTTGCAGGGGGGTGAAAGGGAAGATGGCGGAACAGTAAGACATGGAGATCACCCTCCTCCCCACAGATACATTGGAAATACATCTACACGTGGAACAACTCCTACAGAGCACTTACTGAATGCTGGCAGAAAACCTCAGACCTCCCAAAAGGCAAGAAACTCCCCACGTACCTGGGTAGGGCAAAAGAAAAAAGAATAAACAGAGAAAAAAGAATAGGGACGGGACCTGCACCAGTGCGAAGGAGCGGTGAAGGAGGAAAGGTTTCCACACACAAGGAAGCTCCTTTGTGGGCAGAGACTGCGGGTGGCAGAGGGGGGAAGCTTCATTGCCAGGGAGGAGAGTGCAGCAACAGGGATGCGGAGGGCAAAGCATAGAGATTCCCACACAGAGGATAGGTGCCGACAAGCACTCACCAGCACTGGGCTTCGAGGACTGGCGGCGTGAACACAGCCTGAAGGGGGCTGGTGCACCACAGCTAGCTGGGAGGGAGTACAGGAAAAGGTCTGGACCTGCCGAAGAGGCAAGAGACTTTTTCTTCCCTCTTTGTTTCCTGGTGTGCAAGGAGAGGGGATTAAGAGCGCTGCTTAAAGGAGCTCCAGAGGCGGGTGCGAGCCGTGGCTATCAGCGCGGACCCCAGAGACAGGCATGAGATGCTAAGGCTGCTGCTGCCGCCACCAAGAAGCTTGTGTGCGAGCACAGGTCACTATCCACACCTCCCCTCCCGGGAGCCTGTGCAGCCCGCACTGCCAGGGTCCCGTGATCCAGGGACAACTTCCCCGGGAGAATGCACAGCGTGCCTCAGGCTGGTGCAACATCGTGCCGGCCTCTGCCGACGTAGGCTCGCCCCGCACTCCGTGCCCCTCCTTCCCCACGGCCTGAGTGAGCCGGAGCCACCGAAGCACCTGCTCCTTTAACCCTGTCCTGTCTGAGAGAAAAACAGATGCCCTCTGGTGACCTACATGCAGAGGCGGGGCCAAATCCAAAGTTGAACCCCGGGAGTTGTGCGAACAAAGAAGAGAAAGGGAAATTTCTCCCAACAGCCTCAGGAGCAGCGGATTAAATCTCCACAATCAACTTCATGTACCCTGTATCTGTGGAACACCTGAGTAGACAATGAATCATCCCAAATTGAGGAGGTGGACTTTGAGAGCAAGATATATTATTTTTTCCCCTTTTCCTCTTTTTCTGAGTGTGTATGTATATGCTTCTGTGTGAGATTTTGTATAGCTTTGCTTTCACCATTTGTCCTAGGGTTTTGTCCATCTGTGTTTTTTTTTTTACTTAAAAAATTTTTTTTTCTTAATAATTATTTTTTATTTTAATAACTTTATTTTATTTTATCCTCTTTCTTTCTTTCTTTCTTTCTTTCTTTCTACTTTTTCTCCCCTTTATTCTGAGCCGTATGGATGAAAGTCTCTGGGTGCTCCAGCAAGCAGTCAATGCTGTGCCTATGAGGTGGGAGAGCCAACTTCAGGACACCGGTCCACAAGAGACCTCCCAGCTCCACGTAATATCAAAGGGCGAAAATCTCCCAGAGATCTCTATCTCAACACCAAGACCCAGCTTCACTCAAAGACCAGCAAGCTATTGTGCTGGACACCCTATGCCAAACAACTAGCAAGACAGGAACACAACCCCACCCATTAGCAGAGAGGTTGCCTAAAATCATAATAAGTCCACAGACACCCCAAAACACACCAGAAGACGTGTACCTGCCCACAAGAAAGACAAGATCTAGCCTCATCCATTGGAACACAGGCACTAGTCACCTCCACCAGGAAGTCTACACAACCAACTGAACCAAATTTAGCCACTGGGGACAGACACTAAAACAACGGGAACTACGAACCTGCAGCCTAAAAAAGAAGACCCCAAACACAGTAAGATAAGCAAAATGAGAAGACAGAAAAACACACAGCAGATGAAGGAGCAAGATAAAAACCCACCAGACCTAACAAATGAAGAGGAAATAGGCAGTCTACCTAAAAAAGAGTTCAGAGTAATGATGGTAAAGATGATCCAAAATCTTGGAAATAGAATAGAGAAAATGCAAGAAACATTTAACAAGGACCTAGAAAACAAAAGAGGAAACAAGCAATGATGAACAACACAATAAATGAAATTAAAAATACTCTAGAAGGGATCAATAGCACAAAAACTGAGGTAGAAAAATGGATAAGTGACCTGGAAGATAAAATAGTGGAAATAACTACTGCAGAGCAGAAAAAAGAAAAAGAATGAAAAGAACTGAGGACAGTCTCAGAGACCTCTGGGACAAGATTAAACGCACCAACATTCGAATTATAGGGGTCCCAAAAGAAGAAGAGAAAAAGAAAGGGACTGAGAAAATATTTGAAGAGATTATAGTTGAAAACTTCCCTAATATGGGAAAGGAAATAGTTAATCAAGTCCAGGAAGCACAGAGAGTCCCATACAGGATAAATCCAAGGAGAAACACACCAAGACACATATTAATCAAACTGTCAAAAATTAAATACAAAGAAAACATATTAAAAGCATCAAGGGAAAAACAACACACAAGGGAATCCCCAAAAGATTAATAGCTGATCTTTCAGCAGAAACTCTGCAAGCTAGAAGGGAGTGGCAGGACATATTTAAAGTGATGAAGGGGAAAAACCTACAACCAAGATTACTCTACACAGCAAGGATCTCATTCAGATTTGATGGAGAAATTAAAACATTTACAGACAAGCAAAAGCTGAGAGAGTTCAGCACCACCAAACCAGCTTTACAACAAATGCTAAAGGAACTTCTCTAGGCAAGAAACACAAGAGAAGGAAAAGACCTTCAATAGCAAACCCAAAACAATGAAGAAAATGGGAATAGGAACATACATATCGATAACTACCTTAAATGTAAATGGATTAAATGCTCCCACCAAAAGACACAAACTGGCTGAATGGATACAAAAGCAAGACCAATATACATGCTGTCTACAAGAGACCCAGTTCAGACCTAGGGACACATACAGACTGAAAGTGAGGGGATGGAAAAAGAAATTCCATACAAATAGAGATCAAAAGAAAGCTGGATGGCTTCCCTGGTGGCGCAGTGGTTGAGAATTCGCCTGCTGATGCAAGGGACACGGGTTGATGCCCCGGTCTGGGAAGATCCCACACGCCACATATCGGCTGAGCCTGTGAGCCATGGCTGCTGAGCCTGCACGTCCAGAGCCTGTGCTCTGCAACGGGAGAGTCCAAAACAGTGAGAGGCCCGCGTACTGCAAAAAAAAAAAAAAAAAAAATGAAAGAAAGCTGAAGTAGCAATTCTTATTTCACACAAAATAGACTAAAAATAAAGACTATTACAAAAGAAGGACACTACATAATGATCAAGGGATCGATCCAAGAAGAATATATAACAATTGTAAATATTTATGCATCCAACATAGGTGCACCTCAATACATAAGGCAAATACTAACAGCCATAAAAGGGGAAATCGACAGTAGCACATTCATAGTAGGGGACTGTAACACCGCACTTTCACCAATGAACAGATCATCCAAAATGAAAATAAATAAGGAAACACAAGCTGTAAATGATACATTAAACAAGATGGACTTAATTGATATTTATAGGACATTCCATCCAAAAACAACAGAATATACATTTTTCTCAAGTGCTCATGGAACATTCTCCAGGATAGATCATATCTTGGGTCACAAATCAAGCCTTGGTAAATTTGAGAATATTGAAATTGTATCAAGTATCTTTTCCGACCACAAAGCGATAAGACTAGATATCAATTACAGGAAAAGATCTGTAAAAAGTGCAAACATATGGAGGCTAAACAATACACTACTTAATAATGAAGTGATCACTGAAGAAATCAAAAAGGAAATCAGAAAATACCTAGAAACAAATGACAATGAAAACACGATGACACAAAACCTATGGGATGCAGCAAAAGCAGTTCTAAGAGAGAAGCTTATAGCAATACAATCCTACCTTAAGAAACAGGAAACACCTCAAATAAACAACCAAAACTTGCACCTAAAGCAATTAGAGAAAGAAGAACAAAAATTCCCAACTTAGCAGAAGGAAAGAAATCATAAAGATCTGATCAGAAATAAATGAAAAAGAAACGAAGGAAACTATAGCAAAGATCAATAAAACTAAAAGCAGGGTCTTTGAGAAGATAAACAAAATGGATAAACCATTAGCCAGACTCATCAAGAAAAAAGGGAGAAGACTCAAATCAACAAAATCAAAATGAAAAACGAGAAGTAACAACTGACACTGCAGAAATACAAAACATTATGAGAGATTACTACAAGCAATTCTATGCCAATAAAATGGACAACCTGGAAGAAGTGGAAAAATTCTTAGAAATGCACAACCTGCCAAGACTGAACCAGGAAGAAATAGAAAATATGAAGAGACCAACCACAACCACTGAAATTGAGACTGTGATTAAAAATCTTCCAACAAAAGTCCAGGCCAAGATGGCTTCACAGGCGATTTCTATCAAACATTTAAAGAAGACCTAACACCTATCCTCAAAATCTTCCAAAATATAGCAAAGGGAGGAATACTCCCAAACTCATTCTACGAGACCACCATCACCCTGAAACCAAAACCAGAAAAAGACGTCACAAAGAAAGAAAACTACAGGCCAATATGACTGATGAACATAGATGCAAAAATCCTCAACAAAATAGTAGCAAACAGAACCCAACAGCACATTAAAAGGATCATACACCATGATCAAGTGGGGTTTATTCCAGGAATGCAAGGATTCTTCAATATACGCAAATCAATCAATGTGATACACCATATTAACAAACTGAAGGAGAAAATCCATATGGTCATCTCAATAGATGCAGAGAAAGCTATCAACCAAATTTAACACCCATTTATGATAAAAATCCTACAGAAAGTAGGCATTGAGGGAACTTTCCTCAACATAATAAAGGCCATATATGACAAACCCACAGCCAACATCGTCCTCAATGGTGAAAAACTAAAACCATTTCCACTAAGATCAGGAAGAAGACAAGATTGCCCACTCTCACCACTCTTATTCAACATAGGTTTGGAAGTTTTAGCCACAGCAATCAGAAGAAAAACAAATAAAAGGAATCCAAATCAGAAAAGAAGAAGTAAAGCTGTCACTGTTTGCAGATGTCATGATACTATACATAGAGAATCCCAAAGATGCTACCAGAAAACTACTAGAACTAATCAATGAATTTGGTAAAGTAGCAGGATACAAAATTAATGCACAGAAATCTCTGGCCTTCCTATACACTAATGATGAAAAATCTGAAAATGAAATCAAGAAAACACTCCCATTTACCACTGCAACAAAAAGAATAAAATATCTAGAATAAACCTACCTATGGAGACAAAAGACCTGTATGCAGAAAATTATAAGACACTGATGAAAGTAATTAAAGATGATACAAATAGATGGAGAGATATACCATGTTCTTGGATTGGAAGAATCAACACTGTGAAAATGACTCTACTACCCAAAGCAATCTACAGATTCAATGCAATCCCTATCAAACTACCACTGGCATTTTTCACAGAACTAGAGCAAAAAATTTCACAATTTGTATGGAAACACAAAAGAACCCGAATAGCCAAAGCAATCTTGAGAACAAAAAATGGAGCTGGAGGAATCAGGCTCCCTGACTTCAGACTATACTACAAAGCTACAGTAATGAAGACAGTATGGTACTGGCACAAAAACAGAAACATAGATCAATGGAACAGGATAGAAAGCCCAGAGGTAAACCCACGCACATATGGTCACCTTATCTTTGATAAAGGAGGCAGGAATGTACAGTGGAGAAAGGACAGCCTCTTCAATAAGTGGTGCTGGGAAAACTGGACAGCTACATGTAAAAGTATGAGATTAGATCACTCCCTAACACCATACACAAAAATAAGCTCAAAATGGATTAAAGATCTAAATGTAAGGCCAGAAACTATCAAACTCTTAGAGGAAAACAGGCAGAACACTCTATGACATAAATCACAGCAAGATCCTTTTTGACCCACCTCCTAGAGAAATGGAAATAAAAACAAAAATAAACAAATGGGACCTAATGAACTTAAAAGCTTTTGCATAGCCAAGGAAACCATAAACAAGACCAAAAGACAACCCTCAGAATGGGAGAAAATATTTGCAAATGAAGCAACTGACAAAGGATTAATCTCCAAATTTACAAGCAGCTCATGGAGGTCAATAACAAAAAAACAAACAACCCAATCCAAAAATGGGCAGAAGACCTAAATAGACATTTCTCCAAAGAAGATATACAGACTGCCAACAAACATATGAAAGAATGCTCAACATCATTAATCATTAGAGAAATGCAAATCAAAACTACAATGAGATATCATCTCACACCAGTCAGAATGGCCATCATCAAAAAATCTAGAGACAATAAATGCTGGAGAGGGTGTGGAGAAAATGGAACACTCTTGCACTGCTGGTGGGAATGTGAATTGGTACAGCCACTATGGAGAACAGTATGGAGGTTCCTTAAAAAACTAAAAATGGAACTACCATATAACCCAGCAATCCCACTACTGGGCATATACCTTGAGAAAACCATAATTCAAAAAGAGTCATGTACCAAAATGTTCATTGCAGCTCTATTTACAATAGCCCGGAGATGGAAACAACCTAAGTGCCCATCATCAGATGAATGGATAAAGAAGATGTGGCACATTTATACAATGGAATATTACTCAGCCATAAAAAGAAACAAAATTGAGTTATTTGTAGTGAGGTGGATGGACCTAGAGTCTGTCATACAGAGTGAAGTAAGTCAGAAAGAGAAAAACAAATACCGTATGCTAACACATATATATGGAATCTAAGAAGAACAAAAAAAAAAGGTCATGAAGAACCTAGGGGTAAGACAGGAATAAAGACACATACATACTAGAGAATGGACTTGAGGATATGGGGAGGGGGAAGGGTAAGCTGTTACAAAATGAGAGAGTGGCATGGACATATATACACTGCCAAACGTAAAATAGATAGCTAGTGGGAAGCAGCCGCATGGCACAGGGAAATCAGCTCTGTGCTTTGTGACCACCTAGAGGGGTGGGTAGGGAGAGTGGGAGGGAGGGAGACGCAAGAGTGAAGAGATATGGGAACATATGTATATGTATAACTGATTCACTTTGTTATAAAGCAGAAACTAACACACCATTGTAAAGCAACTATACTCCAATAAAGATGTTAAAAAAAAAAGAAAGTTGCAGAATATTTATGGAAAAGGAATCTTTGGAAACGACTTTTGGTATGGTCAGGACTGGCTAAGAGTAGAATGAATGAGTCTTAATATCAAAAGTAAGCTGGTACAAAATTAGAATTTGGCCATCTCTCTTAAAAGTTCAAACTCTTCTTAGACTTTTGGTCTGCTTTTGATAACAGATTGTGAAAGTTTCTTTATCTTTTAATTAATATCTGCCTAGGAAGCAAAGATTTTGTTTTATCAAAATAATTTCCTGTGTTGTTTATATCAGGTTATTGATTATTTAGGAAAACTGAGTTATTAAATGTTAAAAGAGGTAAGTTTTGCTTACAGCTATGCACCCTTTTATATTGCCTTTGAAATCTTTCATAGTCACTTTGATTAACTGGATAATTGAGTATTGTTTCATAATGATCTGTGATCCTATTTAGGCAAGTGTGCAAAACTCTTTGATATTTTCTATAAACGTCCCCAAATCAAATTCTAAATGAAGTCTTTCTTGACCTCAAAAGAACTTTGAAGTTTCCAGAGGGCACCTAGAACATTTCAAAAAATTCGTTCTCTCGCCTTGTAAAAAGGAAGGCATTACACTAATCAGGTTTATTTAATATGTTAAATTACATGGGAAGCATTGTCAAATAAGAAGTGACCCTAAGCCCTCTTTATGTTGTATTTGTTTGTAAGCATTCCAGAAATTGTACGTAATACCTACAAATCTAGAATGTCCTGATATAATGTTAATCAGTCATATTTCTAGTTATTAGCTTAAAATATGTTACAGAAATTACCAAATTTCCTTGTCAACTGCATTGTAATGAACTCTCATCAGATCTTTTACCATGGCCATTTTTAAGTCTTTTTGTCATTTACACAGTGTTATTTTACTCAGATGCTTTTACAAAAGTATTCCTGCAAAAATGCTTTATCTTCAAGAAGACTCATAGAAAGAACTTTCAACAAATACAGGTTCCTGATAACCTTGAGATCATAAAACTGAACTGGGCAAGAATTTGCAGAACTCTAAGGGAAAACTCGATTCATAAAACTGCTAACAAAAGATCAAGATCACGAAGAATTCATTACATGGGACTGAATTAACTGATGAGGATGATTAATAATTTTTTCTGGTTTTTTGCTTTATTGCTAGTTCTCTAATGTTTTGCTTTTCCAGATGTTAGGAAACCTTTTTCTCTTTTTTTCTTAAGCTATCAAAAATTTGGTAAGATATATCTTTGTGAACAAAGATGAAACATTTACTTTTTCTCCCTACCTGAGCCCTCCAGCTTTCAGAAACTCTTAAGTATTCTTTCCGTGGCAGTATATTTCTTAGCATAAGTTCAATAAGAATGTGTTGGCCTTGAAACAAGACACAATTAGAAACATTTGGTTATATTACCAAGGCTTTGACTGGAATGTCACATTTGAGAGAGGTATACATAGACTCAAATATGATGAGACAGCTTTAAGGAGCTAAGGTTGACTTTATGGAGCCACTAAAGGCCCTTGGAAAAACAGCCTGGTACCTTCCTTACAGAGCTCCCAGCAGTCGTTTTTTTGGTTGTGCCAGGTCTTAGTTGCAGCACTCAGGATCTTTGTTGCAGCATGTGGGATCTTTAGTTGCAGCATGCAGACTTCTTTGTTGCAGCATGCAGATTTCTTAGTTGTGGCATGCAACCAAGGGATGCAACTAAGCATCAAACCTGGGCTCCCTGCATTGGGAATGTGGAGTCTTACCCACTGGACCACCAGGGAAGTCTCCAGAGTTCCCAGCAGTCTTACTGAGTAAGTAAGGAAGGTCATTTCCTGGCAGGTGTAGAAACCTTAGGATATTTGGGGACCTCAAGAAGAGAGGAATTCACCCAAACCTATAAGTATTGCAGGCAAAGTCTGATGGCAAGTATTTGGTTTTGCTTCTTAGCCTTGAGAGGCTGTTAACAGTTCAATCTGAGATTCCTTATGAGAAGTTCCAGCATAGGATATATTTTTTTTAAGATTTATTTATTAATTAATTATTTATTTTATTTATTTTTGGCCACGTCAGGTCTTGGTTGCAGCACGTGGGATCTTCGTTGAGGCATGCGGGATCTTTCATTGTGGCACGCAGGCTTCTCTCTAGTTGTGGTGTGTGGGTTTTCTCTTCTTTAGTTGTGGCTCATGGGCTCCAGGGCGCATGGCCTCTGTAGTTGTGGCATGCAGGTTCCAGAGTGCATGGGCTCTGTAGTTTGCAGCACACAGTCTCTCTCTCTAGTTGAGGGTGCGAGCTCAGCAGTTGTGGCGCGCAGGCTTAATTGCCCCACAGCATGTGGGATCGTAGCTCCCTGACCAAGGATTGAACCTGCATCCCCTGCATTATAAGGCAGATTCTTTACCACTGGACCACCATGGAAGTCCCACCAGCACAGGATATTTAAAAGAGCCTATATGATCAATCATTATTCTTGCTGTACTTATATAAATAACCAGGCCAAGTTTATCAAATCTAACTTTATTTTGCAAACAAATTAGTATTAATTTGGTTATCTTTGGTAGAAATGAGGGTAATTTTAGAGAGGAAAAATTATGTTTCAATAGCATACCTTTTTGGACATTAGATTCTAGTGCTGTTCATTGTGTTTGAGACTTTGTTTACTTGTAAACTGGATTGGATCCTGAATTCTTCTAGTTTCCACAAATATCTGACTACAAATCTCCAAACTAATATTTCCAATTTTCTCCCATCTTTTTGACTTGGAATCACTGAAAACTAAAGCTGCCCTTTTTCCTGAAGCCCTGAAAACTGAAGCTAGATGACTTGATATAAACTTCAGTGAAATCATCATAGTAACTTATATTTAGATAATCTTCTTCATGCCTGCTGCAGTATGAACCACTCAGAAACTTTACCCAATGGTATCGTCAGAGACATTCAAACTACAAACCAGGAAAATCTGTCAAATTGCCACTGCCTGCACTCCCTCCATCTGAAGATGCTTTGAACCTGACATCTAGAACTCTTCTCAGCTGGCAACTCTCAGGACTCAGACGCTGGGTTTATAATTTGTGCCAATCATTAACCTTTGTTTCCAAAGAATTCCTCTTATTAAATACCTGATTTCTTACACAATACAGGCCTAACTTTGGGAGCTCAGCTGCCTCACTTGCCTCCTAAAATAAGATACAACTGTTTAACTGAACTGACCTACTCTCAAGGACTGCGAAACCAGTTCAATGAGATGGAGCAATCTATCAGCTTGGCTTCTGAACTGTAAACCTTCCCAGGGAAGTTTCAAAGGCAAGACTGAGGGGAGCAGAATTTGTCACCCTGATATATGGCTCTTTGACATAAGGATTATTTTAGGCTGATTATTTTTTTTAAAAACTGCAAACACAGTAGGATGTCTGAAAACAGCAGAAGTTGCCCTTCTGTGGGGGAAATTTACATTTATAAAAGAACTCTCCATTTGTAAGGGTGTCTCCCTCTCTGTACCACAAAGAGATGAATGAGTAAATCTCTAGAAACTCTTATCAATGGAGAAGTCAATGACTTAAGCCTGCATAACAACCTTACCATTGTTTACTGTGCTTTTCCTGGTCATCTCCCATTACTGATTCCCCACCCCCAACAGTTTTTTTGTCTTTAGCCACAGATAGTATTTGGCCATTTCAGGGAGTTACTCAGTTTTCCTGGGTATCTCCATGTGTATAAGAGGTATACATGTAATTAAAATTCTATTTGCTTTTTTCTTGTTAATCTGTCCTTTATTATGGGGTGGGGGGTGGTCTCGGTCAGGATCCTAGAAAGAGGAAGAATTATTTTTCCTCCCTTACACTGACATTCCATATTAGCTATTAGTTTTCAGGTAGCATCTTTCAGTCTGAAATTTACTCTGTCACTTATAGGCTATGTGCTGTAGACAGCTGTCAATGAGACAAGGACTGTAATCTACCACTTGTCCAAAGATGGAGTAAGTATCCAGGCCAACAGACTTGTCTTCTCTGACAAGTGCTAATTAACTGTTGGGCCAGAAAACCCTCCCCAGGTACGAGAGAACCTAACCAGCCCTTCAAACACAACTTGATGAAATGCTCAATTGTGTGGTTATAGGTTAGTCATTAACACAAACTAACAATAGCACATATGCTTACATGTATTCTCTGTTAAATCAGTTATCAACACTGAAAAGTATACACATTTTTTAAAAGGCAATTACTTATCATATATGAGCATTTGGAGCAAATGACATGTTCTCGAGAAAGTTTCAGGATGAAGAGATTTAGCCAGCTATGGATTTCTGTCCATAAAAAAGTACCACTTCTAGTTGGTATTATTTTTCTCCAATAAATATGTGGGTGTAATAATCTGTAACAAATTTTTTAAACTGTTGATTGTGTTCACCACCAACCACAGAACTTCCATCTCTAATTATCTCATGGTAATCAAATGTGAAATCACTAGATTAAATGAAGAGGAGAATACATACTTAACTCCTAGGTAAATTTAGCAATGTACAATCAAATCTCACATAATTTAACTAAGAAGAGTAGAAAATTAAATCCTATAGCTTGTCCAAGAGCACAGAAGGGACCCTGACAAAGCAGAATACAACCAGAAGTGGGGACACAGAAGTTCTAGTTAACCGAGTCAACCATACATGATAGTTTTTATCCCTATCATATGATTTTATGTTTAAAATTTCTAGGTAGTGAGACCAAAGTCCTAACCTACAACTACTTCTCTAATGAAGAAGGTATGTACTGCTTCAAACCTATGTCATGTCTCAAAAGGTGCCATGTTGTCTGCTCAGGCTGAAATAAAATGAAAACACAAATATATTCCAAGTCACGTAGCTGTGAAGGGATGAAATGAAACCACTGCTGCACTAGTATATGGATTAATGTTGCCTTTTGCTGTCAATTCCAGCAACACTACATCAAATTCGTAGCCAGGACTGATTCATGTTATAACATTCACTCTCAGGTTTTTGTCTCCAGAAAGCCTATTCCACAGTTTATGAAGCTGGAGAGACAAGAGTTATGCATAACCTCAGAAAAGCTAAGGGGCATCACGTTCACTGGTACGGATCAGTGGGCAGATAGTTAATTATGTTCCTCACAGCCAAGAAGGAAGGTTTTCCCATTTGAAGATTTTTACCCTATATATAGTAGGTTTGGAGAATGTGCAGTTCTGTGCATCGGTTGGTTTAAAAAAGAAAAAAACTGTTGCAATCAACCTCTTGAAAGCAGGCATTGCAAAGGTTTATTACATTATTTTTAATATTTCTAAAATTCTATAAAGGAACAGATACAGCTCGGTTAAGAACAAATTCAAAGTCCTAGGCGTATGAATCATTAAACATGCATACATAATACCCAGACAGCCCCTCAAAACACTGGGATTAAAGAGAAGAGTCTATGATTTCTACAGAGAAATGTGAAAATCAAAAACACTGTCTTTTATCTGAAGTACAGACTACCAGAAGCATAAGCCAAAGGGATTCTTAAGCAGCATAAGTCAGTCAGGCAGACTAAAGCAAACTGACCTACCTGTCAGGACCACAGCAGAAGGTACTGCCGAGGCCTAAGGGGGAAAAGGTGGAAAGGCGGGAGATGCTTGGGGCCAGAGCAGGTGGCAGCAACTTCACTGCTCCCCTGCTGAGCTGCAATACAAGATGGAGCTCAGGGAGATGGGGAAAGATGTTTGTTGCTCACTCCACTTAAGTTCCAAGAAGTAGCCAGATAGCTCTCTTCTTAGCACTGCCTGGCTCTGTGCCTGCAAGGAATGCCATGGTTTATATGGATATTATCTGATTAAATCTCCCTCCCAAAATAATCCAAGCTGATTTGAACACAGGCTGAATATACCTTTTAGAAACTTAGGACCCAGCTATAAATCTAAAAACAAAGTAAATTTTTTTAAAAACTACATAATTCCTACAAAAGGTTTTGTGTTTAGTTTGGCAGTGGTTCCTGTTTGTCGTTTCTGGCAGGAATGGTGCAAGTAATCCTACAGCCAAAAGATTTGGCTACCTTCCCACTAGGGGGAGCTACAGGAACAAGACTGAAAATGCTTCGGTTATCAGGCTGTAGTTTATAAGTGTATCTTCCAATTTGCTTCAAGTAGGCACTGGTCAGCATTATTTTGGAGCCCCACAAATACATTTCAAGTCATTCCAAACAATATCCTTTGAGCACCTACTATGAGTAAGCCTCATGGCTAGATGCAATGAGGGACACAGAGATAAATGACACACAACCCTGCTCTCAAGTGGCTTACAGATTAGTGGCTTTCGGGTGTGTGGGGGGGGAAGAGGTGAATGAAATGTCTTTAGAACTACCTATATTAAGAGCTTATAGTGTAATAAACTATACCATAAATGTGAAAATAAAGTGATTTTCTATTGATAGGGAGGATAAATCATACTTCGGTTGAGGGAGACCTAGGAATTAAGAAAAAATCTTATGGAAATCTCAGCACTGTGATTGATGGGAAGTATGTCCGTGCTTACAGTAGCGATCTCAGGGACAGAAATCACTCACGACTTTAGGATCTACTGTTGCTGGATGGTTTCTGAATATCCAAAAGCAGGAGCAGATGGTCTCTTCTAACTATAAAAAGATTCCATATGCCAGGCACCTGACTCCAGTGGATGCCTTGCAAGGCCTATTGCCCCACCCAGAGCTGGTCCTCCATAATAGAAAAGGGAAGACCATGATTTAGATGGCTGTGATGGTTAATTTTATGAGTCAATGTGAAGGGTTTTTGGGTGAGATTAACATTTAATCAGTGAATGTTGAGTAAAGCAGTTTGACCTCCATAATCTGAGTGGGCCTCATCCAGTCAGTTGAAGGCCTGAATAGAACAAAAAGACCGGCCTCCCTGAGCAAGAGGGAATTCTCCAGAAAACTGCCCTTGGACTTCATCTGCACCATTGGCTCTCCTGGATCTCCAGCCTGTTAGCCCACAATACAGAATTTGGACTTGCCAACCTCCATAATCGTATCAGCCAATTCCTTATAATAAATCTCTTTCTATATATATGTACACATTCTGTTGGTTCTGTTTCTCTGAAGAACCCTAATACCATGACTCTTTGGCATACAGCAGGTAGCTCAGATTTGTGTATAAGAGTAGCATATTATAAGAGTTTAGTAACTGCACCGTATCTTATCATATGTGGCTCTTACTATGACACCAACTAAACAGAAATATTTCTTTCAGCACAATCATGTTCCCACTGGGAGAAGTTCAGTCCCTAGGGGTATAACAGAGCCCAGCAAGAGCAAGCACTTTCACCTACAGTGAACTTTGGGAGTCAGACAAACTTAAGCGCAACATCATAGTTCTACTATTTATTCGCTGTGTGTATATAAGCAGGGTTCTCTGAGATTACATTTCCACTATTAATACTTATAGCACATAAATAAGATAATGTACATGCAGTATTTGGTGTCTGGAAGGCTTGCTCTAATTTTTTTAATTGTCCATATACCCACCACCCACATTCTACAAGTTACATTTTATTATATTGTTTCAATATATCCTTATCCATATATCCATCAATTTTTAATAGTTATAATCCAGGGGCATATAAGTAGGAAACTCCTGCTATCCCCAAATGTTAAACAAAGTTTCCTAACAGCCCTGTTGATCCAGTTTTCCAAGAATGGGAGAGTACATCTTGAACTGCAAGTGAAGTATATTTACCTTTTGTCCATCTTTCTGTCCGATCATTCATCATCTCCCTTGCAGAGATCTCACCTAACCTTCTTGGAAAATTTCTGAGGAAGGGAGATACCATAAAACAGCATATGGGTCCTTGTTTCAATAATAAAAATGATTCCTTCATGGACAGAGAGAACAAACTTATGGTTGCCAAGGGGGACGGGGTCAGGGGAGGGATGGAGTGGGAGTTTGGGGTTAGCAGATGTAAGCTTTTACATATGGAATGGATGAACATCAAGGTCCTACTATATAGTACTGTATATACTGACTATATTCAGTAACCTATGATAAACCATAATGGAAAAGAATATAACAAAAAAGAAGGTATATATATGTATAACTGAATCACTTTGTTGTACAGCAGAAATTAACACATTGTAAATCAACTACACTTCAATTTTTAAAAAATGATTCTTTATGAGAAAAGCTTGAATTTCCTGTTGCTTTATCCTAGATATGCAAAAGAAACAGATGCAATAAGTAAATTCACTATGGTTTCCGTTCATTTTGGGGACATCTGAGAGAATTTGTATATTGACTGCAGAGGAAAACAAGACCTAAAGGAGCCATATGTGGTAAGTGATTGTGGATGTGGCTCTGGAGCCATATAGTGATGAGTACCACTGCCTTATTTAGGAGTTACCTTTGGCCTTTTCCTTCTTTCTCATTCCTAGATGGCAAGGTCCTACTCCTTCCCTCAAGTGCCTACCCTGTGTTCTTCTTTTCTCGACAATGTTTCTCCAAGTGTGGGATATACCTCAGACTCTCCTGGGCTCCAAGGTTCCACGGCTCCAACTCAGATCTCCTGAAACTGAGGCTCGAAGGGTAGGCCTTAAGAATCTACATTTGTAAAGAAACTCCCCCTTATGCTTCTAATGTACCCTAAAGTTTGATAATCACTACTCTAGACTAGAGGTGGATGCACCATGAAGTTAATGAAGCTCTAGGGCCCCTAACTTGCCTGGATCCCTTCCCAGAACCTTAATCTAATTTTTTTAATTAGTAAATGTTTATTCTTCTTTCTTAAAGGGCCCTCCTCTTTAAGTTTCAGGTTAAATACAATACTTGGATGCATCCCTGCTCTGGACTCTACTTGCCAAGAAAGTCAAACTCAAATCAGTTGAATTATTAGATAATAAGAAACCTTATCACACCCCCTCTTTCTGTGGGGTATTTGCATTTTAGTAAAGATCTTTGGAGAGACTGAAATCTTCAAGTTCCAAAGAATAAATTCCCAGCAGAGGAAATACTGGTAAATGCCAAGCATTGGAGGGACTACAGGCTCTTATCAACACATCTCAGACCAAACTGGGTTTGCAGCAGATTTTCTGCCTTCTTGGGAGGCTGGTCAAAGACCCCCAGCTACAGAACCTGTTCAAGGAAGTTCATTAACATTGAGTTCTTTGTACCTGCTATCTCTTCTTCCATCCTGCAAAAGAGTTAGGAAACAATGTGGAGACAGGTTTAATGAAATGATATTCTCAACTGGGAAGTCTGCCTGAAGCCAATGATGACATCCTTAGAGAGGAAAAGGAGCAACCATGTCCAACAAGTATAAATTAACTGGATGAGAGGGTGACCTGTGTTCTGAACAGATGTCTCCGCACACGAAGGCACACTGACATTAATTCTGACAACTGAAACATACCACCTCACAAGTTTAAACTCTTAATTAAGAGGAATTTTGTCCTTGAAAGGTGACTAGAGAGAAGGGAAGAAGACCGTAACATTTGTAAATTCTCGTAAGGAAAAGTACCTCCAGACCTACTGGTTTGAGTGATGTAAATAGGACTGGTAAGCCTTGCCATTTAATGTAAACAGATGATTTTTCTTTGTGTTAGGAAAAATGCAATTGCTGAGAGAGATCTGAGGACAAAAAGAACATTTGGGGATTTAAAAGTAATGTTTTGTGGTACTTCAAGGAAAGGAATTCATTTGAATTTCAGAAGTGAATTGTATGGAAACTCACTGCTATTACTTAGGCTTTGAAATTGATTTGGGTTTCTATTTACACTGATAGAGAACATGCCATGACGACCAGGGTGGCCCAAGTATGTCTCCCTTCTCACTGTGGCCACCATCCTAGCACCCTATTACCTGAAATTGGTTGAAACGGTGCAAGTCCAACAGTTTTAGGATGTCATATTGATGTGCCATATCAGCTCACAGACCTTAACAAATTAAATTACATTAGTTTTGCTCTGCTCATTTTAAAGCAGATCTACTTCTCCACACTCAAAAATACATGAATGCACAGTTAGCAGAACTTATATTTTAAATTTTATGTCTATTAAGGCAGCACTCTCCAAGCCATGTTCCATGGAACACTAATGTCCGGCAAGGTATTACCCCCACTATACCATTTACAAATAGTCAAGGAGTCAACGATCAGATAAGGTTGAAAAGAGGACATAACCTATGCCCATCTAGAAAAGTCACACTTCACATCATCATATGAAATACTGTGATAAGTGATGCAGTAAACAAATCTATTTAACTTTACTTTGCATCGGCCTTCTTGCTCTAACATCCAATTTACACTCACTTCTCTAGGTTTGCCCCTTGACATTCAGGCTTTTTGATATTTGTCCATTAGCACAGTGTACCACAGCCGTAGTAGAGAAATCATCCTAACTCCCGCTCCAACTCTGGGGAGCTCCTCCAAGCCTTCCTCAGCTTCCACACCAGGAAAGAAGGATCAGAGTAGAGGTCATGAATTTACATAGAATTCCCTGATGTCCAACATCACATAGCCACATGACAGCTAGATGCAGTTGTCTAAATAGCCTGTAGATAGAAAACAGATTATTTTTCTGTGGGAAGGAAAAGCCACAGGGGAGGGTTTAAGAAAAGGTAAAGGGTGTAATTTGTATTAGTAAAACTTATAAAATGTAGGCTTGAGAATTATGGATCAGGAGATGGATTTTCCAGTCCAAACACCTACTATCCTGCCCCCTATGATATAACCAAACCAACATTAAGGCTTTCAGTTATAAAAAGGAGAACAAACTAACCTTCTAGTTTCTAATCTGAGCTGAAAAGTATACTTTGGAAGACCAAATGGAAAACATTGCACGGTAAGCCAATTAGCCCTTCGCAATTTATTAAAAACAAACAGCCAAATCTGGATCAATTTCAAAAGTAGAAGAATAAAAAACAGTATCATACTTGCTCCTGTTTTTATCCTAGTCTTTTCCAAACTCAACTGTTGAATATTTGGCTTAGCAATCCTGACACTGATTCTACCTCTAGACTTGGTATTTGTTTGCACTTTTCTCAATGTTTAAACTCCAACTTATCCTCCACAGAATTGTCCTTGGCTCTCTAATCCTGTTCTATTCAACTCATTTTCTCCTGGGCAGGAAATGCCCTGCTTCAGCTCAAAACACACAGCACACAACCCTCACCGTTTCCCATTAATTGGCGACCATCTCATCCAGCTTTCCTATGCCCACCTCCCATAAAAAACTTCAAGGCAAAAACAGAAGGAGGGGGGCTTCCCTAGCGGCACAGTGCTTAAGAATCTGTCTGTCAATGCAGGGGACACGGGTTCGAGCTCTGGTCCGGGAAGATCCCACATGCCGCGGGGCAACTAAGCCCATGCACCAGAGCTACTGAGCCTGCACTCTAGAGTCCACGAGCCACAACTACTGAGTCCACATGACACAACTACTGAAGCCCGTGTGCCTAGAGCCCGTGCTCTGCAACAAGAGAAGCCACCGCAATGAGAAGCCTGCACACCGCAACGAAGAGTAGCCCCCGCTCGCCGCAGCTAGAGAAAGCCCACGCGCAGCAATGAAGACCCAATGCAGCCAAAAATAAATAAATAAATTTGTAAAAAACAAAAAAACAAAAAAACAGAAGGAGGGTGGTCAAAAATGCTATTCCATACTACTGCCATTTTAGGAACAGCCCACCTAAAATTACAGGCTCAGATTTGGAGAGTCAGTCCCGAGAACCACTTTAGGAATTAAATCAACAAAAGCAAGGAGGGGACAATTTAGAGGTGTCAAGCTCTAAACCAGTGATTCCCAATCTGAGTACCATAGATGCTAATCAGTTCTTATAAAGAGCTTGTCAATCCATGTGTATACTGATCTGCTAACTGAATAATAATATTTTTAACACATGCAGAAGTTTTCATGGTTATTAATAAAATTCAAGCTCATTAAAACAATACTGAATTAATAGAAGCTATATGACAGTATAAAAGGAAAACAGAAAATGATAGCTATTTTCATGGAGGCAAGGGTGAAGAGGGGATAGTCCAAAGAACTATCTTGATATGTACAAGAAATCTTCATCCTTGAAAATTTGGGGACCACTGCTCTAATCTTAATGGAAAAGGTCAACTATTTAATAAATGCATTATCTGATAGACTTATAGACAATATATTATGCACAGTGTGAGAAAACGTAAGTCTCAGTATAATGAAAAAGATGAGAAATGAAATGAAATTTTGTTTCAAAGAAACTGAGGACATAAAGGCCCCTATGTAATATATGGTAAAAATTGATAAAAAGCTTTCTACAATTGCATAACCAATCATTTCAAAGAAGAAATGTATTCAAGTTGCTATGACAACCCTAACACTAAATTTGGAATTTAGGCAAGCAAAATCAACAGATTTTCTAATTAATACCTTCCAAATATTATTTAACCATATAAACACCGTTCATATGTAATGACTCAATTTCTCCTATTAGTTTTTGAGAACTCCACCCTCTTTTCTGATTATTTCCAGAAACTTTCTCATTAACTTAGTCTCTTGTGATTTATTATACCTTTCTTTCCTGGCATGAGGCCAACCACAATTGCCATGTCAGGCTCTTATATATAAACTTGTAAATCTCTAATTCTAGGTTTCTGTTTCAAACCCTGTCCTTTCTTTTACAAACCTGGTTTCTTTTAATGAAAAACTGAAAAGAAAAGGGGGAAAAACCCTGAATCTGCAAGGTGAATAAAGAGGAGGAAAAAAAAAGAAGTGAGAAAATGAGAAAGAATAGAGAAGCTGTCAGAAGAATAAATTACAGTAGATGGAAGATCTTTTGACTCTACAATCATGCAGAGACACAATTCAATAAGGATAAAGGAGGAGAGGCAAAAAAATGGAAGGACCCTGCATATGGGCAGGGATTTTTCAAGCATGAATATAAAGTATGTACACATTGTGGCTACCATTGTAATTCATACTATGCATGAAGGTTGAACAGAGGAGCACAGCTTTCTAGAAATTACACTTATTTTACCTGAAAACAAATCCCTAAATATCTTTCATCACAACACATTTTAGACTCACACAAAAATCCTAGCTTCATAAAAAAAAGCAACATATAACAGGTACTTCACTAGAAGGCAGTCCTGTTATTTTTCTCCTAGCTGTGTGTTTTCTTTCCTGCTAACCCTTTGTTGTTAAAGAGAATTTAGGCCAAAAATATAGTTTACAAAGAAAGGAAGCCACCTATTTTGTAAGCTATAAAGGTTAAAATACTTCTATGAAACATTCCCCCTAGAAGCTTTGTAAGTAACATTTTTCTCCAAAATTTTATGACAGCTGGTACAGCATGAAACCATATGCCTTTTTATATCTTCTAAATAAAAATGACTAATTTGACTTATTAGCGCTGATTCTCTGGACACGGAGTTAAGAGAGTCCCTGCAGATTTATCTGGTTCTTATTATCTTTTAACAATGTCTGCTTTTACACCAGAAACAATTATGCTAGCCAACTGTCTGCAAATATTTGTGAAAAAATTTACAAACTATACCTTTATGTACTTCAGATATCTTTTTAGAATTGAGCATTTTGGGTGAGTCACATTACAAAACTCCTCAGAGTGATATGGTATTACCTACTAGAGAGAGGAGATGACATCCCCATAGTGGATTTCAAATAAAAGAATCACTGAATGTTAGAGCTAGAAGGACACTCAGAGACTTCTACTGTCCAACCCTCTCCTTTTAAAGCTAAAACCCCGAGGACCAAAGAGGTTAAACAACTTGACCGTGCTCACAATGCTATTTTCCAACGGAAACAACACTAGAAGCCAAGTTTTCTGACAACATGTCCACTGTTATTTGCATTAACCCCACCATCCCACTGGGAGCCCCTCCTCTGTAGAGAAACCCAACTGTGGAGCTATAGCTGATGATGCCCAGAAGTTAAAATCAGGACTGAAGGTCCACTAAGAAACTCAGTATTCTATCTCATATAGCACCAATTAGGCGAGAGAGGGCTCTGGCCACCTCCATCAGGATAACTGCTCACTGGATACTCCAAGCAGGAAGTAGTCTCCAGAACAGTCCCTGTCCATCCTGAGAGCCTAATGTCAATTCTATTCAGTCAAAGACCACCAAGAACACACTTGTAAGTTGAACAAGTTGGGCACATTACTTGTTGCAGCAGGGGAGAACATATGGCAAAGGGAACATCTCAGGAAGAGGATGTTAGAAAGAACATATTACAGGATTTGGGATTAGGATGTACAATTTGGGGGAGGGTCTTAGGAAGCAGAAGTTCCCTCTAGATTTGAAGCGAGCAGAAAGCAGGACAATTCTATGATTGGGTGCCTCAATGAATCCTATCTACAGGGTGGGCAGGCTGGACGAGGTTAAGGCTATACATTTGATCCTTGAACAACGCAGGACTTAGGGGTGCTGACCTGCTGTGGGGTCAAAAATCCGCATATAACTTTACAGTTGGCCCTCCATGTCCGGGATTCTGCATCCACAGATTCACCCCACACGCATCACGTAGCACTAGAGTATGTATTTATTGAAAATGAATCTGCATATAAGCGGACCCGTGCAGTTCAACCCCGTGGTGTTCAAGAGTCAGCTTCACTCATTGTAGCTGAGAGAGAGGGAGGCATTTGGGGTTGTGCGGGCTGCACAGTGACCTTGTTTTGTTCTCACTCCATGATAGTCTCCTAGTGACCTTGTCTGGTGTTGGTGTCCATGTCCTGTGATGTTCTCCAACAGCAGAACAAGGCCTAGCTGTGAGTCACAGTCCAAGCTGAAGTAGCATACGTAAGACTCACATATGCTGTCTTCAGACTGATTTCTGGATATCAGGGCTTACTAAGTGGATGGGGCAGATGAATAGATCGATGACTCCGAGGTACCAATCTTGCCTAGCCCTCCAAAGGAATGCCTGAGTCACTGTAAATAAAACTTGGAAATCCACTTTTACAAGATCAAACAATCAGATCAAAGTGGCATGAAGCAGCATTTCCTCTCTACTACAGCCACAGTAACTGTAAATTGGAAAGCAAGATGAATTTGACACCTGAAAGAATCAGGTTTGAGTCTTGGTACTGTTTCTTTCTTTCTTTTTTTTTTTTTTGCAGTACGCAGGCCTCTCACTGTTGTGTCCTCTCCCGTTGCGGAGCACAGGCTCCGGACGCGCAGGCTCAGCAGCCATGGCTCACGGGCCCAGCCGCTCCGCGGCATGTGGGATCTTCCCAGACCCGGGCACGAATCCGTGTCCCCTGCATCGGCAGGCGGACTCTCAACCACTGCGCCACCAGGGAAGCCCGGCACTGCTTCTTGATAACTATGGGACTTGGTAGATAAGTGACTCTGACACCCTCAAAGCCACAAGGATTAAAAAGATAATGTAATTTGTCTCAAGAGACTCACCATTGCCTCTTCCCCAGTTTCTTAGTCCTAAGGAATGTTGCCCTTGGCAAGCCTCCCTGGCTATAACCAGGGAGCACTTACCCTCACAAACACTGCATGGGCCCTGATCACTTTTTACGTCCCCTTGTGACTTATAACATAGAGTAGTTAGACTAATCCTTTCAGTCATGCTAAAACTTTACCTTTACTTCAGGTTCACACTGAAAGAATCCAGACTGTCAAAAATTAAAAAGAATGATTGATAAGGAAAAAATTAGCTGGTAGGGAGAATGACATGAATAAAGATAAGACTGGAATTAGCAATTGTGTATGAAAAAGTCAAAGGATAAAATGTTCAAACTTATTGAGCTAATTCTAAAATACTGATCCTAGAAAGATGAGTTTTAATAGCATTGATTGATGAAACAGTCGAAATTTATTATTAAAGTCGACACTTTGAAATGTCTCTGACCTGTAAAGCTTTTCTTGACCGACCTAAATTAGTTCTCTGGCCTGAAAGAATTAGCAAAGAAAAAAAAAGTAAGGATCACCGAAGTAGGTAACAGACACAAAGAGTATGTTTCAAGTCCTAACAATTCTAAAACCTCTTTTACAGAAGGTTATGAAGAAACCTCCAGCCAGAAAGCAGGAAGGAAATGGCATTTCTGGCAACAATTACTTAAAACAAAGGGACGGTCACTAACCTTTCCAATTGCCTTTGGTCATTTGGCTACCTTGAGGCTCAGGGGAAACCTGAAAGTTTCACAAATATCTCTTGACATTTTCACTTAAGTGGAGTCTTGTTTACCTTTCTAACATGATTATAAGGTTCCTAATAAGTAGCACTGGAGATTCTTCTCCAGTTCCTTAACTATTAGTATCCTCAAACTTCAGTTATCCATGTACACATTTGAGGGGCTGTCCAGATACATAACACAAAATGTCAGTCTTCTGCAGGAAATTCTTTGTTGGCATTACAACTTTAAGTTCCTGAGATACATACATCAACATAACAAGAGATGCATGGACCTGGAACAGAGTTTGAGAGAAATTCTATTTATTTATTTATTTTTCTTTTTCATTATGGTTTATTACAGGGTATTGAATATATTTGCCTGTGCTATACAATAGGACCTTGTTGTTTATCCATTCTATATAAAATGGTTTGCATCTGCTAGTTATACACACATATATGTATATATACATTCTTTTTCATATTCTTTTCCATTATGGTTTCTCCCAGGATATTGAATATAGTTCCCTGTGCTATACAGTAGGACTTTGTTTTTTATCCATTTTATATATAATAGTTTGCATCTACTAATCCCAAACTCCCAATCCATCCCCACCCCGGTCCCCCTCCCCCTTGGCAACTGCAGGTCTGTTCTCTATGTCTATGAGCCTGTTTCTGTTTCGTAGATAAGTTCATTTGTGTCATATTTTAGATCTCACATATAAGTGATATCATATGGTATTTGTCTTTCTCTTTCTGACTTACTTCGCTTAGTATGATAATCTCTAGGTCCACCCATGTAGCTGCAAATGGCATTATTTCATTCTTTTTTATGGCTGAGTATATTCCTTTGGATGGATGGATGGACAGATAGATAGATACTACATCATCTTTACCCATTCATCTATTGATGGACATTTACGTTGTTTCCATGTCTTGGCTATTGTAAATAGTTCTAAAATGAACATAGGGGTGCATGTATCTTTTTGAATTATGGCTTTGTCCGCACATATGCCCAGGAGTGGGATTGCTGGAGGGAAATTCTATAAAATGAGGTAATTGAAGTTGCTCTGTGAGGACCATGCTCTCTCTCACATTGTTTGACTTAATAACCACTTCAATGGAATATAAAGTGGAAGAAACAAATGTCAAGAGAAATATAATGTCAAGAGGTTCATTAGCTCAGTTGGCTA
Source organism: Monodon monoceros (assembly GCF_005190385.1). Lineage (NCBI taxonomy): Eukaryota > Metazoa > Chordata > Mammalia > Artiodactyla > Monodontidae > Monodon > Monodon monoceros. The sequence goes on from NW_021703779.1 coordinate 80,566,255, forward strand.
AAATCCAGTGGTAAAGACTCCTAGAGCATAGGGTCACAGATGTGATTGTTTCCTGGGCCAGTTGGCTGCGACATACCTTCCCTATGACTCTGCTTAATCTCCCCACAAATCCTTCCTTTTGATCATGGAGGAAATAGCATGGGTAAATCAGTAAAATGAATCATCCCTGGAAGGAATAGGGTAGAAATCTGCATTATCCATCTCGTTATTAGGCATTTTACTAAAGAACTGTCCTTCAGATGAAAGAAACAGCTCACAAAATACAGCCCTTGCCTAACTCATCTCCATTCCCATGGCATGTTGAATACACATAACCAGGAGATTCTCACAGTTGTGGCTACCTGGGCAATTCTGCTCCCACTAATTGACTTATACATTCACCAAGAGCCAGTATCATTAATTATTCACAAGCTTGCTGATGCCAGCTCTACTTTGCACATTACATAAAACAGTGATGGTAGTATATAAATGCAAAGAGAAAAAAAAGACATTTATTTCCATGAAAATTAAATTGTAATTCAATAAAGATAAATAACTAAAACATTTTTTCTTTTAACTAAAAAGATGTCAAATTAGATGTGGGTGAAACAACCATAAAAGATCGGTTGAGAACAGGAGTCATAAACATCCAGAAGGACTCCACACTCAAATTTCATAACAAGTGTTTTTTAAATTGCTCTTTTACTTCAAAGAAACCAAAACTGGAAATCATAGAGGATGCATTATGTTGTGGTTTCAGTGAAAGACAAAACCAGTAGTGTGCTAGAGCCAGCTGGGACTGGTTCACAAGAACCAATTATCAAGTTTTCAGGAATTTGGTGAGCCTGTTGTTAAAATACCACCATCATTAATAATAAAGTGGTACAAACTTAGAAATAAATAAATTACATTTTAAAACAAACTTATGAAATACTGAAGGTCCGTCATTTCCTAAATATTTTACATTTTACAGTTATCTGTACTCTTGAGGTTATTTACACTTATTCTTTCTGTACAGTGGAAATATAGTATAATGGTGTGCTGCTACCCATTTCTTTTCAGTTCCACTTTCAGTGCCATGGTAGTAGCTTAAAAGTGGACACGATGAGAGTATTCACACCGCGGAAATCATCAAACACAATAATCAGAGCTATTTTTTTCCAGAGAGTTGGTTGTTAAACACTTATCAGCATACCACTAAACAAAAGTGAAATTGAGTAAATGGGAGCATATTCAAAGAAAAATCCTTGACCATATAGCAGAAGGCTGACAAATGAACACATGTATTTACAAGTTTTAAGTTAAAATAAAAATGCTACAATATGTGTGTATATACATGTATGTGTATATAAATACACATATATATATATATATATATATATATATATTTATTCTCTACCTTAATTTTTTCAGTTAACCTACAACTATTGGTCCTGATTCAGATTAGGGCTTCTACCAGAGACAATAAAAAAGTAGAACAAATTTTTACAACTTTCTAGAAAGTAGTTTGGCAACATTTATTGAAAGACTTGAAAATTCATACCTCTTCACCCCAAAACTTCCCTTCTATTACTTTAATGTAAGAAAATCATAAAGGATATAGTCAAATATGTACCAAAATGTTCTTCATATTGTTTAAAATAACAATACACACATACATAAATAAGCAACCTAAATGTGCAGCAGTAAGGAAGTGATTAGATAAATCATAATACCTCTATATAATAAAACATGATATAACAAGTAAAATCATGTTTTCAAAGAACATTTAGTGAGTAGGAAGAAATCCACCAAATATTAATAGTGGCTATCACTGGGTGGTAGGACTTAAATTGATTCAATGTTTTATACAAGTAATGCACATGCATTATTGAAATGTTAGAAAATAGAGATAAATAAAAATAAGAAACTAATATCATTCCTAACTCCACAAAACAAAAATAACTATTTTAAATCTCTTGGGTTTTTTTCTTGCAGATTTTTTTCCTTGTATGCACATACACACATTTTTAACCCAAAGTGGTATTATAAGGTGCATATTATTTTGTAATTATTTTTTTCATAATAAATCTTAAAATATTCCTGGATAATTTTTACCTTATTTTCTTATTTACAATTTTCTGCATTTTCCAAATCTTTTTTAAAAAATAAAGAGCATAATGGGACTTCTCTGGTGGTCCAGTGGTTCAGACTCCTCACTCCCAATGCAGGGGGGCAGGGTTCGATCCCTGGTCAGGGAACTAGACCTCGTATGCTGCAACTAAAGATCCCACACACCTCATCGAAGATCCTGCACGCAGGCCACAACTAAGACCCGGCACAGCCAAATAAATAAATAAATATTTTTTAAATAAATAAAGAGCATAAGATAGCTTATCTCCTAAGATGATCTCGGCTGGCTGGGTGACTCTCTCTTTAACCAAAGAATGAAGCAGTAGAGGCAGTGTGTAAGTTACAAAGCCTAAGATTTAAAAATGCCTAATAGCTTCCATTTTTGTGCTTTTGGGAGTCCTGAGCCACCATGTAAGAAACTCATATAGGAACCGAACAGAGAGATCAAAAAGAGAGAGAGAAGCCCGAGATTACATGGAGAAAAGAGGCTCAGCCTTGCCAGTGTCCTAAGGGGAGCCCAGCCTTCCAGCCACACCCACCAAGGCATGGAAGTGGAGTCATCTTGGATTCGCTAAACCAGTGAAGCCCGAGATGACTGCAGCCCCAGTACATGGAACAGAAGAACCATCCATTTGAGGCCAAATTATCCATAAAAAGCTATTAAATAATAAAATGTTGCTGTTTAAGGCACTATGTTTTGGCAGTTTGTGAAGCAGCAAGAAATAACCAAAACCGAACATGTGTTATTCATACAATAATATGAAAAAACGTTAATTTTAAAGGCATTATAATGCACTTGTGCGTGCACTTTTGCGTGCACCCGTACACACACACACACAACATACACAACCTATTTCCTGCTTGAATATCTAATTGCTGCTGCCCAGTACATATTCTATTCTATCTGATGTGCACCTAATTTCACAATTCAGATGCAATCTGTGTAGAGAAAAGATACGTTGCTGACACTGTAAATTATCTATTGAATGTCAATCTAAAAACCACATAGACTGATGTGGATATTTCTTTTCACATAAGGAAACTGAGACCCACCGAGAGCAAGTGACTATTCTAAGGTTACCAAAGTCACGTAAGTAGTTAATAGCTGAGTTAGCGCTGGTTCCCAGGTCAATGCCCCTTCCTCTACACTGCATTGTTTCTTTCAAAAACGTACCACTGTATTTCAGACAACAGTGGAATTGAAAATACTTATCTACCAGAGGACAGATGCAGTCCCTACTTAACTAAAAGCGAGAAGAATCATAAATCTTACAGAATAGCCAGGTCTTCAGGGATTTCTAGGCTGAGATATTTGGGCAGGCCAGAGAAGTTCAGATAGGTTGCAAAAATCTATGGATAAGCACTGAAAATATTATTGCTTGGAGTGGAGGCCACAGGACAATCTACTTGCTTATCCACCGAGCACTACTCATTTAAATTTATGAGCCAGCCATGCCCATGTGAACACAGCTGGAGGTGACATGAGGAAAGCCAAAAGCTGAGAGGGGCAGAAGAAGAGACTGGAAAGAGAGAAAAGGAAAAATAAGAAAAAAAAAAAGTGTATATATATATATATATATATATATATATAATGAACTAATCCTTACTTCTTCCTGTCCTGTGAACCATGACACACCAAAAAATACTTCTAAGGGAAGGGAGTCTGATTCACTGACAGGTAATCCATGAACCGTGACATACTAAGACAGCTCTTTCATTTTATAGCCTCTTCAAACTAACCTAGTAAAGCACTGCCGAGCTGGAAGGTACCGAATTCCAACTTTCCCTCTGCTTTTCTTCCCAGGGGCAATATCTAATGTTAATGTGTTAAATAAGCAGTATACCCTTTACAGGACACAACTAGAAAAAAAAGGCCATTCCCATTTTCTTAGTTCTTCTATACCGAGAAATCTACTCATTTCATTATGTAGATCTGGGAAGGTCAAAAGGTGCACTGGTTGGTAAGAATTCTTTTCCTCTGTCCTCAAAATGAGATTGTCACCACAATCACTGATCTATACAGCCACCAAGAAGGGGCTAAGAAGGTCAGCAGGGTCAAAGGCAGAACATTCACAAAATATTTAGACCTGATAAAGAGCTCTCTGGCTTCCGAAAGCCGTCAGAGATGAATTCAAACCTTGACAGACACGTGCACGCTTCACTGATGCCAACGTACTGGCTCCATCATGGGGAACTTTCCTTGCTGCAGTAACAGCTGGTGCTCATAACATAGAGCCCACACTGTTTCCAAAATCAGCTAGGAAAAATCGTACATTCTTTAGGATAGCGAAATTCAAGTTATTTGCCTTCATTTTCTCAGTACAATGAGTCTATTAAGTTTCCACACACTACCAAATAAAATCATGTAACACAAATGCCATGCCCTTATCAGGCTGCTGAAGGGAAGATTCTAGGCCTCCTTTGGTGCAGTCCTGATAATCAGACGGCAGGTGCTACCTGTAGTTTTCCCACCTTTCCTGACCTTTCCCTGTGGCTTAATTTGTGTGGGACTTCCGGCCCAAGGTTCCTTAAAAATGGCACTTACATTGACCACGATTTGTCATGTCCTATGTTTTTCAGACTTGTCAGAGCAAAGCTCTTCCTAATCTCGCCTGTTTGTGCATGGTTCCTATTAATAGGAGAGAAACTGCACCTAACCTAAGAGCTCCAGGTTTGGGGCACAATGAGGTGATTTATTATACAAAGACAATTAAACTCAGTGACATCTTCTAGCTTTCTCCCAGGAAAGAAAAACAATTGCTTTAACAACATGTGCTGCCCCTCCCACTTCTGAAAAGGACTCTGAGTTGTATCTTTCCAGGTTGTTTTTTTCGATACAGATCCTTGAGTTTCTTCATCTTTTCCTTAAGAAACAAGGTGAGTTTTCTAAGAGCCTTCTGAATAACATCAGGAAAAAAAACAGACAGTTTGCCTGTGTCAAATCTCTCACAGACATAAACTAGCATGGAAAAAATAGGCTTCTCTTCAAGAAAGGAGTCACTTCCCACAAACCAAAAGAATTCGAGGTTCAAAATCTGCTGCATGCATATACTTTAGTGAGAATACAAAATGCTTAAATTCACTTTATTTGTGAATACTGTAAGAGGCGTAATTAAGGTATTGTACAGCCAGAGTCTCACTTTCTACAGGGACAGTTGAAAGTAATCAAAGACTGTGCTCTCTATGCCATGTCTAGTTGACTCAGTTTCTCATTTAAGAAGAAGAAATGAAACACGGTCCTACAATTATAGCGCAGGGAACTATATTCAATATCCTGTGGTAAACCATAATAGAAAGGAATATGAAAAACAATATATATACTTATAACTGAATCACTTTGCTGTACAACAGAAATTAACACAACATTGTAAACCAACTATCCTTCAATAAAATAAATTTGAAAGAATAAATAAAATAGAAGAAGACATGATCCATTCCCTTTATCCCAGAGCAAGAGTTTCATCATGAAATCACAGAATTTAGAGTTAGAAGAGCCACAGGAGCCTCTAAGCACAGATAAAACCTTGTAACCCTGTCCCCTAAATTCTCTTAATAAAAAAAAAAGTTTTTTAATTGTTATTTTCATTATTTCTTTGAAAAATTATAAGCTTTTCTGAGGGACCTGCAATGACAACCCTAGAAGGGCAAAAATGCTGTTTATACATCGGACAAGTATCACAGGAATAAAATACAAACATCCTTGCAGTATACTTGAGTGCTGACCTGGAGGGCTGCATTTATGAGAAAGGGCAATGACATATGTACTAGATTTGTAAAAATAAATCCATCATCAAAGGCTCCAGGGTGTGTGTATGTGCAAAACACTAAAGCATGACAAAAAAAGGCTTCAAAAGGAACATGTAATGCTTAATTCCAACCCTAAAAAGCACTGGATCTACATTTTCAAAGAAACAGAGAGGAAGAGCACTTCCCTGGTTTTTTAGAGCCATTCTCAACTGTGGGATTATGATACACCCTTGTATCTCAGATCAGTTTTGAGGTGTGCCACGAGTAATATGTTCCAAGAATATTTTTTGAAAAGGAAAGGCTGTAAGTGATTTATTTGTTGAGCCAATTCATAATTATCTTCATTCACTTGCCTTCCAGTATGCTTTCTGGATGAGTCAAGGAAGACTCCGCACAATTAGGTTAGTTGAGCTAAGTCTCACAGAATTACTAGGAATTTACTCAGACAAAGAGAGAGGGGACTTTATAATTTACTCTCTAGGAAGTGAGAAGACATTGAAGTTGTTCTTTTTGTGGTAGCTTTTGACTTTTTTTTAAAGTAGGGGAGCAGCATAACCAGATTTGTTTTTCAGAAAGCTAATCTCAATGATAATATGGAGGGTGTCTGGGACAGGAAAGGAACTGGCAGCAGGAATTCCAGTTAGGAGGTTATTGTAAGAGTCAAGGCAAGAGATGGTGACATGGAAAGAACCTAAGTGTCCATCGACAGATGAATGGATAAAGAAGATGTGGTATATATATACACAATGGAATAATGCTCAGCCATAAAAAAGAAGGAAATAATGCCATTTGCAGCAACATAGATGGACGTAGAGATTATCATACTAAGGGAAGTAAGTCAGAGAGAGAAAGACAAATACCATACCATATCACTTATATGTGGAATCTAAAATATGACACAAATGAACTTATCCATGGAACAGACTCACAGACACAGAGGAACAGACTTGTGTTTGCCAAGGGGGAGGGGGTTGGGGGAGGGATGGATTGGGAGCTTGGGAGTAGCAGATGCAAACTATTACATAGAGAATGGATAAACAATAAAGAGAATGGATAAACAATAAAGTCCTACTGTATAGCACAGGGAACTATATTCAATATCCTGTGATAAACCATAATGGAAAAGAATATGAAAAAGAATGTATATATACATATATGTGTGTATAACTGAATCACTTTGTTGTACAGCAGAAATTAACACCATATTATAAATCAACTGTACTTGAATAAAATAAATTTTTTTAAAAAGAGAGAGAGATGGTGAGACCCCAAACTAAGCAGTGCCTGAAGGAATGAAAAGGCTGAAACAGAACCAAGTGATATTTAAGGGACAGGATAATCAATAAGACTTGATGACTGATTGGATTCAGGAGCTGATGGAGAGATAAATTAGTCAAAATGACTGCACGTTTTCTAGCTTGGGTGATTTAATAGGCATTGATATTATTAGCCAAAGAAAGAATGCAGAAGGAAGAAGAGGTTTCATGGAGAGAGAGAAGATAGTTTTTTTTTGGACATTTTAGGTTTGAGATGTCAATGGTCATTCGAGCAGAGCTGTTCTGGAGAGACAGATGCAATCAGATTTCACAAAAGAAGTCTGGGTTACTAACACAGATTGAGAGTCATTGACATATAGGTTGCATCTAAAAGTGTAGGACTGGGTGAGATCACCCAAGAAAAAAGATGAAAACATAAAGGAATCTCAGCCAGAACTCCAACCAAGCCTTGGGGTGGGGGGGAGGGGGCTAGAGGGGCGGGGAAAGCCGAGGAAAAGACGGCACTAGGCACAAAGAAACAAAAGAGATGCCGTGCTTTGAAAAGAGTTTTAGAAAGGAAATTGTCAACAATATAGAATACCAAAGAAAATTGGAATGAGCATGGGGGGGAAAAGCCACTGGATTTAGCAAACAAAGAGTTAGGAAATGAAATTAGAGCAGTTTCAATAGCGTGATGGAAGCAGAAGCCAGGAATCCATTAGGCCAGAAGGCATAAAGGATATCCTCTGAAGATCAGGAAAGGGGGTTTGAAAGATAAGATCTGAAAAAGAATATATATATGTATGTGTGTGTGTGTATACATATATATATACAGACATATATATATATATAAAACTGATTCACTTTGCTGTACACCTGGAACTAACACAATATTGTAAACCAACTATACTTCAATTCTTTTTAAATGGTAAGACACTACCCACCTGCTGTAGAAATAATTGTTGCTTCCGCCATAAGTCTCAGGGATGGTTACAAACATGTTAGTGGCGGAGAGGGGTGCAGGAGAGGAAAGAACCTTATCCTTTCACTACGATCCTCTGTGCCAGTTATTAAGCCGCAGATATTAAGTTATAGTCTCTCACACTCACCTTCTACTTTGTGATGATGCCTTGCGATGCCGCGCTGCTGGGACTGCAAACCGCAGGTCCCCCGGGTTCGTTTGCCGCCGGTTCCCTGCTAGACGCTGAGACTAGGGGGCGCTTGAGGGAGGCTGGGAGGATGCAGGGAGGGGTAAAGGCAATACTCCTTCCGGTTTGGTTTCTGGTTCAAACCGTACCCAAAATGACCCTTCACCGAGGCTGAGGGAGGCATTGGCTCCAGCCTTATTGTGCTCAGAAGACACCAGCAGACACTGTTCTGCACCCCCTCCTCCAGAATCCCGGTGCCTGCTCTATATGGACCCTGCTCCGAGATGACAGGTTCGGAGAACCCAAATCTTTTCCTTCTGTTCTCTGTGCACTAAGAGTGGTAACTACTTCCCGAGATAGGGAGTAATAGGGAAGGAACACGTTCGGAGGGGAAAACTTCAGCGTTCTGTTTGGGACACGATAGTTTGATACCTTTGAGATTAATATTGTGCTAACAATGCTCTGATGCTCCAGTTGCGTTTGAGTTCTCATTTATTCAATTGACCTCAGAATAATATTCTATTATATATTCTCTATATATTCTATTATATATAATATATATACTCTATTATATATAATATATATATATTCTGTTATATTGTATATTATATATTATATATAATACATATATGTATATGTATTATGTATACAATATATATATTCTATTATATCTTATACTATGTATTCTATATATATTCTATATAGATAGAGAATATATATATATATATATATATATATATGTATAGCTCATCATGAATAAGAAACTACCCACTGTGTTGTAAGTTTTGTTTTCTCTTTAGAGACGGCACTGGACTGAACAACTGAACAAGCAGATTTGTGCTGGTACTTGTACTGTTTCCGATTGGTTATCTGTTTCCGATTGGTTATCTGACCTTGAACAAGTCCATTCTTCCTTCTCTCAGAGTTAGTTTTCATATTTTGAAAACGAGGACGTTCATTGTCCTTCAGTGGTCGCCCTGAAAAATCATTATTGCTGATTGTGGCGGGAGGTAGAGAAATAGGGCTGAGGACTGGAATTGGTAGTAGAGAGGTAGGGGTGGGGAAAACTTGTATGACTACTTCTAAGAGTGCAAGTTGGTATCTTGTAGAAAGGGGCACGCTGCTGAAATGTTAAGTCACTTTTTGCTTGAGAAGTAAGATAATGCAGTGGTTAAGAACACCAAGATGTCAAACAAACTTGTTATATTTTTTTCAGAGCAACTTTCCCATCCTGTGTCTACCACCTCTTGGTTCTGGGGCAATAGGTTGATCATTTAAGCTTCCTCATTCTCAGCTTCATCATCATTAAAATCAGTATACACCTCTTTCATAAAATGGAGGCCTGGGGTTGCTGGATATGAAACAGTCAGAAGAACTGCATGCTGCATTAGGAGATTTATCTGTTTATTGACACTACCTTAAAAAGCAACACCTCCATGGCCCCATGTGGAAAGATACGTTTCAGCCCCTCGTCTGAACAGGGGCCCACAGACAGATAGTATTATTTTTAGGTTATTTGATATTCTTCCGGTACTGAGGAATGTGTCAGAACCTTTCTTACCCATTTCATTTGGAAAGAACAAAATGTTTCTGGATTTTATTAAATTATGTATAGTAAAAGCAAAAATCCTGGTGAATACTGAGTTAATATATTTGCTTTCCTCACAGCTGTATTAAGAGGAAAGCACTTTAAGGATTTTTTTTTTTAATTGCTAGGATATACTGCACAGATGTCAAGGGGGAAAAAAAAAAGGACAGTACAGTAGGATCTATACTGAATATAAGAAACTATATTCATAGACGCGTGAGTGATGGTTTTTTCCATTACAGGATTTGTTTGCATTGAATACTATGGCACACAGACCAATTTTCCCCCTGAAGATACTGCGTTTCTTAGCATTTCTAGCCAGTGAAAGTGGATGGAAAAAATTAAGAGCAAGACCATTTTTCTGACATAAAGGACACAATTGTTTAAACTTCCCATGCTTACTTTCTAAATATTATTGTGCTGTGCTAGCTTATCTCTTGGCCTTAGAATTTTGCAAGCACCATTTACATCCTCATGTTGGTCCTTCACTACAAAACAAATGAAAATTAAACATACAAACCTTGGGTTCAAAAACTTCAGGATAGATTTCCAAGACCCAGAGTAGGATGATGGTTCATACATAGGTTCTCCACCCATCCCACACCTACATACCCACTGTCACAGGCAAATTTCTCCTTATCATTGAAATATTTAAATAATACAGCTGATTCTAGGTCCTGAAGGTGCCAGGATATAAAGTAGGCTTCTTTAGAAATTGCATTAGCTTTTTCAGATCACACAGATTATTATTTACGTGTCTGGTTCATCAAAGATAATATGATATATAAGGAAAGGAGTAGGAGGAAAAAGGTGGTAGAGAAAGTATCTGAACCAATTTTCAAATATATCTCCTTTGAATGACTAATGCGATGTTCCAAGGTTGAATTTTGCCATTTCTTAAATGCTTTGCTCTAACAACATATTTACAACCTATACTCAGAATGAAAAGTTGACTATGTGGAGGATATGAGACAGTGACAAATCTTTATTTCAAAACTTTTACGCAGGCTTTTAAGAACCAGCCTTAAAGTTAAATGCTAGCTCTTACATATTCTAGGTGGAATAATAAGTAGGTTTTCATGTTCTTTGCTAAGAAAGAAAAAAATCTGTGATTTTAATCATCAAAGAGAAATCCTGTGGTGGGATATTTAACTGTAACAGTTTGGGCACAGGCTTTTGCTTTTCCAGTGTCTATGCTGGTCGACTGAATAATGTTTCTTTGTTTTTTAAAGAAAACATAATCATAGTAAACAATATGTTTTTGTTTTCTTGGATGAAAGACACTAATACCTATCCCCTTTTTTACAAGCATTTGTAGTTGTCAAAATGCTCTCACTTATATTTCACATATAGATGAGCCTCCTAATATTCCCTGTGTGTAGGTAATAGAGGATTCTTCCCCATTTATGCATGACCTGAGCCTCAGAGAGACTGTGAATGACTTGCCCAAGGTCATGTGATATATCTATTTACTGTTATTTGATTACAAGCAAAATAAACTCAAATTGACTTAAGGAATAAACAAGTTGTTCATTGGCTCATGTAACTCAAAGTCTGAGGGAGTAGAGGATGAAGAAAGAAGGGGGTGAATTGCCTTCGCCTATGGCCAGATCCAGAGGCTGAATTATGTCATCATGTCTCATTCGCCTATCTCAGTCACTCACTCTGCTATTCTCTGCAATGGCTTTGTTCTTAGGCTTGATCCTGGTTGTAGAGAGGTGACAGCCAGCAGTTTCAGTCTTACATCCCATCCTCTCAACAGACAGAGGGTTTTGTATTTCCCAGTTGAGTCTCATCAGCCTGGCATTAGCCAGAGATAAGGAATATGGCAATTGGCCAAACCTATGTACCATACCTTCCCTTGCAACTGCAGGGGAGGATCGAGGAGGATTGTTAGCCCTACCTCAAGCCTCATGGATTAATAACAGGAAAGAAATAATTCTCTAAAAGGAAAATCAGTCTGAAATTACCAGAAGAAGAGGGAATAAATGTTGGGCAGGCAACAGAGTTACACATAGCTATTAAGTAGGACAGCAAGGATCCAAAGTGAGGTCTAGTGAAATTCAGTGTTCCCTCTTTCCACTCTATTATGCTACCTCCATATATCATATGGCAAATATTATACTTATAAAATGATCGTAAGCTCTATTAGTGCTACAATAGGAAATCACTACACTGGATATAAATAGTGATAATGGAAATTACCAGCATGTGTCAAAAATTAACATATCAAAAATTAACATTAAAGATTCGATGATTCCATGTTTCAAAGAGATCACCAAGACAAAGGCTGAGATAGCTTTTATTAGCAACAGCTTTCACTGATACCTCCCCAGCTACATCCACCCCTCATCTCATTCTAATTCTACATCAGTCCGCGTCAAGAACTGTTTATGCTGGGTTCCAAAGGGAATAAAAAATGAGCAGTATCCAGATCCTGTCACCAAGAAATTTGAAGTTTAGTGGGGGTTAGAAGATAAGATTGGGAATTAGGTGACCTTACAAATAACTACAATATAAGGTACATTATAAGTTTACCAAATGCTATGGAAATTAACAGAAGAGAGAAAATCCCCCTGGTGGGAAGGGGCAGGACAGACTTTATGGAGGAGGTGCTGGCATTGGAAATAGGTCTTTAAAAAGGGGGTAAGATTTTGACACAGATCAAGGTAGAGATGGAGTTAATATCATGAGCAGAGGAATGGAGATTAGGAAGCACATAGCATGATCAGGAAACACTTCCTAGTTGAATTGGCAGAAGTATGTGATATTGGATTGGCCAAAAAGTTCGTTTGGGTTTTTCTGTAACATCTTATGGAAAAACCTGAACGAACTTTTTGGCCAACCCAATATGTATATGGTATAAATTGGAAACAAGCCTGGAAATGTTTCAACCTTACTTGTGAATTTCTTTCAGTGCTAGGCCACTGAGTCTATGTATTAGTTGTGTAGGCGTTAGGGAACCATTGAGAATTTTTGAGCGGGGGAATAACATAATTGTATTTTGACTTTAGAAAGATGGATCGGGAAATTACTACAGAATGGAATTTCCTGACTTTCATTCCAGATTAGACTGAAATGCCTAATTTCACGTTTAATTTGGCAGGACGCTGTCCAAAACAAAAGACTCCTGAACTCCCAGCCTCCTGACACAGGTTCAAGTCCCTTTCTCCCTTGGATCCTTCTGTTTCTAAATCTCAGCAACTTCTTGAATAACCTCCTGCTGATTTTCTACCATATTTCCTAAAGTGGTCAGATCTTTCCAGTTTGCCGTAAGGTCACTATCCAAGACCTGATATAGAAAATGCCCACCTCTAGTTTATTGCAAAATCTGTATTTAAATCCTAAGCAACCATTAAGGCCCAGATAATGACTCAGCTCCTTTATGAAGCATTCCCACATCAGTTCAATCTACAGGCACACTTCCTTCCTTTTAAATCCGGAAACATTTATTAGCAGCAGCACTCTTTTGGAAATTACCATATACTGCATATATAATGTGTTTGTTCCCAGTTGTAAATTCCTTGAGACTAGAGATATCAAACAACCAACTTCTGTTAATTGAGCACCTATCATGTACAAGATGCCATTAGATACTGTGGGGAATATCAGAAACAAAATAAGACAAATGAGATAACCCAAGCTTCCTTCCCTGAAAGAGGCTTTATTTTATTGAGACTATATACTACTTTAGTGGGTGTTGTTAATTTTGATTGACTGAAAAATCAATGTCAACTGCCGTGAACTCCCTAAACTTTCTGCCAGTTCACTTCAAAGTTTCTCTGTCACTATATCTACTCTCTCACCCTTCTCTCCAGTCTCAGAGGAAAGAGAGTCTTCTTCCTTTAAAATGTAACAGTAGCACCTGTGATCTTGGCCGCACCTCTTTCAATGTGCTCCAGGCTCTTGGCCTCTAAATTATTCCTTAATATTTCAAGCCTTTTTCAAATATTTTCAGTTGCCTCCTTTCATCTCTCCCACCAGCCCTCCACTTCTCTTAGCCCATGCCCAAATCCAACCTCCCACAGGTCTCCATTAGTCTGAAAAGACCTTTGCTTGAACTTGCTACTTCTTCTACCCATCATTCTACTTTATAAGGATTTTTTAAATTGAAGTTTAGTTGATTTACAATATTATATTAGTTTCAGAGGTGCAGTATAGTGATTCGGTATTTTTATAAATTATACTCCATTTAAAGTTATGACAAAATAATGGCTATAATTCCCTGTGCTGTACAATACATCCTTTTTGCTTATCTATTTTATACATAGTAGTTTGTATCTCTTAATTCCATACCACTATCTTGCCGCTTCCTCCTTCCTTCTCCCCACTGATAACCACTACTTTTCTATATCTGTGAGTTGGCTTCTATTTTGCCATATATATTCATTTGTTTTATTTTTTTAGATTCCACATATGAGCAATAACATACACTATTTGTCTTTCTCTGTCTGACTTATTTCACTAAGCATAGTACTCTCTAGGTCCATCCACATTCTTGCAAATGGCAAAATTTCATTCTTTTTTTATGGCTGAGTAATATTCCAGTGTGTGTGTGTGTGTGTGTGTGTGTGTGTGTGTGTGTGTGTGTATACCACGTCTTCTTTATCAATGGATGTCCATTGATGGATGGACATCTTCTTTATCAATGGATGGACGTCTGTTGATGGACACCTGGGTTGCTTCCATATCTTGGTTGTTGTAAATACAGCTGCTATGAACACTGGGGTGCATGTATCTTTTCGAATTAGTGTTTTCAGTTTTTCTGGATATATACCCAGGAGTGGAATTGCTGGATCATACGGTAGTTCTATTTTTAATATTTTGTGGAACCTCCATTCTGTTTTCCACAGTGGCTGCACCAATTTACATTCCCACTAACAATGCACAAGGGTCCCCTTCTCTCCACATCCTCTCCAACATTTGTTATTTGTGTTACTTCTGATGATAGCCATTCTGACAGGTGTTAAGGTATCTCATAATTGTTTTGATATGCATTTCTCTAATAATTAGCAATGTTGGGCATCTTTTTATGTGCCTGTTAGCCATCTGTATGTCTTCTTTGGAAAAATGTCTAGTCAGGTCTTCTGCCCACTTTTAAACCCATCATTCTGCTTTATCCTTCCACTGACTAATACATTCTCAGAAGTGTGGTTTCTACTCACTGCCTATAGCTTCATTGTTCTCTATGAAAGTTACACTTTCAAAACGTTTCCTATTCCCAAATCTATACACCTTTTTCTCAGACTTCATTCCTTCCTCACAATCTTTTCCACATGTAACAATGTTGACCAGAGTCTTTGGTGAAAGCTTCTCTTTCATGGACTTCCATGACACCTTTCCTGCTTCTCTGAACATTCCTTTTTCTCTTGGCTGGCTCCTCCCTCTCCCATCATATCCTAATGAGGAGCATTTCCTAAGACTCAGCCCTCAGCCTCTTATTTCTGTGTTTATTCTCTCTTCTTCTGAGAATGCCTGTTTTCAATGCTTTAACTATCTGTATTTTATAGTCCAAAGGAATTTTAAAGGTAAATTTTATCATTTTATTGTCCCCAGTTAAAACCTTTCAATAACTTCCTATTCTAAAAAGAATAAATGTCAAGTTCTTTACGGGGCTTTGAAGATTCTGCATGATCCAGCTTCTGCCTTCCTCTCCAGCTTCATACTGTGCCACTGTGTCCCTTGCTCAGTAGCTGCAAGTCACACTGGGCTTCTTTCTATTCCCACAGCACACCAAGTTCTATCCCACATCCATCCAAGGCTGCTGGTTCCCTCTTCCTAGATTGCTCTTTTTTCCACTTTGCCTGGCTGGTCCTGTCTCATTGATCAGCTCTCAGGTTAAATAGCACTTCTTCAGAGGCTTTCATTGACCACCTAATCTAAAGCAGGCCACCCTTCATAGCACTTGTCGGGGAGGAAGAAATTTTCCTCTACCCTTCTAAGTTCTTCTGGCTGGTCTAAGAATTAAATTGACATGAGACCGAATAACAGGAGAAAATCACACAAAAGTTAATAACATGTATACATGAGAGAGACCTAAGAAAACTGAATAATTAGCCAAAATGGCTAGAACCCTCACCTTAAAGGCAATCTTCAGCTAAACACAGAAGAGGATGTTGGGGGTAGTGGTTTGGGACCTCAAAGGTGGTGGTGGGCAAATGACATGGAGATGGAAAAGCAAATGTTTGGTAAACAAATGTTTGCTGAGCCAAGCAGACAATGGGACACAGAGAGGAATTTTAACACTTTGCTACATTCCTCCCCTGTTTACAAACCTAGTTCATACTATAGTTATCTATGGCGATAGCTCCCTTTCTAGAACAGGTCCTCTATCTGCATTCTTTAGGCAATTGCGGGAAGGTCAAAGTTTCCTGAGTCTTTTGGGCCTTGACTGTTTTCAGCTCAAAATAATCCACGTGCCAAAGAGACATTTTGGGTGACAAATTTTGCTCCCCTACACACTTATCATGATTTGTAATTATATGCAAACATTTTCCCTGTTGATTGTCTCTCCCTATTGAGTATAAGATAAGCATCTTTGGGGCTTCCCTGGTGGCGCAGTGGTTAAGAGTCCGCCTGCCGATGCAGGGGACACAGGTTCGTGCCCTGGCCCAGCAAGATCCCACATGCCGCGGAGCGGCTAGGCCCGTGAGCCATGGCCGCTGAGCCTGCGCGTCCGGAGCCTGTGCTCCGCAATGGGAGAGGCCACAACAGTGAGAGGCCCGCGTACCGCAAAAAAAAATAAGCACCTTTTTTTCATATATAAATTTATTTATTTATTTATTTTTGGCGGTGTTGGCTCTTTGTTGCTGCGCGCGGGCTTTCTCTAGTTGCGGAGAGGGGGGGCTACTCTTCGTTGCAGTGTGCGGGCATCTCATTGCGGTCGCTTCTTTTGTTGTGGAGACTGGGCTCTAGGCACGCAGGCTTCAGTAGTTGTGCCACACAGGCTCAGTAGTTGTGGCTTGCGGACTCTAGAGCGCAGGCTCAGTAGTTGTGGCGCACAGGCTTAGTTGCTCTGCGGCATGTGGGATCTTCCCGGACCAGGGTTCGAACCTGTGTCCCCTGCATTGGCAGGTGCATTCTTAACAACTGTGCCCCCAGGGAAGCCCCAAGATAAGCATCTTGAGAGTTGGTGTGACATCTCTCTTTTTCCTACTCTAGCCCCAATGTCTAGTATGGTCCCCGGCACAGAGTAGGTGCCTGTGAATGTTTGATGAACCAATAATGGGAATGGTTCTCAAATTTTAACTCCTACCCTGATTTCTTCCAGAGTTCCCATCTCATATCTCCAGTTCCCTATTGGTCATATACCTATGGATGTCCCTTCTCTAATCTGTTATTTACCCAAAATTATCTTACCTCAAAAAACTGCCTTGCTCTCCTCAGGATGACCTTATAGGTCAATGTTACAGTAACCTCATCCAGTCTTAAAATCTAGAAGGCACCTTTAACTCTTTCTTCTCCATTGGCCCTTTAATCCTTCGGCTGCGATATGGCTTGAAGATATCTTCTTCATTTTCCGTAGTCTACTTCACTAAGTGAGCTCCAGTTTCTTTGATCCTGTACCCTACCTAGCTTATTAATACATGAGCACTTACCTTCAATATATGTCTTTATATATTACGTACATGTAATCCAATAATAATATACTGCTACTCCCCATTCTCCTACCTATTCTACTCCCTCTCCTTTAGCAATCCAAATATGCTTTATAGTTCCTGAAACATATCAAGAAAGTTATACTGTATAGCACAGGGAACTATACTCAATATCTTGTAATAGCCCTATGATGGAAAAGAATATATATATATGTATATATATACGCACATATATATTTATATATATATACACATATATATGTGTATAACGGAACCACTTTGCTGTACACTTGAAGCTAACACAGCATTGTAAATTAACTATAGTTCAATTAAAAAAAAAAGTTATACCTCTGCACCTTTGCAAGTGTTCTTTCTCCCTGAAAATTCCCATTTCATCTGCCATTGCCACAGAATTCTGTTGAAATTGTGCCACGACCACCACCACCATGCTGACAAAATCACGAAGTATTAGCCATTCCTTTATCTTTCTTCCTGAAGTACTTTGTCTAGACATCTAATAGCAGGTAGAATGCTGAATTATAGATATCTCTGTATGTTTATTTCTCCCTCTGGACCACAGGTCTCCAAGCACAACTAGCAGTAAAAATGTTTAAGCATCTACCCACCCCCACATATACATACATATGTATATTATTATATTACTGTGTATATTACATTACTGTCCATATTATTGTATATGTTATATATTACTATATTATATATATTATGCCATATATATTACTGCAATAATGTGTACATTATAAAATATGACAACCAAAATTGAAAAAGAATGAGCTAAAACAAAAAAAATGATTAAAAATTCTAACATGTTTTTTACCCCTCCCAATGTATTATTTTGAACACACCCCTGAGGTGTATGCACTCCTCCTTTTTGGAGGTCTATAGTCTACACTATTCTTGTAGCCTCCAACCTATGGTAATCTCTCCCACTGGTCAACCCCTGTAGCACTCATTTGGCACTTTTAGTACTTCTTGTACAACTATCTAATTTGAAATTAACCAGAAAACTTTCATGATTGATTATTTTCATGCAATAATATTTACTGAGTTTTCACAATATACCAGAAACTTTTCTGGGCTCTGGGGTTACAGTACTGAATAAGAAAGACAAGGTCCCTGTTCTTATAAAGCTTACATGCTGGGGTCAGGAGAGAGAGAAATAAACAAGATAATTTTATCATATAAGTGTAAGCAGCTGGAAGATCTGCAGTCTATTGTATATAGTGAGAAAGAGGCTTTAGAATTAGGCAGACCTGGATTCAAATCCAGGGTTGACCACATACAAGATCTGTGATTTAGGCAAAGAACTTCATCATTCTGAGTTTGTTTCCTCATCTGTAAAATAAGATTAATAATTCTCTCAAAAGTGTGCTTGTGAGAATGAATAAACTTTCTAGCATAAATGCCTGACCAGTGATATTATTAAATTATATTTTGGAAAATCTTCATAGCTAAAACAGCATCTATGTTAAAATATGGTTCTATCTAAAGGCATTTACAGTAATTCTAGAAGTAGGATATGGGAATTCTTTTCTCAGTTCACCTTAATTGGATAGATTTGAGGGCAGATTTGAATGTGAGAGGAATATACTGTGGAAAATATTAAGGAAGGGGTGTTCAGAGCTAATTATCTACTTAAGATCAGAAAAATAATTGCTGTTGACAGTTTACTTACCTGATAACTTTCCCAGAAGGTGAAGAATTGGCAGTTCATCTTTACTGAATAGTCGGTGCTCTTGAGGCAGCCTTGAGTTCCACAGATTAGAACGGAGTGGATAGAAGCAAACATAGAAGAACAAAAGGAACCCCAAACTATCTTTCATGTTCAATCCCCTACCTTCCTGTATAAAATGGTCTCAGCCTACAGAGTTAAGACATTCACCATTTGCTTCCTGTGAATTTTCCATTTGAAAGGTGTACATGGATATAGCAAAGCCTAACAGCCTCTTTTCCCAAACTGTGAAGTGGAAAACCACAGAGAGAGATAAAACTTAACTAAATACCAGTAGCAGGGACATTAAAAGGCTACAATACCCGAGTTCAGTTAAGCAAGAAGTGGTGACTGACACAGAGAGTTTATAAGTTCCAACATGACTTCTGAGAATATATTAGCGCTTGATGAAGAGTACTCACAATTGTCAATGTGCACATTTAGGTGACAAAAAAAACACACTGAAAAGGCATATGCTGCTATTTGCTTAAAATCTTGCTCATAGGTAATGTTTCCTTTGATTACAATTACGTGATTTTTATTAAAACATTTTATTTTCTAATAGCAATTGAATCAGAACTGACAGGTCCATCTTGTTACCTTGGCAATTAATGTCTTTTGGATGTTTCATAATATATCCAGACCAGAAATCCACTGGGTTTTTTCCCCCTCTCATTCCGCTTTTTAACTGTTTTTCAAAAAACCTGAAACTCAAAAAATAAAATAAAAATAGCAATTACAGTGGTGAACTAGCCCGGGTTTCTCTGAGTCCTATCTGTCTTTGCCTGATGATTTGTATATTTTAAATTCTGGCTTCTTTTCACTCATCTGTAAGGAAATATTTGATAAAAATTCACACCTGCCAAAGAACTCTTTAAAGTTTTAATATTCATAAGCCTTAACCTTTATGGCTAACGTCTTGTCACCTAGGTAATTGTGCATTAAACTTCATAAATAGTAGACCAGTCCTTTGAAGTTCAGTCTCTCTAGGTCTATCATGAGTGATCAACACCAGAAAACAGAAATGAGTAACTAAAAACTGCCCTTTCATACTCCAAGAATGATGACTTATCTGGTAACTCATACGATGTTAGAAGAAAATTACCAATACAGTCAACAATTCATTCCCATTGATAGGGTAAACGGGTTCACCCAAAACATAAAACAACAAATGGAAGGTCGACTTTTATTTTTATTCATGAATGCAAGATAATCACCTGAAGTTCAAACATAGCTGGGAAGACTTTATATGGTACATAGTTGAAAGAGGGTGCAGCACACACACAGCCGTTTCATTTGAAGTCTCTGTTGATGGATTTTGACCATGTCTCAACAGCATACTTTAAATGAACCATGGTTTTATGTGATAGGAAATGATAATATAGAAAAGTCATTAGCCAGGAATTAAAGGAGAGAAAATAAACTATTAGCAATTTTAATTCCAGTCTCACCACAGAAGTGACTTTTGACTCTCTGCACATACTAGTGTTACCCTTTATTAGTCATTTGAATATGTCATTAAGTATTCCTACTTAAATTAAATATTTGGTGTGCATTAATTAAATTTATTAACATGGTGCTTTCCCACTTTTCCTTTCCACTGCCCTACTCCAGCCTAGCACTTTGACTTGCCTGGATAATCACAATAGCCTCTTAACAGATCACCAGGCCTCTAGTTACTCACAGGTCCAATCCAGAGTTATTATCACCATCAGAGTTGTAATAATAGCAGCTGCTATCCTTGAATGAGTACATATGATGTGCTGATTATATCGTGCGGAGTTTTAATTTAATCCTCACAATTCTCTAAGGTCAGTACTATTCTTATCCCCTTTTTACAGATGCAGACACTGAGATGAGGTTAAGTAATTTGTTCAAGGTCAAATAACTAGAAAACAATAGACCTTGAACAAGTTTTGCCTGTTCTACCTTTAAAACATAGCCTGAGTCCTCCAATTCTATCTATACCCCATACAAATTCTCCACATTGGCCAGAGCCACCTTTTGTAAAACATAAATCATATGATATCAAACCCTGCTTGAAACTTCCTCTAATGGCTTCCCATTATAATTAGAATAAAAAACAAAATCCTTACCGAGGTCTACAAAGACAAATGTTATCAGACCCCTGCCTCCTTCTAGAGCCTACTTTCATGAAGGTGTCCCCTTTACTTACTGCAGTCCAGCCACGCAGGCCTTCTGTCTGTTTCTGGAACACATCATGCTCATTCCCACAAGGGCCTTTAAATCTGCTCTTTGCTTTGACTGGAAGACTTTGCCTCAGATATTCCCGTGGATCATCCCATCATTTAATTCAGGTCGGTCTCAACTCAAATTTCACCTCATCAGTGAGGCCTTCTCTAACCACCAATTCTAAAGTCGTTTCCCTGGTCCCACCAGTCATTGCCCTATTTTATTTTCTTCATCACACTTATCACTATCTAAAATTATCTGGAAAATGTCCTTTTGCGTGTTATTGTCATTTGTCTCTCCTGTCCATAGCTAAAAAGTAAGTACCATGAGAGCAGAGGTCTCGCCAATATACGTCACTACTATGGCCCCAATTATTAGAATAGTCCCTGGTAAGTAGGAGCTTGATAAATATTCATTGATTGCATCCAGTTTTCTGACTTCAGAGCACCAGCTCTTAACCATATGCTAAACCACTTCCTAAAGGATAGATTTCTTCACCTTACTTCTTTCTTCAAAAATCATCAGTATTGCCATTGTCTACAAAATTAAGTTCAAGCTGCTCAGTTTTGCTTTTGAGGACCTTCACATCTAGCATGTCTTTCTGTCTGACCTCCTCCTGCAGCCTACCTTATGTGTTGTGACTGAAATACAACATGGGAATCTGAATACACCCTACACTTCTCCTACACCCTGAACTCCCACCATTTCTACCTATAAAATATTAGATACATCCTTCACAGCCAAGCTCAAATCACACCTCTTACATAAAACTTTCCTAACCCCCCTGCAATATTGTGATTTATAAGAAATATGTATGTAATCATTCAAGTGATCAAAATATATTTCTCATATATATTTGGTCTTTGTCCAAGGCTCCTGGCTCACAGCTCCCCAAACCCATGGAATTTCCTGAGTGGTAGGAGCAATGGGAGCATCTTTTGTCATAATATTTGCTCTCTTGACCTCAGTTCCAGAAATACCTTCAGAGCCATTACAGTGAAATAACAAGCCCCCTTTACACTGCAACTGAGTTTATGTTAATGAGGTGACTTTTGGAAAGCACCTGAAGATGGGGGTTGGTTGCCAGGAGAATCAACCAGGAATAGAAGGTTGGAAATTTTAGTCCCACCCCTGGAATTCCTGGGAGGGAAGAGGGACTGGAGGTTGAATCAATCACCAATGGCCAATGAGTTAATCAATCATGACTATGTAGTGAAGCCTCCATAAACACCCAAATGGAGGGAGTTCAGAGAGCTTCTGGGTTGGTGAACCTGTGGAAGTGCTGGGAGAGTAGGGCACTCAGAGAGGGCGTGGAAGCTCTACACACTTTCCCCACACCTAGCCCTATGCATCTCTTCCCTCTGGCTGTTCCTGAGTCATATCCTTTTACAATAAACTGGTAATAATCTAGTAGGTAAAATGTTTCTCTGAGTTTTGTGAGCTACTCTAGCAAATTAATTGAATCCAAGGAGGGACTTGTTGGCCATCTATACTTGACCATCAGAAGCACCTAGACTTGTGATTGGTGCCTGGTGGGGGGTTGGGGGTTAGGGGGTTACAGTCTTGTCGGACTGAACCCTTAACCTGTGGAATCTGTTGCTATCTCTGGGTAGATAGTGTGAGAATTGAGCTGAATTGAGGGGCACCTGCCTTGTGTCAGAGAATTGCTTGTTGGTGTGTGGAAGCGCTCCCCATACACACATTGGAATTGAGCACAGAACCCTTACCCCCTCACTCAAAATGTTTCCCTTCACAATTTCCCTCATGGTACTTTGTTGATCTTAAAACACTCAGCACAGTGTACCTCATAATAAAGTTATCTGCAGCTATGTCTGCCTCCAGAAGGTTACCTCTTATTTTCCATCATATTTTTGATACAGGTTCTAGCACATAATGTGTACTCAAATGGTGAACTGAATTAAATATTTGCAGTTCTCCCATCCCTGTCAACACCTATATATACTATTTACATTATTTTATTATTTTTGCCTGTTGCTTTTTAATTGCTTCCATTTATTTGACTAAGGTATGTAATTTTCCCCCAGCTAGACTTTAAGGTAGGGAAGGCTTCTGTTTTTTTCTTTAAAGATTTCTTATTCCTTGCCCTTTCTCTTATCAACACTACTCGCCTCCCCTTTACACCTAGCACTTTGCTGAATATATAGCAAGTATACAATATTTATACAAACAGTGAGTGAAGACCAAACAAATAAGTGAATAAAAAGATTCCACTAGGTTTAGTCTGAGAAGTTGAAAAAATAGCATGAGAGACTTCAACTAGTTTTTCCCTTTCTCTGTTTTGAGTGGAACAGTGGCCAATTGGGGAGGAGGGCATATGGTGGTAGCCCTGGGCTGCTAGCCAGAGGCAGGAACAGGAAATTGGAATCCCTTGGGTGATAATTTCTGACAGATCTGCACAGAGATTTAAGAGCAAAGAAAGGACCAAGCAGACAAAGCAGGGTCATGATATTACTTGCCTTCTTTTCCCTGCATACCTCCCACGTCCCCCATCACAGAGATATGCACAGCTCTGGTATGAGTAAACGCACTATTTGATTTTTCCTTAGCATTGTTCTTTCAAGTTACTACGGAAGGCTTAAAAATGGCTACTTGTCAAGGATAACCATTTGTTCGGCAAATAACAGAAAACTATTGTGTTTATGAACTTTATTCATATCCTCGGAAGGAAAGATGACTAAAAAAATATTAGTGGACTGATAAATCTTTACTGATTAATTAAGAGGTTGCAGTGGCCACAATTCTTTGGTTTTTAAACATAAAATTGAGTCTGGACAGGCATCAATATTTAAGGCATCTTCTCTTTTTTGCCCAAGACGGCTTATGACATAGTCTAGATGAGTCAGACCAAACAAATGTCTCCTGTGTTTTTCCAGAATAAACATTTCCCAGAGGCAGAACTCTGCCTTCAGCCTTGCCTATTAAAGCACAGAGCTGCTTGAGCTTTTCTTATAAACAGAAGGCAGAGGAAGAGATGGAGAAGGAGGGGGAGAAACACAAGGCAAATTTCTAAATGAATAAACTAAACATCGAGCCTCTTGAGAAAAACCAGCAGGTTTGACTGATTGTTTTTGTGTTTGGTGAGTTGTATGTTTGTTTCAGAAAGACCTCTCCAGCCACAGACAAAAGCAAACAAACAAACAAAACTAACAACAACAGAAATTGGAGAAGTGACTCAGCCTCTGAAGACTATCTAGAACAATCATAAACTGATGAAGCTCTAATTAAATGACCCTCTGACAAGTAAGAAAAACAAACAAAAAAAATGAAACAATACAAAAAAATCACCATCATCAAGATGTCCAAGCATGTGCAATAAAGTCTCCAAGGAGACTTTTCTGGATCCAGACTGTAGAGCAGAGGAAGCAAAAGAATGATGAATAATGAACAATGAAGCATGTCAATTCCATGGTTGCTAAAGAAAGGAATTTCACCCTGGGAATCAAGAACAATCTCTTGATAACTTAGATCCTGAACAATCTCTTGATAACTTAGTATAATTATATCATCAGCCAGTAGAAAATACTTTTGATTGGAACAGGTCTTTAATATACTGGAAAGGCCTTCACAGAGGAACTGTCTAAAGTACAGTAAATAACAGCAGCTTTTGAGTCTGTCTTTTTGGTTTTAGAAATAAAATTCCCCTTACTAATGCAATCACTTCATGCAAGGGGGCTGTGATCTATTCCTTTTTTCATACAATGAATAAATTGAGATTTCTTTTAAAAAAATTTCTGACATATTTTACTTCAACTCCAGGTATATAATAGTTTCACATAATAGCCTCTTATAATCTATAGCTGGCAACTAAATACACAATCCAATACCCAAATCCTTGAGGTATCTTTGACTGTCATGCTACAAATACTGTCTCATTTACATATGTCTTTCTCTGAATGGTAGAAAAGTTCCTTTTTATATGTAACTTACAAAAGCCTCTTCAAAGCAAATACATTGAAATCGTGGCTGATCAGAAAATATGAAGCCCAATGAACTGTAATAAGTCAGGAATGGCATAAGCCACTTTAACAAACTGATGTCAAGGTCATTTGGAGAGAGAAGAGATACACACAAACACTCCCTCAGACAGATTTTGTGGAAGAATGGATTATACCTGTATGTTACAAAGTAAATTATATTATTAAGAAGATTGAAATCCATCAAACTCAAAACTTCCTTAGAACTGTGTGAAATAATGCATTTAAAGATCTGAAGGCTGTACATCTAATCCATTTGGTTCTCGAAATTTCTGAATTCTAATATGGAAAGGCACTTGCTGACAGACCAAGAATGTGGAAGTTACAGTGGTATAATTCAAAGCACACTATATAGTAAGTGAACTGTATGCATCAGAATCACCCGAAGTATTTAGTAGGAAGACCGATATCATCATTAACATTTGAGAAACACTGATTTAGTATTTATTCTGGGTTATTCCCTTGATGCTCAAGTCTTTCTAACCTCTTTGTGTGAAAAGTTATTAAATATGCTAAATCAACATGTTGCCCTCTTCTCAAATGACAGCAACAAACAAGGTCTTTATGGGATTTTAAAAAATAGTACTTTTTTGTATTTTGCAAACCCCTATATCCATTGTCCACATTTATTTATGTAAAGGTCAACTCAAGGCCTTTGGGGAACTTCAATCAAAAAGGTTTGATGAGACATAAAGTGGTGAACTATTGATACTATTTTAAGCTATAATTTCCTAGAGGGCAGAGAATGTTTAACTGAACCATGAACATATGGGAAAATGTTTAAAAAGACAAACGTTTTTATGATAATGACTATTAGCAAAAATAGAAAAGTACAGTTTAATATTGACTCAGTAGAATATGAGAAACACTCAGTGAATGTTTTATACCCCGCCCACACACACACAAAAGCCAGTTAACAGTTTTTGCTGAGCATGGGGGAAAAAAATTGCTATATCTTCCAATTTAGACACTGCAGTCAATGAAATCTGCAGAAGGTTCACAGAGTCGTGGTTTACAATAAGTCTTTCTGGTGAACTTAATTGTCACAGTGTTTTGTTTTTTTTTTTCAGTTTAATCTGTTTGGGTTTTATTTTATTTATTTTTAATGCTTTTTTTTAACATCTTTATTGGAGTATAATTGCTTTACAATGGTGTGTTAGTTTCTGCTTTATAACAAAGTAAATCAGCTATACATATACATATATCCCCATATTTCTTCCCTCTTGTGTCTCCCTCCCTCCCACCCTCCCTATCCCACCCCTCTAGATGGTCACAAAGCACTGAGCTGATATCCCTGTGCTATGCGGCTGCTTCCCACTTGCTATCGGTTTTGCATTTGGTAGTGTATATATGTCCATGCCACTCTCTCACTTTGTCCCAGCTTACCGTTCCCCTCCCTGTGTCCTCAAGTCCATTCTCTAGTAGGTCTGCGTCTTTATTCCCGTCCTGCCCCTAGGCTCTTCATGACCTTTTTTTTTTTTTTTTAGATTCCATATATATGTGTTAGCATATGGTATTTGTTTTTCTCTTTCTGACTTACTTCACCCTGTATGACAGACTCTAGGTCCATCCACCTCACTACAGATAACTCAATTTCATTTCTTTTTATGGCTGAGTAATATTCCATTGTATATAAGTGCCACATCTTCTTTATCCATTTGTCTGTCAGTGGACACTTAGGTTGCTTCCATGTCCTGGCTATTGTAAATAGAGCTGCAATGAACATTGTGGTACATGACTCTTTGAATTATGGTTTTCTCAGGGTATATGCCCAGTAGTGGGATTACTGGGTTGTATGGTAGTTCTATTTTCAGTTTTTTTAGGAACCTCCATACTGTTCTCCATAGTGGCTGTATCAATTTACATTCCCACCAACAGTGCAAAAGGGTTCCCTTTTCTCCACACCCTCTCCAGCAATTATTGTTTGTAGATTTTTTGATGATGGCCATTCTGACTGATGTGAGGTGATATCTCATTGTCGTTTTGATTTGCATTTCTCTAATGATTAATGATGTTGAGCATTCTTTCATGTATCCCAGTGTCTTTCAAACCCCATATGGGCAATTTCTATTGATTATAATGCTGCCTCCTGCTGAGAGCAAAACTGATCCACTGCACACTCCAGAGTGGGTAATCCTTGCCAGCAGGTCACTTATGCCTCCCAAGGTTTCCTTTTAACACAATTAATGATGATGATGATGATGGTGGTGGTGATAATAATAATAATCCTTAATTCTTACTCAACACATTCTATTAAGATAGCTGAAAATTAAATAGGGTTCATAGAATGTCAGTTCCTTGACAAGGAAAACAGGGTAGCCCAGTTACATTTTGATGGTAATTTGAGACTGTTTTCGGAAACTAGATCCTAAAGATATCCTTGAATTAAAAAGAGACTCAAAACACTTAACGAACAGCTATAAGACAACTGTAGATTTACTGTAAAGTTATGTCCTCTACTGTACAAAATTTTGCTTTCTATTTCCCATAACTCATATCAAAAGAATTCCCAAAATGTATATTTGTGGCAGGTGGCTTCTGTTCAGTAAAGGAGGAAAACAACCTCATAGTTCTTATGAGTTTTGCAAAATATACCTGCTTACTATTTTAAAGAAATAAAAGGACTATACCAAAAATAAAACCCCACAAAACCCAACTCTACCAATTATCAAATTTTCTAATGCATCCTTGTACCCTCAGTTGGTTCAAGAGTGAAGACAGCAGCTTTCATTTCAAAGATAAGATGAGGCCAAACATGTTTTCTGAAGCTCCAGTTGTAGATGGGTCCAAACTTGAACTCAATTTCTCTTTAAGAAGATAAATATAAAACGTAAATCTATCTAGTATTCTCTATACACTTTTTGTCTTCCTATATGTTTCCTTTATTTTTTAAAGGTCCACTTGCATCACCATTTTTTTAAATGTCATTTGGTAATAAAGCTATAGTTATTCTTTCATTCTTCCTTACTTCCTTGGAGAAGTAAAATGAAAGGGCTGGACAATCTGACCTTTATGATCCCTTATATAAGTCTATGATTATGGCATGACCATTAATGAACTACTTAATTGCCACTTCAATTAGAAGGAAAATACAGGCTGAGAGGAAGCACCTTCTGTTGGAACACAGATATCTCAAATGCACTTGAACCAAACTATAAAGCTGTTTCTTATGAAGCAAAATTTATGATAAGGTACTTTTAATTGTTTGGAACCCATACAAGGATAGTTATTCTCTAACTATAAGGCAGTATCATTTCAAGAGGAGGAACCCAAGAGCAGTAAAAGCCTTTATACCATCATAAAAAAAACAGGTATTTAGAACTATCATAGTCAGCTCAGGCTGCTATAACAAAATACCATTGTCTTAGTGGCTTAAACAACAGAAATTTATTTCTCACAGTTCTGGAAGCTAGAATCTCCAAGAGCAATGTGCTGGCAAGGTAGGTTTCATTCTGAGGCCTCTACTCTGGCTTGCAGATGGCCACCATCTCTCTGTAAGGTCACATGACCTCTTCATTGTGTGTGCACAGGAAAAGAGAGAGAGCAAGCTCTCTGGTATCTCTTCTTATAAGGGCACTAATCCCATCATGAGAGTCCCACCCTCATGACCTCATCTAATCCTAATTACCTCCCCAAAGCCCCATCTTCAAATACCGCCACATTAGAGTTTAGGGCTTCAACATACACATTTGCGGGGGACACCAAAATTTGGTCCATAACGATCAGGTTACCTGCCAGCACAAACTTTTGTCATCTTTGCTAAGAGACACAGATTTAAAGGACTAAGAGTCAATACATTGAATGCAATACGAAGTAAGAGTTGAACAGTAGAAGCATCTAATCTGAATAATTCCTTTTCACTGTGAAAAAAAAGTACCACCCCATCCCACCTCTGCCAATAAACTTGTTTTTTGCCCAGGCTGGCTATTTAAATGCCCTAATTCTTTACTCCACCTTCTCTATTTATGCACTAGCATTACAATCATTTCTGTGGTGAAATCGACTGAGAAAGTATTTTTTTCCAAGTTGGCTTTAGTGTCTAAAGACCTCCCTTCAAAAAGTGAAAATGCAGTGTTCAGGAGGCCTGTTTCATCACTAGACATGAATTACTCCACCCAGTTGGGACTGTGATGTCCTCGTATTAACTAAAGGTCCAGATTCAGCAGTACACTGTGGAAACAGTAAACTAAGCACAAATGTTGTCATTGTTTGTCATCATGGTGCATCTCTTTTCCCACTTTCAGAAGGTACCAACTCTTAGGAAGACTCGAAGGGCAACTGCTATGGTCTGAATGGTCATGTCCCCCCAGAATTCATTTGTTGAAATCCTAACTCCTACGGTGACGGTATTAGTAGGTGAGGCCTTTGGAAGGTGCTTAGGTTATGAGTGCAGAGCCCTCATGAATGAAATGTGTTCTTATAAAAGAGGCCCCAGAGAGACCCTATGCCCCTTCCACCAAGCAAGGATACATGAAATCTACAGAAGAGAGCCCTCACCCCACCATGATGGCACCCTGATCTCTGCCTTCCAGCCTCCAGAACTGTAAGAAAAATTTCTGTTGTTTATAAGCTACCCAGTCTGGTCTTTTGTTATAGCAGCCCAAGCAGACTAAAACAGTACTTCGTTTAAGAAACATTCCACAAAGCTCAGATTTCACAGAGCAAAATATAAAATACAATTTTAGGATAGTAATATTAGGTATCTGGTTTTCTTAAAATTTCTAACTATAATTCAACATGATTTTGGATTCTGGTCATCTAAATACATATTTCTTGGTTTTGTTTTCTGTTTAAGAAACCACTGAACCACTGCTGACTCAGTGGTTTGTGCACAAAACTCTTCTTTATATTCTAGAATGGTCAGTTCAATAATCTCTGCCTCCAATGGTACCCCAAAACTTCTACAATAAAACAGAATAGATTTATTTTTGCCCTTTTCAGTTATTTCAATCCCTGATGTGGTCACCAGTGGCCCCTTTCGTTAATCATACAATATTATAAATTCACATACATTGGGACCACTGGAGCTACTTTGAGATAAGCAGATTTCAAATTAATTCATGCCTACTAATTTTGAGATCTGAGTTGAAGTTTCTTAGTCCTGTGTCACTCCACGGATATGACAATCATAATCAGTTTCTACACACAAAGTATGAGCAATTTAGAGATCTAAAATTAGTGTGTGCAAATTATTTAAATGAGTGCTGCATAAGAGATTAATCAGGCCACAGGAATGGCTAGAGTGTCTCAAATCCGAGTTCTCATTTATTTTCTTCTCTACTAATTGTCTAACCAAAGGTAGCACAAATTTCATTTAGTGAAGTTATAGTACAGTGTTTTGTTTTTTTTCAAACCTACAGTGATCTAGCCTCCATAGGTGAATTTAAACATTTTCGTCCATTTTCTGACTGAAGACTTTTTCAAAAGGAATGTGCAATAAAGTTTAGCATGCAGTGGAGAATTAATAAACATTGCTGATCAATAGGAACGTGAACTAGATGACTTTGTCTTGCTAATCCTATGTTTTAATCACTTGGTTTATGACTTCTACATACCCTTATTACATGTCCTTTTAGTCAATCAAAACCAGGGCAATTTTGAAGCTTACAATTTAGTTTCAGCTATTTTTACAAAATAGAAAACTTATGAAACTGTTTACCTGTCCTAAACACATAAGGAAGAAAATCTAAACACAACCCCACAATCCATGTCATTCACATATAATTTCTATTTTCATCCTTTTTAATACCATATTATAAAATAGAATTGCCTTTATTGACAAAGTTTAACTAACTGAATTTTGAGTGAGTGTTGGTTTCTGGCTTTATAATTGTTTTAACATTATAACTTTAAAAAAAGGTGTTTTCTTATAACATCTCTAATTACCAAAAACCATTGTAAGATGCATTTTGGAGTTGTAAACCCAATAGCATGTATCAGTCATGTTTTAAATACTTAGTTGATGAATGAATCAAGGAGTCTTCCTCTTCCACATTCCAAGGAAGATTTCCAGTACTTAGTGGGCAAAATGGTTATAGCTCATAATCTCTACTGTTACATCAATGTCTAAGCCTGTATAAGGTTATACCTACATCTCAAGCAAGAAATGTTGATCTTCGCATAGTTTCCATAAAGAAAGGCAAGATCCAATGAGGCAGTGTGCAAATTGTATACCAGAACGCTTGTAGTTGGATTGTGAAAGAACTTCAGGGTCAGATTTGGCTGATCACCTAGTAGGTGTTGGGAGGCACACCAACTTTCAATCCTAGCTAGGGTCAGAGAGCCTGTTCCTAGGTAGCACATATTTCCAAGCCCCATCACTGTTACCTTCCACCTCCTTTTAAAAAAACATTTGCCATAAGTAAAGCCAACAAGACACTCAGAGAATCCAGGCATAAATGTTTATGCATTTGGCATTATTATACAAGTTTGGGAGAAAACAAAAAGTGAGTCAGAATTTAATTGAGGGTGTTTATATAACACAGCTGTACATAAGCAAGTATGTTACCACAACATTCTACATTTAGCTTTCTGGAGCCCAAGGCAGACTTAAGATCTAGAATGGGCCTCTTCTCTGGAAAATCCTTCTCAAGATCTTTTATCTTTATCAAAGAGGATTATTTCCACCTCCATCCCATAGCTCTTATGGGTGCTAGATAACACACGCCTACTCAAATAGGCTTCAGATATTTGGAATCTAGGCAAAGGGGGCCTTAATTATTATTCGGTGGGCTTGAATTTTACTCTGCTAATTTTGAGTGAATGAAGAGCATTCAGGAAAACTCTTGCCCGTTTCATTTTTGTAGTTTTCTTCTGTTTCTCCTTTCCGTTTCTTGAGCCCTGCCTTTCTTTTTATATCAGGCAAGAGATTCACTTAAAGTGAAGGAAGGGAATTGTGAGAGAGAGACTATTTCTGCCCCAATTTCAGCTTCTGGGTTCAGATATACTACCCTATGACCCACCACTTTAACACTAATTTATGTTTTAGCTTCTTAGTGAATAGCCAATTTGTAGCTCATCAAAATACTCTCTCCTCTTCCAAGACATAAACTCTACTATGAAGTTCTCAGCTACAAGTGGCTTAGAGGAGAAACTGCCATTTCCTCCAAAATAGGCTCTTGCATACTCAAAACTAAACAGTATACAAACGTCTTGCGTTGAGTTCCTAATATTGGCAGAATACTTGTTCTCATTGTTGTTCTAGATACATGTGTTTGGTGAGTGAGGGGCGACAGAGGTGGAGATGGTGCTGTAGGCACCTGGTATAAACTTGTAAGCTGAACGCCACACAGAAAGTCCTAAGAGGGCAGGCCGGGCAGCATTCTGGGTCCTGTAACACTGGATTGGGAAGCGAGTCTGCGGGAGTCGCATCCAGGGCTGGCGGCGTCCAGCCACCCTGGAGGCTTGCTGGCCGGAGGTCCTGGGCGGCACCGGCAGCGGCGCCTGGGCTCAGCACACATCATTCAGGGCTTTGCGGGCAAACTCGGACAGGATGAAGGGTGCCCGATGTACATCAGAGTTGTAGTATTTCAGCTGTATCTGTTCCACCTGCTTCTGCATCAGCTGCTGCACGGGCTCCAGGAAGTTGGTGCTTGGATTTTTGCTGCACAGTATGAAGCCAATTTGGCAGCTGGGGTAGGTGGGGATGGTGCAGTAAGCGTAGCCGACCACCGGGAAGAGTGATTTGCAGAACTGCCGCATCACCTTGATGAGGTCCAGGTGCAGTCACTGACACTCGCCCTGGCAGCAGAGGATGCCACCCTCCTTCAGGGCCGTCTTCATGAGCCGGTAACAGGAATCCTTGAATAGACTCTCAGCAGGGCCCAGGGGGTCTGAGGAGTCAGTGATAATGACAACGAAAGCATCCTGGTTCTGTTTCATGAACTCAAAACCATTATCCACACGTAGGATGAGCTTTGATCTCGAGTAGCCAACGGCCATGCCCGGCAGGAACTTCTTGGAGACTTGAACGACATCCTCGTCGATCTCGCACTGGACCACGGACTCCACGGAGGAATGCTTCACCACCTGCCGCAGGACACCCCCATCCCCGCCCCCGACGATCAGCACCTTGCGTGGATTGGGGTGGCTGCAGAGGGGCAAGTTGGCTATCATCTCCTGGTAGGAGAACTCGTCCCTCTCTGTGCACTGGACAACGCCATCCAACACCGGCACGTTGCCGTAGCTCTTACTGCGGAAGACAAGGATATCCTGGTACCGCGAGCACTGATGGTGTAGCAGCTGCTCCGCCTGCAGCGACAGGGCCTGGCCGGGCCATGCGCTGCACGTCTAGCGGAACCAGATGGCGGCGGGGCCGTCGGGGCCGGGCTCCATGGCTGGCAGGCTGGCGGGCGGGCGGACTCGAGGCCGGAGCAGCGGGATTCCGGCCCGGGACTGCAGGTAGCGCAGAGCTGCAGCACAACGGGACCAGCCCCACCCAGCGCCAGCGCCTCGCCCTAACCCCGCCCGCGCCCTACCACCACCGACGGGGCGGAGCCTGCTGGCAGGGGCGAAACCCGAAACCTCTTTGCAGAGGCCTTTGGTATCTTTTTATCTCCTAGCCATTTCTTATCATTAACATTCTACCCCATGTCTCCAGATCACTGTGTCACTTCTGTATGGCATAATCCCCTCCCAGCACTTCTGGGAACATCCACTAGAGAGCACAAGCTGTGCTGTGCCCGCTTACCAAACAAACACATTTAATACAAAATTATAAAAATGAGGGCTTCCCTGGTGGTGCAGTGGTTGAGAGTCCGCCTGCCGATGCAGGGGACACGGGTTCGTGCCCCGGTCCAGGAAGATCCCACATGCCGCGGAGCGGCTGGGCCCGTGAGCCATGGCCACTGAGCCTGCGCGTCCGGAGCCTGTGCTGCGCAACGGGAGAGGCCACAACAGTGAGAGGCCCGCGTACCGCAAAAAAAAAATATATATATATAAATGATATTTCATTACCAGAAAATATGCGTGTCCTAGAATAAAATTAGTTTTCACTATGAAGGAGGAAAGCCTTGTGAACTTCTGTTCCCCACTGCATAGCTTGACAAACTCAGCCAATGTCATGAAGACCAAATAGACTCAGGCCCATTTTGACCTGGACGGAGGAGTTTGCCAGGATTTGGGACTCTCAGTGTTAAAACTGGGGAAGTCTCCGGCAAACCAGTGGGTTTGATCACCTGAAGACCAACTAAAAGTACTGGATAGCGCTACTGTCAAGAATATCAAAGCCTCTTATCTGCTTTCTGCTGGAAGGTACCTTTCTCATTAAACTTGAAGTCACTGATGATTTCCTCTCTTACTATATAACATTGCTTCCTACCTGGTGCTACCACCTTCTCCACAAAGACAAAATTCTGTGTCCTCTAGTTTTCTTGTTATTGTGGTTGCTGTTTTGACAAAAATGATATGAATTTCTTTTGAAATTGTCACCTTAAAGACTCTCATGATAGTTTCTGGCATCATGGTACCATAATTCCATTTCCCCCTTCATCTCACCAATGAAAGTAGCTTGGGTTTTGCTGACTACCTCATGACACTTGCACGCGCATTACATTTATCTTGCCATCACAATAACAGATATTGTTCCCATTTCCTGATGAGAAAATAGAGGCTAAGTGGAATCGGGTGACTAGCATTGGTTGTAGAACTAGTCACAGGATAAGCCTACTCCGTATCATGGCCTTGGCTTTCCATATTAATAATGACTCTCCTTTTTCTAGACTATCTGTCAAATATGCCTAACACCTATAATCACAGAAGAAATGTGACCCAAAGCTTGTAGATTAAAAGATCTACTGGAAAATATTTTCTCAGCCCTGTCTTGTGTATAGCTTAGATAGCTTCATGGTTGACTTTTCTAATTACTCTCATGAGACCATAAAATCCAACTCTCTGACAGAATGCTATTGAGTTGCTTTCTTTTATTTTTACCTTGAATATGCCGTTTGTGTTTTAAATGTTCATGGCAAACATTACTCAGACCATAATATTTCAAAATATTTCCCATATTATTTCAAAATATTCCCATAATATTTCAAAAGAAAATCATATTCAGGAGCCTGAAAAATGAGGCGGGGAGAAATAGCAGTCCTGAATTTTCATTTTACTCAAAGTACTCCTGATCAAAGATTGAATTTCAGGACACCAGACCAAATAATTTTTCTTCAAAATTGAAGATAAAATCCTCTTTATTTTTCTTTTCTCTTTGCCATGCAAGGAAAAAAAAAATATGTGCCAGTAATCCATAATTCACTTTATTGGAAGAAATTTCTTGGGAATTATATTCTAGAAATGGCTATAGTCTGGCAATTCTAGAATCTATACTAAAGAAGTCATTTCAAAGGAATTTTCCAAATAAAACCTTTTCACTTTGAAAAATGGCTCTGCTTTAGTCAAATTCACACAATGAAGGGAAAAATAAAAGCCTAAAGTTAATTCTGTAAGAGTATAGGAATACATGCAAGCTTTGATACAAATTAATGGCATGGAATCAAAACACAAACTTGAACAGTTTATTGGGCAGAATATCTGCAAAGTTAAAATATACACAAAGGCAGTAGTTATGAATGTGAAGAAAAATATCAAAACAAAGATCACTGAAAGACAGACTTGTAGTTCAGCTTTAACTGCCTACAGGGAGGTTTTTATTTGAATTCAGTTCATCCTAGACGATTCCAAAATGGGAGTTCAGTGAACCCTAACTTACAAAGAGAACTGACAGCCAGTCAGGTACATTTCACTCCAATCAGTTAGAGCTGATGTTGCCTTCATGGATTTATGGTACTCCCAGTGATCTGTCTATCTATACAGCTCAGGCCAACTGTAGGGAAATTAGTATAAACAATATAGACTTCCAATCTACAGGTATAATGTATAACTGATTAACAACCTTAACCCCCTCAATTTTATTTCTTATATTGTAATACTTGTGTGGCTCAGATTTACATAACAGAACTATACAACGTTTGTTGTAAGAAACATGCATGTCCCTAACAATTCTCGTAATGTGCCTCTTTATTTAACACTGTTGCTTTAACATTTACAAACTATATGTTGTTCAAACTAGTATCCTATTAAACTGTAACTTTAACAGTACAAAACATAACTTGCCATGATTTATAAATCAATGATTACCATTTGTATGGACAGTGCTTGGTAAACTGAATAAGATAAATAGGTGTTTAAACATCTACCTTTACACCTCTGGTACTTTATGATCAGTTTAGGAGGGAATGATATCACAATCACTTGTGAAATAGCGTCATCAAATCATTAAAGCCATCAGGTTCTAACATTCCCAGAAAAATGGCCTTATTAAAATAGACTGATGAACTATATTGTATCATGAACCTGGGTAGCCCCATTCTACATTTAACATATCCAAAAATATCATAGAGCTGAAAAGACATTCAAATGAAATAAATATATACTTTCCATTTGATTATTATAGTAATCTATCACATTGAAATAATGCAGTGTGTCCTATCAAAGCAAGGTTCCTGCTATACTTCAAAGACTATAGCTGAGACAGTAAAATACCCTTCATGTTTCACATATATTTCCTATCATCCACTAGGAACATCTATGTTTATAGGTTTACTTATATCTTTGGGGTAGAAGAGAGCAAAGTGGTATTATTAAAGTTGTAAGATTGTAAGAAAAGATTTGATGATTTTAGCACAGTATTGAGAACTATTTATTGGTTCTTTTAAAAATTATATCTCTTCAACTGTTAATGATGCATACTGAACTACTTATGGATGAAATATGATGAATTTGCTTTAAAATATTCCAGGCCAAAAAAAAAAATGGGTGGGATAGATGAAGCAAGATTGGAAAGGTGTTAATAATCGTGTAAATTGGGTGATAGTTATGTGGAATTGATTATATTATTCTACTTTTGTGTGTATGTGGAAATTTCTGTAATAAAATTTTTTAATTATTATTATAATTCATCCTATCTTCATGGGACTTAACTCTAGTAAGTGTGATTTAGTGATGTATATGAACTTTATGTAAAAACACCATGTTTTATCCTTTCCTAAATCCAAACATGAAAAAAACTGACCTGTAAATGATATGCTACCACAAATACAGAACTGCTGAAAGTGGAAAATCAGCAAGATTTTGTGAGACCGATTCTTGAAGTGATTTAACTGATGCCTTTATGTCTCAAAAGTAGTAGGAGAAACAAAGGATCAAATTTAGGCATAGGTTCCCTGATATGAATCAATCAACTATTTAGTTAGAAACATACTAGAGGCTGTAAAGCATACAATAAAATAGACAAGACATTGCCCCACCTGTCAAAAAGTTTCCAGATCAGCAGAAGAGACGACATTAGCACACACCAAACAGCAGATAGTTGAAAGCTGAAATGCATGGTCCAAGTAGTAATTATAAAGGAATTTATCAAAAGGAGAGTTTTGTGAAAGTCCCACATAAAAGATCAGAATTGAAACGGTCATTTTAAAATGGATAACATTTGGGGAAGCAGGATAAGGTATTATGTTGCATGTAGAGAGTTCAACACAAGCGAAAACAAAAGTCAGCATGGTATGTAGATATTAAAGAGCGCATGTACCCTAGAGCAAGGGACACATGTAAAGGAATAATAATAATGACAACAGTAATAATAATAATAGCAGACATTCTGTGCAAGGCACTATTAATAATACCCCAATTTTGCAAATGAGGGAACAGGCACAGAGAGATTAAGAAATGTGCCCGAGGTCATAGAGTTTATATAATGATGGAGCAAGGTTTTGAACCCAGTCTAGTTTCAGGATACATGCGCTGACTCCCATGGCATACTACTCAGTAGGAAATAGGACTTGATAGGTAGTTTGGGAGCAGATAATAAAAGTCAGACAGAGGACTTTCCAATTGATGCTAACCATATTGGTGCCTGACAGGCAAATAACATGGGGACAGAATTGTGGCTGCACCATCCATTCATAGAGCTCATTTCTGATCCTAAAGCTGACTTCTCTCCATCTTCACTTCAAATAACCACTACTTTTATGGACTGTCCAAAATTGTTCAGCCTAGAAGTTGAGAGCTAACTTTTGCTCTCTCAAGTCAAAGAATCATAAAAACGTGGCACTAAGTTTAAGCAACTTGGCTGAAAGCACATAACTTTGTGTTGGATCAAAGAACTAAAAATCCAAAGACTCTCGGTCTGAACCCCAGACTTCACATACAAATGTACACTTCTTCTCTCAGAACTATAATTCCATAGGCTGAAACTAGAAGTGCATGTAACTGGATTCCAGCCATTTGTCTCACATCTAATGACACAATTTGGAAACTATTACACGATAATTCACAGCCTGTTGTGCTGGGTTTTGCACATCAAGCACATAAAAATAAATAGTGCAAATATTTCTCATAATTCTTTCCATTATTATTAAGCTCAATATACAAACCCCACTGTTTAACACTTGGAATAGATCCTGGGACCCAGAATAAAGGTATAGAATCTAAGATTATGATTATTAATAGTCTCCTCTCCTCATACTTTTCCTGTTGCCTCTGACCTTGACACCTGACTTGTTCTCAGACCTGTTGACTGAATTATGATTTTCACTCCTTTATTATCTATGAGAAGTATTAAGTTATCTTACCAAATCTCCCCACCTTTAAGTCCAGAATTAACTCTTGAGGAGTAGAAAGCTTTTACATTGTCATATAGGAATGACTTTCCTGAACTCAGGTCACCAACCATGTTGGTTGGCCCCAGACTTTCCTGGTTTGGGCACTGAAAGCCCTGCATTCAAGGAAAAGCCCTCTGTCCCAGGCAAACCAGAACAGCTGGTCACCCTAGTGTCTGGCACACTGTCTAAAATGTTAGAAAAAGCAGGTGGGCCTGTCTCCATAGAGCTATTTGTGTATCTATGAGTTGTTTGATGAAACAAAAGGAATATGTGCAGATGAAAAAAAAAATAGAATAAAAAGTGAAACCCTCCCTCAGCCTTCTGGAGAGACATGAAATCCTAGCATGAGAACTCCTGCCACTTGGAAGAGAAGTCAGCCTTTTTCCTAAACCTGATATGATCTGTTGATAACCAGCTACAAGAAAGGTAAAAACACTTCCTAGTAACTCTTCAAGTTGCAGTAATGCTGCTAACGTGCTGTGCTGGGGAAGTAGGATACCAATTTACCTGAAAATCAAACTAGCTCTTAATTAAAACTAATCGTACAACACAGAATTTCTACATTGTAGTACACTGGCCCATGACCCAGTTTTCAGGAACTATAACAGTTTAGAAATGTTTTCTTTTATTGCAGCCGAAAACCCAGTATTAGCATTCAAGCAAAATGACTCACATTTATTATTAAGGTATTCTCTGAGAAAGTCACCGTTTTACTGAAAGCAAAGCAGGGCAAAAAGAGGAAGCTGGTATTTGAGTAAAACACCTTCTCCTTAGATCCTTACTGAGTGTGGTCATGGCTTCTCAACACACACTGTAGTCTCAAAAATACTTGAGAAAGGATCTGCGAGTAAGAGTTCCCCTTCAGAAAACTAAGGAACCATTTTCCCCTCTCATAGACACTATGTTTGTGGGACAGCCAGGGATGAAATGAATTTTACGTTAAAATCATCCAAAGATGTTTTGAAGACACTTCTCTTTTCTTTGAAGAGAAGTTGTTTGGAGGACCGAATGATACACAGGAAATGTATTTTAAAATTACATCTCATTTACAAAATATGATATGTGATTAATTATGAATTCTCTTAAGAAGTTCCCCAGCCCCACCGAATAGTTTGAATGAGTCTAATGAAAATAAAAATCATGACAGTCAGAACTGGATTTTACATTGGAATTAATTATTTTATTTGCTCACTATAATACAGGGAAGATGACAAGAGTAGTATATTTATAAAGAAAACCAAGCGGAGATAGTACATTTTATCATTACAGAACTTTCCTATAGAGCAAACACATTTGAGATTAAAAACTTAAATTATACATCACACTTTTGTAAATGCAGAGCAGAAGGTAAAAACAGAAAACCTGGTTACTTTCAGATTTGTACGTCAAAATGGAGAGTTGATGTGTATTGTTGAGGTTTTGTGAGAGACCTTAAGCTTAGAGGGCTGAGGTGATGGATAATTTTCTTAAGGGTATACAGAAAATCAACTGCTATACACATTCCCTTACAAAATTTCACTACAGATATACTGAGAATAGCAGTTGAAAACAAAACCAAGCAAACAAACAACCAGAAAAGCTAGGAAACAAAAAAGTGGAGGGTGTGTGTGTGCGGGGGGAAGAGTTACTTTGTTTTTGATGAGTTGGTATTTTCATGTATTTGACAATGAAAGCTATTACTAATAGAACTTAATGTTCCCTTCTTGCACCCTGTGTGCAAAGGGCAGTACTGCTAGATAGGGCAGTATCCTCCATGGGGGAACCTGCCCTGTGGCCCTTCAAGGACAACAGAATCAGGAAAAGAACTTATTGTACTCACAATAGCAAGATAAAGGAAGGCTAGTACATCCAGAACCTGCTGGATATATGGCCTGGCTTTGTTGTTTTCAGTATGTCATATCACCAGTTTTGTTTTCCTTGCATGCGTCTTTAACACTGA
Organism: Monodon monoceros; assembly: GCF_005190385.1. Classification (NCBI taxonomy): domain Eukaryota; kingdom Metazoa; phylum Chordata; class Mammalia; order Artiodactyla; family Monodontidae; genus Monodon; species Monodon monoceros. The sequence goes on from NW_021703779.1 coordinate 80,607,197, forward strand.
CTTGAAAGTTAGGGACCTGGGTTTTAAGTCTTGACTCTGACACTAACTGGCTATCTAATCTTAGGCAAGCCGTTTCACCTCTCAGAGCCTTGGGCAAGAATAGTCACCAGATGACCCCTATGGGCATCATTCAGTGACTTAAAGTCAAAGTCAAAAGTGAAGGCAGGGCTTCCCTGGTGGCGCAGTGGTTGAGAGTCTGCCTGCCGATGCAGGGGACACGGGTTCGTGGTCTGGGAAGATCCCACATGCTGCGGAGCAGCTGGGCCCGTGAGCCATGGCCGCTGAGCCTGCACGTCCGGAGCCTGTGCTCCGCAACGGGAGAGGCCACAACAGTGAGAGGCCCGCGTACCGCAAAAAAAAAAGAAGGCAATTTTTTGAACAATGTTATCTTAGATCAAATCACCCCAACTGTTCCAAGGTATACTGAGAGGCCATATAGAAAAGTATTTATTCATGTGGCTGTAGAACCAAACTGTCCAGACCCATACCCTTCTTATTACCTGTGTGATCTGCAGCAAATTTCTTCTCCGTGCCCCCAGCTCCTGATCTATAAAAACAAGAATGATAATAGAACCTAGCCCACAGGGTTATTATGAGGACTCACTGAAATAAGTCACATACAACCCTGACAGCACTGCCTGTTTAATTCTAATACAGTCAGGAAGAATTACTGAATTAATTAAGCTAGCTCCTCTCCGGTAGAAGATGAGTTCAAGGGCACACATGGACGAGTGAGGCTTTTTATTTTTTTAACTTCTTTATTGGAGTACAATTGCTTTATAATTGTGTTTTAGTTTCTGCTGCATCACAAAGTGAACCAGCTATACATATACATATATCCCCACATCCCCCCCCTCTTGCATCTCCTTCCCACCCTCCCTAACCCACCCCTCTAGGTGGTAACGAAGCACCGAGTTGATCTCCCTGTGCCATGTGCTGCTTCCCAGTAGCTATCTATTTTACATTTGGTAGTACATATATATGTCCATGCCACTCTCTCACTTTGTCACAGCTTACCCTTCCCCCTTCCCGTGTCCTCAAGTCCATTCTCTACTTCAGCATCTTTATTCCTGTCCTGCTCCTAGGTTCGTCAAAACCACTTGTTTTTTTGGTTTTTTTAGACTCCATATATATGTGTTACCATACTGTATTTGTTTTTCTCTTTCTGACTTACTTGACACTGTATGACAGACTCTAGGTCCATCCACCTCACTACAAATAACTCAATTCTGTTTCTTTTTATGGCTGAGTAATATTCCATTGTATATAGATGCCACATCTTCTTTATCCAGTAATCTGTCAGTGGACACTTAGGTTGCTTCCATGTCCTGGCTATTGTAAATAGTGCTACAATGAACATTGTGGTACATGACTCTTTTTGAATTATGGTTTTCTCAGGGTATATACCCAGTAGTGGGATTGCTGGGTCGTATGGTAGTTCTATTGTTAGATTTTTAAAGAACCTCCATACTGTTCTCCATAGTGGCTGTACCAATTTACATTCCCACCAACAGTGCAAGAGGGTTCCCTTTTCTCCACACCCTCTCCACCATTTACTGTTGTAGACTTTTTGATGATGGCCATTCTGACCTATGTGAGGTGGTACCTCATTGTAGTTTTGATTTGCATTTCTCCAATGATTAGTGATGTTGAGCATCCTTTCATGTGTTTATTGGCAATCTGTATATCTCCTTTGGAGAAATGTCTTTTTAGGTCTTCTGCCCATTTTTGGATTGGGTTGTTGGTTTCTTTGATATTGAGCTGCATGAGCTGCTTGTATAGTTTGGAGGTTAATCCTTTGTCAGTTGCTTCATTTGCAAATATTTTCTCCCATTCTGAGGGTTGTCTTTGTCTTGTTTATGGTTTCCCTTGCTGTGCAAAAGCTTTTAAGTTGCATTAGGTCCCATTTCTATATTTTTGTTTTTACTTCCATTTCTCTAGGATATGGGTCAAAAAGGATCTTACTGTGATTTATGTCATAGAGTGTTCTGCCTATGTTTTCCTCTAAGAGGTTTATATTCTTTGGCCTTACATTTCGGTCTTTAATCCATTTTGAGTTTATTTTTGTGTATGGTGTTAGGAAGTGTTCTAATTTCATTCTTTAACATGTAGCTGTCCAGTTTTGCCAGCACCACTTATTTAAGAGGCTGTCTTTTCTCCATTGTATATTCTTGCCTCCTTTATCAAAGATAAGGTGACCATATGTGCGTGGGTTTATCTCTGGCTTTCTATCCTGTTCCATTGACCTATATTTCTGTTTTTGTGCCAGTATCATACTGTCTTGATTGCTGTAGCTTTGTAGTATAGTCTGAAGTCAGGGAGCCTGATTCCTCCAGCTCCGTTTTTCTTTCTCAAGAGTGCTTTGGCTATTTGGGGTCTTTTGTGGTTCCATACAAATTGTGAAACTTTTTGTTCTAGTTCCATGAAAAATGCCACTGGTAGTTGATAGGGATTGCACTGAACCTGTAGATTGCTTTGGGTAGTATAGTCATTTTCACAGTGTTGATTCTTCCAATCCAACAACATGGTATATCTCTCCATCTGTTTGTATCTTTAATTTCTCTCATCAGTGTCTTATAGCTTTCTGCATACAGGTCTTTTGTCTCCTTAGGTAGGTTTATTCCTATGTATGTTATTCTTTTTGCTGCAATGGTAAATGGGAGTGTTTCCTTAATTGCTCTTTCAGATTTTTCATCATTAGTGTATAGGAATGCAAGAGATTTCTATGCATTAATTTTGTATCCTGCTACTTTACTAAATTCATTGATTAGCTCTAGCAGTTTTCTAGTAACATCTTTAGATTATCTATGTACAGTATCATGTCATCTGCAAACAGTGACAGTTTCACTTCTTCTTTTCCAATTTGTATTCCTTTTATTTCTTTTCCTTCTCTGATTGCTGTGGCTAAAACTTCCAAAACTATGTTGAATAATAGTGGTGAGAGTGGGCAGCCTTATCTTGTTCCTGATCTTAGAGGAAATGGTTTCAGCTTTTCATGATTGAGAGCGAAGTTGGCTGTGGGTTTGTCATATATGGCCTTTATTATGTTGACGTAAATTCCCTCTATGCCTACTTTCTGGAGGGTTTCTATCATAAATGGGTGTTGAATTTTGTCCAAAGCTTTCTCTGCATCTATTGAGAGGATTATATGGTTTTTCTCCTTCAATTTGTTAATATGGTGTATCACATTGATTGATTTGCTTATATTAAAGAAACCTTACATTCCTGGGATAAACCCCACTTGATCATAATGTATGATCCTTGTAATGTGATATTGGATTCTGCATGCTAGTATTTTGTTGAGGAATTTTGCATCTATGTTCATCAGTGATATTGGCCTGTAGTTTTCTTTTTCTGTGACATCTTTGTCTCGTTTTGGTCTCAGGGTGATGGTGGCCCCGTAGAATGAGTTTGGGAGTGCTCCTCCTTCTGCTATATTTTTGAAGAGTTTGAGAAGGATAGGTGTTAGCTCTTCCCTAAATGTTTGATAGAATTCGCTTGTGAAGCCATCTTGTCCTGGGCTTTTGTTTGTTGGAAGATTTTTAATCACAGTTTCAATTTCAGTGCTTGTGATTATTCTGTTTATAACATTTATTTCTTCCTGGTTTAGTCTCAGAAGGTTGTGCTTTTCTAAGAATTTGCCCATTTCTTCCAGGTTGTCCATTTTATTAGCACAGAGTTGCTTGTAGTAATCTCATGATGCTTTGTATTTCTGCAGTGTCAGTTGTAACGTCTCCTTTTTCATTTCTAAATTTAATGATTTGAGTCCTCTCCCTCTTTTTCTTGATGAGTCTGGCTAATGGTTTCTCAATTTTGTTTATCTTCTCAAAGAACCAGCTTTTAGTTTTATTGATATTTGCTATCATTTCCTTTATTTCTTTTTCATTTACTTTCGATCTGATCTTCATGATTTCTTTCCTTCTGCTAGCTTTGGGTTTTTTTTTATTCTTCTTTCTCTAATTGCTTTAGGTGTAAGGTTATGTTGTTTATTTGAGATGTCTCTTGTTTCTAGGATTATATTGTCATAAACTTCTCTGTTAGAACTGCTTTTGATGCATCCAATAGGTTTTGGGTTGTTGTGCTTTCATTGTCATTTGTTTCTAGGTATTTTTTGTTTTCCTCTTTGATTTCTTTAGTGACCTCTTTTTTATTTAGTAGTGTATTGTTTAGTCTCCATGTGTTTGTATTTTGTACAGTTTTTTCCTATAATTGATATCTAGTCTTATAGTGTTGTGCTCAGAAAAGATGTTTGATACGATTTCAATTTTCTTAAATTTCTCAAGCTTGATTTGTGACCCAAGATATGATCTACCCTGGAGAATGTTCCATGAGCACTTGAGAAGAAATTGTATTCTGTTGTCTTTGGATAGAAGGTCCTATAAATATCAGTTAAGTCCATCTGTTTAATGTGTCATTTAAAGCTTGTGCTTCCTTTTTTATTTTCATTTTGGATGATCTGTCCATTGGTGAAAGTGGGCTGTTAAAGTCACCTACTATTTTTGTGTTACTGTCGATTTCCCCTTTTATGGCTGTTAGCATTTGCCTTATGTGTGGAGGTTCTCCTATGTTGGGTGCATAAATATTTACAATTGTTATACTTCTTCTTGGATTGATCCCTTGATCATTATGTAGTGTCCTCTGTCTATTGTAATAGTCTTTATTTTAAAGTCTATTTTTTCTGATCTGAGAATTGCTACTCCAGCTTTCTTTTGACTTCCATTTCCATGGAACATCTTTTTCTATACCCTCACTTTCAGTCTGTGTGTGTCCCTAGGTCTGAAGTGAGTCTCTTGTAGGCAGCATAAATTCGGGTCTTGTTTTTCTATCCATTCAGCCAGTCTGTGTCTTTGGGTTGGAGCGTTTAATCCATTTACATTTAAGGTAATTATCGATAAGTATGTTCCTATTACCATTTTCTTAATCGTTTTGGGTTTGTTATTGTCTTTTCCTTCTCTTGTGTTTCCTGCCTAGAGAAGTTCCTTTAGCATTTGTTGTAAAGCTGGTTTGGTAGTGCTAAATTCTCTTAGCTTTTGCTTGTCTGTAAAGGTTTTAATTTCTCCTTCGAATCTGAATGAGAACCTTGCTGGGTAGAGTATTCTTAGTTGTGGGTTTTTCCCTTTCATCCCTTTAAATATGTCCTGCCACTCCCTTCTGGCTTGCAGAGTTTCTTCTGAAAGATCAGGTGTTAACCTTGTGGGGATTCTGTTGTATGTTATTTGTTGCTTTTCCTTTGCTGCTTTTAATATTTCTTCTTTGTATTTAATTTTTGACAGTTTGATTAATATGTGTCTTGGTGTGTTTCTCCTTGGATTTATCCTGTATGGGACTCTCTGCACTTCATGGACTTGATTGACTATTTCCTTTCCCATATTAGGGAAGTTTTCAAAAATAATCTCTTCAAATATTTTCTTAGTCCCTTTCTTTTTCTCTTCTTCTTCTGGGACCCTTATAATTCTAATGTTTGTGCATTTAATGTTGCCCCAGAGGTCTCTGAGACTGTCCTCGTTTCTTTTCATTCTTTTTTCTTTATTCTGCTCTGTGGTAGTTATTTCCACTATTTTATCTTCCAGGTCACTTATCCATTCTTCTGCCTCAGTTATTCTGCTATTGATCCCTTCTAGAGAATTTGTAATTTCATTTATTGTGTTGTTCATCATTGTTTGTTTGCTCTTTAGTTCTTCTAGGTCCTTGTTAAATGTTTCTTGTATTTTCTCCCTTCTATTTCCAAGATTTTGGACCATCTTTACTATCATTACTTGAATTCTTTTTTCAGGTAGACTGCCTCTTTCCTCTTCATTTGTTAGGTCTGGTGGGTTTTTACCTTGCTCCTTCATCTGTTGTGTGTTTCTCTGTCTTCTCATTTTGCTTAACTTACTGTGTTTGGGGTCTCCTTTTCACAGGCTGCAGGTTCGTAGTTCCCACTGTTTTTGGTGTCTGCCCCCAGTGGCTAAGGTTGGTTCAATGCTTTGTTTAGGCTTCCTGGTGGAGGGGACTGGTGCCTGTGTTCTGTTAGATGGGTTGGATCTTGTCTCTCTGGTGGGCAGGACTGCGTCTGGTGGTATGTTTTGGGGTGTCTGTGAACCTGCTATGATTTTAGGCAGCCTCTCTGCTAATGGGTTGGGATGTGTTCCTGTCTTGCTAGTTGTTTGGCATGGGGTGTCCAGCACTGGAGCTTGCTGGTCATTGAGTGGAGCTGGGTCTTAGTGTTGAGACAGAGATCTCTGGGAGGGCTCTTGCCAATTGATATTATGAGGGACTGGGAGGTCTCTGGTGGACCAATGTCCTGAACTTGGTCCTCACACCTCAGAGGCTCAGGCCTGATACCCTGCCAGAGCACCAAGACACTGTCAGCCACATGGCTCAGAAGAAAAGGGAGAAAAGAAAAAAATAAGGAAGAAAGAAAGAAAATAAATAAAATAAAGTTATTAAAATAAACAGTTAAAAAAGTATTAAAATTAAAAAGTAATTTAAAAATAGAAGGGAGCAACCAAACCAATAAATAAATCCACCAATTATAACAAGCACTAAAATCTTTACTAAAAAAGACAGACAGACAGACCCTGGGACAAATGGTAAAAGCTAACCTATACAGACAAATCACACAAAGAAGCATACACACTCAGAAAAAGAGAAAAAGGAAAAAAATATATATATAAAAAAAGGAAGAGGGCTTCCCTGGCAGCGCAGTGGTTGAGAGTCCACCTGCTGATGCAGGGGACATGGGTTCGTGCCCCAGTCCAGGAAGATCCCACATGCCGTGGAGCGGCTGGGCCCGTGAGCCATGGCCACTAAGCCTGCACATCCAGAGCCTGTGCTCTGCAATGGGAGAGGCCACAACAGTGAGAGGCCCATGTACCAGGGGAAAAAAAAAAAAAAGGAAGAGAGCAACCATATCAATAAACAAATCTACCAGTTATAATAAGCTCTAAATACTGAACTAAGATAAACATAAAACCAAAAACAAATTAGGCTGTGTTCGCAAAGCCAACCCCAGTCCTCTCCCTGGGATCTGACCTCCGAAGCTAAGCCTCAGCTCCCAGCCCCCACCCACCCCAGTGGGTGAGCAGACAAGCCTCTCAGGCTGGTGAGTACTGGTCGGCAGTGATCCCCTCTGTGCAGGAATCTCTCTGCTTTGCCCTCTGCACCCCTGTTGCTGTGCTCTCCTCTGTGGTTCTGAAGCTTCCCCCCACCCATCCCCCCTTCTCTGCCAGTGAAGGGACTTCCTAGTGCATGGAAACATTTCCTCCTTCACAGCTCCCTCCCAGAGGTGCAGGTCCCTTCCCTATTCTTTTGTTTCTGTTTTTTCTTTTTTCTTTTGCCCTACCCAGGTATGTGGGGAGTTTCTTGCCTTTTGGGAAGTCTGAGGTCTTCTGCCAGCATCAGTAGGTGTTCTGTAGGAATTGTTCCACATGTAGATGTACTTTTGATGTTATCTGTGGGGAGGAAGATGATCTCCATGTCTTACTCCTTGAAGGTCCTCCCAGGAGGTCCTCCCAGGAGTGAGGCTTTTAAATGAAAAAAGATACTTCTTCCTGGCCACACCCACACTCCCAGTTATTTTCTAGCACAGTGATTCTCTCACGCTATCTGGCATCAGAATCCCCTGGACAGCTTATTAAAGCACAGGCTCTTGGACCCCAGCCCCAGAGTTTCCAATTTGCTAGGTCTGGGCTGGGGTGAGAACATACATTTCTAACAAATTTCCAGATGATATTGATGTCACTGGCCCAGGGAACATATTTTGAGAACCACTGAACTAAATAATATCTCCCTGATTTTTCGTAATCAGAGAACCATTGGGACCTGCATAATTTGGATTGGACACCTGAGGACACCATCTCTTATCCAGTGAACTCAACAGTACAGCTTGCCAGCCAATGGTATTAAGGTATCTGAGCACACTTAAGAATCACTGATCTATCAGATCACACTAATTGTTTGTTACCTTGCCCGCTTATATTCCAGCCACACTGGCCTTTTTTTCTACTCTTAAAACCAGCCAAAGACCCTACCTCAAGGTTCTTGTGATTCCTATGGTTTACACTTGGATGTCTGCCCTTCTAGATCTTCATGTATCTGGCTCCTCATCAGTTTAGTTATCACCTCCTCTTTATACAATATATCTATTTATAAAGAAAATCAAGGAGACGGGCTTCCCTGGTGGCGCAGTGGTTGAGAGTCCACCCGCCAATGCAGGGGACACAGGTTCGAGCCCTGGTCCGGGAGGATCCCACATGCCATGAAGCAACTAGACCTGTGTGCTGCAACTACTGAGCCTGTGCTCTAGAGCCACAACTACTGAAGCCCACATGCCTAGAGCCCATGCTCCGCAGCAAGAGAAGCCACTGCAAGGGCCCATGCGCAGCAATAGAGATCCAATGTGGCCAAAAATATTAAAAAATTAAAAAAAAAAAAAAAAAGAAAATCAAGGAGAGATCTTATGTTTTCTTAATATAAATTTCATTATAAACATATTTGCTATTAGCAACTTAAATTATAAATTGCACTTTTTCGATATTTATTTATTTGGCTGCATAGGGTCTTAGTTGCAGCACACGGGACCTTCATTGCGGCCTGCGGAATCTTTCATTGCAGTGTGCGGACTCTTTGTTGTGGCGCCTGGGCTTCTGTCTAGTTGTGGCACGTGGGCTCTCTAGTTGTGGTGTGCAGGCTCTAGAGTGCGTGGGTTCAGTAGTTGCGGTGCATGGGCTTAGTAGCCCTGTGGCATGTGGGATCTTAGTTCCCCAACTAAGGATCAAACCCGTGTCCCCTGCATTGAAAGGTAGATTCTTAACCTCTGGACCACCAGGGAAGTCCCATATTGCTCTTCTTAAATATAAAGAACTCCCCACTCCCCTTAGTCATTCTCCAGCTTATCGCCTTGTTTTAGTTCCTTGATATTGATTATCCAATCTGTAAGCATATCATTTATTCATTAATATATTTACCTGCCTATCTCCTTCCCGCATAAAATGTAAACTCCATGAGTTTGGAGATTTTTGTTAACTCTATTCCAAACATCTCAAAGGGTGCTAGGGATATAGTAAGCACTCAATAAATATTTATCAAATGGATAAACAGACCAAGAAAGAATGAGCCATTTGCATTAGAACCGATATTACTGCTCCACCCAGAGTGAAAGTTTCTCTAATTATGATGCCTACCAAACTATAAGAGGCCCAGCTTTCCTTCCAGAAATGATATCATTTTAGTCCTCCTTTATCCTAGGGTGTGAAGACTTAAAAAGGAAACTCGAGAAAAGAATGTTCTGTAAGGGCAGTGTTGTTTTGTACTAGTTTTCTAAATATAAGTAAACTAACTTCTTAGAGTGACCTAAAACAAAAAATATGCAGGATTATGCTAGTTGCAATGTTACTTAAGCCAAGAACAGACTGTTACAGGGAGTAGAGAGACCACAAAAGAAAACAAAAACTAGTTCACAATGTGAACTGTTCTCTTCAACAGTGATGCTGCCTGCTGACAGAGTTTGTTGTTAACAAGTATTCCATTTTACATCCATATTCAACAAAGAACCGAGCCCTGGTCCCACTGGGTGAGCCTGTGAAATGGTTCTCATGGTCAAACACAGTAGGGAAACGCTGCAAATTCTAGCTTCTTCTTAAAGACTCACAAAGCACATGGGAACAGAATAAAGGTTTTGAGAAATCCTACATTCAAAAGCCTTTGAATTTGTTTCATCCCTGTTTCCTAAATTTTGACTGATCCATGTGTGCAAAATACACTGTGGGAAAAACTACTTGGTGGTCCCCAGTATTGATTTGGTTGCTTGTTTTGTTTACAGTGAATGACAAACTCCTAGTGCGACGGTTAAACAGTACACAAGCTCATTAAGACTGTGCCAGGATCTGGACCTTCACTGAATGAACAGTGGCTGGTTCATTTGACAAGATACTTATTATTCAAGTTTCTAGAATAATCTTCTAGCTCTTTAGCCCTCAAATTGCCTAGGGACTTAATAAGGTTGAATTCCTTCATACCTAGTTTGCAGCTCTTAATCAAAGCCATCAGAGACAAGAAGTTGTTTTTAAAATATCAGAGAATTTGTCACAGCTTTAGGGGAGATATGCATGGAGCAAGGAGAAAGGAAGGTGACATGCCGCCAGTCAGCCTGATCAGCTGTGTCACTCCTGAGGTCAATAGGTGACAAATATTGCTGTGAGACCACCCACACAATCAGATAATTGCTCTCCCCCTCCCCCCACCCAGAGAGGGACTTCTAAGAAACCCACAAATGACCAACTTCATGGAGTTTTCTCTTTAGAGAAGAACATGGTTCTCCTGTAAAGAATGCCAAAAGAATTGGTCTTTTGTCACTTGTGTTTATTTCTCAAGAGGATTTTAAGCCCTTGCAGGTCTACAGTTCAGTGTAACAATAGTGCAGGATGCATTTACTTTTTTTTTTCAAGGGGAAGTCAGCCTTCAAAACAGTGACATCCTGGACAGTTTCCCGAGAGATTGCAAAACTTACACCTGTGGTACTAATAGACATCAATTGCCCTCTGGTGGTGGCCTGCCAACTTAACTCACCAAATAAGCAAGGAGGAGAGCTCTTAAGCCTTTATTCTAGTGGCCATGACATTTGCTTTTAAATAAGTCAAGAAATGCTAAATAATACCTTTTTTTTTTTTTTTTTT
>NW_021703779.1:80617951-80625169 GCF_005190385.1 Monodon monoceros
TGGCGGTACGCGGGGCTCTCATTGTTGTAGCCTCTCCCGTTGCGGAGCACAGGCTCCGGACGCGCAGGCTCAGCAGCCATGGCTCACGGGCCCAGCCGCTCCGCGGCATGTGGGATCTTCCCAAACCGGGGCACGAACCCGCATCCCCTGCATCAGCAGGCGGACTCCCAACCACTGCGCCACCAGGGAAGCCCTAAATAATACCTTTTATCAGTGGGAGATCGATAAACCCTTAGACAATTGAAAAGATTATTCTGAATATTGTTGGCACCTGAGGCTTGAGTTCTGGGATTTATGCTAATTTTGCTTGAAGCTAAAGAGAGTCTCTTATCTCAGGTCTGCTGGTGTGGTTATATTGATGTCTCTAAGGCTTCATTTCATGCAGAGTCCCACATTCTATGGGCTAAATTGATGGTTTGGTCATTCCTTCAAATGTCTGAGGGGACTACTTCCTGCTGTGCTCTGTCAACTTTAACTATTGATTCAGAGATTTCACTCCTTGTTCCGAACTCTTGTTTTTCATGAATGAATCTGATGTTTCCATACATACTAAACATTACATCTCAGATGATGAACAGCACTATCATCTCTAAGTTACCTGGTTCCTCTAGTTTATGGAAAGAAAGGTTGCTACAACATTAATTCCCTTAACCAGAAAAATGTGGATATCTAAATGTTATTAAGACAGGAAGGTTCAGAGGTCCAGTGGTGGATATGAGAGTTCATTCTCATCATTCATGGCAATCAGCATGTACAAGGAAGGTTGCTACAGTGCTTTGGGATTATAAGGTAGGTTCCTGCAATTAAGGAGCTATTGTGAGGGAAAATAATAGTGAGGGGAAGTAAGATCTAGAAACTATAATAAATGGGAGACATAAGACTGTGAAACATGGAGCATTTAAACTGGGCCTCAAAATATAGGTAGAAATGAGGTGTGAAAGGAAAATCAAAATGGAGTCAGTGTTGCTAAGTGAGTTCTCTTAAATGGAGCCAGAAGGCCATTGAGAGTGTGATTTATGCAGGTCTCAGCCCCAATGGAATCTGCACTTTGACCATTTCTTGTCTTAACATAGGCATCCAGAACATCTGCCCAGTGTTCCAGAAACTCAAGATACATATCAGACCCTTACCCTAAAATGAGTCAGGACAGACTATCCCTTAGACACAAATAGTTCCTTTCTTGCATCAGTGTCAATCATTATTCTTGAACAACCTTGTGTGTTTTGCCTTTATAAGCCCCTGACTCTCTCTTCCCTGGAACAGTCTTTTGGTTTTACCTGGATCTGTGTGTGCTGAATTGCAATTCTTAAGACCCCCAAGTATTCTTTGTTCTTTGCAGCCTCAACACTGGTTATTGCTCAACCGAGGGATTGGATGGTTCAGGTGGAGAGTATTATAAGAACACAAGCAGTGTCAATGGGAAAGGATCGACATGAGTGTGTATGCATATGTATCTGTGTGTGTATGTGTGATGTGTAAAGTGCGTGAGTTTGCTTGAAACATAAGTCCACCCAAGGGAGTCATTAGTGACAGGCAAAGCTAGAAAGATGAATTGGAGCCAATTCATGGAGGGCCTTGAATGCCAGACCAAAGAGATTAGGCAGACAATGAAGGTTTCTTAGGAGAAAGTGATATTATCCATTTAATGAATCTGAAAATGTGTCTGGTTGTGATGTGGAGGGAAACTGAAGTTTAATAAAACACTAAGACAGGTAGACTACCTAAGTGGTTATTGCAGGGAAAACTATAGAGAAAGAATTGAAATGTAATCCCATAGCAATTAAAATATAACCTGAATACCAACATGCAACATGTCACAATTGCCTCTTCCAGCTTAGCACCCTCTATGTGGATGACTTATGAAGACCTAAAGCAAAATTATGATGCTTTGCGAGCTTATTTTTTAGAATGCAAAAGTGATTAATCACATGCATAAAAACTACCATTTCATTTCATAAATTTTACTGCTTGGAACATTAATAATGGAGGGCATATAAAGAACTGAAATTAAGCATCTTTACTACACGATGTTAAGGATGCATGTGGTATCTTCCAAATGTTAAAAAAAATAAAGAAACCATTTTTTTCAGACTTCAAATCTAGCATTTTTCTGTGACCCAAGTCATGAATAAAAACATAAAAACAGTCCTAAGTACTGCTGTTCCACTTTATTTGATGGAAAAATCAGTTAAACTCTAAAGCTTGCTCTTGAAACAAAGAAAAAAATGAAAAGAAAAAGAAAGGCACGAAATATGTTTCTATTGTGCAGCAAGGCAGCTACACAATGCTGAAGAAAAAAAGAATAACTTTAATATAAAAGCCTCGGATTCTGGCAAGCTTTGGATTATTCATAATGTTTGGTTCTGAGGGTCATAGATTGAACCGTATGTCAGTAACAGCATGCGGAATGCCATTTTATTCAAGCCTAAACAAAAATCCTCAAAATAATTACTTTCAAGTCTTCTTTGTTCCTTTTGCCTTTTGCTCCTTGGCTTTTTTTTTTTTTTTTTTTGCTTTTTTTAAAACCAATTTGGTAAATATGGAGTATATGTTGAGTCTAGTCAACAGAAGGTATTTTCAGAACATAGTTCTTAGAAGTGATAATAAACAAGGCAATGTGTGTCAACTGAAAGAAAAAGGCACAACGTAAAAGTTGTGAGTTAAGTTTTATTCCGGGACCTTACTGAGAACTATAGTCTGGGAGACAACCTCTCAGGCAGCTCAGAGGAACTGCTCCAGAGAGGTAAGGGAGGAGCCGGGATATATATGAATATTTTTGCTAGGAAAAAAAAAAAAAACATGTAGTTGAACATCAAAAGATTACTGCTAATCACAAAGAAGTCTCAAGTTAATGATTTTAGTGATTTTCTATGTATGGGAAGATGCAGGAATCTGGGGGTCATTGAAATTATTCCTTAGATATGCATCTTAACTATCTTGGGGCCAGTATATCCAAAACACAGAATGCTTCCTGTTTTTCTCCATCCTGAACTTCCCTCAGGGTGCACTGTCAGTGGGTGACTGCAGTGGTTAATGACTTGATCCTTGTAGAACCAGAATGGTGGGCAACATTCTTTTCTCTACACATGGTATATAAAAATAACATAAGAAGAGGAAAATAAACATCGTTTTAAAATTCTGGCATCTTTGTATGTTTATTTAACAGCATCCACTTTAAGAATCAAGTATTATCATTGTCTTTTGCTTTCCTGTTATGATTTTCAGCTCAATAAATTCCTGCTTCCTGATTTTGTCATACTAGGAATTCTGCTGCACTCACTCATCAGATCTGTTTTTTGGCAGCTGTATCCTCTCTCCATCTCTAAGGGCATATTATCAAATTCTTCAAACTGCCTCGGGGTGCCTTGTGACTTTTCAGACAGTTTGGGCAACTCAGTGGGACATTTAACCATTCCAATAGCTATACCAGAGGAGAACAAATTGTACCCTTATTTTCTGTCTGGAGGTTAGCATTACCAAAGTTATTGTGTCTACATTTTCTTCTGTGGATGTTTAACTATATTTTCCATGTTCACTAGATCCCTTTCCCCAAATTATTCCAAGCTCAGGGGCTAATGTTCTTTTTCAGTGAAAAAGAAGCAAGATATCCTTCATGAAGGAGCAGGTCCTACCCTTTTTGTTGGGTTTTCCAGTAGTGGGAATGAGTTGTGCTGCATGGTCCCACATGTCTCTGCATATCTATCTAGACGCTAAAACATGAGCTCTCCCACCCAAATGGAAATACAGTTGCATTTCTTATTTTTTTCATACAAATTTGTTCAACAAACATTTGTTGAGCAACTACTGTATACAACAGACTACATGCTATAGAGAGGATACAATGATAAATGGGCCACAGCCCCTTGCCCTCAAGAAGCTTCTAGTTTTTCAGGACACAAAGGAGAGGAGTACAAGTTAAGTGTACAAATAACTGCAATACAAGGTAGAGTATGATGAGGGCAATAAGGAAATGTTCTAGAGAGGGGCAGATTATAAACAGTGACTGGATCAGGGAAGGATTCAGGAAGAAGTAGCAGTGGAGCTATGGAATTTAATAGAGAGGGTCTCAACAGGCAGAGATAAGGGAGGAAATAATCCTGGTAGAGGTAACAGCACTCACAAAGGTGTGGAGGCAGGAAAACACATAGCAAGTTTGGAGAAAGGCAAGTAATCCAGTTTGATGGGTCATAGAGTGGACATCCTTGGAAAGTGAACAGTAAAACTGAAAAAGTGGGTGGAGGCCACATCAAGGAGGATATCAGCTAGATGTAGAAGTTCAGAGTTTATTTAGTGCACAAGAGAGAAAGCAATGAAAGCCTTTAAGAAGGAAAATGACTTGCATCTATTTGCACCTTTCCACATTCCAAAAAGCACTTGATGAAACCAACAAAAATAAACATCACGTAATAAGATAAAAATGTGTAAAGAGACCAAGTAAACAGTCAAATGACATCAGGAGTAGTTAGTGCACAAAACATGTGTAAAGAAGATCCTGCACAGTTATTAACAGTAGGGCTCACAGTCAGCCTTGGGTTTCCAATTTGCCAGAGTAATGGCAGAGATGTAACATGTGGGCCAAGGGCACGATCAAAGCTGTGCTTCATAAAGGTCAATCTAGCAGTGGCATGAAGGATGGATTGGCATGTGGACAATGTCAGCAGACGGTAGACTGATTAGGAAGTTATTACAATATCAAGGGTCTCAACAAGGTGATAAAAAGAGAGTTTCCTATGGAATTTTGTACTCCCTTAATACAAGTCTGGTAAAGAAGATAAACTATTGCTCTAATATATCTATG
This sequence comes from Monodon monoceros, assembly GCF_005190385.1. Classification (NCBI taxonomy): domain Eukaryota; kingdom Metazoa; phylum Chordata; class Mammalia; order Artiodactyla; family Monodontidae; genus Monodon; species Monodon monoceros. Next base: position 80,622,750 of record NW_021703779.1, read on the forward strand.
GCCCAGAACATGTTGCCAATGACAAACCCCAAAGATGTATATAAAACTAATTTGGTGCTATTTTCTGTCTGCTAGAGGTGTTTTCCTTAGGATGTGTATGTTGTGCAATTCATTTCTTTCAAGAGATTCTTCTTTAAGTGTCCCCAGGCGTTCGGCAGATTCAAGTCCTCCGTGTCCTCTGTGTGCTACAGTGACATCTTTAACTGTGAGACTGTGTGGTACATTTCAGAGTAGATTTCCCTTTTGCAGTCTGAACACTGGTAAGGTATTTAAGAGTAAATGTTCACTTAATAACATGTTTCTTTCAAAATAAATAAAGACTGCTTTTTTCTCCTTTGTGTGATTGTTCAGTTTCAATATGATGATACGTGATGCTAGTAGCAGGGAAAAGAGCTTGCAAAGGCAACTGCAGCTCCAAAAAAAAAAATGATACAGATTTTTGATACAGATTCATTTCATTTTAGAAGGCCTGACCAAGGCAGCAAGATTTATTTGAATAGCAGCAGCTGAGTCCTGTGGTGAGAGTAAGTTATTCCCTGCTGGGTCTAAATTATTCAGAAGCAGGGGTAAGTAGAGAGGGGGAGTAATTATCTCTACCAATGGGACATGCTAACCTTTTCAAGCAAGGTATCATTCTAAGCACGCGCGCGCACACACACACAGGCGCACACAGATAGGTACGTATATTTCAAAGTGTACTCTATATATTTTCAACCACACTCTTTTCATAACATACTAAAAAGGACTCCCTCTTATCTTACCTGCACCTTCCTCCATCATTCCACTCTTCTCTCCTTTCTTCCTACCATTTTCCCTCCTGACCAAATAGCCTGCAAAAAGAATTGCTCTCAAATAGCTCTATTAGGTCCACAGCTCTTTATTTCTGGTTAGTTACTGCTCAGATGTTTTCATTGTATTTTGTATTATATAATATGAGAAAGAGACAGAGACAGAGAAGGAGAGAGAGAAGTTTTGTGTTAGTTATAAAGCGTAATCCTCCAGCAGTGCTTCTCCAACATCAGAATCACCTACAGAGCTTGGTACAACACGATTGCTGGACACACTCCAGAATTTCTGATTCAATAGAACTAAGTAGGACTTGAAAATGTGAATTTCTAACAACATCTCAGGTGATGCTGATGCTTTGAGAACCCCTGCAATGAAATATTATTAATAATGTTAAAGCTGCCCTGAGGCTTCTTTCTAATTCCATACCCCTCTCTCCCCTTAAGAGGTCATTACTATTCTGATTTAAAAAAATCATTTCCTTATTTTTTAAAAAGTGTCAGAAGGAGGGGCGACGAGGGGAAGATGGTGGAAGAGTAAGATGCGGAGATCACCTTCCTCCCCACAGATACACCAGAAATACATCTACACGTGCAACAACTCCTACAGAACACCTACTGAACACTGGCAGAAGACCTCAGACCTCCCAAAAGGCAAGAAACTCCCCACGTACCTGGGTAGGGCAAAAGAAAAAAAGAAAATACAGAGACAAAAGAATAGGGACAGGACCTGCACCAGTGGGAGGTAGCTGTGAAGGAGGAAAGGTTTCCACACACTAGGAAGCCCCTTCGCTGGCGGAGACTGCGGGTGGCAGAGGGGGAAAGCTTCAGAGCCTCAGAGGAGAGCGCAGCAGCAGGGGTGCAGAGAGCAAAGCGGAGAGATTCCCGCACAGAGGATCTGTGCAGACCAGCACTCACCAGCCCGAGAGGCTTGTCTGCTCACCCGCCGGGGCGGGAGGGGCTGGGAGCTGAGGCTGGGGCTTCAGTCTGAGCACAGGGAGAGGACTGGGGTTGGCAGCGTGAACACAGCCTGAAGGGGTTAGTGCACCACGGCTAGCCGGGAGGCAGTCCGGGAAAAGGTCTGGAGCTGCTGAAGAGGCAAGAGACTTCTTCTTCCCTCTTTGTTTCCTGGTGTGTGAGGAGAGGGGATTAAGAGCGCTGCTTAAAGGAGCTCCAGAGACGGGCGCGAGCCGCAGCTAAAAGTGCAGACCCCAGAGACGGGCAGGAGATGCTAAGGCTGCTGCCGTTGCCACCAAGAAGCCTGTGTGCGAGCACAGGTCACTCTCCACACCTCCCTTCCGAGGAAGCTGTGCAGCCCGCCACTGCCAGGTTCCCGGGATCCAGGGACAACTTCCCCAGGAGAATGCACGGCGAGCCTCAGGCTGGTGCAACGTCACGCTGCCCTCTGCCGCTGCAGGCTCGCCCCGCACTCCATGCCCCTCCCTCCCCCAGGCCTGAGTGAGCCAGAGCCCCCGAATCAGTGGCTCCTTTAACCCTGTCCTGTCTGAGCGAAGAACAGACGCCCTCCAGCGACCTACACGCAGAGGTGGGGCCAAATCCAAAGCTGAGCCCCTGGGAGCTGTGAGAACAAAGAAGAGAAAGGGAAATCTCTCCCAGCAGCCTCAGAAGCAGTGG
>NW_021703779.1:80635169-80721783 GCF_005190385.1 Monodon monoceros
ATATACCCTGAGAAAACCAAAATTCAAAAAGAGTCATGTACCAAAATGTTCATCGCAGCTCTATTTACAATAGCCCGGAGATGGAAACAACCTAAGTGCCCATCAATGGATGAATGTATAAAGAAGATGTGGCACATATATACAATGGAATATTACTCAGCCATAAAAAGAAATGAAATTGAGCTATTTGTAATGAGGTGGATAGACCTAGAGTCTGTCATACAGAGTGAAGTAAGTCAGAAAGAAAAAGACAAATACCGTATGCTAACACATATATATGGAATTTAAGGGAAAAAACATGTCATGAAGAACCTAGGGGTAAGACAGGAATAAAAACACAGACCTACTGGAGAATGGACTTGAGGATATGGGGAGGGGGAAGGGTGAGCTGTGACAGGGCGAGAGAGAGTCATGGACATATATACACTACCAAACGTAAGGTAGATAGCTAGTGGGAAGCAGCCGCATGGCACAGGGATATTGGCTCGGTGCTTTGTGACCACCTGGAGGGGTGGGATAGGGAGGGTGGGAGGGGGGGAGACGCAAGAGGGAAGAGATATGAGAACATATGGATATGTATAACTGATTCACTTTGTTATAAAGCAGAAACTAACACACCATTGTAAAGCAATTATACCCCAATAAAGATGTTAAAAAAAAAAAGTGTCAGAAAGAGAAAAACAAATGCTGTATGCTAACACATATATATGGAACCTAAAAAAAAAAAAAAAGGTTATGAAGAACCTAGGGACAGGACTGGAATAAAGATGCAGACGTAGAGAATGGACTTGAGGACACGGGGAGGGGGAAGGGTAAGCTGGGGTGAAGTGAGAGATTGGCATGGACATATATACACTACTGAACGTAAAACCGATAGCAAGTGGGAAGCAGCTGCATAGCACAGGGAGATCATCTCCGTGCTTTGTGACCACCTAGAGGTGTGGGATAGGGAGGGTGGGAGGGAGACACAAGAGGGAGGAGATATGGCGATATACGTATATGCATAGCTGATTCACTTCTTCGTATAGCAGAAACTAAGACAGCATTGTAAAGCATTTATACTCCAATAGAGATGTGAAAAAAAAATAAGAATATAAATATTCCAATTTTGTCACTTATATATGTACCCCTAAACTGCAATAAAGAAATAGTGGTATAGCCAAACAATAGAATATTACATAGCAGTGAAAATGAATGAACTACAAGTACACAGAATAATGTGATGAATCTTAGAAACATAATTCCATGTGAAAAACTGTTGCTGAAGATTACATGTAGTAATTTAGCATTTTAAAATACTCCAATGCTTTTCATTCCCTGTTCTGGTTGATGATGTCCCCAGAAAAGCCTTTATAGTTGTTCACAAGTATATTGAATATACAATACAACTTCCTTTTAAGGATCTCTATGCAAATCACACCTTCTTATTTAATCTAAATGTTGTAAGGTAGGTAGGAAAAGACATTTCCTTTTATATTTTAACAAATAAATGTGAAGTACAAAAAGGAGTCATCTAATGGGAATGTTTTTGGAAAAATAAAGCCTAAAATTCCAGATTCTTGGAGACTTTTATTGAGGGCAATTGATTTTAGATCCACAAGCAGTAGGAGAGCATAATAAATTTTAAAAGTTCTGGCTAGGATTTAGAAGAGGGAGATTCCAGTCCTGATTCTTCTCCAGACAAGTCAATTCATTCCTCTGTGTTTGATCCCTTATCTACAAAATGGTGAGGTTCATAGTTTAGAAACCATGCTCAAAGGAGCCCTAGGGATTCCTCACAGATGTTTCTGGAACTGCATCAGGCAATGAGGAAGATGTGCAGGTGTAGGGAGCAAGGATGATAATGTTTAAGGCTCAGGACCTTCTCTCCACCTCTTCCATCTGAGCCATTGAACTCTCTGATTTGCATATGCTAGACTTCTAGAAAGAATTCATTTGGAGAACTGGTTCTGATGATTAAAAAATAAAAGTTTGAAAATCACAGAAGTAAGAGATTTGTAAATGCCCTTCCAGCTTTACTGGATCCTTCTATTCCAAACCTTTGCCAACTTTCTCAAAGTTATCTGTACCACCACTACTGTCACAAAAACTCCCTTTTATCTCAGCCTTGCTTTTTTCTTTAAAGAGAATAAAATATCAACTCCCTCAACTTTCCATCTCAACACCCCAAAACCTATTTATTACTCTACACCCTACAGTCTTTAATGCAGTCAATGAAGAAAGGTCTCACTTCTCAGCTTCAATACAAATCTTTCCATCCCTGTTCTTGACCCCATTCCCTACAATTCTTAAGACCTTGCCTGTTTGTTATTCTCATTCATATTCTCTCTCTCTGTCTGTCTGTCTCTCGTTCTCCTCACCATCTCCTCTCTTTCTCATTTTCAAGATATTTCTCACAGGCTACAAACATGCTCAAGAATCTCTCCTAAAAATAAACAAAGCAAAAATCCTGCCTAGAGCCTGCATCATCCTCTAGTTACTGGTCCCCTCTCCTTTCCTCTAGAAGAGTCTGGCATTGTTGTTTCCAATTTTTTCCTATTTCATCACTTCTCAATCTACTATAGTTTGCCTTTTGCTCCCACCATTGCAATGAAAATGTTCTGGAAAATCCTCCACCAATGGTCATCTAACTTCTCTATCTTTGCATCATTTAGTACTTGTTCTATGTTGGCTCAGTACCCTTAGCAACTTCTTTGCCACCCTCCACCTCAGCTGCAGGTGTTGTATGAAAGGCCCTGGTGGCGCTGCCCCAGCCCTCAGGGAACCTCCCCATGTGACGTCATCTATAGTATTACACTCTGATCGCTGCCCTTGGTTTGTCATAATCATTGTCTCATGCTCAGATTCTCTCTCTTTGCCTCGCACCTTCAAATTGACCTTTCAGTTGGGATTATCTGAGTCTCTACTATTTCACTTTCATCCTTCGACACTGCTTCTCAGATCACTTTGAGCTCCGTGCTCTGCAGTCCATGGAACACTTCAGCCCAAACCCACACACACTCGGTGCAGGCATCTAGGAACACAGCATGCTGGTTCCTGGTTTGTTCAGAGGTGATGAGGGGCATAGATCCAAGGAGCTTGTATTTCTTCTCATGCTGCAAGTTCTGCCTAGGTGATAGTATCCTCTCTCTTTGAGTTCAACTACAACCTCTGTGCTGATAATTTTCAGTCTTCTTACTTCAGATTCAGAACTTATGTATCACAATTGCAGCAAGATATTGCCACTTGGGGATCCAATAGTTACTTCAGACTCAATATGCCCAAACTAAAGTCATCATCTTCCCTCTAATACTTGAGGCTTCTCCTGACTTCCCTATTTCAATGAATGATACCCCCTTCTAACCCATCATTCACATTGATGTCAAAGTTGTCTTGTAATAAAGCAGAATGAAAGAAGTAGAGGTACACAACTGACACAGAGTTGAGATCGTAGATATCTCTATGTCCCCTATTTATGCTGCTCATCCCTGTGAATCCCCATGAATCGAGCTGGAAGTTAAAGCTAAGTAATCAGTGATGTTATTAATTATTTTTTGCTTACTTTGTGTAATAGTAAAGTAATTCATAAATGTATAACTGAATCACCTGCATGGGTATCTAGAGCATTCAGAACAGAGGAAACAGTTAAGTGCAAAGGCCCTGAGGTGGGAAATTAATTAGCAGGTTTGAGGACAGCTAGAAGATCCGTGTGGCTACTTGATCACATTACCTTCATTTGCATTAATTCCTTCTAGAAATCTTCATTGATGATCTACTATGTTTTAAGCACTGTTCTGGAGAATAGGGATGAAAGCCATGGTCTCTGCCTTCATGGAGCTAACAGAAACTGTAACGAAGTCCTTTTTCTCTACTTAAATTAGAAAGAAGGAAAAAGTATACTGTAGAATTTGGACTCCTGTAATGTACAAGGTCAGCCAGACACTTCCATGAACCTTGTTCTAATGTTTATACATCAAATTCAAGATCCACTCATTCATTAACTTATACATTCAACACAGTCACAGCTACTAAAAAGTTTAAAGATGGTTACCAAAAAGAAAATATAAATAAATACTTAATGCTATTTTAAAATAAAATTGCTACATTATGATAGCAAAGTATGCATATTGGTAACCAAGTTTGGAAAGGATAAGAAGAAATTGGAGGATGTCTTTTAGAGACCTAACATTTTTTTTATTTTATGATGAAGTACAAACATAATAAAAGAGATAGAAAAGAAGTCCCACAACAAAAAGAACAAGAGGAAAGGGTATTGGAAGTAAGATATTAGAAGAACCCCTTCATATTGAGAGTGACAAATATTAGAGTTGGCCATGGAAGCCTCGGTCTCCTGGTTTCCTTAAGAAAAGGCAAACTATCTGTCATGAATGAAATAGACACTGATGTGCATGAAGAAAACATAGATTCATCAGGTTATTCATTCATGCAAACAACATTGATCAACTGTGTAGTAAGTACGTGCCACTCTGCCCAGCCTCTGGGGAATAAAAATGATAAGGAAGCTATGCTCACAGTCCTGAAAGTGCTTGTGAGGAGACAAGACAAATACACAAAAAGAATGATCAGATGCAAGAAAAAATCAGTCCAAGAAGGCACTATTTTCCGTCATCTAGCTCTTAACAAATTTTTAGTCAGATAACGTCCATGAAGGACATTCCATTAATACTACACTTAGAAAAAAATTAATAAAGGTAATGGGGAGGGGGTTACAGTCAGCATCCCTCACCTCACTTATTCCACATCTAATTCTCTAATCCTCTAATCCTTTCTCTTTCCTTTGAGTGTATTCCATACAGGGGCCAGAACAGAGAAGTCACCTTTAGGAATTTTCAATCTATCAGTATGGCTGCGTTCATTCTGAAGAACTTTTTTCTACACGTTATCCAGCAGCTGATGAAATAGATTGAAAATATATAATGTCTCATGGGGGGGGTCTAAATTCTGTATGGCCAATATCTATAGTAAGAGTGAATGGTATTCAATATTCTTCGCGAAGAATTCCCAATTAGCTCACCCAGTTGAGTGCTACAAACTGATGCAAATAAGGTTGGTAAATAACCTATGTTGTGAGAGGAACTTTTGCAATGCCTAAGCTATTCCACATGAGCACAGAAGCACCTGAAATCTACTATATTATAGCTACGTGTTTTGCTTTTCATTCCATGCAGTTATTTCCTCCAGAAAGTCACCTTGCTGGTTATATTTTGTTGAATCTAGATACCCATCTAAGTGGAAGTTTCCAAAGACCACAAAACTGATAGAGGGAAAAGGTGAGGCTGGGTAACAAAGGAAAGCTAGCCAGTGATGAAATTTAAAATATGTCATGGGGTGTGAATTACTATACATAGATAATCAGAAACTGATTGTATCTTCCAAAATCCCTTTCATTCCTGGGCTTCCATAGCAGCTGTATATTTCTGTATCCTCCTCTACTCTGTACCACCAACCATAATTAACCAAAATAATTGTTATAGCCCTTCATTTATATCAGCAGATACCGTTATACTAATTATCCAAAAAAATCTGGTGCTAGTTTGATCACAACCTCTTCAGTTAGAGTGATTATTTTCTACATTTTGGATATGTTCCTTTTAAGATATTACTATATCCCTAATGTTTGAAGCCTTCATTGATGCATTTTCAAAGTTATTTGAAAGTTATTTAAAAGTCATTTAAAAAGGAATTCATATCTCCATGAACTTACCAATGCGAACCAATGATTTACATAATAAACAATATATCAAAGTGTACAAGTCACAGAACTTCTATATAATGTTTCTACCAAGGAAAAATAACTTCCACACTTTTTATTGGATGCTAAATAGTTTTTCAAATACCCTTTGCCAATATAGAGGCTACCCAAGAACATTGATGAACATGTTGTTCCGATCATTTCTATTAAGCTCCTATAGTATACATAGCCATTTTCTAGACACTATAGAAAATGCAAAACCTAAAAGAGAGAGAATGCCTTATTTAGAATGAGATCTAAGATAGACAATGTAAAAGAAAAGAATAAAAATATCTGATAACGCTTTCAAATTGTATGTAAGATGCTTCGGGATGCAAACAAAAGGAGAAATCAACTGGGATAATGATAATTAGGGAAACTCCTTGAAGTAGATGACTGTTGAGCTGGCTTTTTCCTTATTTGAGAAAATCTGGTCCAATCGTTTTTGAAAAAGTAAACTTTCAGCTTGGTGTGATTTGGGAACTGGGTGAAAACAACTGAATCTGTTCTTTTATAAGAAAAAAGAGGGACAGAAGAGATCCATCACCTCTGCAAGGGGAAGAAAAACTATACTTCATCTTTAGGCACGCCCTCTTCTCCGAAATATAATTCATATCTTCCGCCACAAATAGTCTGTTTTGCCTTGCATTGTTCTACTGAATGATGGAATAAGATGATGAACATTTCATCTGAGGATGCAGAACAGCGACAGGTTAGGTTATACATTGAGGTTATTGGGATACAAATGTGATTGCTCAGGGCACCCTTTTCAGGAAAAGAAAACTGATGATCTTTTATATTTCTTGTAGGAAGCAGCAATTTTGAACACATAAGTCTTCGCCAGCCCTAGTCAAAAGACACAGGGTCCCATTACAAAAAATAAAGTTTCTTGCCCAGTTCTTCTGGGGTCTGTTAACAAAGAAGATTCATCTCTGGCCTCGGCACACTGCTCCACTTTGAAGGTCTTTGAAAAAATGATTCTACGTGATGTTCTTGACATTTCACAGAGAAAAAGTCACGCAGCTGATTCAACCAACTATTTAATAATTAGAGCTGACTTGTTAGTCACTGTAAGATATGATTATGTCCAAAGGAATAGTTACCTTTCTGACAAACAATGACAATCTGCATTTATTTAAAATCAGAGCCACAGATCTGCTGTCCTTGGTATTATAGCAGGATTTTTCTTTGCTCCATCTTTATCCAGAGCCAGATTCCCCAAATTTAGAGAGAAGCTTAGACTCTGAGCCAAAACATTATTTTTGAATTGCCAGAAGCTGCCTGTTAATTTTTCCCATGTACTTATAAATTCAATTAAAAGCTGAAGCTTAGATCAAATTAAAATGACTTGCTTCGTTATCAAACATTCAGCCATCCAGCTGTTCACAATATTAACATTAATACATTTCATGTACAATAGTATTTTCTAATGTTCTCTGTAGGTTCCCTCACGTCTGTAGTCAATTAATTATTTGTTATTCATGTGTTTATGGCAGCCTGGCTTCCTGTTTCCACTACCTCTTCCGCTCCCACAAAGCCCTAAAACACTTAAATCCTGACATTCATGAATCATAACTAAATGCAATATCCTTTCTTTTCTTTTCTCCGGAAACAGGTCTCATACTAGAAGGGAGTGAAGTCTAACATCTCTAAAAACCTTAAATAGAATTCTTCGCCATTATCAAACTTTATGACCACAGTCTATCTACCAATATATGTCTATCATGGCAGATAACTGGCATCTTGACAAAAATTGTAGCACCAAATGTGAATAAGGAGATGGCAAGATATGCTGCTTCCTTGAGCTGAAGATTGAAAAGAAGTAGTGGTGATTGAAGTAACTGCAAAGCATCGTGTTTTTATTTTCAGAAGGATTAAAAATGAGTGCTTTGATTGAAATCTGAGGATGTATGCCGACCTGGTAGAAAGAGCCATCCCATTCAGTCAGTAACCATTATTAATGCACAGTAAAGTACTATTGCTGAGACAGACCCATACAGGTAGGAAAATTAATAAAAAATGAATGAAGTTATTACCAACACACAGGCAAAGCAGATTCAGTGACCAGCAAAATTCAATGAGGTGAAAAAAGAGTATCTTGGAAACAGCACAATTTCAGGTACTTCTCTTGCTCATAGTAATACTTTCCTGAACTGCTATATATCTGTAGCTTCCTGGATCACCTGAGTCCTTATGAACCTGCCATGGAATTTCAGGCTATCTTTATTTATTTAATTATTTTTTTAACCATCTTTATTGGGGTATAATTGCTTTACAGTGGTGTGTTAGTTTCTACTTTATAACAAAGTGACTCAGCTATACCTATACATATATCCCCATATCTCCTCCCTCTTGCATCTCCCTCCCACCGTCCCTATCCCACACCTCTAGGTGGTCACAAAGCACCGAGCTGATCTCCCCATGCTATGCAGCTGCTTCCCATTAGCTATCTATTTTACACTTGGTAGTGTGTGTAAGTCAATGCTACTCTCTCACTTGGTCCCAGCTTACCCTTCCCCCTCCCCATGTCCTCAAGTCCATTCTCTACATCTGCGTCTTTATTCCTGTCCTGCCCCTAGGTTCTTCAGAACCTTTTTTTTTTTTTTAGATTCCATATATATGTGTTAGCATACAGTATTTGTTTTTCTTTCTGACTTATTTCACTCTGTAGGACAGTCTCTAGGTCCATCCACCTCACTACAAATAACTCAATTTCGTTCTTTTTATGGCTGAGTAATATTCCATTGTATATATGTGCCACATCTTCTTTATCCATTCATCTGTCGTTGGACACATAGGTTGCTTCCATGTCCTAGATATTGTACGTAGAGCTGCAATGAACATTGTGGTACATGACTTATTGAATTATGGTTTTCTCAGGATATATGCCCAGTAGTGGGATCGCTGGGTCATATGGTAGGTCTATTTTTAGTTTTTTAAGGAACCTCCATACTGTTCTCCATAGTGGCTGTATCAATTTACATTCCCACCAACAGTGCAAGAGTGTTCCCTTTTCTCCACACCCTCTCCAGCATTTATTGTTTCTAGATTTTTCTATGATGGCCATTCTGACCGGTGTGAGGTGATACCTCATTGTAGATTTGATTTGCATTTCTCTAATGATTAGTGATGCTGAGCATCCTTTCATGGGTTTGTTGGCAATCTGTATATCTTCTTTGGAGATATGTCGATTTAGGTCTTCTGCCCATTTTTGGATTGGGTTGTTTGTTTTTTAGATATTGAGCTGCATGAGCTGCTTGTATATATTGGAGATTAATCCTTTGTCCGTTGCTTCGCTTGCAAATATTTTCTCCCATTCTGAGGGTTGTCTTTTCGTCTTGTTCATGGTTTCCTTTGCTATGCAAAAGCTTTTAAATTTCATTAGGTCCCATTTGTTTATTTATTTTTTTATTTCCATTTCTCTAGGAGGTGGGTCAAAAAGATCTTGCTATGATTTATGTCATAGAGTGTTCTGCCTATGTTTTCCTCTAAGAGTTTTATAGTGTCTGGACTTACATTTAGGTCTTTAGTACTTGTTTCAGACTAACATACTATTCCTGTCCCAACAACTACACATCTGCATGTACTTTACTAGCCTCAGTCATCACCCCTTTAGCTACATAAATGTCATGCCCATTCTAAAGAATCCACACACACTCATACTCAACAGAGAACAAATTAGCATGGGAAGAAACAGGGAAAAGGACATTTCAGACAAGGGGAACAGCATGAGCAGAGACATGAAGCACAAAATACCATGCTCTAGAGAACTGCAATCATAGCCAGAAGAGCAAGTATAAGTTGAGGTTTATCAAGGGAAGAGGAATCTTCATGGCTTTCAGTTATGTGCCACATGATCAAAAGTGCAGATTACACAAATATTTTAAGGCAATAGGGAGTCAGGGAGTCCATGCTTGGCCTATGAGTATTAAAGATGATTAATATATGTCAAGTGAATGTAGCATCTTTATCCATACCTAATTGCACTTTTGTCAATAAATTTTCATAATGTCCCAGTCACAACAGGTGATATCAGTGTTATTAAACTTCTGGTTTCAAAGTTATATAATTAATTACATTAATCTTTTCTTATTTATTAACTGACCCAAGCTTTCTAATATGGTGTCTCTCAAAGTATCAGCTCTAGACACCTACATCAGAAGCCTCACTTGATGCTTGTTAACATGCAGATTCCTGTAACTCGGGCCAGATTTGCTGAATCAGAGTGCCGGCTAGGAATCTGAATTTTGACAAACATCCCCAGCTGATTCTGATGCACAACGAACTCTAACCACGTCATAGCATGACACCTATCTGTGGTGAATTAGACTAGAGTAACTGCTGACAGAAAGTTAGTACATACTGGCTTTTGTCTGCTGAATGCGCTGTCAGTGTTTGTCTAGGCATATTCCTTGGAGCCCTGCTCACTGGAGATGCTCTAGAACAAAATTTCTGTGGTCAAATGCATTTCTGATACCACCAAATTATATGTTTTTATTAGAGAGTCCCAGTGACTATTAACATATTAAAGGTTCTGAGAAGTCCTGCATTAAAGGAAAAACTTTAACCCAGCACTTCCCAAATTTATTTGACTACGAAACCCTTTATTATCATAAACCTATTACTATACAGTAGAATGAGTATGCTAATGTGAGTATACTTCTAAAATAATGCTCTAATGTTTCACTGTTAAATATGGAGTTGGTATTTATCATATTATCGAATTACTTTCCATTTCCAGTTTATTAAGATTTTTAAAATTCAGGGGTATATTGGGATATATTTAAAAATCAGGGATATAACTGATGGTGGTGAAGGGTCAGTGCACTGATGAAAACTAACATACATTGAAATTATGTGTGGTTTTTCAATAAATTGTTCTATTTATTAACTTGTTATTTATGATCTAAATATCTTTATAATAAGAAATCCACCAACAAAACTTAGTTGACAGGACTTCCCTGGTGGCGTAGTGGTTAAGAATCCACCTGCCAGTGCAGGGGACATGGGTTCAAGCCCTGGTCCGGGAAGATCCCACATGCCGCGGAACAACTAAGCCCATGCACCACAACTACTGAGCCTGAACTCTAGAGCCAGAGAGCCTCTACTGAAGCCCATGTTCCACAGCTACTGAAGCCCGTGCACCTAGAGCCCGTGCTCCACAACAAGAGAAGCCACCGCAGTGAGAAGCCTGTGCACCACAACAAAGAGTAGCCCCCGCTCGCTGCAACTGGAGAAAGCCTGCACGCAGCAACGAAGACCCAATGTAACTAAAAGTAAATTAAAAAAAAAAAAAAAACTTAGTTGACAAATTGTGAGTTGGAAAACAGGGTAAAACATACCTCAGTTCTCCTGTTAGAATGTTAAAAAACTTTGGTTAGATAACTAAGTGAGAAATCATTTGGAGGCATTAGCAGATCAAACATAACTTGCAAAGCAAACTTTAGCAGTTGTAGTTCAGATGGTTTTCAATGATTGCCTCGTTATAACGTGGCATCTCCCTTCTTGTCACACACATGATGTGCTCTCCGTTATCTGGACGTGGGTTCAATGCAGTGTGGATTTATTTGTGAGATTCTGAGCACATCTTCATCACCTCACACCAGAGTACTGAACAGCTCCCCCCCAACCCCAGGACACTGGAAACACACTAAGAACATCTGACTCTGTCGCCTCAGATTTTACCCAAGCAGCCTTCCTTCTACCTATTTACAAATTAGAGCCCAGAGAGCAAACTTTCACCTTTATAGAAATAATGCTTCCAGAAGGTACAGTTTACTATACTTATGTGTCAACTCACTTGACCCTACTGAGACCACTTTTACCTGTTTTTCTATCATAACTTTCGTATTCCCTTGGGAACCTCTAACTTCTCTATAGAGCTTTAAATAAAATCAAGCCCATTTAGGAATGTACAGACATGGAATCTTTTTAAACCTGGGAACGAGTATGATACAAGCAGTAATAATATAAGGTAGAGATCATTTGCTTTAAAGACTGTATCAAATATTATAGAATGTCCCATTGTGAAAAGCAGTTTAGCACAGAATTAGCAATCAAAGCTTTTTGCCAGTCTCCTTAGCAGCTGTTTAAACGTGTTCAGAACCTCAGCATGAGAAAGGCTGCAGCAACTGTAAACTACAGTGGTCCATCTGAAATACATTTATGGTTATGAAAAGCACAGCAAAACATCTGCAAAGGAAAGCAAGCACTAGGAGGTTAGAAGGGCAAGTTAGTAAAGCTTCCCAGAATTATCTCAGGGCCTGTCAGGGAAGGTTAAAAAAGAGGCTTCCCCAGCAGCTGCCAGAGACAGAACTGAAGCTGCCAAGAGTTAAAAGAAGTGAACAAAGTGTAGAGGGACTCAAGGGATTTCTATCTTGTAGGCTCAGTGTGAGGAAATGTAGAGAGGCGCTAACCTCCAAAGTAGAGGAATATATGAAGAAATAGAATGGGTTGAGCCTTGTATGATCAACACAGTCTGTATACAAACAAGAAGGTAAATTCCATAAAGTGCAAAGTACTCATTACAGTGATTTCCAAAGAGTACCTTCTCTGCTGCTCCTTTAGATGGGATAAAACTGAATTTCCACTTGTGCTAATAAATTAGGAGTTTGATCAGAAAGATTCAAAACTGCATTTGCAAAAGAAAATAGAACAATTTGAGTGGATAGTCAAAGAAGGCAGCATGGAGAATTCCAAGTAATTAATACTCCTAAAGATTGACAAGTATTTGAGTCAAGTTCACAATAAATTCAGAAAAGCATATTCAGGAATTTAAGAAGACATCAACTATTATCAATGGGTTATTTTGTCCTCCATTTACACTGGCCAAGTGATTTACCCTCTCATTCCTCTTATAATCTTCTAAGTCATTCCTAGGTCAAATCTATGTTAAATGAAAATTTATAGAGTTTTTTTTTTTTTTTTTTGTGGTACGCGGGCCTCTCACTGTTGTGGCCTCTCCCGCTGCGGAGCACAGGCTCCGGACTCGCAGGCTCAGCGGCCATGGCCCATGGGCCCAGCTGCTCCGCGGCATGTGGGATCCTCCCGGACCGGGGCACGAACCCGCGTCCCCCGCATCGGCAGGCGGACTCCCAACCACTGCGCCACCAGGGAATCCCATATAGAGATTTATGTTAAAAACTTTCACAATAAAATGTAAATCTCTGTTGATTATCTTTCCACCATTACGTGTTTAGTAGTAACCTTAGACATACTGTAGAAATAATGTACAGAATGTTCAATGCTTTTATTCTCTGAAGAGTTATAAATCTAAGATTGTACTGGGTAGCTGTCATGTTCTTCTAATGTATTACAAGACAGCGTTGGTGATTGCTATGCATTTAAAAGATTGTTTTTCTACCAAAAAAAGCTGGATAAATGGATATTAGAGAGCTTACTTAAAGCCACACTCCTTGAAGTCAATAAAACATAGAAATATTTTTAAGTTGCCATATAGTTCATATTACTTTCTACATCTTACTGTTAGATTAAGTGGACTCCTAACTAAGTTGAGTGATAATCTTAATAGGGTGATGATAATATGTTAACATTAGAATAATTATCCAAGAAGAAGTCAGAACAAAGTAAAAACTTCTGTGTTATACATTCTGTGTGTTTATACAGAACATTTCTTAAGGAGGTCCATCCTGTATTGATATAATATATAGCTTTCCTTAACATTAGGACCTCCACACTCCAAATCCCTCCATACCAGGTCAATCTACCATCAACTAAACTTCTCAGAGTCACTGCTATCTCTGCACCTTCATCCATGAGGTCCCCCTACTTTAAATATTCTCACAGTGCCTCCCCAATCAATCCCTCATCCTCCAATCTCTTTATAAATACTTTAGCTCAATTTTCATGTCCTTTCTGAAGACTTCTGATGAGTCCCAGTCTATACTTAACTTTCCACAACTTCAAATTCCTCCAGCACTTATTAATAGTTTATATCGCAAGATAATAATCTTGCTCATATATAGGAATTATTCTCGGGGACTGATGCAAAAAAAATAAGGCTTGTTCTTACAACTAGATCTCAAATTTCTTCAGGAGAGGGTTCAAACAGTGCATTTGATCTTCCATAATATCTATTCATTGCTATCATTCAGCCAAAAGGACTTCATGGGCATTTCTTTGTGTTCTTAGCACTGTCCAATGTATTACGTGTATAGAAGTGCGTAAAGATTATCGTCCATGCATAGAGTAGCCTGCGAATAAATGTTTCTTGTACAAATGAATACATGCAGTAATGGATTGTGTTTACCCACACTGTGGATCTTTCTTGGATTTGGGCATCTTTCCCCTGCGTTCTAGAATTTCTGTGGCAGGGCCACCTTTCCAAGCATACCCTTTTAAATACATCTTCCAATGCGAAGAGAAATTTGCAACTCTTACCTAAATTTAAGTTCAGCAATTATAAGCACTTCAAACTTTGACTCATAAGCCAAATAATAAATAAACTCTGATCTTCAGAGTAGTTTGAAGGAATAGAAGGGGCACTAGGCTAAGAGCTAGGAATCTGGGCTTTATCATTAGTTTGTTGTGTGATATTTGACAGGCCATTTGACCTCTTTAGACCTGTTTCTCACATATTCACCCTCCAAATCCTTGTATCTCAAAGTGTGGTCCACCTGCGTGGGCATCACCTAACAACTTGCTAGAAATGCAGACTCTCAGGCCCTGCCCTAGACTGACTGGATTATGCATTAAAGTCTACACTTTAACTGGCATTTCCCAGTTGATCTGTATACATATTAAAGTCTGAGAGGCACTGCCCTGGATTATGAGATTTTTGAGAACAGAGACTATTGTATTCACCATTATATCCCCTAACATCTATGAATGAGCCTGGCACATAATAGGCATTCAATAATTGGTCCAAAGGATGAATGAAAATATAAAAAGGAAAGGCTAAGATTGGTTGTTTCTCTGGTCCTTTCTAAATCTCATACTCTGTAACTGGAGACCAAGCTTAAAATAGTTGATTTTAACATAGGCACAATGGGAATTAGACTAAATCCTGCTTGGGGGCTAATGTTTCTGACCTATTTTTTCATCTACAAAATGATAAATTATACACCAACTTATAACACGGTATTCTCAATTAAATGAGATGAAAAACTCTGGAGACTAAAGGGTGTGTGTGTGTGTGTGTGTGTGTGTATGTGTGTGTACCTTCTATAATCAATATTTGTATATATAGTCACTGAGATCCTGGATCTTGGCATTTAAAATGTTCAGTAAGTTTTTAGAAGTGAAAAAAAAAAAGTTTTCCTGGCCAGCTGTTTTTATAGCTCCTGTCTACTAGCTGGCTTTAAATAATAACAACAGAAAGAGAATGTATAACCATTATTTACAGATACTGTCAAACCGTGTGCACTGAATTTCTTGCCCTTCTTCCTTTCTTCCTTCTTGTCTCTTGCTTTCAGAGAGTTTAAATAATCTCATACCCACTCCTGGGCTTCTGACTGTCACAACTCACGTGGCTTTCACTTTTCTCTAAGTATAAATTGCTTCAGTTCGTATCTTTTCTAACAAGACTCAGTTACTACAGTCACATTCTAAGTAAAACCAAAAAATGCAGAAATGTTCATATTGCAGTTACATCTTCTAATATGATTCTGCCATTGCAGTTTGAAAATATAGGTTTTATTATTCAATTAACAATAATGCCAAACAGAAAATATCTGTATCTGGAAACACTAGATGTCGAATTTGCAACCTTCTGAAATATATAGGTTTTAATTTATTTCTGCAAAACCCTAATAAATTACCTACTTTAGTTCCTAGTTGTTTTTATTGAATAAATTGATTCCCTACAAAAGTGAATGTAAATGTGCTACTAGCATAATTTCTACAACTAATTATCTCCAAAAATCTCCAGCAAATTCTCGTCCCCTGACTTTCTGAACCTTCTAACCCCTTATAATTTCTAAATGAGTGAACCTCCCATCTTGGGAACACCTGGTGTTATGAGCAGTGATGGCCAGAGAAGCAGAGTAATGGAAATGGGAAAAAAAAAAAAAAAAAGCCCATATGTGTCCTACACCAAAACACCGTTGCTCCTGCAGGACATAAGGCACTGAAAGTCAAGATATGACAAGGAGGTAATATTTCTGTAGGATAAGGCTTTACATTTCTGTCTCTTTGTGTCTGCCAATAAAATGAAATTATGAAATTAACTACCATGTTCCCTACTACTATCTTAAGAGATCTTAACATTTGTAATACAAGCTCCTCAACTGTTTATCTCTAATGTTATTATAAAGACTCCCATAATAGACCTTTCTAATTGAATGGTGAGCAAGTGATCACTGATATCAGACTGCTAATAAATCTACCATGGATGAAAACAATAATGCTTTTTTATTTACTAAGATTTTAGCAGAATCTGTGCTAGAATCTGTAACAACTAATAGTTAAAACTCTTGCTGGGGGGAAGATATAGCCCAGATTGCCACAAATGGATTTGAAACCTGCTCAAAAATCAAGTAGTTTTCCTGTACTTTTATGTGGTAGGTTAGGTCTCTGTGGCATCCCCACTCCCAGAAGCCAAACCCCCAAACTCAGCAGTAGCCAAAGATCTTTAAAACTGCCTGGTATGCTCTAAAATCTAACTGACCTTGTTTAAATACAATCCTGACAAGAGATACAAAACAGTGTATTCATTTCCAAGGGCTGCTATGAAGAAAAGCACTACTAACTGGGTGGCTTAAAACCACAGAATCTTATTCCCTCACAGTTCTGGAGCCAGAAGTCTGAAATCAAGGTGTTGGCAGTGTCATTCTCCTTCTGCAGCCTCTATGAGTGGATCCTTCCTTGCTCCTTCCAACTTCTGGTGGCCCCAGGCTTTCCTTGGCTTGTGGTAGCATAATTCCAATCTCGGCCTTTGTTTTCACATGGCCGCCTTCTTTGTGTCTGCATGTGTCCAATTACCCTCTTGTCAGAACCCCAGTCATCCATTATGACCTCATCTTAAGTTGATTACATCTGCAAAGACCTTATTTCCAAATAAGGTCACAGTCAGGTACAAGTCACAGGGATTAAGCTTGACATATCTTTTTTTTTTTCTGAGAAGGGAGGGCCACAATTCAATCCATAACACTGGGCAAAATGATGTCGGGATGCCCCCGTTCAGGTTCTATCTTTCCTTAACTCTTCTACTCAAACATTGAACAAGAAATCCAATTACATTCTATATTGTTAATTTTGATATATTTTTTGTAAAACACTGACTAAATGTGACACAGAGTAAATGCAAGCACAGAGATTCAATTTACTTATTTTTTTTTAATATCACTTTTTAACTATCTTCCAGATCCCACACTGGATAAATACACATCTCGAAACTAGAATCAAGTACACAGTCATTAAAGACCAAAAACCACAGATGTCACAGGCTCCATGTGGCCAATGCCTTTAAGCAGACAGCTGCTCCAATCTGTACCAACTGACACTTCCAGGTGGTGGACAAATGAAGCCCCAGGGAGGCTACATTGCTTCGGGATAACTAGCCTCGGGATAACTTATATCACAGAAATCAACTTTTATTATCTTTTAAAAATTTTCCCCCTTAGGTGATCTAGGTGATTCTCAATTGCCTTCCTTCTCCTTAAATTTGTCCTGGGGAAAAGTGAGTAGTACATAACTTCTATCATTTGGTGAGACTTGAATCTTTATGTGATGGATGAAATCACTGCCCCTACTGTGGGATGACAACCAGTCACAGTGGCAGGATTGTATAGGGGTGTCTTACGGAAAGTATAATATCTAGGACAAGCTCTATTATAGGCTAGTGATAAACTCTTTTAAAAGAAAATGATGAATCAATTCAACACTGTCAGAAAAATACTTTTCTTAAAGCATTTTTGAAATGTTTTGCTGCTAGACCTGATTAACTTAAATGCAAAAACAAAATAAACAGATGGCAATGACATTTGCCATCCTATAGGGAGGAATGGTGTACCAGGTCCCTTGCATTTAAACCTTTCTGAGCCTTTTAACTCTCAAATTTAGGTATAAAGCTCCCGCAAACTCTGAGATGGATGAGGCTCCTTGGCAGGAGGAAGAAAGGGAGTCCTAGGCCAGCCAATAGCTTACCTGCCTTGCTGGTGTCAAAATTAAGGTGCCTTGCTGGTGTCCCCACGCTGACCTGTACTCTGGTTCTCACCCTGGTATCATATTGCAATAGGTGGCCTAGTTCCTATAATTAGATCTTGGTCTTCTGCCTATCTAAGTCTCTGCCTGGATTTCTATACCATTACTCCAGGTCTAGAATTCTGACTGATCACTGAGTCCTGGCAGAACCTCGGTTCCATCCTAAATCCCAGTTCTTATTGCTGGCTGAGTAATGTGTACTTGGGGCTAATTTGCTGCTCTTCGTGTCTGTACTGTCTGTCAGAACCAAGTGGCAGACCTCCTTGGGTCTCATCTTATATTCTCATATCCTATATTCCTGTCCTGCCCTTCTAGCGATCAGTCAGCTATGGGTTCCAGTCAACCTTGGTCTGACCCATTCTAAACTCCAGTTATGAATTGGGATAATAGTTTGTTGAAAGTGATAACTCCAAATAAGCAATCAGTAAAAATATAAGCACCCTGTAGAAATAATAAGTATAGTCACATATTAACTTGTTTCAGAGATTAACTGGGATACTTCTGACATTTTCCACTATTTCTTTTGTTGTGCATTGTGAAGGTTTGGGACTTCCATTTCCCCCTAGGTAATCTAGTTCCTAGTTCCTTCTTTTTCTTTTTTTTTTGAATTGTATCTTATTTATGTGTTATAAAGCAGATTCTTATAAGTCATCAATTTTATACACATCAGTGTATACATGTCAATCCCAATCGCCCAATTCATCACACCACCATCCCCACCCCACCCCCACTTTCCCCCCTTGGTGTCCATACATTTGTTCTCTACATCAGTGTCTCAATTTCTGCCCTGCAAACCAGTTCATCTGTACCATTTTTCTAGGTTCCACATATATGAGTTAATATACGATATTTATTTTTCTCTTTCTCACTTACTTCACTCTGTATGACAGTCTCTAGATCCATCCACGTCTCAACAAATGACCCAATTTCGTTCCTTTTTATGGCTGAGTAATATTCCATTGTATATATGTACCACATTTCTTTATCCTTTCATCTGTCAATGGGCATTTAGGTTGTTTTCATGACCTGGCTATTGTAAATAATGCCGCAATGAACATTGGGGTGCATCTGTCTTTTTGAATTATGGTTTTCTCTGGGTATATGCCCAGTAGTGGGATTGCTAGATCATATGGTAATTCTATTTTTAGTTTTTTAAGGAACCTCCATACCGTTCTCCATAGTGGCTGTATCAATTTACATTCCCACCAACAGTGCAAGAGGGTTCCCTTTTCTCCACACCCTCTCTAGCATTTGTTGTTTGTACATTTTCTGATGATGCCCTTTCTAACTGGTGTGAGGTGATACTTCATTGTAGTTTTGATTTGCATTCTCTAATAATTAGTGATGTTGAGCAGCTTTTCATGTGTTTCTTAGCCATCTGCATGTCTTATTTGGAGAAGTGTCTATTTAGGTCTTCTGCCCATTTTTGGATTGGGTTGTTTGTTTTCTTACATTGAGCTGCATGACCTGTTTATATATTTTGGAGATTAATCCATTGTCCGTTCATTTGTTTGCAAATATTTTCTCCCATTCTGAGGGTTGTCTTTTCGTCGTGTTTATGGTTTCCTTTGCTGTGCAAAAGCTTTGAAGTTTCATTAGGTCCCATTTGTTTATTTTTGTTTTTATTTTCATTACTCTAGGAGGTGGATCAAAAAAGATCTTGCTGTGATTTATGTCAAAGAGTGTTCTTCCTATGTTTTCCTCTAAGAATTTTATAGTGTCCAGTCTTACATTTAGGTCTCTAACCCATTTTGAGTTTATTTTTGTGTATGGTGTTAGGGAATGTTCTACTTTCATTCTTTTACATGTAGCTGTCCAGTTTTCCCAGCACCACTTATTGAAGAGACTGTCTTTTCTCCACTGTTTACCCTTGCCTCCTTTGTCATAGATTAGTTGACCATAGGTTTGTGGGTTTATCTCTGGGCTTTCTATCTTGTTCCATTGATCTATGTTTCTGTTTTTGTGCCACTACCATACTGTCTTGATTACTATAGCTTTGTAGTATAGTCTGAAGTCAGGGAGTCTGATTCCTCCAACTCCATTTTTTTCCCTCAAGACTGCTTTAGCTATTCGGGGTCTTTTGTGTCTCCACACAAGTTTTAAGATTTTTTGTTCTAGTTCCTTAAAAAAATGCCGTTGGTAATTTGATAGGGATTGCATTGAATCTGTACATTGCTTTGGGTATTATAGTCATTTTCACAATATTGATTCTTCCAATCTAAGAACATGGTATATCTCTCCATCTGTTGGTATCATCTTTAATTTCCTTCTCAGTGTCTTATAGTTTTATGCATACAGGTTTTTTGTCTCCCTAGGTAGGTTTATTCCTAGGTATTTTATTCTTTTTGTTGCAGTGGTAAATGGGAGTGTTTCCTTAATTGCTCTTTCAGATTTTTCATCATCAGTGTATAGGAATGCAAGAGATTTCTGTGCATTAATTTTGTATCCTGCTACTTTACCAAATTCATAGATTAGCTCTAGTAGTTTTCTGGTGGCATCTTTAGGATTCTCTATGTATAGTATCATGTCTTCTGCAAACAGTGACAGTTTTACTTCTTCTTTTCCAATTTGCATTCCTTTTATTTCTTTTTCTTCTCTGATTGCCATGGCTAGGACTTCCAGAACTATGTTGAATAATAGCGGTGAGAGTGGACAGCCTTGTCTTGTTCCTGATCTTAGAGGAAATGCTTTCAGTTTTTCACCACTGAGAATGATGTTTGCTGTGGATTTGTCATATATGGCCTTTATTATGTTGAGGTAGGTTCCCTCTATGCCCACTTTCTGGAGAGTTTTTATCATAAATGGGTGTTGAATTTTGTCAAAAGCTTTTTCTGCCTCTATTGAGATGATCATATGGTTTTTATTCTTCAATTTGTTATTATGGTGTATCACATAGATTGATTTGCATATATTGAAGAATCCTTGCATCCCTGGGATAAATCCCAGTTGATCATTGTGTATGATCCTTTTAATGTGCTGTTGGATTCTGTTTGCTAGTATTTTGTTGTGGATTTTTGCATCTATATTCATCAGTGATATTGTTCTGTAATTTTCTTTTTTTGTAGTATCTTTGTCTGGTTTTGGTATCAGTGTGATGGTGGCCTCGTAGAATCAGTTTGGGAGTGTTCCTTCCTCCACAAATTTTTGGAAGAGTTTGAGAAGGATGGGTGCTAGTTCTTCTCTCAATGTTTGATAGAATTCACCTGAGAAGCCATCTGTTCCTGGACATTTGTTTGTTGGAAGATTTTTAATCACAATTTCAATTTCATTACTTGTGATTGGTCTGTTCATATTTTCTATTACTTCCTGGTTCAGCCTTGGAAGGTTATACCTATCTATGAATTTGTCCATTTCTTCCAGGTTCTCCATTTTATTGGCCTAGAGTTGCTTGTAGTAGTCTCTTTGGATGCTTTGTATTTCTGTGCTGTCTGTTGTAACTTCTCCTTTTTCATTTCTAATTTTATTGATTTGAGTCCTCTCCCTCTTTTTCTTGATGAGTCTGGCTAATGGTTTTTCAATTTTGTTTATCTTCTCAAAGAACAAGCTTTTAGTTTTACTGATCTTTTTTATTGTTTTCTTTGTTTCTATTTCATTTATTTCTGCTCTGAAATTTATGATTTCTTTCCTTCTGCTGACTTTGGGTTTTATTTGTTCTTCTTTCTCTCATTCCTTTAGGTGTTAGGTTAGATTGCTTATTTGAGATTTTTCTTGTTTTTTGAGGTAGGATCGTTCAGCTATAAACTTCCCTCTTAGAACTGCTTTTGCTGCATCCCTTAGGTTGTGGATTGTCATGTTTTCATTGTCATTTGTCTCTAGGTATCCTCTGATTTCCTCTTTGATTTCTTCAGTGATCTTTTGGTTATTTAGTAATGTATTGTCTAGCCTCCATGTGTTTGTGTTTTTTACGTTTTTTTTCCCTGTAATTCATTTCTAATCTCATAACATTGTGGTCAGAAAAGATGCTTGGTATGATTTCAATTTTCTTAAATCTACTGAGGCTTGATTTGTGACCCAATATATGATCTATCCTGGAGAATGTTCTATGCACACTTGAGAAGAAAGTGTAATCTGCTGTTTTTGAATGGAATGTCCTATAAATATCAAATACATCTATCTGGTCTATTTTGTCATTTAAAGCTTGTGTTTCCTTATTAATTTTCTGTCTGGATGATCTGTCCATTGATGTAAGTGAGGTGTTAAAATCTACCACTATTATTGTGTACTGTCGATTTCTTCTTTTATGACTTAGCAGTTGCCTTTTGTATTGAGGTACTCCTATGTTGGGTGCATATATATTAATAATTGTTATATCTTCTTGGATTGATCCCTTGATCATTATGTAGTATCCTTCCTTGTCTCTTGTAAATTCTTTATTTTAAAGTCTATTTTATCTGATATGTGTATTGCTACCCCAGCTTTCTTTTGATTTCCATTTGCATGGAATATCTTTTTCCATCCCCTCACTTTCAGTCAGAATGTGTCCCTAGGTCTGAAGTGGGTCTCTTGTAGACAGCATATATATGGGTCTTGTTTTCATATCCATTCAGCAAGCCTGTGTCTTTTGGTTGGAGCATTTAATCCATTCACGTTTAAGGTAATTATCGATACGTATGTTCCTATGACCATTTTCTTAATTGTTTTGGGTTTGTTTTTGTAGGTCCTTTTCTTCTCTTGTGTTTCCCACTTAGAGAAGTTCCTTTAGCATTTGTTGTAGAGCTGGTTTGGTGGTGCTGAATTCTCTTAGCTTTTGCTTGTCTGTAAAGCTTTTGATTTCTCCATCGAATCTGAATGAGATCCTTGCCGGGTAGAGTAATCTTGATTGTAGGTTCTTCCCTTTCATCTCTTTAAGTATTTCATGCCACTCCCTTCTGGCTTGTAGAGTTTCTGCTGAGAAATCAGCTGTTAACCTTATGGGAGTTCCCTTGTATGTTATTTGTTGTTTTTCCCTTGCTGCTTTCAATAATTTTTGCTTGTCTTTAATTTTTGCCAATTTGATTACTATGTGTCTCAGCGTGTTTCTCCTTGGGTTTATCCTGTATGGGACTCTCTGTGCTTCCTGGACTTGGTTGGCTATTTCCTTTCCCATGTTAGGGAAATTTTTGACTATAATCTCTTCAAATATTTTCTTGGGTCCTTTCTCTCTCTTGTCTCCTTCTGGGACCTCTGTAATGTGAATGTTTTTGTGTTTAATGTTGTCCCGGAGGTCTCTTAGGTTGTCTTCATTTCTTTCATTCGTTTTTCTTTATTCTGTTCCACAGCAGTGAATTCCACCATTCTGTCTTCCAGGTCACTTATCCCTTCTTCTGCCTCAGTTATTCTGCTATTGATTCATTCCAGTGTATTTTTCATTTCAGTTATTGTATTGTTCATCTCTGTTTGTTTGTTCTTTAATTCTTCTAGGTCTTTGTTAAACATTTCTTGCATCTTCTCAATCTTTTCTTCCATTCTTTTTCCGAAGTCCTGGATCATCTTCACTATCATTATTCTGAATTCTCTTTCTGGAAGGTTGCCTATCTCCACTTCATTTAGTTGTTTTTCCAGGGTTTTATCTTGTTCCTTCATCTGGTACCTAGCCCTCTGCCTTTTCATCTTGTCTATCTTTCTGTGAATGTGGTTTTTGTTCCACAGGCTGCAGGATTGTAGTTCTTCTTGCTTCTGCTCAGGGCATGTTTTAATTGTTCTCTTTTGACCCTGCTATCCCACTTCCAGTAATCTATCCTGGAAAAAGGGCTCCAAACTCCAGAACTCCACAGTCCAGAGACCTGTACTTCCTTCTTAATTCCTTCTTTCTTCTTTTCTTTCTACCAATGGGTATAGGACCAAGCCTGTGTCTGTTTATTAGCACTCTTCATTTCAAAAATTGTCTCAAGTTTAAATCTTCATTGGGTTTCTCTGATTTTATACAGGGTTTCATACTGATGTTGCGGACTTTTTAAATTTGATTATAGCTCTCAGACCCATCAGATAAAGGAGCATTTGCTTAATAAGAAACCACCTGCTGTGGACTGAATTATGTCCATCCAAATGTCATATGTTGAAGTCCTAACCCCTGGTACCTTGGAATGTGACTATTTTTGGAAATAGGGCCTCTGAAGAGATAACTAAGGTTAATGAGGTCATAAGGATGGGGCCCTAATCCAAATAAGATTGGTGCCCTTATAAGAAGAGGAAGAGACACCAGGGATGTGCACTCAGAGAAAAGGCCATGTGAGGACACAATGAGAAGACAGCCATTTGCCAGCCAAGGAGAGAAGAAGAATGAACCCTCAGGAGAATGAACCCTGCTGACTCCTGGATCTTGGACTTCTATCCTCCAGGACTGTGAGAAAGTAAAAATCTGTTGTTTAAGTCTCTCAGTTGGTGGGCTTTTGTTATGGCAGCCCTAGCACACTAACACACATCCTTTAAAGTCACAACCCTCAAATCAAGAACAAAGAGAAAAGAGGACAATCTTTGACACTTTGTAATATCTTGTTCTTGATATTTGTTGCTTTCTTAGAAAGTAATCCATGGGCTTCTACAATTTGTGTTAAGAATAATATATTTTAACCATCTTTTTTCAACCACTAGTTGTAGCTAGAATTTTTAGCAAGTTGATTAATAGTCAGGAAACCTGATTGTAACCTGTCTAGCCAATTTACCAGTCATGAAATCTTGTTCAGGTCATTTAACCCCTCTGAACCTTGCTTTATTTATCTAGATAAAGGAGATAACAAGTGCTGTCTTGATCACCACAAGAAGCGTGTGAAGATCAAAAGTGAAATTATTCTGAGGTTGCAAAGCTCTATAAAAACATAAGGTCTTTGTTTTAGTAAAGGGCAAGGATTGCTGAACATTTATAAAGGGGCCTTTTTCCCCCCCCAATTTCACCTAATGTTGAAGAATAACTATAAAGTAATGTACTGTATACCCAACAAAAACTGCAGGGGAGAAAAGACCTAAGAAGCCCATAGTCTTGATATACTTTGGTAATTAAAAGTACCAACTTTGGGGGAGGGGGCGGGATAAACTAGGAGTTGGGGATTAGCAGATACAAACTACTGTATATAAAATAGATAAACAACAAGGTTCTACTGTATAGCACAGGGAACTCTATTCAATATCTTGTAATAAACTATAATGGAAAAAATCTGAAAAAGTATATATATATATATGAATCACTTTACTGTACACAGGAAACTAATACAACATTGTAAATCAACTACACTTCAAGAAAAATATACAAATAAAAGTAACAGTTTGGGGGGCTTCCCTGGTGGTGCAGTGGTTGAGAGTCTGCCTGCCGATGCAGGGGACATGGGT
Source organism: Monodon monoceros (assembly GCF_005190385.1). Taxonomy (NCBI): domain Eukaryota; kingdom Metazoa; phylum Chordata; class Mammalia; order Artiodactyla; family Monodontidae; genus Monodon; species Monodon monoceros. Next base: position 80,660,365 of record NW_021703779.1, read on the forward strand.
TTGTGCCCCGGTCCAGGAAGATCCCACATGCCGCGGAGTGGCTGGGCCCGTGAGCCATGGCCGCTGAGCCTGCGCACCCGGAGCCTGTGCTCTGCAACGGGAGAGGCTGCAATAGTGAGAGGCCTGCGTACCGCAAAAACAAACAAACAAACAAACAAACAAAAAAAAGAAAAGGCAGTACTGGGGCATTACAAAGGGCATTGATAGCCAGATTACACTAGCCCCAGTCAGTTAAGCCTCACTGCCCCTTTAAGACTCTCTTTTCCTACCTACCTCAACACTGGAGGAGCCAGAAGCTGCAGAGCAAGTCGGGGAGGAAGTGGAGCCAGGAGAGTGAAAGAACAGACCAAGTCACTTTTTTTCTTTGGAGATCTGTGGGATCTCTAGTCAAGCTGCACTGGAGGTTGAAGGCTGAAATAATGATGTTAAAATGTTTGCTTGGGCTTCCCTGGTGGCACAGTGGTTGAGAGTCCGTCTGCCGATGCAGGGGACGCAGGTTCGTGCCCCGGTCCGGGAGGATCCCACGTGCCGCGGAGCGGCGGGGCCCATGAGCCGTGGCCGCTGGGCCTGCGCATCCAGAGCCTGTGCTCTGCGGCGGGAGAGGCCACAACAGTGAGAGGCCCGCGTACTGAAAAAAAAAAAAAGTTTGCTTGGGGTTTCCCTGGTGGCGCAGTGGTTGAGAGTCCGCCTGCGGATGCAGGGGACACGGGTTTGTGCCCCGGTCCAGGAAGATCCCACATGCGGCGGAGTGGCTAGGCCCGTGAGCCATGGCCGCTGAGCCTGCGCGTCCAGAGCCTGTGCTCCGCAACGGGAGAGGCCACACCAGTGAGAGGCCAGCGTACCCCCCCCCAAAAAAAAAGTAACAGTTTGGACCCAGAAAAACTTGAGTTTAAGCTCTGCTCTGCCACTTTCTTTCTGACTAATGCGATTCTTCCAACCTTAGTTTCCTCATCTATAAAATGAAGAAAATAATGTTTACCTCATAGGTTATTTACCACAGTAACTGAGATAAAAAATGAATGTAGAGGTTGTAACAAAATATTAGTAAAATATACGGTAAGCACTGAATAAATGTTATCATTATTGCTGATAATATTTTTATTGTCACTAAAAGCCTAGCACTATATTTCAACACCCTGAACCCTCACAGATAAGTCTTGCAGAATAACTACAGAAACGCAAAACCTAGAAAGTGATCATGGAAAGGAAGCTGGTTAAAAAGGAAAAAACACATGTGGTTTTCATTTTCCTAAAAGAGAAGCCAAAGTCTGAGTTGACAGTGTCAAGCCAAATTGAATGACACAATCCAAATTTGGATTCTACATGGGTGATGCCAGGTGGCCAGGCATAGACTGGACTGAATCTGATCAGATGGTCACAGGTCAGCATTTAAGCGTTGAGGTTCAAACTGGGTTTAAATAAGGAAACAGCAGAATTGAGGCCAGGAAATGAGGAATAGGAGAACAGATGGGGTGGTTCACACAAAAGCATAGCTGGGGTAGGACACAACAGTTGCCTGTCTGATGGCCTGCTCTCTGTGTTGATTCAAGCATCCTTGTGAGTTCCAGTGATTAAGGACTAGCAGGTGTGCACAGTATCTGTGAATGAGGCAGTGACCTTCAGGTAATGGTGACTACAGAAAGGTTCTTGATCAACAAGAATTCCTATGAGTTCTAAAAGTCCCCTTAGCTATTTTTTCATGTGTATGTGAGTCTGAAAAATTATCTTGTAAATGTCTAGGTACTGTGTTAATCAGACAAAGTGATAGGAACTGGCCTGAGGTTCTAGACTTTCCTCATTTTGATCTTGGTATATGGTATCTATGCTAACTGTACCCATCATGCAGGTTACAGATATTCTTTTCTGTTTATGTTAGGATTGGCTAGGGGAGAGGATATGCCAGAAAGGAAAAATGAAGCCTTGATGAAAATAACGAGTAACATATAGAGTGTTTATCATATGTTGTTCTAAATGCTTTATACATGATTATCTCATTTAATCCTCCCAACATCCCTGTGAGGTAGGTATTGTTTATTGTCCTTATTTTCCAGATGGTAACCCAAGGCATGGTGGGGCTAAGTGACTAGTAAATAGTGAATCCAGGATTCATAACTAACCAGTTGATCCCCAATTTCCCTAGCACCAATATTGAGCATCTAGTAAGTGCCTCAATCAGTGTTTCTCCAATCGATGAATAAATAAATGCTGAGTGTTAGAAAAGGTTGTAGTTGCATGTATACACCCTGACCGCCTTAGTTTGCAAGTACACTGGCTGTAAAGAAAACGTTTTCTATGCTTCTTGTACCTACCACTTTCTCCCCTACAGTCAGTGCTTGCAGATCATTGGTACTGATGATGGAAATAAGAATTGGATTTGATGTCTAACAGAAAATTACACTTACCATGTCCACAGCAACAATCTTTATTTTATTCCCCAAACCTGCTCTACCTTCAGTCTTTCTGATCTCAATTAACACTGTTAACTTTATCTTCAAAATATTTCCAAATCTGACCACTTCTCACTACTCCCCCTCCCACCACCAGTGATCTCCTGACCACCCTGCTTCTGTCCTGGCCTCTTTTCAGCAGCCATTATTATTTCATTAATAATTTAAGTCAGATCATGTCATTGCCCTGTTCACCTCAATGGCTCCCATCTCACTATGAGTAAAAGACAAGGGCCTTACAAATGGCCTCCAAGGCTCTATAGGACTATCTCTCTGACCGCATCCTCTGAATGCCTATCCTGCCCATGCTCACTCCCCTCCAGCCACACTGGACTCTGCACTGCTTCTCTAACCCATGAGGAATGCTCTCCACATAAGGGTTACATCTCTGCCTGAAATTTTTCTTCCATCATACCTGTATGGCTCACTCCTCACCTCCTCTAATTCTTTTCTTGTATGTCAGCCCAGTTCAATATATCCTGACCACCCTATTTACACTCTCACCCTCTATATATCTGAAAAAAACCCCACTAACATGCTAATTCAAAAAGATACATGCACCCCAATGTTCATAGCAGCACTATTTATAATAGCCAGGACATGGATGCAACCTAAATGCCCATCGACAAATGAATGGATAAAGAAGATGTGGTATATATATACAATGGAATATTACTCAGCCATAAAAAAGGAATGAAACTTTGCCATTGGCAGAAACATGGATGGACTTGGAGGGCATTTTGCTAAGTGAAATAAGTCAGACAGAGAAAGATAAATACTATATGATATCACTTATATGTAGAATCTAAAAAATAGTGAATATAACATAAAAGAAGCAGACTCACAGATATAGAGAACAAACTAGTGGCTACCAGTGGTGTGGAGGCCACAATATAAGGGTGGGGGAGTGGGAGGTACAAACTCTTGGGTGTAAGATAGGCTACAAGAATGTATTGTACAACACAGGGAATATAACCAATATTTTGTAATAACTGCAAATGGAAAATAACCTTTAAAATTGTGTAAAAATTAAAAACTTAAAGTAAAAAAAAACAAAACAAAAAATAAATAAAATAAAATCTCACCCTCACCCCTGTACTTCAGATCCCCTTAGCCTTATTTATTTATTTTTTCTAATACCCTTAGCTGTAGAACCTATAATAAAATGCACTGATACATTCTGTTTACTGTCTCCTTCCACTAGAATGTTAACTCCATAATGGCAAGTATTTTTATCTGGTTTGTACACCGATGTATCCAAAGCACCTAGGATGGAGCCAGGCACCGAGTTAGCAGTCAATTAATATATGTTTATGGAATTAGATAGGAGATTCTCATATGCAATATTGATGAACAGGCCTCAAGTTAAAGAAAATCTATGTGGTTGCATTTAAAGCAATATTTCAAGATAATTCAAGTCACAATAAGCTGTTTAAGCAGGTAAAACTCACCCCCGAACCCCCTAGTATAGGGTATATTCTAACTGTACTGGTATATTCTAATTATATTCAATAAGCACAAATGCATATATGTGGAGTCTAGAAAAATGGCACATATGAACCGGTTTGCAAGGCAGAAATAGAGACACAGATGTAGAGAACAAACATATGGACACCAAGTGGGGGAGGGGGTGGGATGAACTGGGAGATTGGGATTGACATATATACACTAATATGTATAAAACAGATAACTAATAAGAACCTGCTGTATAAAAATAAATAAATTAAATTAAAATTTTTTTAAAGCACAAAGCAGAGCCACCTTCCAGAACAAACTGTAAATCAGCACACAAAAAAGTCAACATAGAATAGTACTTCTAAAAGTCTGCCCTGAAAATGAGCAAACGAAAATGGACTGTCCCAAATGTTAACAGCAAAACTGATACATTCATGAAAACCAACACATTTGCTAAACCCATAAAAACATTCTTTTACTTTGAGATTTTGTGTTTATTTTTTCATTGTTGGTAAAAAAAAAACTAGATCATATCCTTCAATAGGTGAAAGGATAAATAAACTGTGGTACATCCAGACAATGGAATATTTTTCAGCATTAAAAAGAAATGAGCTATCAAATCATGAAAAGACATGGAGGAAACTAAATGCATGTTGCTAAGTGAAAGAGGCCATTCTGAAAAGACTACATATTGTATGACTGCAACTCTAAGACATTCTGCAAAAGACAAAACTATGGAAACAGTAAAAAAAACAGTGGTTGCCAGGGATTAGGGGGAAGGGATGAATAGAAGGAGCACAGAGGATTTTTAAGGTGGTAAAAATACTCTGTGTGATACTACAATGGTGGCTACATGTCATTGTACATTTGTCCAAACCCATAGAATGTATATAACACGAAGAGTGAACCCTAATGTAAACTGTGGAATTTGGGTGATAATGACATGTCAATGTAAGTTCATCAATTGTAACAAATGTGGGGGAGTATATGGGAAAGGTCTGTACTTTCTCCTCAATTTTGCTATGAACCTAAAACAGCACTAAAAAAATTAAAGTCTGATTTTAAAAAATGAGAAGCTAAAAGGCATAATATGTTCCATAAATTTCCATTTGCCATGAGTTTAAAAAATACCATTTATTATTACAGAAGTAGTATATATGCATTGTAGAAAATTAGAAAATGCAAGTTAGCAAAAACTTAAAAACTAAGTCTTCACATTGCCAACTCCAGAGATCCCCTATGTTAACTCTAGTGCATATGCTTCTTAACTTTCTTTAAGTGTGTATATATACAATACATGGGCTTATATATTTTTGATCAAAACAACATTACTGTATACTGTTTAACACCTGCTTTTCATAAGTCAATGATCTTCATCTTTCCATTTCATTAAGATTTCATCTCATCTAATACCCAAGCTACATTGAAATCCCCCACCCCACCAAGTGAATGAAGAATGGCATTTCTAGGTAGTTTGTCAAGACCAGTATCCAATCCAGGACAATATACTGAAAAATCACTTTTAAAGTAATAGTAACCCAAACTTCTTTAATTGTATTATTTTATTATTAAAGAAATGCAAATCAAAACTACAATGAGATTTCACCTCATACAGATCAGAATGGCCATCATTATAAAGTCTACAAATAATAAATGCTGGAGAGGGTGTGGAGAAAAAGGGACCCTCCTACACTGTTGATGGGAATGTAAATTGGTATAGCCACTATGGAGAACAGTATGGAGGTTCCTTAAAAAAACTAAAAATAGAGTTACCATATGATCCAGCAATCCCACTCCTGGGCATATATCCAGACAAAACTCTAAACCAAAAAGATAATGCACCCCAATGTTCACAGCAGCACTAGTTACAATAGCCAAGACATGGAAGCAACCTAAATGTCCACTGACAGAGGAATGGATAAAGAAGATGTGGTACACATATACAATGGAATACTACTCAGTCATAAAAGAAGAATGAAATAATACCTTTTGCAGCAACATGAATGGACCTAGAGATTATCATGCTAAGTGAAGTAAATCAGACAAAGACAAATATCATATGATATCACTTATATACGGAATCTAAAATATGATGCAAATGAATTTATTTACAAAACAGAAATAGACTCACAGACACAGAAAACAAACTTATGGTTACCAAAGGGGAAGGGGGGGAAAGGGATAAATTAGTAGTTTGGGATTAACATATGCACACTACTATATATAAAATAGATAATCAACAAGGTTCTACTGTATAGCACAGGGGACTATATTCAATATCTTGTAATAACCTATAATGGAAAAGAATCTGAAAAAGGATATAGATGACAGATAGATAGATAGATGATAGCACTTTGCTGTACACCTGAAACTAACACAACATTGTAAATCAACTATACTTCATTTTTTTTAAAAAAGGAAAAAAAAATATTTCCAACTATGGAAACACTCTCTTATCTGAAAATATTTATTTTTATTGCATTTGTCTGAATGTGATTTAAACTTTGTTCAGTATAAACTCATCAGTGATTTGTTGAATAAAATTGTAGAATACATATTAAAATGTATAAGACATTCAAATATAAAAATGGGAGAAAACTCATTTAATTATAAGAAATGCTTTAGCTCATTGGGACTGTTCAAAATATACACAGTACCTTGAGACAACTCATTTTGGCTGAGTTTTTATTAGTGTGGTCATTATTCATCTGAAACTGATTTTTTAATTGGCTTTTCTCTTTTTACTATATAATAAACTGCTCATATTCTGTGGCATTTTATTAAGCATTTTTAGTCAAAAAATGAATCTTATTTCTGTTACTCTTAGTGACAACAAAGGGTTATGTGGTAAAATGACAAAGACCCTAGAACTGATGGAAAATATAAACTACTTGTATTCAACAAATCTTTTTCGTCAGTATCCTTTAAATTTGAATATATATTTTCCTTAAAAACAATTAATGGTAGACTTACCATGGTGATTTTCTAAATGAATCCTCTTTCTGAATATAAAGTACAAGCACATAACATTTATAAACTTAATAAATCCATCCATCTGTACAGGCTCTAATGTGTCCTTGTGTGTTTGAGATTTGAGCATTATGTGAAGAGAACTGAAAACTCTCATTCAGCATAATGTTTTTAAAAATTCTGGAAATATGGTCTTGACATCTTTGTCAAACTAGAGGCATATCCCCAAAGATAAAAGTAACATGTGGTCAGTTTGAAGTGTTATTTACTGGAAAAGAGTCTGGCAATTTCTTATAAAACTAAAAATGTGACTATCATACAACTCAGCAATCACATCCCTTGGCATTTATCCCACAAAACTGAAAACCTATTTTTACACATAAAGCCTGTACACGAATGTTCATAGCTTAATTCATAATCATCAAAAAGTGGAAACCACCCAAATGTGCTCCACTAGGTGATTGTATAAAGAAACTTTGGTTCCTCCATACAATGGAATACTATCAGCAATAAAAAGAAACAAACTACTGATACACAAAACTACCTGAATGAATCTCCAGAGAATCATACTGAGTGAAAATAGTCAATCCTAAAAGGCTATGTGCTATAGGATTCCCTTTGTACAATATTCTTGAAATGACAAAATTATACAGATGGAAAGCAGACTAGTGGTTGCTAGGATTTAGGGACAGGGCACGGTATGGGGAAAGTAGGAATTGTTACAAACAGGAGAGATTCATGTGGCAATGGAACAGTTTTATATCTTGTCTGTGATAGTGAATACAGGAACCTATCCATGGGATACAACTGTGTAGAAATAATACACACAAATGAGTAAAAGTGAAACTGGGGAAATCTGAATAATATCAATGGATTGTATCATGCCAAAATCCTGATTGTGATATTTTACTATAGTTTTACAAGATGTTACTATTCTACCAAACTGAGTAAAGTATACATGAGCTCTCTCTGTATTACTTCTTACAACCCCATGTGAATCTACAGTTATCTCAAAATATTGACAAGTGAATATTTACAACAAACTTTTTTCCACAACTGAAAAAACAAAAACAAAACAAAAGAAAAAGAAAAAAACGTGTCATTTATTGTCTCATGAATTTGCTTTAAACAAGCTTTTTGGGGAGACTAGAAGGCACCATTACATTCTGTATGAATAACTATATTCATTCCCTCAACCTCAAAGAATACATGAACGTGAAAATAATTTTTTTTAATGACAAGAATAAAGTCAACCTTGATTTTATTTTTTATCTTCTTTAGGGATATTGGGAAAAAGAAAGCTACTTGGCTATACATTCTTTGAAATACAATTATTCAACTTACTCTTTTCACGTGAATATTGCTTAGGTAGTCAGAGCTGGACCCACTTAGGGCCTGTGAACCAAGGGGAAATCAGAGTAGAGGTAATTGGTCTCAGTTAATGTTGATTGAGAGAGAAATAAAATAGCACCCTCCCCTGGATGATCCTGCAAGGGTGACAGTATGAGCAAAGAACATTCTGGGAAAAGAAGAGTTCAGGCAGGCATGTCAGGAGGATCACTGGGCAGGCCCACCTCCTGGTCTTTACTTCTTCTGGAAAGTTGTGTCTCATAACCTCACTATATCAGACACATCCAGCTTAGATCAGTTCTCCTTCAACCAGTCATGCTTGGCTCTGCTTCCAGATCTTTATTTTGCCTAGAGTTTCTGTTCTCATTCCCCTTGCCTCCACCCTCATAGAAACCTGAAGTGGAGACAGATTATTTCTTCTAGAAGTTTCTGTGCTCATACTCTCACTTTATCAGAAACCCAGGGAAACAAGCTTACCTCAGATCTCTTTCAACCAACAATGTTGCAAACTGCTCCCAGATATTTACTTTTCCCAGAATATTCTGTCCTTTTCCCAGCCCCAATACAGCAACCTTCTGTGAAGTGAGCTATTTAATTCATCGCTATCTAATCATGTTCTGAGCTGACCCAATGACCTTTACTTCTTCCAAATAGCTTTGTCTTTATCCCCTCACCCACTGTTACAGAAATCTCACTGGAGGAACTTAGTTGATTCAACCAATCACATTCTGTCTCCACCTTCTGACCTTTACATTTTCAGGAAACATCTGTCCTCATACCCTTACTGTATCAGGAACACCCAGGGTAGCAAGCTTACTTTAGTTTTCCTTCAAATAATATTTGGATCTGCTCCCAGACCTTTACTTCTTCCAGAAAGTTCTGTTTTTACCTCCCTCCTCACAAACTCATCCTTACAAAACCCCAGAGGAGGGATTTTAGTTCATTTCTCCTTCAACCAATCACTTGACTATACCTCCTGACCTTGATTTCTTCCAGAAAGTTCTGTTCTCATAACTTCACAATATCAGCAACCCCCCAGGGGAAGGACTTTAGTTCAGTTCTCCTTCCATTAATCGTGTTCTGACCCCCTCTTGTACTTTCATTTTCCCTAGAATATTCCCATCCTCATTCTCTCCACACTGGAAGTTTCTGTGAGGATGGGTGAATGAAGGTTATACCTAGGAAAAGTACAAATCTTGGATGGTGTATGAACATGATTGCTTGAAGGAGAATTGAAATAAGTTCCCACTTCTTGGGGTTTCTTTGAATATGTCTGGGGTGGGCAGGGATTGAAGCAGAACTTCCTGGAAGGATTAAAGGTCAGGAGGAAGTCTCAGAACATAACTGGAAGAGGGAGGATTGAAGAAGTCCCCACTCCTGGGGTTTCTTTTAGATTGCTTAACATAAGAACTGAACACTCTAGGTCAAGTAAAGCTCTGGGGAGCAAAACATGATTGGTTGAGGGAGAACTGAACTAGGATCTCTACCCAGGGTGTTTATGATATAGTGACGGTATGAGGATGAAATTTATGATGTCAGAATGTGACTGATGGAAGGAGTACTGAACTATGTTTCCTCCCATGGGATTTTTGAAAGGGTCTATATTGAGGTGAAGAGTAATCAGAGAACTTGCTGGAAGAAAGACTCGCTCAGAATGTGATTTAATGGAAAAGAACTGAATAAGCACACACCCCTGGGTATTTCTATGAGGACAGGTTTGAGAACAGAATATTCTGGCAAAAGTGATTGTTTTGGAGCAGATCTGAATGTTTTGGGTTGAAGGAAAATGGAACTAAGAACCTTCCTCTAGATGTTCCTGATATAGTGCCATTATGATCACAGAACTTTCTAGAAGAAGGAAATGCCAGGAGGTGGGTCAGAATGTGATTAGTTGAAAGACAACTGAACTAAGTTCCCTCCTCTGGGGGTTCTGTTAGGGTTTTTTGTGTGTCTGTGTGTGTAAAGGGGAGGAAGGGGTATAATGACAGAACTCTCTTAAAGAAGTAAAGTCAGGGGTGGGCTTAGTACATGATTGGATGAGGAAGAACTGAGTAAATCCATTCTTTTGGGAGTGTTCTATGAGGGTTGGGGGATAAGAACACAACTTTCTTGAAAAGAGCTATGTAATAGAAGACAGAGCCAATCAGAGATCATCACTACAAGGGGACAAACATTATTATATATGATAATGAGCTTCAAGTTATAAATAGATTGGGGGACCAACTCCTTTAATTTTGTGAATTTTCTTGGTCTATTGTTTCAAAGTTGGCTCCCTTTGTTGACTTCTCATTTTAAACTGTATTATGGGACCAGTTTCAATATACTTTCTTGCTCCTCTGCTTCGCTTCTCTGTCTTTATAGTTTTAAAATATTGACTATGTACATTAAGCCTCCATGATAAAGTACGTGGAGTTCAGACTCTTCTTAAACTAGACAGTCAAGTGATTTATGGAGGTCATGTCCGAGAAGGTGTTCTTACAGGGATGGAAATGGAAATAGGGCAGTAAAGGAAAAAATGGGAATGGAACTAGGTTTAGGGGAAGGATTCAGTTTGGGTTTGGACAAAGAAACTGTCAAAAAAATCAAAGCTCAAAATCAAAACCACAATGAGGTATCACCTCACACCGGTCACAATGGCCATCATTTAAAAGTCTACAAATAATAAATGCTGGAGAGGGTGTGGTGAAACGGAACCCTCCTATACTATTGGTGGGAATGTATTTAAATTGGTGCAGCCACTATGGAAAACAGTATGGAGGTTCTTTAAAAAACTAAAAATAGAGTTACCATATGATACAGTAATCCCACTCCTGGATATATATCCAGAGAGAGCTCTAATTTGAAAAGATACATGTACCCCAATGTTCATAGAAGCATTACTTACACTAGCCAAGACATGGAAGCAACCTAAATGTCCATTGAGAGATGAATGAATAAAGAAGATGTGGTATACATATACAGTGGAATATTACTCAGCCATAAAAAAGTACAAAATAATGCCATTTCCAGCAATGTGGATGGACCTGGAGATTATCGTACTAAGTGAAGTAAGTCAGACAGAGAAAGACGAATACCATATGATCTTAGTATTTGGAGGGAATCAGGAGTCGCGTTTCATTGTTCTAAGCAGTTAGCTCCCGTGAGCTGGTAGTTGCAATGCACTAAAGGAAAGAAATCAGAGTGTCCTCAGCCATGCCATACTCTAGACTTTTCTCATGGTGGTAGGAGGATGGGGTTTGAATATTAATCATGCAAACTAACAGGAAGCATTTTCAATCCAGAGAATTTTTTTCCTACTGGAAGCATTTTTTGTATTCAATAATTTTCTAGAAATGACATTGCTAAGCATATAGAATATAAATATTGTTATTTCCTATGGTGACTTGTTAAGACTAGGGTGAAAATCTGACCCTGAAATTTATCTGAAAGTGAATTCTAGTTTAACACACTTCTTTGTTGAGCATTTCTTTATATAGCAAGTCAATGATTTTCCACCTCTTTAGAGAACAATTTCTGGTTGTGTCTACATACATGTGCTAGAAAAATATCTCACAAAGAGCAGATTCTTGGAATAGTAGTGATAGTATATGTAGTTAAAATTTATATTTAAAAAAAATTCTTAAAGTGCCACTTTATCTTAACTTTAATCTTAGAGCACTTTTCAACTACAGTTAACTCTTTGTGAAGAGCACTTAAGCTTTACCTTCTAAGTCCAACAGGAGAGAGTGCTACTCAAAGTCAATTTATTAAAGACTCAGATATAGAGCTTGAAGAAAATGGAGCTATGGCTGTCATCCTCCAAGGGAACAGGCTCAAAGTTTTAAGCGATGCACTTAAGGACACACTAAAGAAAATTAGCAAAACTGGGACAAACCCAAATCTCACTTTCAGGTCAATTCTCTTTCTGTTATCCATATGGATTGAACTTTAAAGGACAACTATAAGATTACAAACTTAAACTTTAGAAGATGTTAAGAATTTTCTGGATAGCATTGTTGCTTTTGTTAGCTTTGGTATTCCATAGGCATGGATGTTACTGTTTTAAGGATGAAGCTGGAAACTTAAACTTTAGCAAGATATTAGACATTTTCTGGATAGAGGTGCAGGATTTTGCTGGATTTGCTCTCCTGTAGGCACTGGTGTACTGGCAGGTTTTGGTTGGGTCTTTGTGTTTGCTGTTTTCTTCAAGGATTCTCTACTGCTGACTCTGTTGAAAGCATTTTTGAAATGAAAATAATATAATGCATAGACTTTTCTCCAAAATAATCTAGTGAGCAGGAGGATTGGATAGGTGTATAAATAAAACAAGATTGGCCATGTGTTGATAATTGTTGAGATTGCATGATGAGTACCTGGAAGTCCACTATACCACTATATCTACTTCTGTATATACCTGAAATTTTCCATTATCAAAAGTTTAAAAAATATTATTTATATTATAAAAGACAAGCCTGATGGGTAATAGGAGCTAGCTAGTAATAAAGTAATGAAGCTAAGGGCTTCTTTTGAAAGTCAGGCTGGATATAAAATCTTTGGCTCACATATCTTTCTTTAGCTATATTGAGTATGCTACTGCTTTTTCTGCTGGCATAAACTTTGCTATCAAAGTCTGACTATAATCTGATTTCCTTTCATTTATGAATGATCTTGATCCTTTTAGCTGAAAGGGTTTTGTTTCTTTTCCCCTTAAAGTCCAGGAAGTTTACTAGAATATGTCTCTCTCTTGATTGATCTGGGTCAATTTCCTCAGAAATTTGTGAGGAGATTTGTGCTCTTTTTTTTTATTGGAGTATAGTTGCTTTACAATATTGTGTTAGTTTATATTGTACAGGGAAATTTGTACTCTTTTAATATGCACTTTAAAATATTATTTCAGGGAATTTTTCTTGCATTATGCTTTTGAGAATTTGTTTTGCTTTGTTACCACAATTTTCTTCTTTGGGGATTGAGAACCTGTGGAAAGTAAAAAAGATTTCGAACAGCTGCTGAGGACATCATCACAGGGATGAATGAAGAATTGCCAAGTAGTATTGAAGGCCCAATTGAGATTAAATGGCCTAAATTTGTAGTGGAGCCAATTGGCACTGTTCTCCAACTTTCAGTGGCAGAACTTAAAACAAGCAAACAAAACAGATTTTTGGGTTTTCCAGTGCTATCTATTGGCAAGGCACAGATAGAGTGTAAGGTCAAGGGGATGAGGTAGGAGTTGAAATGTAGTTGAAATAATTATCAAAATGTCAATTGTACAAATAAGACAGAAATACACCCTGGAATTTCTAGGACAGCTCCAATTATATGCTACTTTTTTCAATAAAGAGAATTTAAATGTGTGACTAAAGATAACTTAATTCTTACTCTTTTGTAAGAATGTTTACAACACATTATCAAATCAGAAAAAAAAGTAATGCTGATAAACCATGTGTCCCCAATTTTTATCTGGATAGAAATATTCCATATCTATATGTCTTTGGCCATAAAAAATACACATGGATTGTGTTGTGCAGCAATGATATCGGTGAAAATAGTGCTTGAGAAAAAAAGACCCTTTAATTTGACACACTTTTTTATCAGTCATGCAAAGCAGTGTCAGTAAGTTTCAGATTCTTACTAATATTATTTCTGCTAAATTCTAGGCTTGTGGAGCTGAAGGTACCACCAACATAGGAAATGAGGAAAGTTGATATTTGTCCATAGATTCCCTTTCTGAAATGGAAATCCATCAATGTTTGTATTTTCTGCATTTACACCCAGCTTAAGGTAATTCTAGACAACACTGTAATGATGAAAATGATATCATTTTCTTGGTCTCTCTTTCCTTGTAGGAGTGGTAAAAATGCCCATTGATCAAATCCCTTCTTATTCTCCTTTAAGTTTCTCAGTGTTTCCTGCTCTTTACCTGTGATCCTGTCATATTTGACCTCATGTATGCTCATTGATTGGTAGACTTTCTTGATCATTTTCCCTTATCTTCCTATTAATTATTAAGGGGTGATGAATGAATAGAGCAAATGTTTATCTCCACATGGTGGTGGCCTCAATTCTTTTAAAGCTAGATATACAAGTCCCATTCATAAATCTGAAGAAATTCTGTGGTCAACTTTAGAATCTCACATAAGGTTTCATTACCTCTAGCTAACCTCTCTTTCCTCTTTTTGTCTCTAAAAAGCCCATCCTTCTTTCTTTTTTTTTGTTTTTTGTTTGTTTTTTTGCGGTAGTCGGGCCTCTCACTGTTGTGGCCTCTCCTGTTGCGGAGCACAGGCTCTGGACACGCAGGTTCAGCGGCCATGGCTCACGGGCCCAGCCGCTCCGCAGCATGTGGGATCTTCCCGGACCGGGGCACGAACCCGTATCCCCTGCATCGGCAGGCGGACTCTCAACCACTGCTCCACCAGGGAAGCCCCCATCCTTCTTTCTTAGTGCCCGCCCTTGAAATCGTCTGGTCAATACCCATTTTATCATCTTTGTCCCACTTTTGTTTGCCCTAACTAATATGATGAAATGTATTTGGGATGCACTGGGATCAGCTAGTCAGGATCTTAGCGTGAGCTTCTTGACCATTTACCCAGCTTGCAGCCCTTATAACAATCTCCTGTAAAATCTCACCCATTTCCTGTTTCCAACTACCTTTTCAGGACCAAGGCAATGTTACAGATGCTGGGTCCTTCTTCATGACAGTGCTGCAGATGCCTACACTGAGATTACTGATTGTAATGGGTTGAATAATATCCTTCCCAAATTTCTATCCACCCAGGACCTCAGAATGTGATCTTATTTTGAAATAGGGTACTTGAAGATGTAATTAAATTATGGATTGAGATGAGATCATAGTGGGATTGAGGTGGGCTCTAAATCCAATCAAAGTGTCATTATAATAGATAGAAAAGAACACACGGAGACACACAGAGGAGAAGGTGGTGTGAAGATGGAGGCAGAGACCGGAGTTATGCTATCACAAACCAGGAAGCGCTAGGGGCCACCAGAAGCTGGAAGAGCCACCAAGTTTGGGGTAATTTGTTATGATAGCCCTAGGAAACTGCACCAAAAATACCACATCGTATTACTGCCAAGACTGGTGGCACCAATGCTGCTGATTCTTTGACTTTGAATGTCTCAAGGAGATTTATTCTTTTAACTGTAGGCTCTTTGCTAAAAGATTCAGACTTAAGACTTTTGGGCCTGACCTAGAATATTATCTGATATCCACCATGTTATACTTCGAGTCTCCTTGCACTCTGTTCTCCAACACTGGTATGTTTCCAGAGTTGAACTTGTTCATCTTGATTCTTCCCATATAACTCTTTCCCAGAAGAATCCTTAGACTCTAGCATAATATAAATGGATCGCTTGCTTTGTTGTTGGATCTCAACAACTCTGAAAATGTTCAAAATGTGTATGGCATTCCTGCTATATTCTTCGCTTCTTCGTTACTCCTGAATACAACTTGCCCTGTCTATTTAAAGAGTCTATCTCTACCCAATAATGAGCCCTTCTTAGAAAGGTGGAGAAATTGACACTCCTTCAGGTAATTCTAACTCAATACCAAGGCATGGGGAAAATGAAAAGGTGGCGCCATCTGGTTCTTGCTCATCAGTTCACATAGCTTGCCACTGTTAGTTGCTACTGTCCCTGTCTGGTGGCCTATGGTAGCCCATGAGGTCCAGAAGAGAGCTGCTGTTCAGTGCCTGCTTAGCCCATGGTAATCTTTCTATTGCCTCTGTGCCACATTTGAGGCATGAGTATAATTTATGAGGTAGCTTATAGTCCCATATTAGACAACACAACACAGCCACTTCCTCTCTGGAGTCATCAGACATCACCATCCACACCCCAAGGCATCAGAGTGGAGGACCCCTCTCTTCTTCATTCTTACTATCTAATACTGCTTCCTTTTCATTTCTTCCCTCTGCAAGCTAAGGGGAATATCAAGACTGCAGGGAATGCCTTTCTCCTCACCACTCACTTACCCTTATGGATTCATCTAATTCCACAGACTTCTCCATAGCGCCTGGCTGGGGAGCATGTGGAGGTGTGGTTAACAGAATCGGTTTAAATATTTGTTAGAAAGCCTTAAGATAAGAAAAAATTCCACCATGAAATGCAGTCTTCCCCCTAAGATAGCAAGAGGACAGGTACTTCCCTGCCTCTTATCTGTTGCCTAAGGAACATTCTGATTCCAAGGCTGGGGAGGGTCCTTTCTAGCACCCTGAAACACAGACCTACTGTGATCTTGAATGGATAGCACTGTGCAACAGCCTCAAGGGAAGACTGGGCAGAATACTGGGTAATGAGGAAAATAAAAAAAAGGGATGGCGTTTTATTGTATAATAAGACAAACCAAGGCTATCTGCTTAAGTTGCTCCCAGTCATTGTAAATGCATCTGGTGTTAGCACAGAATTCCTGAACAGGAATCAAGAGCTCCTGTGGCTCAGGGATAAAAATACCTTGGGATCTTGCTAGGGATACATAAAGAAGGACAGGAGATTGGCACCGTACAAGATACTAGACAGCTTTGAGAGTGGCCTGTTACTATTGTGGGCTACTCTCCTCTTTTGAGGGAGTAGAGTAGCCTATACATGGAAGTGATTCCCAATAAGATTAAAAAAAAAAAAGACGCATTCTGATTTCAGGATAAGCCTGGAGTAGTGGGTTAAGTAATCAGTTCCCATTAATACATTGGAACCACAAAGGCAAATATATGAATTCTGCCTTTGGGTGGAGTGCGCAGTGCTGCCATGAATGTTTCCTGTTATACAATGATGAAGTTGGCAGGACTGTCCTTTGTGATAATATACAGCAATCACAAGATTCACATCTGGATTTAACACTTTTACATATCGTAAGCTAAAAAGGAGGTCCATACTTTTTCTCCTACTTTGTAAGAAGATTCTTTTTTTTTTTTAAACTGTTTCTTCAACTTCATGGTTGATTTTATTTATTTATTTTTAATTTAATTTTTATTTTATATTGGGGTACAGTTGATTTATAATGTTATGTTAGTTTCAGGTGTACAGCAAAGTGTTTCAGTTATACATACACATATATCCATTCTTTTTCAGATTCTTTTCCCTTATAGGTTATTACAGAATATTGACTGGAATTCCCTGTGCTATAAAGTAGGTCTTTGTTGATTATCTGTTTTATACATAGTAGTGTGTATATGTTAATCCCAAAATCCTAATTTATCCCTCCCCGCAACCTTTCCCCTTTGGTAACCATAAGTCTGTGCGTCTATTTCTGTTTTGTAAAATAGGAATAGAAGGTATAGATCAATCCGCTTATGTTGAGACTTAGATAAAAGAAACTCAGGCTCACATGTGTCCAGGTCCCCACAGAAGAAGAAGGCATAGACCAAAGTTCTATCTCAAAATAAAGTTTATGTCCCTTGAGTTTCTTCTGTGTATATATCCTTTCTGATTCTCATGAGTCAGATATGATAATATTCCTTTCATAAATTTAGGATAATAAAGCACTAGCTTCCTACTGAACAGTCCTAAGGCACTTTATATTTGGGGTTCTGTGCAGTCTTAATATGTGACTTAAGAGCATATTAATCCACATGTGTTAGAATCTTTCCAGATTTCTTACTACTATGGTTACATGCATATCAACAGTGGGCTTCAGGAATGATCCTATTCTCCAAGATTTCATTGATTATGATTCTCTAGCACAGCCTTCTTCCTAGATTATTCCTAGAATGGCCTTGAGTCATTCAACTTTACAATGTGCTGCTCCTTTTGTGGTCACTCCACATCCTAGGCAAACAGAGAAACACCCTGGTCCTCACCTGAAATTTCCTCTTCAACCTCTCCTACCCTCAATCCCAGAAAGTCTCCGAAATGCAAGTCATTTTGATTTATGTTTTGTTATTTCCTAGAATGATTGTCAGAGGGAACAAATTGGAATTGGGAATTACTTTCTTACTTGCTCCTATCTTATAAACTTTTATGAAATGTGTGGAGGGTGTGCTGGTAAATAGCAATTCACAACCTACTGCTGGTATTCCTGTGTCAGGTATTTAAAGTGGCTAGAGATAGTCCCAAATCCTGCCACACTTCCTCCATGCCCGTCAAATCAGGATAATTCCAGTAGCCGGTTCACTTTAATTTCTACAACGTCTTATAGAAATTCCAACCTGACAGTTAAGATACTAATTATCTTCCTAAAAGACATTCTCTACCCTCTTCTTCCTGAATAACAGAACTTGATTTTTTCAGGAAGTAGGCAGAGATCTCTTCATCTCGGGGTAGAGAGACCCCTAACCCAGCCCCAGTGGATAAACTAATTGCTCCAGTCACTTGAATTCTGTTTTCTTCCACAAGTGCTTTGTCTAGGATTGGGCCCAGAGTTGAGTGACTTCTGACCACTGGGATATAAATGGGAGTCCGGTGGGCTGTTTCTGGGAAGTATTTTGCTTGCTGGTAAAGGGGACAGGGCATAAGAAGAGGGCTTGCTGACACTGTCTCTTCCCCCTTCTTCCAGCCATAAACTAAAAAGACAAGCCTGCAACTCTGTCAGCCATCTTACAACTATGAGATGACAATCATGAGGATAAAAAGCCAATGGAACAGGAATGAAAAGAAAGAGTTTGGCAGAAAAAGGCAAATACCACATCATATTCTCTCTTTTATGTGGAATCCAAAAAAAAAAGCTGAACTCATAAAAACAGAGAGTGGAATGGTGGTTACTAGGGGTTGAGAGATGGGGGACTGGGAGAGATGTTGTTCAAGGGTACTCACTTGCAACTAGTAGATAAATAGGTCCTGAAGATCTAACATACAGTATAGGGATTACAGACAACAAACCTACACTATAAGCATTAAACTTGCTAAGAGACTAGATCTTAATTGTTCCCACCACTAAAAGAAATAATTATGTGACACAACAGAATGGCAATCATATTGCAATATAAATGTATCAAATCAATATGTTGTATGCCTTAAAATTACACAATGTTATATGTCAATTATATCCCAACAACAACAAAACAGAATCTGGGTCTTTGTTGAGCAGCTGAACCAATACTAGCAACTGCTTACCTGTAGACCAGCAGATCTCAAACTACTGTTCTCAGAACCCTTTCCAATTATACTCACTATTGAGGAATGTTAATTTCTTAGTTTTGATAAATGTGCTGTGGTTATGTAAGATGCTAATATTAGCGGAAGCTGGATAAAGGGTATACAGGAACTCTTTTATCTCTGCAACTCTTCTTTAAATCTATTTCAAAGTAAAAAGTTTAAAAAAAAATTATTGAGGACCCCCAAAAAGCTTTCACTTCAGTGAAATATATCTGTTGATATTTATCATGTTATAAATAAAAATGGAGTTTTAAAACAAATTTTAGTTATTAATTCATTTAAACACTAAAAGTAATATCTATTGCACATGACATAAGTAACATATTTTCATGAATGTTATATTTTCTGAAACAAAAGTAAATTTAGTGACAAGAGTAGCAATGTTTTATATGTCTGCGAATTTCTTTAATGTCCGGCATGATAGAAGACAGCTGGAATCTCATCTTCTGCATTCAATCTGTTATGATATATAGTTCTGGTTTGATTATATGAAGAAAATCTAGGCTCACACATGCATTCCTTTTGAAAAAAAATAAGTATTTCGATGGCCTTTCCAGATAATTGTAGACATTTCTCTTTGATACTTCACTGAAATTCAAGAAGTGGTAGCTCAAAAAAAAGTTCGTTGCAACATGGAATCAGAAACCATATCAATGAGCTTTGCATGCTCCCGCACATTAAAATCTATTTGTCTATGCTGCATTTTAATGGATCTTTTACCCACTCATATTTTGTAACATGATGTATTCATTTGTCATTTGGAAAATAACTGGTTCACTGAGTTTTATACAGGACTTCCAGCTGCTGACACATTTCATTATAGAATATGAAAAAATCATGTTTTTTTCTTAATACCACCATTGATCTCATCAGAAAAGTCTTTATGTTGGGAAGCTGACAAGCTCATGATGGCAGATATAAGTTTTCCAAAACTCTAATTTTCACTTGAAAGCACAAATGTTATTATTGGTAACAAATACTTTGAGTTGTTTTCCTTAAAATGACAGGCTCACTTTGTTCATTTTCAAGAAAATATCTGCCAAATACCCAAGTCTGTGTAACCATACTTTACCTGTCAGTCATTCTTTCAAGTAAAAATGATGCTTCTTAAAAAAAGCAGCCAACTCAGCTCATTATTCAATTGTACAAACTCTTTTTTTGGAGACAACCATTCAACTCCAGTACTTAGCAGAAGTACTTCATGCAAACTCCCCATTTCATTCCATAGAATATTAAGAAGATGAATACTCAGGGGTTGAGAGTCAATAAAATTTGCATTCTTTACTGCTTCTTCAAGAGCATTCTAAAGTGAAACTGGCTTTTTTTTTTTCTTCAAGTGCATGGCAATGAAGACTATAATGGCTACTACTAGTACAGTTTGGTACCACTCTGTTGATCTGTGCTAAGGAGTTAGCAGTTTTAGCTTCTGTTGCTTTAGCACCAACAGTGCAAATGTCAACAGAGTGGAAAAGGCAAATAATATCTCACCATTATTATTAAAATTGTTTTGATCTTGCAGAAACCTGAAAGGTCTCAGGAACCCACAGGGTTCCCTGGGCCACACTTCGAGAACTATAGTTAGACTTATGTGGGGAAAATAAACCCTTATTTGCTTTATCCTCTCTTAATTAGGTTTTCTGTTATCTGCAACTGAAAACATTCCTGATACATTCAACATAATATATTCTTGGCTATTCCTTTGAATTCAAAGCATCCATGCTTTCACTTCTTTTTCTTTTTTATCTTTATGTCTGTTTTACATGACTTTTTTTCAACTTTTTATTTTATATTGGAGTATAGTTGATTAACAATGTTGTGTTAGTTTCAGGTGTACAGCAAAGTGACTCAGTTATACATATACAAGTACCTATTCTTTTTGAAAGTCTTTTCCCATTTAGGTTGTTTCATAATATTGAGCAGAGTTCCCTGTGCTATACAGTAGTTCCTTGTTGGTTATCTATTTTATTTTATTTCACTTTATTTTATTTTGTTTTTTTGGCCTTGCCACATGGCATGCAGGATCCTAGTTCCCCAACCAGTGATCGAACCCATGCCCCCTGCAGTGGAAGTGCAGAGTCTTAACCCCTGGACTGCTAGGGAAGTCTCCGGTTATCCGTTTTAAATATAGTAGTGTGTACGTGTCAATCCCAAACTCCCTAACTATCTCCCTAACTATCCCTCCCCCTGACCCTTTCCCCCTGGTAACCATAAGTTCACTCTCTAAGTCTGGCTTTCTCTTCTTCTTGAGGCAAAAAGGTTACCTTTTTGAGTTGAGTCTCTTCTTGTGTGGAGCCAGAGATAGTTCACTCCTCAACACCCTGTGGCTTTTTCCTGACTGGCCCATGAGGGCTATACTTCTCTAAGTACTGGAACAATGCTAAGAAACTCTCACACTGCATGTGGTCAGACAGCTTTGAAATATTTCCCGTGACTTAATTTCTGGAATAGGAATCTTAAATGATTAAATTACTGAGCAGTAATTCTACTCATTTCCATAGTTGTAATTAGAGTATCTTCCTTGGCATTATTGCCTCAGTCTAGAGGAGCTGCTTGTCCCAAGAGAGTTGAGTCAGAAACAGGGACAAGCCATTGCCAAAGGTGTGGCCTGGAGACCTTGGCAACAGGTACATGGCACTTTTCAAGATGAAGGAGAAAGAGAAAAGACCTAGGAATAAAGATAAGCTTCTGGGAATTCCCTGGTGGTCCAGTGGTTAGGACTTCACACTCTCACTGCCGAGGGCCCGGGTTCAATCCCTGGTCAATCCCACAAGCTGCGCAGCAAAAAAAAAAAAGAAAAAAAGAGATAAGCTGCTCCCTGCTTCTATTTTGGGGACATATTGAAGCAAGAATGTTGGTTCCATTCTAATTTATTTTACAGTTTGGTAGTGTTAAAGAAAGTCACTTAGTATTCTAAATCTTCCTTCACTGCAATATGTAATTATAACACTTTACATTTGAATATGTTGTATGCAATAAAACCAGTAACATAGAGAAGGGTTTTGAGAGATTTGAGAACAGAAAAATAAATTTGACCACAATTTAGCCACAGGCTAAAGGTTAGGAAAAAACTTTTTAAAAAGTCTGATCTGTTAGTAATGGACAAATCGTATTTTATTTATTTATTTTTGGCCACACTGCACAGCATGTGGGATCTTAGTTCCCCAACCAGGGATTGAACCCGAGCCCCCTAGCAGTGGAAGCACGGAGTCCTAACCACTGGACCACCAGGGAAGTCCCGAGAAATCATATTTTTAAAAACGCCTAAATTTAGTTGCATATATTTTTATCTAAAAGATATCATTTCTTAAGCCAGTCACAGAAAGACAAGTCCTGAATGATTCCACTTATATGAAGTAGTTTTAAAAAAT
Organism: Monodon monoceros; assembly: GCF_005190385.1. Lineage (NCBI taxonomy): Eukaryota > Metazoa > Chordata > Mammalia > Artiodactyla > Monodontidae > Monodon > Monodon monoceros. The sequence goes on from NW_021703779.1 coordinate 80,683,034, forward strand.
TTTTACTGAAGTATAGTTCATGTACAATGTTGTGTTAGTTTCAGGTGTACAACAAAGTGATTCAGTTATACATATACATGTATCCACTCTTTTTTAGATTCTTTTCCCATAGAGGTCATTACAGAATATTGAGTAGAGTTCCCTGTGCTATACAGTAGGTCCTTATTAGTTATCTATTTTATATATAGTTGTGTGTATATGTCAATCAGAATCTCCCAATTTACCCCTCCTCCCCCCTTTTCTCCCCTGTAAACCATAAGATTGTTTTCTACATCTGTAGTATGAAGTATTTAAAATAGTCAAATTCATAGAATCAAAGAGTGGAATGGTGATTGCCAGGGAGTGGTGGGAGGGAGAACTGGGGAATTACTAATCCATGGGTATAAAGTTTCAGTTAAGCAAGATGAATAAACTCTAGAGATCTGCTATACAGCTTTGTACCTATAGTCAACAATAATGTATTATACACTTAAAAATTTGCTGAGTGTAGATCTTATGTTGTGTTCTTACGACAATAAAATATGATTTTTAAATAAATATGTAAAATAAAAGATATAATTTCTTACTAGGAGTATAAGGGGACTTCCTGAACTAATAAAGGGCATCTATGAAAAACTCACAGCTAATATCACATTTAATGGTGAAATACTGGATGTTTTCATCCCAAGATCAGGAACAAGACAAGGATGTCCATTCTTGCCATTTGTACTTAACATTGTACTGGAGGCTGTAGCCAGGGCAATAAAATAAGAAAAATAAATAAAAGGCATTCATATTGGAAGAAAAGGAGAAAAACTATCTTTACACATATATGACATGATCTCATATGTAGAAAATACTAAGGAGTCTATTTTTTAAAAAACTATTAGAACTATTAGATCAGCAAGACTGCAGGAAACAAGATTAATATTAAAAAATTCAATTGTACTTCTATACACTTGCAGTAAAAAAACTGAAATGAAATGAAGAAAATTACTGAATTTACAAAAGCATCAAAAACAATAAACTACTTAGGAATAAATTTAACAAAATAAATTCAAAATTTAAACTCTGAAAACTACAAAACACTGTTGAAAGAAACTACAGAAGATGTAAATAAATGGAAAAACATCTCTTGATCTTTGATTGGAAGACTTAATATTGTGAAGATGTGATACTCCCCAAATTGATCTACATATTCTATGCAATTCCTATCAGAATCCCAGCTGGCTTCTTTGTAGAAATTTATAAACTGATTCTAAAATTCGTATGAAATTGCAAGGCACTCAGAATAGCCAAAATCATCTTGAAAAAGAAGAAAAAATGTTGGAGGACTCATACTTCCAACTTTCAAAACTGCTACGAAACAACAGTAATCAAAAATTGTGGTACTGGTATAAGGATAGACATAGATCAATGGAATGAAATTGAGTGTCCAGAAATAAATCCATGTGTCTATTGTCAACTTATTTTCAATAAGGAAGCCAAAATCATTCAATCAGGAAAAACATATTTTTAACAAATGGTGCTGGGACAAATGGATATCATATGCAAAAGAATGAAGTCAGAACCCTATCTCATATCATATACAAAAATTAATTCAAAATGGATCAGCAACCTAAATATAAGAGCTAAAACCATAGAACTCTTAGAAGAAAACACAGGGGTAAGTCTTGATGTCCTTGGATTTGGCAATAGATTCTTAGATATGAAATGTAAAGCACAATCAAGAAAAGAAAAAATAAATTATACTTCATCAAAATTAAAAACTTCTGCATCAAAGAACATTATCAAGAAAGTGAAAAGACAGCCTATAGAAGGGGAGAAAATATTTGCAAATCATATATCTGATAAGGGTCTAGTATCCAGAATATATAAAGAACTCTTACAAATCAACAGAAGACAAATAACCCAATTGAAAATGGGCAAAGGACTTAAACATTTCTCCAAATAAGGTGTAAAAATGGCCAATAAGTACATGAAAAGATCCTCATCATCATTAGTCATTAGGGAGATTCAAATCAAAGCCACAATGAAGTGCTTGTTCACAGCCAGTAGGATGGCTATAATTGAAAAAACAGACAGTAGCAAGTATTGGCAAGGATGTAGGGAAATTGGAATCCTTAGACATTGCCCCTGGGAATTTAAAATGGTTTAGCTGCTGCAGAAGTCTTTTCCCTCAAAAATTTAAACATAGAATTACTGTATGACCCTGAAATTCCATCCTTGGTTATATACCCAAAAGATTCAAAGCAGGTATTCAAACAAGTACATGTATTCTTATGTTCATTGCAGCACTATTCACAATAGCCAAAAAGTGGAAACAGCCCAAATATCCATCAATGGATGAATGGATAAACCAATTGTGGTGTATCCATATAATGAAATATTCATCCATAAAAAGGAGTGAAGTACTGACACATGCTACAATATGGATGAACCTTGAAAACATTATGCTAAGTGAAAGAAGCCAGTCACAAAAGACCACATATTATATGATTCAATTTATATTAAATGTCCAGAATAGGCAAATCTGGAGAAACAGTAGATTAGTGGTCACTTAGGGCTGGGGAGAATGAGAGGACAGAGGTGATAGCTAAAGCTATAGGGTTTTTTTGAGGTGATGAAAATGTTCTAAAATTGACTGTGGTGACAATTGCACATCTCTGTCATTATACTAAAAAAGATTAGCATATACATTTTCAAAAGGTTGAAGTATATGGTTTGTGAATTATGCCTCAATAACCCTATAAAATAAAAATGATATATTTTCCAGAAAAATACAAAAATGCAGTTCATATTTACTTTCTATTTCCTTAATGTCTCTCAAGCAAAACAGATTTTTTATCACTGTATTTGAGGGCACTTCTCTAACAATTCTTGTCAGCCTCCTTGTGCTTACCATCCTAATACAGAGAGCTAAGAAACTAGGAAATTACTCATGAAAAGAGCGCTTGGCAATGCTCATTACCAAAAAGTATTTGAACTTGGGACAGAGTTGACAGCACTGAATAATCACAATATAGTGTGATAAGGGTTATAATGGTTGTATCTAGTAAGATAGAAGTTGGATAGGTAGATTGAGAAAAAGGCATTGAAGATCACTATCTGATCCATGAGTCACAGAGGTCAAACATCATGGTTTGTATGGGAAGATTTCTGGGAGTTTCCATGGACTGAGTTAGCAGTGGGGCTGGAGGTGGCCAGTATATGTGGACTAAGAGAAACAACCAAGATAACTGAAAACAGGAATCACTAGGTGATTTAATTGCAGGAAGTGATTTTCTTTCTTTCAGTGAATCTTATACTTGCCAGCATCTTAAAGAGGCTGCTTGTCATTTGAAAAGAAAATTACGGGAGTCCCAATTTTAATCTGTGTGTGATTCACAAAGAATAGACGTATCTTATACTCCAATAAAGATGTTAAAAAAAAAAAAGAATAGACGTATCTAGCACACTAGTCGAATGAACCCAATAAGTGTATGAGTTCTGAGGAGCCTCTTGGAAGAACTCTTCCTCAGGGAAGAAGGATCTGGGAGTACAGTCTTAGTCCTCTAATGGGTGCAGTGATATTGAGCAGAAGATAGTGACTGTCATTTGTGTTGATCTCCTGATCCCAGCCCGAATATGACGCATAGTTAAGTCCTAAATTCTTAAGTCATTGGGGGTACAGGCAGAATTGCATGGGTTCCCTTATTAACAGAGAATAATGCTAGAGACATATAAGAACAAGGAATAGCAGCAGGTTGTCTGGTGGAGGCGCTGCTGCATTCGGTGGAAGCCACCTTGATCTGGAATACACGAGAGATCCCATGAAACCTTCCAGAAACACTTAGGGGAGGACCTTTGAAGAAACCGGAAGTCATATGTCATGCAGATGGGGGCGTGAACAAATTGTTGGAGGTATTACTGTTTATGTCATACTCACAGGCTGGTGAGGACTGAAGAAATAGGAAACATGGACAAAGCTCCTAATCCTTCTGGAACAGTTAAACGCAATCTTAAGGTGGAAGTGACCATTGACCCATGCTTTGAAGGAGTACAACGTGTTTACCACACTGAGAGAGGGTCCGAAGGGCATTTCAGATTAAAGCAGAGGGGATGTACAAATACACAGTTGCTCATTACGCCTATTCATGAGGAGTTGTTTTCATGGACCAAATGTTTTCCATTTTGTGGCTACACGTGTACATACTTAGTGGGGATCCTGCCATTTGACCACAGTCACCACTGAGAGTAGCTCAACTATTTCCTATAACTGTTGGAATTATTAAAATATTAGAACTTAAAGGAACCACAGATGCCATCTACTGTCACTCTTCCTCCCTGTCAAGTGCAAGGGATAATTGCAAAGCTATTAGCAAATTCCAAGGCTCTATAATCACCTTGCATGTATATACAACATCTGCTTTGCCATGTAAACTTAGAGGAGCTAAAAATTCCTATAAGAATTAGAAGGCAGAAGGGATGCTAAAAATCTGGTCAGCAGGTCATTAAGTGTTTCTTTTGTTAATCGAATGGTCTAGTAATTCGACACACAATGGAAGGCAGAAAAATTACCTCTAATTCTTTGAGGATCAGATAGCATTTATACTTATGAGACAAAAGAAAATGGCAGTGAGAGTGTTAATGCTTAATTGTTCGTGGATCACATTGTTTAGCTCTAGCATCTAAATGTCATGATAGTGCTTACAAACTAAACATTGTGATTCTAATTTAAATTATTTTTGTGTCACTTTACAATATTTATTTCTTTCACATTGTCTCAACTAAGTGGCTGCATTTATTCATCAGGAAATATACAAAGCAGAATTCACTTTATATCTTTCAAATAACCTAGAGTAAGCCCTGAATACAGTACCAAATGTGATTTCTTTGAAAACCCAGGTCAAAAAAAAAAAAGGGCAACTCTAAAATTCAGTAAACAGATTACAATAAAAATGTTTCCATAGCTTTTGCTTTCCAATACAACTGTGGCATTTTTTCAGAGACTATAAATGAAAACATTGGTAACATATACAAAACTTTAATGTAGTCGACCCTTGAACAATTGGGGGTTAGGAGCACTGACCCTCCACGTAATTGAAAATCTACATATAACTTTATAGTTGGCCTCTGTATCCAAGGTTCCACTTCTGGGGATCCAACCAAAAGTGGATGGTATGGTACTGTAGAAAAAATCCACATATAAGTGGACCCACACAGTTCAAACCCACGTTGTTGAAGGGTCAACCATACTTATATACGAAGGTATGTGCATTATATTTAACCTTTCCATTGTGAGATTATCAAAACCACATTGTTATCAAAATTAAACACTAGGGGAGGGTGGAAGGAAGAAAAAAAAAATTAAACACCAAAAAAAGTTCTGTGCCAAAGCTAAAATAGTCTCTAATATTTCATTTTTAGTAACTTTAACTTTAAACAATGCATAGCTTCATAGTGTCATATTACCCAGATACTCTTTCATTATTGTCAGGCATTATAAGCGGTAAGATTACTTAAAATAAAATCTGTATTATGCACATTGCAGTAAAACTCTTAATTAGCACCACCTACACAAAAAATTGTTGGAAATGTAAAGTGTAAGGCCTTCCCCTTGAAGAATCTAGGATCTAGAAGAAAGGAGATACAAAATGTTCAACATATGACAGTACCCCTGTGTCAAATGAGTGTGACAGTCAATAACAGCTATAAGAATTCAGAGGAGGGCCTGAGATTCCTAGGTACATATGGCTTTGCAAGGCTAGAATTTCTAAAGTTTTCTTTATGCTGAGCAGTTTGGCTGCAGTTAGAGCTGAGATGCTATTTGTGAGACTATAGTGTATGGGTGATTGCCTCTTAACCCTGGGATGGTTAATTATATCAATTGCAATTGTTTCATACTACCATATATGACCATATATATTTCTAATGACAGTATTTTCCAAAAATATATATTTGGAGCAAAGTTTAACCTTTTCTGTTTTTTTTTTTGGCTGTGTGACATGTGGGATCCTAGTTCCCTGAGCAGGGATCAAACCCATGCCCCCTGCATTGGAAGCATGGAGTCTTAACCACTGAACTGCCAGAGAAGTCCCGGAGCAAAGTTTAAAGAAATTAAAATACCTAAATATCATATAGTCTTAATTTCTTAACAGCTGCACATCTTTTTTTCTCTCTGCTCTTTTTGGCACAAGGATTATCTTGAGCTGGTTATTTTTAAGAAACAGTAGACACAGGAAATGCTCTGAAAACTGAGTAGAAGTTACCCTTTTGTAAGAGAGATTTACATTTATAAGGAAAATCTCCATTTGTAAGGGTGTCTCCCTCTCTGTACCAGGAAGAGAAGGATGACTAAATCCCTAGAAACTCATCAACGGAGAAGGCAAGGCCTTAAATCTGTATAACAACCTTACCCTTGTTAACTGTGTTTTCCTGGTCACCTCCCTTAACTGGTTGCCTGCCCTCAGCACCTTCTTTAGCTTAAGATGGCATTTAAGGTGATGGCTTTGGTCATTTTGGAGAGTCACTCAGCTTTCCCATTTATACAAGAGATATACAGGTTATTAGACTTCTGTTTGTTTTTCTCCTGTTAATCTGCCTTTTTATTACAGGGGTGTCTCATCTAAGAACCTAGAAGGGTAAAGGGAAAATTGTTTTTCCTCCCCCATGGTACTTTTCTTGAAAAACTGATTTTCTCTTAGTTCCATACAACAATTCATTGATTTACTAACCAGCCCCTCTCAGTCTCTTTGAAAACAAGCAGGACACTGTGAGTCCTCCCAGTACAAAAGCATTTTCATGTCCCCCAATCCTTGTTTGAAGGAAAAAGGCTTTCAGCCTCTTAGCCCTTCCCTGAGTTCCAAAGGGCAGTTATAATTAGAGAAGTGAGGGAATGCAGAATAAAACAATAGTGCAGCAATGGAGCAGCGTCCTGGTTCCTCCTGGGGGATCTGCATAATTATCTGATACATATCTCTGAGTTCTTCTACAGGAACTAAGGCCCCCACCCAGGTGGAGGATGGTAACTTCAGGCTGAGCATAAGCCATAGACCCCAGACTGACTGGAACCAGAAGGCTGATGATTGAGATTCCTGGAACACCACCCTGTTACCTCCCCACCAACCAGTCAGAAGAAAGTCACATATCTTGCAGCCATACCCCCAAATTTTGCCTATAAAAACTGTTCCTTAAAAACCATCTGGGTCCCCCCCCCCAAAAAAAAAACATCTGAGAATTTGGGCCTTTTGAGTACAAGCCACCCGTTCTCCCTGCTTGGCCCTGCAATAAACCTTTCTCTGCTCCAAACTCCAACATTTGGTTTGCTTGGCTTCACTGTGCATCTGGCACACAAACCTGAGTTCAACTACATCTTTGCTTGTAGGAAAAAATCTGCCTGTTATTTAAATAAATATGGCTTGACAGACACAATAAGAAAAATGATAACCAGATACAATCTTATCCTTTTTTCTGTAATAACTGTGTTCTTCCAATCATAAGGAAGTCATTTTTCTTTTACTTCACTAATTCAACAAGCATTTACTGAGCACTTACTATGCACCTGGCACTATACTAGATACCAAGGATACAAAAAGGAAAAGGAAAAATGTCTCCTTGATCATGTATGCAAATAATTGCAACAGAATGGGGATAAACAGAAGTGTTCAAACACCATACTATGGCCTCCAAGGCCCTTGCTTATCTTTCTAATCTCTTCTTGGCCACGATGTTCCTGCCACACTGGCCTTCTCTGTATTTCAAATACACTAAGTTCCTTTTCACCTCAGGCCTTTGCACTTATTTCCTCTTCCTGCACTGTTTTTTTCCCTACATTCATCAGCTGGCTAAGTCCTATTCACCTGGCAGTAATCAATGTGAATATCATTTCCTCACAAAAACTTTATCCCCTCAGATGAGGTTTTTCCTGTTGTATACTCTCAGTGCCCCCCTGTAATTTTAAATTTTAGCTCTTGCAAACTAAAGAATGTCACTCCACATCTGGTTCTACAAGAATGAAGTCACTAGCCACTGCAGTCACTGACCTTCAACACACCCTGAAAGGAGTTCAGGGTGGAGATCAAGAATGAGACACCCTCTGCTTTGTGAAAATCTGGCAGAACCAGCCTTCAGATAGTTAGATATTTTCAGGAGAAAATTTTATGAACCCAATTTCTTGCATCTTCTCATACCTAGAAAAGCTCTAAAATTATTAATGGAGGCATCTGCTCCTTGTGACTAGCAGCAACCTTCTACCAAGATGTGTGTGCTTGATTGCACATATCTCCTTCTCCAAAATCACTTATATACTGACCTCCCCCTCTACCTCTTCAGAGCAGTTCCTCAGAGCTATCTGAGAGTCTGTCTCCCAGGCTAAAGTCCTCAGTAAGCCCCAAATACACCTGAACTCACAGCTCTCATGTTGTGCTTTTTTTTTTCAGTCTACACCCAAATCTCATTGCAATTAAATAATTATCCATGTAATTGGTTATTGTCTGTATCTTCCACTAAACTAGACTATAAGCTTAATGAAGGCAGAACTACGTCAGTGTTGTTCAGTATTATATTCCTAATGGCCAGCACAGGGCCTGGAATATAGAAGCTTCTCAATGAACATTTGTGGAAGGAAGAGAGAACTAAAGGAGAAAGGAAGATGGAGAGGAAGGGAAGGAGGGAGGGAGGGAGAGAGGAAGGAAGGAAGACAAGAAGACTGAATGTGTACTAAGAAGAGAGTGGCTTATCCCTGTTTATGGGAGTCAGAGGCACTAATTTTTGAGGTTTCTCTTTTCATCAGAGTTACTTATTCTTAGTTTCTTAATCACCCCCTTTCTTTTTTTTTTAATTTTTATTGAAGTATAGTTGATTTACAATGTTGTGTTAATTTCTGCTGTAGAGCAAAGTGACTCAGTTATATGCATATATACATTCTTTTTATATTCTTTTCCATTATTGTTTCTCCCAGGATATTGAATATAGTTCCCTGTGCTATACAGTAGGACTTTGTTTTTTATCCATTTTATATATAATAGTTTGCATCTACTAATCCCAAACTCTCAATCCATCTCTCTCCCATTCTCCCTCTCCCTTGGCAACCACAAATCTGTTCTCTATGTCAGTGAGTCTGTTTCTGTTTTGTAGATAGGTTCATTTGTGGCATACTTTACATTCCACATATAAGTAATATCATATGGTATTTGTCTTTCTCTTTCTGACTTCACTTAGTATGATAATCTCTAGTTGCTGCAAATGGCATTATTTAATTCTTTTTTATGGCTAAGTAGTATTCCAGTGTGTGTGTGTGTGTGTGTGTGTGTGTGTGTGTGTGTGTGTGTGTACCACATCTTCTTTATCCATTCATCTGTCAATGGACATTTAGGTTGTTTTCATGTCTTGGCTATTGTGTATAGTGCTGCTATGAACATACAGGTGCATGTATCTTTTTGAATTATGGTTTTGTCCAGATATATGCCCAGGAGTGTTCATCACCCCTTTCTAATAACTTGTATCTCTACATTCCAGACCAGGAAGCTGTGCTAGCTCCAACCACTTTCTGACAATGACTGTACCACTAGCATGAAGTTTTAAAGTGATCTCAATACAATACAACCCCAGTGGTTTTAATATGGGGCCTGCTGAATGCAATTCCATACTCATCCCAAACTCCTTCCCTCTTTAGTTAAATCTTTTGTGTTATATCTGCATTTGTGTCTGTACCTCTATCTTGGTGATGCAGAAAGTAGAAATGAAACATCAAAAACAACAAAACAACAACAACAAAAAAATGAAACATCAAAAATTAGATCCTTTAGGTCATTTGTAAAGCATTCCCTCCATTCCCACAGGTAATTATGAATTGCTGGTAGAAAGTTATTGCCATCAGTCTTAGAGAGATTAATATGAGCAAAACTAACAGTTCCCTTCTCTCCTACTTAATGACTGCAGTCAGAAGTTTCTTACATTAATATAAAAGAGAAGGCAGACAAGATGAAATCGGTCTTCTTAGAAGCTTCAACAGCAATCTAGTCTCTTTCAAATATGAACCAGCAACTCCCCTCTCCATACTTCAAAAAATTAATATAGCATTTGAAATTATCTTTTCATTCTACTTTTATTATAATGCTCCAATTTTAAGTTACTATAGTAACCATTTTGGATTTGAGTGAAAAATTCATTATTGTCACTTTAATTGTTTGGTTTTTGTTTTCTACTCTAGCTACATTGGAGTTTAAAAATGGAAAACAGATTTATCTTGTACTGTTCTCTAAATATTATGGAGCACAAAGACAATTCAGACAATGATTCTGTATGACTATTATTGGAACTATCTGTTTATATACCAATCATTGATGTCTGTTTTAGAAACATTAGATATTGTACTAAGGTAGACCACTGTTCGGTATAATTAAATAAAAGAGTGTGAATAACTAATATTCAACACTCCACTAAAAAGCATACAACATGCAACTACTTCTGTGATACTTAATTATTAAAGAACATTTATTTGTTACTTATATTGAGGAATATAAAGATGGTGGTCATGATATTTACATCATAACACAATGTGTGCTTTAGGAGAGAGGACCCCATAATGGATTAGTCTGATTTTGTCATAATATTCATCAAAATTACCAATTAATGTAAGTTGTCCATGTCTGATTATTTTTTAAATTTCCTAAGCGCCTAATTATCTTCAACTGTTTTACTGGTTATTGCCCTTAAAAAACTGTTTGTGGACTTTGGGTCCAACATCTTAGCAAGGCGGCAGTGGTAGCAACTGCTCTTTGAGTTTCGCTACACTGCCCAAGGATGACAAAAAGAAGAAAGATGCCAGAAAGTCGGATAAGAAAGGCAAAGCCCAGGGAACAAATCTGGGGGCAAGGCCAAAAAGAAGACATGGTCCAAAGGCAAAGTTTGGGAGAAGCTCAATAATGTAGGCTTGTTTGACAAAGCAACATATGACAAACTCTGTAAGGAAGTTCCCAAATATAAGCTTATAATCCCAGCTGTGGTCTCTGGGAAACAAGATTTGTGGTTCCTTCACCAGGGTAGCCCTTCAGGAGCTCCTTAGTAAAGGACTTCTGAAACTGGTTTCAAAGTACAGAGCTCAAGTAATTTACACCAGAAACACCAAGGGTGGAGATGCCCCAGCTGCTGGTGAAGATGCAGAACAGGTCCCACCAACTGTCCATTTTGAAAAATAAAACTGTATTAAATCAAAAACAATCATTTGTGGAGATCCCACAAGGCTTGTAATAAGTGTGCTTTCCTCCTTCTGGCTGTGTTTTTGGGGCTCTACAAGTCGGAGATCACATCAAACCAAATTCACTGACCATCTATGCTATATGATCCTAGGGTACAAATCTGTATGAGGGCAGGTGTTCTCAGGTTTATTTTACCCCCCTTCCTTTCCCTTTTCCTGCTCTGCTTAGGTCCAGAGAAGCCTTCTCTCTGGGTCTGTGGGGTTGGTAGGATCAGAAAGTGACCGATTAGTTGTGGTTCATCTTAATCCTCACTCTTACCCCTCCAATGTCTTCAAGGCAAAAGCAACTTCGGCACTCAAATAATCCTCTGGCCTCTTTGGTCAAGCTTCTCCTCAAAATGGGTCTGCTAGGGCTGCATAATCTTTACAACTCCTCAGTGTTTTTTTTTTAGGGTTAGTTTTGTAATGCAGATTTATTTATTTATTTATTTATTTATTTTGGGCCACACCAAGCGGCTTGAGGGATCTCAGTTCCCCAACCAGGGATTGAACCCAGGCCATGGCAGTGAAAACCTGAAATCCTAACCACTAGGCCAACAGGGAACTCCCACAACTCCTCAGTGCTTTTATGGTGATTTATTCAGAGTTGTTTTCAGCCAGAGAGTTTGATTCAAATAACCCACTACCTAACCTGCCCTTATGGGGAATAGCTATTACATTTTTATTGTATGAAATTATGCATTTGTGTTTAACAACTGTGATACTTGCTTTTAGGAACTTCACAGTGCAATAAGATGAAGGAAATGTAGTCGCACAGTTTTTGTTTTGAGAGATTAGTAACCATATGGAAGACTGCTCTGTCGTAGACTTTTGCGGGAAAAAGGTGTGAGACTTTTGATGGATTGTCCCATTAACGTTATGAAACTGAAGAGCCCATTTTGCTTGATGACAATTGTTCTTTCCTCAAGGGGTAACTTCAACTGGTTGGCCAATAAGTTGCATCCTTGCCTTGAAGAAATAACCACCAAAGGAAAATCACTCCTAGCTGGTTTCCCAACCACCTCCAACTGGTCCTGAGCTGCCCTGTAGTGGCCAAGGTCCAGCCTCGTGAGGGGAAGCTGTGAGGGCAGCTAGTTGATTCAGACTGTAGAGACAGCATTTAGTCAACAGTCTTGTCTCTCATACCCTGATGCCTTAGAACTCCAACGTGTGTCTGTGAAAATGAAGGCAGATTCCTGACTCCGGCTACGGATAAGTGGATAACCTTGGGCCAAGTTTGTGACTTCATAACGTTTTAACAACAGCTCCATTTATGGCTTAGTGCTTAACTAGCCAGGACAATGGATCTGATTCCTGAAAGGCCAAATCAGTAACATTGGACACCACAGCTTTGAGGGCAGGATTATGGTGAAAGTGATATTTTAGATCTTACAGAGGAAAACTAAGTTCACATTTACTAAAAACACAATTTGGGTATTAACATACTTCCTAATATACACTTAAAACTTGTCTAAATTACCCAAGATTAACCAAAAGGAAGAATAGAAATGCATTGTAAATATGAAAAAACATTAAACTTAAAATCACAATATCATGCTATTCTTCTTTTAGCATATTAAAATAGAGGTCATCTGAAATTCATTGAGTATTAACTCATAGTTTTTGCATAAACATAAATAGCATATTTTACCTAAGACACTGGAGTTTTTATGAAAATAATTAGTCCATTAAAATTAGTTCAGTGCCTTTAGAAATGAATAGGCTAAAATGCAAAGCAAGATCTATTTATCCAAGAACAAATTGAACCAAGATTTTAATTTATTTGTTAGTGAAACAAAATTGTTAATCTTCTATTAAAAATTATTTGTATTTGTATAATATCCCATGGTTCATAAAGTACTTACACACCCAACATCTTATTTAATCCTCTCAACAGCCCTGTGAGGTAAGCATTATCACCACTTTACAGATTAAAAAACAAACTCAAGACTCATTTAGAATATAGGTCTTCCTAAGTTCACAGAGTGAATCAGTGGCAAATAAGTCTTAAATTCAGTCATCTGACTTACAATCCAGTGCTTTTTCCACTAAGTTCACAATTTACATTTTTCTCATCATTGTAGAATCATTACTAGTTTCATCCTAGGAAAAAGACCAATCCTTACAACTCTAGGCCATGTGTGCAGATAAACAATGAATAAGGACAAATTCCATGAACTTTCAGTTCAGGTTTGTCAATCAAAAGATTCTGGGCTTCCCTGGTGGTGCAGTGATTCAGAGTCCGCCTGCCGATGCAGGGGATACGGGTTCGTGCCCCGGTCCGGGAAGATCCCACATGCCGCGGAGCAGCTGGGCCCGTGAGCCATGGCCGCTGAGCCTGCGCGTCCGGAGCCTGTGCTCCGCAACAGGAGAGGCCACAACAGTGAGAGGCCCGTGTACCGCAAAAAAAAAAAAAAAAAAAAAAAAGATTCTGTAACTACATACAGAGGCATTCCCCAATGATGAACTCGATGCCTAGAAAATACTCTCCAAGTCTAAATGAACAATCTTTCAACTGTTTAATAAGGGAATTTCACCTTCTAACAAAAAGATTTTTTCCCTCCTTACGAGTAAAGTTAAATCCTAACTCAAGGCCAAATAAATAGTTAAATTATTTTTCTCATCCTTTAACCTAGAAGTTGCTTTTCTTAGCTAAATTCATGGAAGCAGTCTACATATTTTAAGAATTTTCACTTAGTGTTACATCGACTTTCACCTTTACTTTATGGCTGAAACTTTGAACAAGTGCCAATAAATCATGACTGAGATGAAACCGAGCAAGATCCTTAGAAGCAGAATAATCAAGACATATGCATTTGAGAGACCAGTAAAGTAAATGCCCCTTCAATTCTGTATGTATTAAATTTATATTCATTCAGCTTAAAATTATTTAAGACTTGCATTTGATATAATTCCACACAAGGAAATATGTAAACATTATGTAAATATTGATCTATAAACTACACATATTTGTAAGAACTTCTCAATACAGTTAACAATTCTGTTAAATCCCAGTGCTTCTATTTTTTTATACAAACTATAACTTTCCAATGACAGATCTCTATTCTCAATATATTCATTAACAATTTGAGACATTTCATATTTGTAAATTAAAAGTTAATTTTACAGTACATATTCCAAGTTAGCAGGCTAAAAGGAATATTTTTCTCTAATTGACATTGAAACAAACGATTAGCATGCTACAGTACTTGTCCAACTCTTTTATATTCATTAATTATTCAGGATTAATTCTGCAAAAATCCAGAGAATGCTTATGACGATGAGTTTTTAAGATAAACAACTGTTCTAGGATATAAGAAATGTTCATGAATTTATCATGTGTTGAAATATACTATGAAGATCTCGACTGCCAGAAATGTCTCCTACCTTTTTAAAAATATAATTACTAAATATTGGTGGAGAACACACATTAACATTCGCCAATTAAAACTCAATTACAATTTTCTGAACTATTAAGATTTATTAACCTTGTGCAAGGTTATATACAAATTATTCAGATGCTTTTAATTTGTGAAGTACTTTAAATACATTACTTACTTCACATGCATTGTCTCATCTGGTCCTGTCAACAATCCTGGGAGATAGGGGGAGCAGTTAGTAAGCCCACTGTAAAGGAAGAGAAGACATGCCCATATTAGAAGCCAAGCAGAGGAAGTGTCAACACTATGCCAGGTATAGTACTAGATGCTGAGGATATAATGAACGAGCTGCATAATCAGAAAGCTTCTGATATAGCAGAGAAGACACACAAGCATTAAGAATGAGCTGTGATGAACACTCTAATGGGGAAATCAAAGATGCTATGGAAGCTCAGAAAAGGGCAACCTAACTTCACCTTAGAGGAGTCAGGAAAGTGTCCTTGAAAGAAGATATATTTGGCAGGCACAAAATCAGAAACTTCCTTGCAAGATATGCTCAATGGTTTGTATCTTATTGTGAAGGCTGTGGGAGCAGTGGGAGAAAAATGAGGGGAAATGTTGGAAACATAGGTCTGAGATAGAAAAAAATTTTTTAAATTATACTAGCATTCATTAACCACTTAATGGGGGGTCAGGGATTGCGGTGAATCTATTTCTGCAATCTATATTTTATTAAATCTTCACATTAACCCTAGGAGTTAGTTACTAATGGTATTGATATTGGTGTTACTGTTACTATTATTATTTCTAGTAGCTGTAGTAATAGTCTAAATTGTTGATGATTACTTAAATACCACATAACAAGTCACTATACAGCAAACATGGTAAAATCCCATTTTATATAAAATGAAAGAGAAAATGTCACGCAAATGGCTAATGCTCAGAAAAGTAATGGGGTGATTGTTATGGATTGATTTGTGTCTCCCCCAAATTCATGGTTTGAAGCACTAACTCCCACTGTGACTGTATTTGGAGATAAGGCCTTTAAGGAGGTAAATGAGGTCCTAGGGCCTCATCCAGTCTGACTGGTATCCTTCAAAGAAAAGGAAGAAACACCAGGAATATGGATGCACAAAGAAAAGGCCATGTGAGGACATGAGAAGATGGCCATCCACAAGCCCAGGAGAGAGGTCTCAGGAGAAACCTGCTGACATCTTGATCTTGGACTTCTAGCCTCCAGAACAGTAAGAAATACATTTCTTTCGTTTAAGACACCCGGTCTGTGGGATTTTGTTATGGTGGCCTGTTGCGCTGTACCCCGCAGTCCTGCACTCCTTGCAACTGCCCAGTTGTGAGACCGAAGGAAGAACCCGGAGCCAGTGACAGAGACATCAGTGATTTGTTGGACAGGGTATCTTACAAGTCAGAGGCAAAGGTCCTGGAGCCACACCCCACACCCCACCCTGTATGGGTGTACGGCCAAGGGCAGGCAGGACACAGCAGCAATCTTTGCTACACAGGGGCGGGGAGGAGGAAGCTATCAGTTATAGGGGCAATGACTTCAGAAGAGCTCCCTCCTTGCCAGGGCGACTGGGGCAAGGGCTGCTGTTTTCCTGTTGATGACAGAATATACTGGAGCCTTTCTGGTCCAGGGCTAGAAAAATTGTTAGCTGGGGTTGGGCCAATCACACAGGTAGTTACTGATTAAAACTTTCAGCTTAGGAGGGGGAGGCAATCATGCTCAGAAGGGTGAGGTGGGGCCAGGTAGAGTAAGGGATGCACAGAGAGCAAGAGAGCAGCCATTTTATGGGGCTTGAACATACCTGGCCCGAGCAGACCAATACAGTTATATTATTTATTTTCAACCAAGTCATCATATTGACCAAACTACTTTCAGCAAAAAGAAATTGTTTTGGTTTGGGGTAACATTTTGCTTATCTGTTTGCTTTGGTTTTTAGTGAGAGGAGGGTGGACACTCTGCCCTAAGCTTCAGTAGAGTGTTATCCCACTGGTGCAGTTGTGGGAGCAAAGGGAACCAAACCTCTGTCCAAGGCAAGACAGCATAGTAAAGCAAGGGACCATCAGATCCTGGTTGGCACCAAGGTGGGGGATAGACATTGGTCATTGGCAAGAATCAGATCTGAGTTCCATATAGGAGGCACAAGATGGAGGGAGTAGGTTGAGAAGGTAAAGTTTGGTGAGATTGCCTGAAGCAAAAACCTACATAGGGGATATTTTATAAAGAATCAGCTATTGAGCCTGTGGGCTAGTAGAGGCCTTAAAAAAATTGTCTGGAAAAAAACATGAGAATCCTTTCTGAGGAAGGAAGGAAGGAAGGAAGGAAGGAAGGAAGGAAGGAAGGAAGGAAGAAAGGGAGGGAGGGAGGGAGGGAGGGAGGGAGGGAGGGAGGGAGGGAGGAAGGAAGGAAGGGAGGAAGGAAGGAAGGGTTATTGTGATAACACATTTGAATTATCTATCCATAATTATTAGCTATCAACTGAAATGTAAAGAAAAGCTAAGATTGTTACTCATTACTTCACATTCTGCCCCAAGCTGCCACAGACAATATTTCAGATACTCTTACTTAACTGCATATTTATCCAACCAGAATGCCCCTGCATCTCAGACCCGTCTCCAGTTATATTATATAGTTACATCAATGGTCTTGATATTTTTTTGTCCATTGTTTTTTTCTTTTGCAATAAGGGCATAAGTATGGGGATTAAAAGCCCAGGTTCTGTAAACAAACTGCGAGGATTCATATCCAGAATCTATTAATACTTTTATTTAGCTGTGTAACCTTGGGCAAGTTACTTAAACTCCCTGTGCCTCAGTTTCTGAGCAAACGTTTTTGTGAGGTTTAAAGGAGTTAATACATATAAAACGCTTAAATTCATGCCACACACATGGTAATGCTCTATAATTCTTGGCTCTTATGACTGTTAATTGTGACATTAAACTGTGAAAGAGAGTTTAGTAAAGGAAGACTGGCGTTGCTCAACCACATTCTATTTTACTAGAATGCTTTTATTTTCAGTGATAAAACATAATCTAGTATGATTTTGTTTCTGTTTTTTTCATTTTAATAATATAATATTCCATCCTAATTATAAAGCATAAAAAACATAGAAATAAAAATATAATACATACTAATATAACTATAAATAGCTAATATAAAATTATAGAATGTTTTGAAATACTATCAAGGATTTTTTTAAAATTAAAATAGTAAGTAGCTCCTATACTCAAAATAACCACTGTAAGTTTTTTTCAATTTTCCATGAATTCTTAAAAACTATTGTACAAATTTTAAATCATGAGACGATATAAGTATTATTTTTAACTTGCAATGTAGTAGGAAGCTTTTCTGTCATAAAATATGATCTGTGAATGTAATTTATCTTAACATCTTTATTGGAGTATAAATGCTTTACAGTGTTGTGTTAGTTTCTGCTGTATAACAAAGTGAATCAGCTATATGTATACATATATCCCCATATCACATTCCTCTTGCATCTCCCTCCCACCTTCCCTATCCCACCCCTCTAGGTGTTCACAAAGCACCGAGCTGATCTCCCCGTGCTATGCAGCTGCTTCCCACTAGCTATCTATTTTACATTTGGTAGTGTATATATGTCCATGCCACTCTCTCACTTTGTCACAGCTTACCCTTCTCCTTCCCCGTGTCCTCAAGTCCATTGTCTAGTAGGTCTGCATCTTAACTCCTGTCTTACCCCTAGGTTCTTCATGACATTTTTTTTTCTTAAATTCCATATATATGTGTTAGCATACGGTATTTGTCTTTCTCTTTCTGACTTACTTCACTCTGTATGACAGACTCTAGGTCCATCCACCTCACTACAAATAACTCAATTTCGTTTCTTTTTATGGCTGAGTAATATTCCATTGTATATATGTGCCACATCTTCTTTATCCACTCATCTGTCAAGGGCCACTTAGGTTGCTTTCATGTCCTGGCTATTGTAAATAGTGCTGCAATGAACATTTTGGTACATGACTCTTTTTGAATTATGGTTTTCTCAGGGTATATGCCCAGTAGGGGGATTGCTGGGTCATATGGTAGTTCTATTTTTAGTTTTCTAAGGAACCTCCATACTGTTCTCCATAGTGGCTGTATCAATTTACATTCCCAACAACAGTGCAAGAGGGTTCCCTTTTCTCCACACCCTCTCCAGCATTTATTGTTTCTAGATTTTTCTATGATGGCCATTCTGACCGGTGTGAGGTGATACCTCATTGTAGATTTGATTTGCATTTCTCTAATGATTAGTGATGCTGAGCATCCTTTCATGGGTTTGTTGGCAATCTGTAATTCATCTTTGAAGAAATATCTATTTAGGTCTCCTGCCCATCTTTGGATTGGGTTGTTTGTTTTTCAGATATTGAGCTGCATGAGTTGCTTGTATATTTTGGAGATTAATCCTCTGTCAGTTGCTTCATGTGCAAATATTTTCTCCCATTTTGAGGACAGTCTCTTCATCTTTTTTATGGTTTCCTTTGCTGTGAAAAAGCTTTTAAGTTTCATTAGGTACCATTTGGTTATTATTGTTTTTCATTTCATTTCCATTTCTCTAGGAGTGGGTCAAAAAGGATCTTGCTGTGATTTATGTCATAGAGTGCTCTACCTGTTTTCCTTTAAGAGTTTTGTAGTGTCTGGCCTTACATTTAGGTCTTTAATCGATTTTGAGTTTATTTTTGTGTATGGTGTTCGGAAGTGTTCTAGTTTCATTCTTTTACATGTAGCTGTCCAGTTTTCCCAGCACAACTTATTGAAGAGGCTGTCTTTTCTCCATTTTATACTCTTGCCTCCTTCATCAAAGATAAGGGGATGAGATGTGTGTGGGTTTATCTCTGGAATTTCTATCCCACTCCATTGATCAATATTTCTGTGTTTGTGCCAGTACCATACTGTCTTGATTACTATAGCTTTGTAGTATAGTCTGAAGTCAGGGAGCCTGTTTCCTCCCACTCTGTTTTTCTTTCTCATGATTGTTTTGGTTATTCAGGGTCTTCTGGGTATCCCCACAAACTGTGCAATTTTTTGTTCTCGTTCTGTGAAAAATGCCATTGGTAGTTTAATAGGGATTGCATTGAATCTGTAGATTGCTTTGCGTACTAGAGTCATTTTCACAATGTTGATACTTCCAATCCAAGAACATGGTATATCTCTGCATCTGTTTGTATCATCTTTAATTCTTTCATCAGTGTCTTATAGTTTTCTTTTGTCTCCTTAGGTAGGTTTATTCCTAGGTATTTTATTCTTTTCGTTGCAGTGGTAAATGGGAGGGTTTCCTTAATTTCTCTTTCAGATTTTTCTTCTTTGGTGTATAGGAATAAAAGAAATTTCTGTGCATTAATTTTATATCGTGCTACTCAACCGAATTCACTGATTAGCTCTAGTAGTTCTCTGTAGCATCTTTAGGTTTCTTTAATGTAAAGTATCATGTCATCTGCAAACAGTGACAGTTTTATTTCTTTTATGATTTGGATTCTTTTTATATCTTTTTCTTCTCTGACTGCTGTAGCTAAAACGTTCAAAACTATGTTGAATAATAATGGTGAGAGTGGCCAACCTTGTCTTGTTCCTGATCTTAGGGGAAATGGTTTCAGTTTTTCACCATTGAGAACAATGTTGGCTGTGGGTTTGTCATATATGGCCTTTATTATGTTGAGGTAGATTCTCTCTAGGTCTACTTTCTGGAGAGTGTTTATCATACATGGGTGTTGAATTTTGTCAAAAGTTTTTTCTGAATCTATTGAGATGATCATATGGTTTTTCTTCTTCAATTTGTTAATATGGTGTATCACATTGATTGATTTGCATATATTGAAGAATCCTTGCATCCCTGGGATAAACCCCACTTGATCATGGTGTTTGATCCTTTTAATGTGATGTTGGATTCTGTTTGCTAGTATTTTGTTGAGGATTTTTGCATCTATGTTCATCAGAGTTACTGGCCTGTAGTTTTCTTTGTGTGTGACATCTTTGTCTGGTTTTGGTATCAGGGTGATGGTGGCCTCGTAGGATGCGTTTGGGAGTACTCTTCCCTCTGCTATATTTTGGAAGAGTTTGAGAAGGATAGGTGTTAGCTCATCTCAAAAGGTTTGATAGAATTCGCCTGTGAATCCATCTGGTCCTGGGCTTTTGTTTGTTGGAAGATTTTGAATCACAGTTTCAATTTCATAGCTTGTGATTGGTTTGTTTATATTTTCTATTTCTTCATGGTTCAGTCTCAGAAGGTTGTGCTTTTCTAACAATTTTTCCATTTCCTCCAGGTTGTCCATTTTATTGGCATATAGTCACCTGTAGTAATCTCTGATGATCCTTTGTATTTCTGCAGTGTCAGTTGTTACTTCTCCTTTTTCATTTCTAATTCTGTTGATTTGAGTCTTCTCCCTTTTTCTCTTGATTAGTCTGGCTAACGGTTTATCAATTTTCTTTATCTTCTCAGAGAACCAGCTTTTAGTTTCATTGATCTTTGTTATTGCTTCCTTCATTTCGTTTTCATTTATTTCTGATCTGATCTTTATGATTTCTTTCCTTCTGCTAACATTGGGGTTTTTTTGTTCTTCTTTCTCTAATTGCTTTAGGTGTAAGGTTAGGTCGTTTATTTGAGATTTTTCTTGTTTCTTGAGGTAAGATTGTATTGCTATAAGCTTCCCTCTTAGAACTGCTTTGGCTGCATCCCATAGGTTTTGGGTCTTTGTGTTTTCATTGTCATCTGTTTCTAGGCATTTTTTTGATTTCCTCTTTGATTTTCTTGTGATCTCTTTGTTGTTTAGTAATGTATTATTTAGCCTCCATGTGTTTGTATTTTTTACATTTTTTCCTGTAACTGATATCTAGTCTCATAGCGTGTGGTTGGAAAAGATACTTGATACAATTTCAATTTTCTTAAATTTACCAAGGCTTGATTTGTGACCCAAGATATGGCCTATCCTGTAGAATGTTACATGAGCTCCTGAGAAGAAAGTGTATTCTGTTGTTTTTGGACGGAATGCCCTACAAATATCAATTAAGTCCAACTTGTTTAGTGTGTCTTTTAAAACTTGGGCTTCCTTATTTATTTTCATTTTGGACGCTCTGTCCATTGGTGAAAGTGGGGTGTTAAAGTCCCTTACTATGATTGTGTTACTGTCGATTTCCCCTTTTATGGCTCTTAGCATTTGCCTTATGTACCGAGGTGCTCCTATGTTGGGTGCATATATATTTATAATCGTTATATCTTCTTCTTGGATTGATCCCTTGATCATTATGTAGTATCCTTCCTTGTCTCTTGTAACATTCTTTATTTTAAAGTTTATTTTATCTGATATGAGTATTGCTACTCCAGCTTTGTTTTGATTTCCATTTGCATGAAATACCTTTTTCCATCCCCTCACTTTTAGTCTGTATGTGTCCCTAGGTCTGAAGTGGGTCTCTTGTAGACAGCATATATATGGGTCTTGTTTTTGTATCCATTCAGCAAGCCTGTGTCTTTTGGTTGGAGCATTTAATCCATTCACGTTTAAGGTAATTATCGATATGTATGTCCTATGACCATTTTCTTAATTGTTTTGGGTTTGTTTTTGTAGGTCCTTTTCTTCTCTTGTGTTTCCCACTTAGAGAAGTTTCTTTAGCATTTGTTGTAGAGCTGGTTTGGTGGTGCTGAATTCTCTTAGCTTTTGCTTGTCTGTAAAGCTTCTGATTTCTCCATCGAATCTGAATGAGATCCTTGCCGGGTAGAGTAATCTTGATTGTAGGTTCTTCTCTTTCATCTCTTTAAGTATATCATGCCACTCCCTTCTGGCTTGTAGAGTGTCTGCTGAGAAATCAGCTGTTAACCTTATGGGAGTTCCCTTGTATGTTATTTGTTGTTTTTCCCTTGCTGCTTTCAATAATTTTTGTTTGTCTTTAATTTTTGCCAATTTGATTACTATGTGTCTCAGCATGTTTCTCCTTGGGTTTACCCTGTATGGGACTTGCTGCACTTCCTGGACTTGGGTGGCTATTTCCTTTCCCATGTTAGGGACGTTTTTGACTATAATCTCTTCAAATATTTGCTCTGGTCCTTTCTCTCTCTCTTCTCCTTCTGCAACCCCTATATTGTGAATGTTGTTGCGTTTAATATTGTCCCAGAGGTCTCTTAGGCTGTCTTCATTTCTTTTCATTCGTTTTTCTTTATTCTGTTCCACAGCAGTGAATTCCACCATTCTGTCTTCCAGGTCACTTATCCCTTCTTCTGCCTCAGTTATTCTGCTATTGACTCCTTCTAGTGTATTTTTCACTTCAATTATTGTATTGTTCATCTCTGTTTGTTTGTTCTTTAATTCTTCTAGGTCTTTGTTAAACATTTCTTGCATCTTCTCGATCTCTGCCTCAATTCTTTTTCCGAAGTCCTGGATCATCTTCACTATGATTATTCTGAATTCTTTTTCTGGAAGGTTGCCTATCTCCACTTCATTTAGTTGTTTTTCTGGGGTTTTATCTTGTTCCTTCATCTGGTACCTAGCGCTCTGCCTTTTCATGTTGTCTATCTTTCTGTGGTTTTTTTTTTCCCCACAGGCAGCAGGATTGTAATTCTTGCTTCTGCTGTCTGCCCTCTGGTGGGTGAGGCTATCTAAGAGGCTTGTGCAAGTTACCTGATGGGAGGGACTGGTGGTAGGTAGAGCTGACTGTGTGCTTCCTGGACCTGACTGACTATTTCCTTTCCCATGTTAGGGAAGTTTTTGACTATAATCTCTTCAGATATTTTTTCAGCCCTTTTTTTTTTTCTCTTCTTCTTCTGCGACCCATATTATTCGAATGTTGGTGTGTCTAATATTGTCCCAGAGGTCTCTGAGACTGTCCTCAACTCTTTTCATTCTTTTTTCTTTATTTTGCTCCCTGGCTGTTATTTCCACCATTTTATCTTCCAGCTCACTTATGCATTCTTCTGCCTCAGTTATTCTGTTATTGATTCCTTCTAGAGTATTTTTAATTTCAGTAATTTTGTTGTTCATCACTGTTTGTTTGCTCTTTAGTTCTTCAAATCCTTGTTAAATGTTTCTTTTATTTTCTCCATTCTGTTTCTGAGATTTTGAATCATCTTTACTATCATTATTCTGAATTCTTTTTCAGGTAGGTTGTCTATTTCATCTTCATTTACTTGGTCTTGTAGGTTTTAACCTTGCTCCTTCATCTATAACATATTTTTTTGTTGTTTCTTTTCTTTTCTTTTTTTTTTTGATGGGTGGTGCTGTATTCCTTTCTTACTGGTTTTTTGGCCTGAGACGTCCAGCAGTGGAGTGTGCACCAGTTGTATAGAGCTGGGTCTTGGTGCTGAGATGAGGACCTCCAGGAGGCCTCACTCTGATTGATATTCCCTGGGGTCTGAGGTTCTCTGTTAGCCCAGTGGTTTGGACTTGGAGCCACCAGCACAGGAGCTCGGGCCTGATCTCCAGCCTGGGAACCAAGATCCTGCAAGCTTTGTGGCCCGGTAAAAAAAAAAACAAAAAAAAGGAAGAAAGAAAGAAAAAAGAAGCAGTACAATATCAAAGAATAAAAAACAAAATAAAATTAGAAAGATAAAAATGTAGTAGGAAAAATAAAACTATAACTGAAACAACTGCAACAAGATAAAATAAAACCACAACAGAAAAAAGAAAAAAAAAAAAAGGAGGGGGTAACAAGCCAAAAGGAGAGATCACTAACAAAGTATAAAGAATAAAATAAAATTAGAAAAATAAAAGATTTATTAGGAAAAATAAAAATATAAAAGAATCAAGAATAATGAATCAACAAGGTAAAACAGAACCCCAATCTAAAGGAGGAAAAAAGGGGACTTCCCTGGTGGTGCAGTGATTAAGAATCTGCCTGCCAATGCAGGGGACACAGGTTTGAACTCTTGTCCAGGAAGATCCCACATGCTGTGGAACAACTAATCCGGTGCACCACCACTACTGAGCCTGCTCTCTAGAGTCCACGAGCCACAACTACTGAGCCCACGTGCCACAACTTCTGAAGCTCACGCGCCTAGAGCCCATGCTCCGCAACAGGAGAAGTCACCACAGTGAGGAGCCCACACACCGCAATGAAGAGTAGCCCCCGCTCACTGCAACTAGAGAAAGCCTGCATGTAGCAATGAAGACCCAATGCAACGAAAAATAAATAAATAAATAAATTGATTCTTTAAAGAAATAAAAAATAAATAAGTACAAGAGGAAAAAATAAAAGTAAAAAAAAAGCTTTGCCTATGGGGGTGGAGTTTAGGCGGGGGGTGGAACTTAGGCAGGGGCGGGGTTTAGGGTGGGGTGGGACCTAGGCAGGTGGGGGGTGATGTTTTAGTTTGGGGTGGGGCCTAGGTGGGGCGACGTTCAAGCATGGGGCGGTGCTTTTGCTTAGGACCTGCACAGAAGGGGAGAGGCAGCATGTCAAAAGGAGGGCCTCTGGAGTGTGGAGTTCTGGAGTTTGGATAGGGCCCTGAGTGAGGGTGTGTGGGTGGGGTTTAGGCCCAGCTCACTGGGGGGGTCTCTGAGTGTAGGGGTAGGGCCCTGAGTGGGGGTGTAGGGGTGGGGCTTGGGTTCTGCACGGCAGGAGGGAGGCTCTAAGGGCAGAGGATTAGGCCCGGGAGCTGAACAGGCTCCCCGGTGCCTAAGTGGACAGGGAAAGCACTGGTCCCGTTCCCTTTCGCTCCCTCATTCCCCTCCCCGACTGTCTCTCCCAGGGTCTCTCCCCTTCGCTGCTGGACCCCTAACCATAGGTGGGTCCCGCTGGGTGTAGGAACTCCTCCCCTCCCCAGCCACCCCTCAGGGATGCCAGTCCTTGAGGTCCGGTCTTTCCCTTTGCTCCCCCTTCCCTCCCTCCCACTCCCTCAGGACCACGTGGCTGGAGGGGGCCTCAGTGGGCAGAAGATCAGGCCCAGGATCTCAGCAGGTTCCTGGGGCCCCAAGTGAGCAGAGGAAACCTGGCCACACTCCCTTTTGATCCTCTGCCCTACCAGTGGTTCCCCAATTTCCCCCTTTGGGTGTGGGATCCCTTCCCCTCCCCCAGACACCCTTCAGGGCCGCCAGTCCCATCCCACCTCCACTTCTCCTCCCCCTTCACTCCCCCCCATGCCCCACATCCTACCTGGTCACTGGGGGTTCCTCCCATCCCCTTAGGTGTCCATGGTCCCCCACCAGTGCCTGGTAGGTGCCCTAGTTGTGAGGAGATGTGAATTCTGCATCCTCCTAGTATGCCATCTTGACTTCACCCCCCGTGAATGTAATTTTAATTATTGTATAACATTCTATTGAATAAATGTACCACTACTTAGCCATTCATATTTTTAGGCATTTAGGCTGCATCCTCCTCCTCCTTTCCTTCCTCTTCCTTCTTTTCCTTCTTTGCTATTGTAGTTAACACTTAGATATGCATCCTGGTACCAAAATACAAATAAATATATTGATAAATGAAAGGATGGATAGATAGGTAGATAGATAGATGATAGATAAAGCTGCTTTGAACATCTTTAATACTAATATTTGTCATCATCTCTGATTATTACCTTAAGAAGAATTCCTAGAAATAGAATTCCTGGATCAAATTTTTAATATTATATTATCACTTTCCACCAAATATGTTGGGCCAAACAAATATTCACCCACAGCATAAAAGGGCTCTTATTTCCCTGCTTTACTAGTAACAGTGTATATTTAACTTCTTCATCTTTGCTAATTTTTATGGGCAAAAAGCATATGCCATTGTTTTTTTAATTTGATTTTTTGATGACTAGTCAAATTCAAATATATGCATTGACCCTTTGTACCTATTTTATTGACTATCTTTTAATAACTTTAGATCACCTTTCATTTATTTATTATGTTTTATATGTATACACACATATTCAAGTTTATATGTTATAAACAAAACCATATCATACACAGCTGTAGCTTTAATGAAGTTTTCCTTTTTTCTTCTTTCTCATTTTGCTTTACATACACCTATATCACCTTCACCCCCATAGCCTATGTTAAAACTTAGCATGTATCCTTGCAGAGTTTTCTCCATGCTCATATAATCAACCACCATAAGACAGAGACAGAAAAAGACAGTGTGTGTGTGTGTGTGTGTGTGTGTGTGTGTGTGTGTGTGTAAGAGAGAAAGAAGAAAGGAGAGGGAGGAGAGAGGAAGGGGAGAGGGAGGAGAATTGTTGGGACCATGACACTAGAGCCAAAATGTCCATGTTGAAATAAGATTTCTGCCATTTACTAGCTGTGTGAACTTGGACAAGTGACTTTACCTCTCTATACCTCAGTTTCCTCATTGGTAAAACAGGCATCATAGTAATACCCACCTAAATACATACATGTAAATTCCTTATAAGATTTCTGGCACATTGTACGTGTAGTATAAATATTAACTGTCATTATATACAAGAGTTTGGGGTCATCATTTGTTTTACAAAAATGGTATTGTAACATACACATCCTTTTGGAAGGAGGATCTTGTTTTCCTGATATGTGAGACATAATAATTAATATATTTCAGTAAGTCTTAAAATGCATTTGATTGAAAGATGCATTATTACTTTATGCCCCACTAAGAAAGAAAAAGTGTTACCAGTTAAATACAACACAATGTTTTCTTATTATTTAGAGTCTTCATTCTTATTGAAAGGGTTCTTTGAGACATATTTATACATAAAATTTTATCGTATATTATTCTTGTGTATATGTTTTAAAAAACTATAAAAGAACTAAATTGGTTACAGTAATCCCTAAAAAAAAACTTTCCCACATGAGTCCAATTCTTCTGCACACTCTCAAGTCAGAGTTATCATCACCCATGGATTTGCACACATTTTTTTCTGTGTCATCCAGAACATTGGTGGTGAGGCATTTCTTTAAAAAGGGCTTTACTATCATCACCGGGATTTTATTTGAAGCCATGTACACCCATTCTGCAATTCTTGATGCTGGAGTCTTCTTGATCATATCAGAAAGTGTCAATACAAGGTTTTCAAAAAATAGGGGAATTCCCTGGTGGTCCAGTGGTTAGGACTCTGCGCTTTCACTGCCAAGGGTCCGGATTTGATCCCTGGTCAGGAACTAAGATCCCATAAGCTGTGCAGCACAGCCAAAACAAAAACCAGTCAGGACTCATATTCTTTTCTCCAATTATTTGCTTGAGTGAAACACTGAGGGATTGTAATAGTTTTCAGCCATGGTATCGGGAGCAACAACCATATTTGTGCCAGCGCAGTGGGGGTAACTATAGCATGACTATTACCTAGCCCACAGCAACTATAGAATGTCATCAATTCTAAGGCACATCCCAATTTTAGAAATGAAAAACTGAGAGAAAAAATGTGTTTTGAACTAATAGGATATGGTAACCCATTATTTTGATTAAAAAGAAATTTTCCCTGACTGCCACTGAGCTTAGCATATTTACATTTTGTGGGGAGGATTTAGTCTTCTGTGATTTGCTTTTTTATATCCTTCATTTTTCTATTGGGGTATTTTCTTTTTCTTATCATTTTGTAATAGTTCTTATATATATGATAGATATTAATTCTTAGTGATCATCAGTACCAGAATTTTCCCAAATCTATAATTTGTCTTTTGCCTTATTGGATTTTTTCTCATGCCAAATATTTTCATTTTTATATAGTCAAATACATTGCTTTTTTTTAATATAACTTTGGGTTCTCCTGCCTTGCCAATGTCTTTTTGATTTCTAAGCTGTAAACATAGTCTCTTTATTTTTCTTCCATAATTTTTATTTTTGTTTATACTTAGTATTTAACTCATCTATCTGTTTTTCTGGTGTTTTTCTAACATGATTTGAGAAAGGAGTCTAACATTATTTTATTCTATGTAGATAGCCAGTTGTCCCAGAACCATTTATCAAATATTTCATCCTTTCCCCACTGAATTTGAAATAATATTTTTGTTATATATTATCTTTTCATATACTTTAGGATCTATTACTTGGTAAATTTTATTCTTCAATTTATCTTGAATTTAGTCTTGTGCAAATGGTTATTCAGGTGTTTAGAATTATTTATTGAATAATTATGCCTTCCCCACTGATTTGAAATACTGTGTGTGTTTGTTCCATTCATCTTTCTGCTTTGGCACTAGCATCACCCCATTTCAATTTTTGCAGCTCTATAATATGTTTTTATATCTGGTAGACAAATCATCTCCTCTCATTTTTTTTCTTCTTTATCAGAATTTAATTGGATATCTTCTCATGTTTATTCTTTCAGATGAACTCTCAGATGCTCTGATCACATTATATCTCTCTCCCCATACACATGGATACTAAATAAATAATAAATACAGTGAAGTGGTTTTGATTGAGTGTGTTGCATGAATAGATGGATCTCTCCATAAAGATATACTTTCTATAATATGTTCCTCCATTTACTAAAGTGTTCTTTTATGCCTTTAGTAGAGTTCTGTAGTTGTCTTAATTTGGTGGTGCACATGTTTTTGTTAGCTTTATTATTGGGAGATTTTTTTTGGTTAGTATTGTGATTTTTTTCCTTAATTTTATTGTCAAATGGATTATTGTTAAAATATTTAAAAATATTGATTTTAGTATATTAATGTCATAGTTTTGTACTTCATTTTCCTGGAGTTTGCATATAGAGAATTACACCACTTATGAATAATAAAATTTTTCTATTTTTTATTTATATTTGATTTGTATATTTATATTTTAGAAACTCATTGACAAACATGTCCATATTATGTTAAATAATAGAGATAGTGGTGAACGATCCTATTCATTTTGAATTTTAATAGGAATGCTTCTGGTATTTCCTCATTATGTATGATGCTAGTTTGACTTATATTAGTTTTTTATCATGTGAAGAAATTCTCTTTCTATTTCTGTTTTACCAGGGGTTTTCTTTAGGAATGTCTGTCAAATTCCTCCCCCCAAAAGATATTTAAGCATCTGTTGAAATATTTTTCTCCTTTGATTTATTTTGAATTATTATTAGTTTCTTAAATTGAGCCATCTATGAATTAATGGTATAACATTTACTTAATCAGCAAATATTAGTCTTTGAATATATCACTGGATTCAATTTGCTTTGTCATTTAGGATTTTTGCACCAATAGTTACAATTGGTATTGGACAGTTATTTGCTATTTTTGTGCTGTCAAATTTTGGCACCAGATTTATACTAGCTTTGTAGAATAATTTGTGGAAGCTTCCTTTCTTTCTCTATGATCTTTTATTTGGAAGTTTGAAATAACTTACTATGAAATTGTCTTGGCAGGTGGCTTTCTACAAGGGGTTTTCTGTGACAAGTCTCAATTTTAATCAAGTTTTCTACCTCTACTTGGGTTGATTTTAATAATTAATATTGCCCTAAATATTCATGCATATGTTGAGATTTTCAGATTTTTTAATACTTTTTTTAAAAGTGTATTTCTACCTGTAGTTATATCACGTACTTACTTTCTACTCTTGCATATTTATGCTTTCTTTTTTTTTCTTGTTTAGCCTTGCTAAAAGTTTATCCATTTTATTGCTCTCTTTGAAGAAAATAGCTCTGTAATTGTTCATTAATAAAACTGTATATTTTTTATTTAATAGACTTTTATTCTTAATTCATTTATCCAATTTTTCTCAGTTTTCCTTTTCTTTCTGTTCTTTTTGAGCATAAGGGATATTGCTCTTTTTTCCAACCTCTTGAGATGAATGTTATTTTCATTCTGTCCTGTTTAAAAATAAATGCATTTAAAACTAGTAAGTTTCCTCTGAATACAGACTTGGTTTCAGAAATTTTCATAGTATTGTTTTCACTGGCAATATTTTCTGAATGGCGATTTAAGCTAAGCTTGATTTTCTCATAGATCCAATATTTATAGGAGAGTGATTTTTAGTTGCTTAATGGTTTTATTTTTTCAATTTATAACTCTGCTATTAATATCTGGTTTTATGCATTTTTTTCAAAGAATGATTTATATAATTTCCAATTTGGGGAAAGTAGTAAGATCCTTTATGACCGATTTTGGTAAGTGTTCTGTAGACACTTGAAAAAAAAAAGAAAAGAAGTGTATTTTCTGTAGTATAAATGTGTGTCAAATTGATAGTATTATTAATCTTATTACTTTCTTCTATTTCTATTTAATTTGTCAAATATTATGAGAGACATGCTAAAATCTCTCCTAATGGTTGTGCCTTTGTCAACTTTCCCTTATAGTCAACAACTTTTGCATTATATATATTCTGATGTTGTCTTATTTAATACTTAAGCATTGCTTTATCCATAAAAATTGGTTTTCTCAATGTAGTTTTATCCTCTTTGCTTTTAATTCTACTTTGCCTGGTGTTGAAGTTGTGAATCTTTCTTTTCTCTCATTTTCATTTGCCTGGTATAGCTTTGCTCTTCACTTTATTTTTAACCTTTCTCTGATCTCTTCTTAAAATATTGGTCTTGTATTAAGGGGGTTTCATCCATTCACACTTATCATAATAAGTGATATATTTGGTCTTAATTTTGGCATTGTATTTGATACTTTCAGTGCTTAATATGTCCAGATTTAATATGGTCATTGCTTTTTAAATTTGTTTCCTCATTTCTCCAGTTTTCCTGGTGCTTGTTTTCTGTCTTTCTCTTTTTAATCTAGTGATATGGAAGTTGTATATGGTAGTATTATTATGTGATGTTCTAGTAAACTGGTCTCCCCAAAAAGCTGTGATTTGTAGTGTTTTTGTAGTATTTGCCAATTGCTGATTTTGATGGCATAAATACTCCCACTATGGCCAATTTCAAGTCACCAACATGATGCAACTGAATGCAGAGATAGCTCCAGCCCACTACTGGATTTATGCTACAAATGCTTATGTTTACATGTTAAAAGTTGACCTCTATATCTCCACAAACATCAAAAATATGTGTGGGGCTTCCCTGGTGGTGCAGTGGTTGAGAGTCCACCTGCTGATGCAGGGGACACGGGTTTGTGCCCCGGTCTGGGAGGATCCCACATGCCGCGGAGTGGCTGGGCCTGTGAGCCATGGCCGCTGAGCCTGCACGTCCAGAGGCTGTGCTCCGCAATGGGAGAGGCCACAACAGTGAGAGGCCCACATACCACAAAAAAAAAAAAAAAGTGTGAATTGATCTCCTCTATATAGGATGTCTTAATATGTGTTTATTCTGTTACCACCAATCCCCACCAACACTCATGTTTTATTAAAATAATCTGATCTCTTGAACTGAGATTATTCAATCCTTTTTCTTATATAATTTATCCTTTAGTAGTTATTTGATATTACTATCATTTTATAACCACACCAATAATAATTATTTATTATTTATATAATAGATGTGTGGTTTTCTAATTAAAGCACTCATAACCACATTTTATGATATTCACGGGGAATGATTCAAATTATATTCAGTTCCCTCACTTTTCTGGATATTTTAAATTCTGCTCTTGGATTAAGCTAGGCTATCAGGATGGTATGTCTAAGGCCTTTGCTACCTTAGCCCTTCAGAAATAACCTTCACCAAGTCAAATGTGTGTTAACATCAGGGTAATTTTCAAAGAACACAAGAAACAATAAGAATTTCACTACAAATTTTGCTGTAGATGGAAATGGTTATCCACTGTATCTCTCAGTATTCCTAACAGAAACCTCCATGTGTGTGGAATTTTGTTTAGAATCCAACTGGTACTTTAAAAACTTTTGTGAGGATCATGAAAATGACTATGTTTCTTTTTTCCTTTTGATTTCCAGGAATCTCAGGCCTAAATTTGAAGCTAAACTTCAGGAGTTATGCAAATTCTCCTGGCCTGATTTTCCCCAATCTTGGCTTTCTGTTCATGATTTTATTTTGGCCCTGATAGTTCCTATTTATATTTTCTCATTACTTTATTGTATGTGCTCCTCAACAGGCTGCTTTACATTCCTTGCAAACAAGGAGAGTAAATAATAATAATAATAATAATAATTTCTCTATAGAAATTCTATCATTTTGTTTTGTGGTTCCTGATCATTAAAATGGAAGCTAGGGCTTCCCTGGTGGCACAGTGGTTGAGAGTTCGCCTGCCGATGCAGGGGACACGGGTTCATGCCCCGGTCTGGGAAGATCTCACATGCCGCTGAGCGGCTGGGCCCGTGAGCCATGGCCGCTGAGCCTGCGTGTCTGGAGCCTGTGCTCTGCAATGGGAGAGGCCACAACAGTGAGAGGCCCATGTATCGGAAAAAAAAAAAAAAAAGGAAGTTAATGTTGTTTTTATTTCTTCAAGGTCTTTATATGAGTGGAAAGTTACCAAAGAAAATTTGTTTTGGATTATCAGTATTTGGGTGCTTGTCCATCAGCTGATTTCTTCAGTAATCAGTGGTCAAAAAGAGACAAAATAGGCTCTTCATCCCTTATGTAATGTGTTTCTTTGACTGCTTCAAATAAAATTGGAATTTAGATTAATTTTGGTTTTGTTTTCATGCTGATGTTATAGTAGTTTGCCTGATAAACTACACTGAATTTAATAAAACTTTATAGTTGGTACTGAAGTCTTGTTTTTAGTGATTTGAGTAGTGGTACGGTGTATTAGAATGATCCCAGGATTAAGAGTTAGGAGTCTTGTTCCCAGTTCTAGTTAAGGTTCAGCTACAAGTTTGCCTTTTGATTTGTGGTAAATCACTTTACCTGAGTCTTAAAATTAAGGGATAAAATGATATGCATTTTAAGGTCTCATCCAGTTCTAATGTCTTATTATTTGAATTATGAAAAAATAGCTCGTGAATACTTACTGATAAAATATGTTCATTATACCTTTATTGTATCTACAGTATTCCAACTTTGTCCATGCCTTAAATTTATATGACTAAGTGTGCATATTAATATAGTGAAAATAAGAAGCAATAAAAAACGAACATCTCATTCATGCATGCAAAATTCTTGTTCTGATGACATTTTTGAAATCCATGGTATTAGGACAAGTACTCTTTTCCCTGTTTCCATAATGACAAAATAACATTAATAATACATTAATAATACATTAATAATACATTAATAATAACTATGTTGTGCTAATGAAAAGTTTAAAGGCTTAAAAAATGCTAATAAATAACTCATGATTGTGTTTTCTGAGTAGTTTATTCACTTTTGTTGCTAAGATCATCCCTGAAATGCTCCAGGATCCTAATGGTTTGACTCCTACATATAAGATTATCAGTCCTACAATAACAAAAGGAAAAGACAACCTATGGACTAGGAGAAAATATTTGCAAATGATGTGACTAACAAGGGCTTAATTTCCAAAATATATAAATAGTTCATACAACTGAACAGCAAAAAAAAAAAACAACCCAATCAAAAAATAGGCAGAAGACCTAAATAGACATTTCTCCAAAGAAGACATACAGATAGCCAACAGGCACATGAAAAGATGCTCAACATCGCTAATTATTAGAGAAATGCAAATCAAAACTACAATGAGGTACCACCTCACACCAGTCATAATGGCCATCATTAAAAAATCCACAAACAGAACTACTGTATGACCCAGCAATCCCACTACTGGGCATATATTCTGAGAAAACCATAATTCAAAAAGAGTCATGTGCCACAATGTTCACTGCAGCACTATTTACAATAGCCAGGACATGGAAGCAACCTAAATGTCCATCAACAGAGGAATGGAATGGATAAAGAAGATGTGGTACGTATATACAACAGAATATTACTCATCCATAAGAAGGAACAAAATTGTGCCATATGCAGAGATGTGGATGGACCTAGAGTCTATCAAACAGAGTGAAGTAAGTCAGAAAGAGAAAAATACCATATGCTAGCACACATACATGGAATCTAAAAAAACGGTACTGATGAACCTAGTGGCAGGGCAGCAATAAAGAGGCACACGTAGAGAACAGACTTGAGGACATGGGGGGAACATGGAAGCTGGGACAATGTGAGAGAGTAGTGTTGACATATATACACTATCAAAAGTAAAATGGATGGCTAGTGGCAAGCTGCTGCATAGCACAGGGAGATCAGCAGGATGCACTGTGATGATATAGAGGGGTGGGATAGGGGAGGTGGGAGGGAGGCTCAAGAGGGAGGGGATATGGGGATATATGTATACATATAGCTGATTCATTTTGTTGTACAGCAGAAACTAACACAACATTGTAAAGCAATTATACTCCAATAAAGATATTTTTTAAAAAAGTAAAAGAAGAGGCAAGGAACAGAAATCAGAATTCACAGAGATTGAACCAGGTATATTGGACAACTCCTCGCAATCCCTGCCCCCTCCCCACTTTCTGTTTAACGTCATCAATCCTCAGTATCCCCATCTGTAAAATGGAAATTGCAATAGTAACTACTGCATATGGTTACCATGAAATCTAAGTAAAGTGGTTAACAGAAAAAAAAAATCCACAAATAATGGACAGGATGTGGAGAAAAGGGAACCTTCCTACACTATTGGTGGGAATGTAAATTGGTGCAACCACTATGGAAAACAGTATGGAGGTTCCTCAAAAAACTAAAAATAGAGTTGCCATATGATCCAGCAATCCCAATCCTGAGCCTATATCCAGAGAAAACTATAATTCAGAAAGGATACATGCACCCCTATGTTCACAGCAGCACTACTCACAATAGCCAAGACATGGAAACAATCTAAATGTCCATCAACAGATGAATGGATAAAGAAGATGAGGTACATATATACAATGGAATATTAGTCATAAAAAAGAATGAAATAATGCCATTTGCAACAACATGGATGGACCTAAAGATTATCATACTGAGTGAAGTAAGTCATAAAGTGAAAGACAAATACCGTATGATATCACTTATGTGTGGAATCTAAAATATGGCACAAATGAACTTATGAACGAAACAGAAACAGACTCACAGACATAGAGAACAGACTTGTGGCTGCCAAGGGGGATGGGGGTAGGGGAGGGATGGACTGAGAGTTTCGGGTTAGCAGATGCAAGCTATTATATATAGAATGGATAAACATCAAGGTCCTATTCTATAGCACAGGGAACTATATTCAATATCCTGTGATAAACCATAATGGAAAAGTATGAAAAAAATGTATATTCATGTATAACTGAATCACTTTGCTATACAGCAGAGATTAACAAAACATTGTAAATCAACTATATTTCAATAAAATATTTTTTTTAAAGATTATTATTCCTGGGACTACGTCATAGAAAAGCAGGCTTGTAGAGGTTATTGTTTCTTATATTGAAGACAGCTGCATCCTTTCACTAAGTACAGTGTTAGAAATGCTCATATGACAAAAAGTACTTTCCTACCATATATAAAATATGAATGGAATTTGAAAACAAAGGTTTTCCATTAATACTGTCATATCAGTACCCTATCCTGGGGCCTACCACAAGGAAATAAATTACATTACTTCTAAGATCAGTGATAGAATGATAAGTCAATTTATTTCTTCTGTACTGCCCATTTAGGTAGTCAGCCACCAAGGTGGTCCCCAGTGTTGCTAACCTTCTGGTATTCACACTCCCCTCCCAGATTGTACCAGTGTTGGTCTGTATGACCAATAGTATATCGCATAAGTAATGGTATGTAGCTTTCAAGATCAGGTTACAAAAGACTATGACTTTTGTCTTAGCCACTTCCTCCTCAGAGCACTCATGCTGGGGAAGCCATGGATACATCCAGGTGGCAAGGAACTGTAGCCTTCTGCCAACAGCCATGTGACTGAGCCATCTTGGAAGAGAATCCTATAGCCCTAGTCAAGTCTTCAGAAGCTGCAGCCATGGCCAACGATTTGACTGCAACCTCCTGAGAGGTCCTGAGAAAGCACCCAACTGAGATGCTTCCAAATTCCTGAACCCCCGAAAATGTATGAGATAATATCCTTGTTGTTTTCACCTGATAAGTTTTAGACTGATGCACAATAATAAATAACTAATACAGCATAGTCTACTTTAATATTAAATGATAGGTTAAAAATTATTTTTCATAATGTTCCTTCCCAGGTCTTTCACAACCTGTCTACACATTGAAAGACAGTAAGCCCATTCTCCAGAAAATGTAATTGTTTCTAACTAATTTTGCAAATAAAATTGCTATGTCCTGTAATCGACTCAGATTTTTCAACAAATAAATGGCATGGGGGAGAAGAGGGTGAGGGGAAATTTTTATTGATTAAAATAGATCAAAGAGATATCAACAACTTCAATGTTTTCTTGATTGGATCCTGATTCAAACAAGCCAATGGTAAAAAGACATGTTTGAGGTCATTGGGGAAAAGTAAACACGAACATATTAGATGATATTAACAAATTATTGTTACTTTTCTTGGGATGATAATGATATTGTGATTATAATTTTTAAAGTCTTATCTGTTAAAGATATATTATGAAGCATATATGGTTGAAATGATATAATAGCTGAAATTTGTTTTGACATGCTCCAACACAAACAAGCAGAATGAAATGTTGGTGGAGAAGGGTTAGATAAATCAAGCATAGCAGAATAGTGATAACAATTGAAGTTAGGTGATGGATACATGAGGATTCATTATACTAATATCTCTTACTTTTCTATCTGAAGATTTGTATAATAAGTTTTTAAAATATTGAGCACCTTATACTTTATTTAAAAGTAATATGACAGTATGAATATGACATTGTAATGTTTGTTGTTGGAAAATATGACACAGTTCAAAAGGTTCTCCAAATAAAAACTTATTTTAAGCTATTTCAAGAGTAAACAATTTTACAGTGGTTATCCAAAGTCCAGGAAGTTTTCTTTTGTACCCTAAATAATTGTAATAATTTATTTTGAAAAAATTAAGTAAAAGTAAAATTACAAATAGTCAAAAAAATTTTTAAAAGACTTCAGGTGAAGTGGCACAGGTCACAATTTGATGTATCTCCAATGCTCCAAACACATTGCAATTGTAGATAAAATACAGAAAAATAAAACTAAGACACAGCTAAGCTTAAAAGTAAAAACAAACAAATAAACAAAAACCATCTCTGTGGACCAGAAATTACATAGAAATGAAAAGTGATAGGGCGCCCTTGAGCCACTGGCCTGCTGGTCCTAGGTTTTAGAAGCAAAGTAGGGATGGCTAAGAGTTTACCTCCAGTGGGGTAACATGGGTTAAAAGTGCTATAGAAATAAGAAAGGAAGTGAGCAAAGTTTATTGTTTAAATCCGGGATCTAGGATGGATTTATCATGATCTAGAAAGAAGGCTAGAAAAAATAAACTGCCAGCAGATAGAGCTCAAAAGAAGCTGCAAGTCTAGTGAGGTGAGGAGCAAATATGGCTGAATATTTGTCTATCCAAAAGACTTTTTCTTTTTACCAAGTAATTTTAGAGACGAGTTTGATAAATATTTTGAGGATGTTCAGAATACTAAAAATAATAATAATCATCATCATCAAGATTTCATATTGATTAAAAAAAACCCCAGCAAATTATGGAAAAAACCAAGTGGAACTGAAACATGAATAGGCAGATGTGGAAAAGAACCAACCAGAAATTCTAGAAATGAAACATCTAAACTTTAAAAACAAAAGAAACCCGATAAGTAGGATAAACAGTTGGATAATTAGTGAATTGGAAAGTGATACTGAAAATTTTACCTGGAATGAGACACAAAGACACAAAAACAAGAAAATTGTGGCCAAGATATAGAGAATAGATTGGAAGACCACAGCATCCCTTTAATGGAAGTTCCAGAAAAAAAAAAAATGGTAAAGGAGAGAATGATACAGAATCAATATTTGTAGAACTTATGATTAAGGTTTTTCCAAAATCTAAAGACACAAAGCTTTAGATCTAAAGTATACTCTGACTACTGAGTAAGATAAGTATAAATAAATCTGCATCTAGACACATAGTAGTAAAAAAACAGCATAACACCAAATACAAAAATAAGATCATAAAAGTTACCAGTAAAAAAGACAGATTATCTTAAATGGGAAGGAAAATTAGACTGAGCAGCTTCTTTTTTTTTTTTAGCAATATTAAGTACTAGGAAAAAATAAAGTAATATTTTCAATGTCTTAAGAGTAGTGCTATTGCCCCTTAAGCTACCATTCAAGAGTGATAGCAAAGGAGGGAAGAAAAGGAGGAAGGTAGGAAAGGAGACAAAGAGGAAAGGAGGGAGAAAAAAAGAAGAAAGAAAGAAAGAAAGAAAGAAAGAAAGAAAGAAAGAAAGAAAG
>NW_021703779.1:80721793-80750687 GCF_005190385.1 Monodon monoceros
AGAAAGAAAGAAAGAAAGAAAGAAAGAAAGAAAGAAAGAAAGAAAGAGAAAGGAAGGAAGGAAAAAAGAAAGAAAGAGAAAAATAGAATCCAGAAGGAAAGCATTAGATCGAAAAAAACAAAGCTAAACAAAGAGGTTGTCAGTAAAACAAATTAATTTTGTATTATAAAAAGAAATATCAACTGTCTTTAAGTTTTAGAAAAAAGCTTGATACAACAATAGCAAAAATGCACTTTAAAGTCCTTATTGTTGTCAAAAGGAAGAGAAAACCTGAATAACCTGTTAGAAAAAGTATGTATTTTGAAAAATTTAAGGTCCAACATACATTTCTACAAGTGTGGCAGGCTAGATAACCTGCAAATTTCCCAACCACAAAACAGCTAGAAATGCTGGAATAATAAGATTTAACTGACATCCTTTTAAAAGCATAGCTGTGCTCTAATGAAAGGAAAGGAAATCACCAGTGGCAAAGCAAAGGAAGCTGAAAGCCAGAGAAATAAGTTTCTGAGCTGATACTGCAGGCATGTTGAGGAAAGTTGCTGGTCACAACAATTTAGAAGTTTGGATTTTAAAGTCCAAGTAGGGATAGGACATCAAACCTAGAGTATACATGAAGTGTGGAGAGAATTCTCCTCACAGAGAATGGGTCTCCAATGGCTACAATTTGAATAAAAGGAAGAAGTAGAAAAATGTAAACAACTGGCATAAGGAGAAAACAAAGACAGTTGTCTGTATTGTCTTGCTTGCTTTGTGGGGAGAGGGGTAGGCCGGGAGTCTCCTTTAAGAATTCCTAACCACAGGCCTGCCTTTAAACAATGAGTTTGTGGTTTGAATTTACATTACCTGTTTGACCTAATTTAAAGGAATTAGCTCATGTGATTATGAAAGTTGCCAAGTCCAAAATCTGCAGAGTGGGCAGGTTGGTTGGAGACTCAGTGAAGAGCTAATGCTGCAGTTCAAGTCCAAAGGCCAATAGGCTGAAGACCCAGAAAAGAGCCAGGGTTACAGTTCAAGTCTAACGGTCATCTGTGCAGAACTCCCTCTAGCTCAGGGGAGATGAGTGTATCTTCTATTCAGACCTTCAACTGATTGGATAAGGCCCACTCATTATGGAGGGTAACCTGCCTTACCCTTAAATCCATTGATTTAAATGTTAATCTCATCTAAAAACACCCTCACAGAAACATCCAGAATGTTTGACTACATATCTGGGCACTGTGGCCCAGCCAAAATGACACATAAAATTAACCACTACAGTTAGCTAACTCAACAGCCATCTCCTGCTTTGTTCTCCCTTGCCTCTTACCCACAAATACTAGAGATGCTAGAGAAACTATATGCTTGCTTTTCCAGTCTCTGGGAATGGCTATATGACTGAGATCTGGTCACTGAGACTTAACTAGAAGTTGGTTATGGCAAAGGGAGTGGTTTCTTTTTGGGGTAACAAAAAATGTTCTAAAATTGATTGTGGTGATGGTTGCAGAATTCTGTAACACTTAAAATAGGTGAGTTGTATTATATCTGAATCATATCTCAATAAAGCTGTCACCAAAAAATATTTGTTTCTTCATATAATTTTCCACTTTCTTTACACTATGATAAAGGTATAGAAATCCCTGCTCAAAGAAAGAAAGACAGAAAGAAAGAAGGAAGGAAAGAAAGAAGGAAAGGAAGAAAAGAAGAAAAGTCACCTCTGCCAACTCCTTTCAGGCCCTTGAGAGAGCAGAAATCTAAACCAGGCTATTTCCAGCTTTCTGTGTAATAGTGACTAACCCAACCATACAATAGATCAGATTTGATTGCCCTGTATTTTTTTACACTTTACTGCCTAGCTCCTAGCTGAAATAATCTCTGACGCCCCTACCAATATGCTTGGCAAGTAACTCACTCTTAGGACAAAGAAAATCCTCTTTATTAAAAAAAAAGGGGGGGGGGTTGGTCAATGGGCAAAAGGAAAGAAAGCCACCTCACTTTGCCTTTCTTTGTGACAAATATATATTAGTAAAATGAGGTTCCTTCAATCCTTACAAAGGTTCCAAAGATAGACATGTACAAAGCAATTTTAAAGACAGATTTCAGAGAAATACATTCTCCAGACTGGCCACTTTGGACTATGCTTCAAGAGTTACTAAAAGTGCATGTGTGACAGGCAGCTTCTAAAATGGCCCCCAGTGATCTCCACCTCTTGATATTCACAACTACTGCAGTTCCTTCCCCTTGGGTGTAAGCTGAACTTACTATCTTTCAACAAATAAAATATGTCAGAAGTGATGGGATGTCACTTCTAAGTCACAAAAAGACTATGGCTTCCATCTTGGGCTCCTTCTTTCACTCTTTTGCTCTAAGGGAAGCCAGCTTTGTGAGTTGTGCTGTGGAGAGGCCAATGAGGCAATGACCCTGAAGCCTGCAAACAGCCATGTGAGTGAGCTTGGAAATGGACTCTTTCCCAGTTGAGCCTTGAGATGATGGCATCCCAAGCAGACACTGTGATGGCAGCCTTATAAGAGACATTGAGCCAGAGACTCTCAAGTGAGCTGCACGCAGACTCCCGACCCACAGAAACTGAGATAATATGTGTCTGTTGTTGTAAGGCTCTGAGATTTGAGGTAATTTGTTAGGCACTAATAGATAACTGATATAGATGTAAAATAAATAACACCTCCCATCCAATTAGCTACAAAATAAACTATTAAGATCCTTGAAGTATAGTTGATATACAATGTTGTGTTAATTACTGCTGTACAGCAAAGTGATTCAGTCATATATATATATATATACACATTCTTTTTCATATTCTTTTCCATTATGCTTTATCACAGGATATGGAATATAGTTCCCTGTGCTATACAGTAGGACCTTGTTGTTTATCCATCCTATATATAATAGTTTGCATCTACTAATCCCAAACCCCCAGTCCTTCCCTCCCCCATGGCAACCACACGTCTGTTCTCTACGTGAGTCTGTTTCTGTTTCGTAGATAGGTTCATTTGTGCCATATTTTAGATTCCACATATAAGTGATATCACATGGTATTTGTCTTTCTCTTTCTGACTTACTTCACTCAGTATGACAATCTCTAGGTCCATCCATGTTGCTGCAAATGGCTTTATTTCATTCTTGTTTATGGCTGAGTAATACTGCATTGTATTTATATACCACGTAAGATCCCACACTTTTAAAGTTGAGTCAAAGCAATGGAAGTGGGGATGGGAACTAGCTTACTTTAAGGATTTGGGGGATGTACTGTTACTTTCTGAACAACTTTAAATGTTTAGAAACCAAAGAAAAAGAGAGTTGTTTAACTCAGCCCTTTTTCCTCTCTTCCAGTTTTGGGGATGATCACCAGCCAATTACGAGCTCCTTACTGACTGATGATTAAAACATCCAGTACAGCCTTATCCCATGACAATCTTAATTTCCTCACATTTTCCAGGACTAGCCCATCACATTCCAGGGAATGCCCTGGAAAATACTGGCATTTTACTATGCTCGTCTCCATCCCTTTCAACAGAGGCAGTACAGAGCTGAGCCACAGTTTCTTTACTCTTATTACAACAATTGTCTTCCTTTTTCATACTTTATACTGTATAAAGCCATTTATGTAATGTTGGATATTATTCTTAGAATTAAGCACTTCTGAACACCATATACACAAATCCTACCTTCCACAAAAGGGTCTGTGAACCTATGGGTACATAAATGTTAAAATTTCACTACATTGTAATAACTAGAAAAAAAAGCCATCTGGTATGGTGAAAAAGACCAAATTTTTAAGTATTTTTCAAAATACATGTTTTCTACCTTTAGACACATCAATAAGAAATTAAGATACAAATGATAGTACATATCATGTAAAACACTCATGAAACATTGACCATAGTCAACTACATTACATAACAGTGCATCATAAATATTGGCCTTCAGTTTCAGACCAAGAAGTGATTTATTTCACATGCCTTAAGTTTTTGATACCATGGTTATATACACTACTGAATTCTAATTCCTCTTAATCTGTAGTTAAACCTTAAAGTTGTAAGTGGAGGAGCTTTGGAAATTTTTCCTCAATTAAAAATTATGCTGAGCACAAATTATTAGAAAATTTAAAGTATAAGTGATATTTTATTAGCACATAGGCTTAAAAGCTCTCACCCACAGCTGATTTTGTTCAGTCTCATCTGCTTTCCCTTTTTCCTTAATATCTCAATAAAATGGAGGAAAATGAGTGGTAGCACCTAAATTAATACAGAATTTAAATTTGAGGAGCAGCAAATGAGCAGGCAGGGTACATAGTATAGGCTTAATGTGCTTGGTACAGCTCACTTAAGGAGAGTGATTATTGGATTCACAGACATAGCAAACCAAAGGGGAAATGGAGGGGGAGGAATAAATTAGGAGTATGGATTAACAGATACACACTACTACATATAAAATAAACAACAAGGACCTACTGTATAGCACAGGGAATTATACTCAATATTTTGTTTTTGTTTTTGTTTTTTTGCAGTATGCGGGCCTCTCACTGTTGTGGCCTCTCCTGTTGCAGAGCACAGGCTCCGGATGCGCAGGCTCAGCAGCCATGGCTCACAGGCCCAGCCACTCCGCGGCATGTGGGATCCTCCCGGACCGGGGCACAAACCCGTGTCCCCTGCATTGGCGGGCAGACTCTCAACCACTGCGCCACCAGGAAAGCCCTATACTCAATAGTTTGTAATAACCTATAATGGAAAAGAATCTGAAAAAGAATATATATATATATATATATATATATATATATAAAACTGAAGATGACTGAATCACTTTGTTGTACACCTGAAACTAACACAACATTGTAAATCAACTAGACTTCAATAAAATAAATTAAGATTAAAATTTAAAAAATAATAATAAGACTGGTTATTGTATGTCCAGGAATCCCTTTAATCCAGCTAGACTTCTAGAACAGATGGCAATGTATTATAACTTATTGATGTATGCAGATACATCAACTATATAATTTATTATGTGCATTAGTCCCCTTTACACACTCCTTTACAAACCCATCCGTGATGGGAGCAAAATGGTGACGTTTACCCTTTAGTTTTACACAAGACTGATGATCTTAGCATTGCTGTTTCACCCTCTCCCTCAGTTTGACATGCATACAACTAAGGGAGTGATTTTTCCGTTATTAAGAATTACATATAAACTGAATTTCTTTGGTATTGTAGATACTCCTAGTGAATTATGCATGGGTCTTCCAAGAAAGTTATAATTCTGTCATTCCAAATACATTGTTCAACCAGGAGACCGGGACTGATTTAAAAGTATACTGTGGGGGCTTCCCTGGTGGCGTAGTGGTTGGGAGTCCGCCTAACGATGCAGGGGAGGCGGGTTCGTGCCCCGGTCCGGGGGGATCCCACATGCCGCAGAGCGGCTGGGCCTGTGGGCCATGGCCGCTGAGCCTGCACGTCCGGAGCCTGTGCTCCGCAGCGGGAGAGGCCGCAGCAGTGAGAGGCCCGCGTACCGCAAAAAAAAACAAAGTATACTGTGATTGTAAACCACTTTGGTATTCTTTGGGATGAAGCACAATGTATAATAATGTTATACATATGAGAACGGGTAGGAACAAGAATGACAGAACATATGAGGTGTTAATCATTTAATATTATTTCTAAATTATTCAAAGTGATTCCCAAGACAAATGTTATCTTCATTTTGACATCAAATCCCTGTTAACTTGACAGGTAGAAAGCAATTGCTGCTTTATATTTTCCCTGCCTTTTTTCTTGAGATTCAATAGGCAATAGTAAGTTTGCTTATTTACAAAAGACAGAACTGCATCAATAGATATCATCCATGAAATAAAACTCAGATGGTACCCCAGGGAAACAGATTTTCCCCAGATACTCTTAAAATCCCCACAGTGGTCAACCAACTGTTCTACCCTGTCTGTCTTTTGCATGGACAGAAATTGCTTTCTTTCTTGAATTCAACAGAGATTTGGCTTTTTCTAAGGCAGCCCTCAGGGACATTCTGAAAGCTTTCTCTAGATGGTATCATTTATTTATCTGTCACAAAGAAACTCAAGCAAAAAGCTACGCTGTAAGTAACAACTAGAATTACATCTGAAGTCCTTCTCCCCTTATGCTCAGGTCAAGGTCTGGCTGTATAGTTCTCAACCAGAGAGTAAGTCATTGTTACTATTTGGTAGAGGGAAGCAAAGTGGGGAAAAGTGAAGCAACTCT
Source organism: Monodon monoceros (assembly GCF_005190385.1). Taxonomy (NCBI): domain Eukaryota; kingdom Metazoa; phylum Chordata; class Mammalia; order Artiodactyla; family Monodontidae; genus Monodon; species Monodon monoceros. Next base: position 80,728,018 of record NW_021703779.1, read on the forward strand.
TTTAGGGAACAAAAATAAATCAGTGAAACTCAATAATCTGCCTTCTTCAGTTGGAGAGCATGCTTTTATCTTCCCTTTCAAGAATAGATATGGAAGTGCTTATCTTTCCCTTCAATCAAATCAATGAAAATTTTCCTCATGTTGCTAATGAGAATTCTGAAGACACTTCCAAATGAGTTTTGACATCATCTTTAGGATTAAAGGAAATACGTTTAAATAAAAGTTGGGAAGATTGCAGCAAAAAAAATCATCAAAACAAAATTTAGTATTTCAGCTTAGGAGGCATCTTCTATTAGTAGACTAAAGATTGTATTTTTAAAGTCCTGCCTATTATAAAAACCACCAACTTCTGTGAAAAGTTTTATTTCAAAGACTTGGTGGGGCTTCAAAGAACATGCACCCAGCACAACACAGGCAATTGATCTACTGGATGACTCACTGAGTTAACACCAGATGTTAGTGTTTCAAGAATTCATTAAGTAATACTTTGTCTCAATCATGTGTATAAATCTGTATCTCTCTGCAAATGAATATACACTGATGGCGTATGTCTGTACAAGTGAATTATACACGAATTATAAAGAATTAATAAGCAGAAACCTCAATTAGAATTGGGAGATCATAAGGGGGAGCTCTCATGCCCTGTGATGATAGCAGAGCCCAACAGGAAGAGGAAAGACTCCCCTTCTTTCCTGGCAAGGTCTCAGCCAATGAAAAGACGTGGACTCTTTGTTCACTACAGCCCTCCCAATTTTCTTTTCCTCTCTATAAAAAATGTTCCCCTTCTTTGCCCTGCGGGGACTTGCACGTGGCTTCCCATGGTTGCAGACCCTGAATGGCAATTTTCTGCTGATCCTATCTTTGCTGGAAAGATATCTGGCAGTCTATTTGTTTCTGGTCAACATTTTGGTGCCCTTTACAGGCACCAGAGAAGACTCCCTACGGCTCCAGAGCAGGTGAGCAAACACGTGTAGTACCCACAATTGAGCCCCTTGTCGCTCACTGCTTTTCTTGCCAACCCTAAAGTTTGAAGTTTGAAGGTACATCTTTCTCCTAGATCTGAGCTTATGCTCCCTTTGCATTTGAAGCTCCCCGGCCTTTACTCGGGATCCTTTTTTTTTTTTTTTTTCGTGGTACGCGGGCCTCTCACTGTTGTGGCCTTTCCCGTTGCGGAGCACAGGCTCCGGATGCGCAGGCTCAGCGGCCATGGCTCACGGGCCTAGCATGTGGGATCTTCCCAGACCGGGCACGAACCCGTGTCGCCTGCATCGGCAGGCGGACTCTCAACCACTGCGCCACCAGGGAAGCCCACTCGGGATCCATTTTTGTCTTTCTGGTTAAGGCCTTGCTCTGTATGCAAGAACTTGCTTGGCACTTCAGTCTGATTTGGGATCAGACTGTTTGACTAAAGCTGGCCAGCCTTTGACCCTCTCAGGAACAGGGGTTGTTTCTCTGAAACAGTGCTGGGTTTTTCAGTCTTTGGCCTAGTCCTTTGGATACTAGCTTTAAAGAAAAAAAATTTTTTTTTTAAAAGCCTTTGGCCTGGCTCTGGGACCAAGCTATCTCCTTAAGACTGGCTGGGATTGGCTTGCAAACTATTTGAATTGAATCCTTTGTTGCTGTAAGCCATTTAAGCTGTTTGAAAATTGTTCCTTAGAGGAAAAATCTCTAGGAAATGGGATCACAGTTATCTAAGCATTTTGAGGGTACCTCCCTACAGGGACCTCAAGCAATTTTATGTTTAAAAACCTGGGTCCTTCCTCATGCATATTTCTAAGTAAATGGACCAACCTGACCAAAGGCAATTTAGAATATCAATGGCCACTATGGGGAACTTCTCAAATCCCCAGACTTAATTTCCCTAAAACCAAAGTGCACTACGATAGCTCCAAACATCCCAGAACTGAGTGGAATGCTTATTGCAACTGGTATTTTGAGACTAAAATTGCCTCTTTGCAAAATAAGATTTCAAGATTAGCTGAGGCAAACAGATGATTAAAGAAAGATAAAATGGCTCCCGAAGCCTCAGGCTCTTCTTCCTTGGCTTCTTTGTTTGAGATTTCACCTCCTTCCCTTCTAGGGCTCCTAAAAGAAACCAAAACACTCCTAGATTCTGCTATTATTGCAAAGAGCCAGGACATTGGAAAAGAGATTGTTAAAAAATTTAAGAGTTTTAGGCCCCTTCAGGCCTCTAACCAGCCTTTGCACAATGTCCTCCCAATTCTCCAGGGAACTACAAGAGCTCTTCCCAATCTTCCCTCTTAATCTGCTTGGAAAAACATATTTCTGTACTGGGGATGAATCTCTTCCAGTCCTAACTGACACTAGACCCATATGCTCAGTGCTCAAACCCTCTACTGTAAAGCAGCCACTGCTGCTTTAAATCTCCAGAAGTTCAAATCAAGTCTTGGTAAATTTAAGAAAATTGAAATTGTATCAAGTATCTTTTCTGACCACAATGCTATGAGACTAGATATGAATTACAGGAAAAGATCTGTAAAAAATAAAAACACATGGAGGCTAAACAATACACTACTTAATAACGAAGCGATCACTGAAGAAATCAAAGAGGAAATAAAAAAAATATCTAGAAACAAATGACAATGGAGGCACGACGCCCCAAAACCTATGGGATGCAGCAAAAGCAGTTCGAAGAGGGAAGATTATAGCAATACAAGCCCACCTTAAAAACAGGAAACATCTCGAATAAACAACCTAACCTTGCACCTAAAGCAATTAGAGAAAGAAGAACAAAAAAACCCCAAAGTTAACATAAGGAAGGAAATCATAAAAATCAGATCAGAAATAAATGAAAAAGAAATGAAGGAAACGATAGCAAAGATCAATAAAGCTAAAAGCTGGTTCTTTGAGAAGATAAATAAAATGGATAAACCATTAGCCAGATTCATCAAGAAAAAAAAGAAGACTCAAATCAATAGAATTAGAAATGAAAAAGGAGAAGTAACAACTGACACTGCAGAAATACAAAAGATCATGAGAGATTACTACAAGCAACTCTATGCCAATAAAATGGACAACCTGGAAGAAATGGAGAAATTCTTAGAAATGCACAACCTGCCAAGACTGAATCAGGAAGAAATAGAAAATATGAACAGACCAATCACAACCACTGAAATTGAGACTGTGATTAAAAATCTTCCAACAAACAAAAGCCCAGGACCAGATGGCTTCACAGGCGAATTCTATCAAACATTTAGAGAAGAGCTAACACCTATCCTTATCAAACTCTTCCAAAATATAGCAGAGGGAGGAGCACTCCCAAATTCCTTCTACGAGGCCACCATCACCTTGATACCAAAACCAGACAAGGATGTCACAAAGAAAGAAAACCACAGGCCAATATCACTGATGAACATAGATGCAAACTCCTCAACAAAACACTAGCAAACAGAATCCAACAGCACATTAAAAGGATCATACACCACGATGAAGTGGGGTTTATTCCAGGAACGCAAGGATTCTTCAATATACGCAAATCAATCAATGTGATAAATCATATTAACAAATTGAAGGAGAAAAACCATATGATCATCTCAAAAGATGCAGAGAAAGCTTCTGACAAAATTCAACACCCATTTATAATAAAAACCCTGCAGAAAGCAGGCATAGAGGGAACTTTCCTCAACATAATAAAGGCCATATATGACAAACCCACAGCCAACATCATCCTCAATGGTGAAAAACTGAAAGCATTTCCACTAAGATCAGGAACAAGACAAGGTTGCCCACTCTCACCACTCTTATTCAACATAGTTTTGGAAGTTTTAGCCACAGCAATCAGAGAAGAAAAGGAAATAAAAGGAATCCAAGTCGGAAAAGAAGAAGTAAAGCTGTCATTGTTTGCAGATGACATGATACTATACATAGAGAATCCTAAAGATGTTACCAGAAAACTACTAGAGCTAATCAATGAATTTGGTAAAGTAGCAGGACACAAAATTAATGCACAGAAATCGCTGACATTCCTATACACTAATGATGAAAAATCTGAAAGTTAAATCAAGAAAACACTCCCATTTACCATTGCAACAAAAAGAATAAGATATCTAGGAATAAACCTACCTAAGGAGACAAAAGACCTGTATGCAGAAAATTATAAGACACTGATGAAAGAAATTAAAGATGATACAAATAGATGGAGGGATATACCATGTTCTTGTATGGGAAGAATCAACATTGTGAAAATGACTCTATTACCCAAAGCAATCTACAGATTCAATGCAATCCCTATCAAACTACCACTGGCATTTTTCACTGAACTAGAACAAAAAATTTCACAATTTGTATGGAAACACAAAAGACCCCAAAAAGCCAAAGCAATCTTGAGAACGAAAAACAGAGCTGGAGGAATCAGGCTCCCTGACTTCAGACTACACTACAAAGCTACAGTAATCAAGACAGCATGGTACTGGCACATAAACAGAAAGATAGATCAATGGAACAGGATAGCAAGCCCAGAGATAAACCCACGCACATATGGTCACCTTATCTTTGATAAAGGAGGCAGGAATGTACAGTGGAGAAAGGACAGCCTCTTCAATAAGTGGTGATGGGAAAACTGGACAGCTACATGTAAAAGTATGAGATTAGATCACTCCCTAACAGCATACACAAAAATAAGCTCAAAATGGATTAAAGACCTAAATGTAAGGCCAGAAACTATAAACTCTTAGAGGAAAACATAGGCAGAACACTCTGTGACATAAATCACAGCAAGATGCTTTCTGACCCACCTCCTAGAGAAATGGAAATAAAAACAAAAATAAACAAATGGGACCTAATGAAACTTCAAAGCTTTTGCACAGCAAAGGAAACCATAAACAAGACCAAAAGACAACCCTCAGAATGGGAGAAAATATTTGCAAATGAAGCAACTGACAGAGGATTAATTTCCAAAATTTACAAGCAGCTCATGCAGCTCAATAACAAAAAATCAAACAACCCAATCCAAAAATGGGCAGAAGATCTAAATAGACATTTCTCCAAAGAAGATATACAGACTGCCAACAAACACATGAAAGAATGCTCAACATCATTAATCATTAGAGAAATGCAAATCAAAACTACAATGAGATATCATCTCACACCGTCAGAATGGCCATCATCAAAAAATCTAGAAACAATAAATGCTGGAGAGGGTGTGGAGAAAAGGGAACACTCTTGCACTGTTGGTGAGAATGTGAATTGGTACAGCCACTGTGGAGAACAGTACGGAGGTTCCTTAAAAAACTACAAATACAACTACCATATGACCAGCAATCCCACTACTGGGCATATACCCTGAGAAAACCATAATTCAAAAAGAGTCATGTACCAAATTGTTCGTTGCAGCTGTATTTACAATAGCCCAGAGATGGAAACAACCTAAGTGCCCATCATCGGATGAATGGTTAAAGAGGATGTGGCACATATATACAATGGAATATTACTCAGCCATAAAAAAAACGAAATTGAGCTATTTGTAATGAGGTGGATAGACCTAGAGTCTGTCATCCAGAGTGAAGTAAGTCAGAAAGAGAAAGACAAATACCATATGGTAACACATATATATGGAATTTAAGGAAAAAAAATGTCATGAAGAACCTAGGGGTAAGACAGGAATAAAGACACAGACCTACTAGAGAACGGACTTGAGGATATGGGGAGGGGGAAGGGTGAGCTGTGACAAAGCGAGAGAGAGGCATGGACATATATACACTACCAAACGTAAGGTAGATAGCTAGTGGGAAGCAGCCACACAGCACAGGGAGATCAGCTCAGTGGTTTGTGACCGCCTGGAGGGGTGGGATAGGGAGGGTGGGAGGGAGGGATATGCAAGAGGGAAGAGATATGGGAACATATGTATATGTATAACTGATTCACTTTGTTATAAAGCAGAAACTAACACACCATTGTAAAGCAATTATACCCCAATAAAGATGTTAAAAAAAAAAAAAAATCTCCAGAAGTTCCTGTCTCTGAACCCATTCCATTTTGTTTAGGCCCTTTGAAAGGTACACACCTTTTTCTCCTTAGTTCCTCACCCCTGTCCGTTTATTAGACAGACTTCTTAGAGAAGTATCATGCCAGAATTTATTTCTCCAAAAATGGGGAAATCATTTTAGAAACTGACAGGAGTCGTCAAATAACCCACCAGATGAATTAAATGACCCTTTGGCATCTTTTATTTGTTTCTCTCTGATAGCACTAGAGCTGATTCTGGAAACACTGATCATTTGTCCCGATTGAATCAGCTACCACTTTCCTTATGGGCAAAATCTCCAACTGATGTTGGCAAAATTCACTGCATACCTTCCATTAGACCCCCAAAACCTCTTCCCAGAATTCATCAATACTCTATAAGTAAAAAGCCCTCAAGGCATGAAGCCCATAACAGAAGATTACAAGGCTCAAGCCCTCGTTATTCCTTGTACTAGTCCCTGTAATACCCCTATCTACTGGTGAGAAAACCTACTGGCTGAGGGTGGAGGTTTGTCCAGGACCTCTAAGCAATAAACAACATTGTTATCCTTCCACATCCTGTTGCTTCTAACTTTCATAGGCTACTAACAACCACTCCCACTGGAAGCAAATTCTTTACTGTAATTGATTTATGCAGCACATTCTTTAGTATTCCAGTTGATGAAGCTAGCCAATATACCTTTCTCGCCTTCACTTGGGAAGAAAAGCAATTCACCTAGACAGTAATGCCTCAGGGTTGTACCGAGAAAGTCCTTATTTCTCGCAAATCCTGAAGGCTGATCTGAATGATATAAAGTTCCCTAGGGGTTCTGCTTTGTTGTAATATGTGAATGATTTGCTTCTTTGCTCTCTTTCTCAAGTCTCCTTACAGGAGGACACATCACATATTAAAGCTTTTAGCCTTAAGGGACACAGAGTCACCAAAGAAAACTGCAGTTTTCCCAAACCCAGGTTTGTTATTTAGGATATCAGGATAAGGGCTACAGCTAGATCCAGAGAGTTTCCTAAGTTTCCCAAAACTAAGCACCAATTGCAAGGTTTTCTCAGCCTAGTTGGTTATTGCCAAAATCGGATTCCAAATTTCTCTCTTATGGCCAAACCTTTATATGTTTTACTAAACAGTTAAAATTGTAACCCAATTTTATGGGAAAAACCAGATGACATAGCCTTCAATGCCTTAAAGGAGAGTTTGAAGAACCCACCTGCCCTTGGACATCCCAATGATCAGATTCCCTTTTTCCTTTTTGTATATGAAAGGGAAGGGAATGCACTTGGGGTACTCACCCAAAAACATGAGGACCACCACTGACCCATAGAGTATTATAGCCAGAAACTGGGCCCTGTGGCAAAGGGATACCCCCCTTGCATTAGAGTCATTACGGCCCCTGTCCTTTCAGTTAAGGCCACTGAAAAAATCATTGTGGGATCCCCTTTAATCATTTTTGTACCTCATGTAGTAGGAGCTCTCCTGATTTCTCATCACACTCAACATTTCTCAGTCAGCTGCCTCACCTCCTATGAAGTCCTTTTGTTAACTGCTCCTCACATAACTCTTATGTTGTAATAACCTTAACCCGGATACTCTTCTCCTCTCTGTCACCAGCTAAGTCCCTTAGGACAGCTTAAGGCTGACAGACCACCTCCTGACTCCTCGTAAGGATCCACAGGAAATTCCACTGGGTAATGTTGACTTCTCATGGTTCACTGATGATTCTTATTTAAATGGTGACAATGGCAAATATTGTGCTAGGTGTGGTACTACAAATCCTTTTGAAGTTGTTGAGGCAACATCTTTACCTATGATTACTCTGGCGCAGCAGGCTTAATTATAAGCTCTTACACGGGCTTGTGTTTTAGCCAAGGACAAAACTGCCAATATTTACACTGATAGCAGATATGCTTTTGGAGTAGCCCATGGTTTTGGAATGTTGTGGAAACAACATTGGCTTCCTTACTTCCAGAAAAAATAAAATTTAAAATGGCCCCTATATTTGGGAATTATTGAATGCAATATTTTACCTGCAGCTTTAGCTTTTTTTTAAGATTTGGGGGCATTCTATACTTGACTCTCTGGAAGCTAAGGGAAATTACCGTGCCAATATTTGTGCTAAAGGGACCAATAGCAGCCAAACCTCTGTCATGGTCCAAAGGGATATTTCATAAAATTGATATTGACATTTATAAGAGTGATACTGGAAAGTAACAGATCCCAAACATGGAACTGGTTGATTGCAACTGAAACGTGGGACACTCAATTCTCCTGTCTCCAGCCATGAAATTGGCAAACTCTTATTTTGCAGTAGTTTATTAAACTGCCCCTGTTGCATCTTAGGACTCAGACCTTGGGCTTACCAAAGTTTAGGGGCTTGATATAAATACTTTAAGATATTGGATTTCATTGCCTACTGCCTTTGTCCTTGAATAAGTGCCTATTCAAGGAGGGTAAAATGTATGGTCCAAGCTGGTATGTCTGAAAGAGGACAGGGGAGAAAATAGAGATACTTTCAGCTTATGACCTGAAATACAAAATGGCTGACAGATAGATAATCATGAATCTTACCAGGTTGGAAGTACTGTATGTGTACTCTGCTCCAAGCTAAACGTAGTGCGAACAAGTTTTGGGGAATAGCAGATATAGCAGGAGATAAGACCAGTACTGATCCCCTAGCTCCCTACCAGAGACCTCATCCTGTGAGTTCCCTATGTGACAGAGAGCACAATTATCTGCATTTTAAAGAACAGTCTATTAGGATTCTGCCTTGGGCAAGGAGCAGATTAACTGCACCCCCATCATACCCTAACCTACTATAACTTGTTCCAAGAAAGAACAAGATGCCATTTAACTAAGGGCTGTGTCAATGAGCATAACATCTTGGTTTGTTGCGTAAAGGCAGAAATTCTGAGGCCCAGATTCAAGGTCTATGACTCTAAGAGAAATGTGTCTTTGGTTACCAGACCATGAAACCGGCCAGATGTAAACTGGCAAAAAGCCGATTAAGATTTTAAAAGGATTGATAGTCTGCCTGAAAATAAGCCAAAACAGTGGAGGGCAGTGCCAAGAGAAAGAAAGATATTCTAATGATATTGGTGGAACCCCTTGAATTTCCCAGTTAAATGAATGAACATATTCCTTTTTTTTTTTTTTAAGGCTGTTTAATGTGGATTTCCATCACTTGTAACTAAGAGTTCTGACTAACACAAGGCTAAAGTGAATGGGAAGAAAATTAAACTGTATTGAGAAGTTTTGATATGCCAGAAACTGTGCTAGGTGCTTTCCAATATTCTTATTTAATGTTCACAATAACCCTGGAATGTATTGAGTATCTTCCCTTACTTTGTGTAAAGGAAATTGAGGCTTAGAGACTTAAGTACACATTAAATACCCATGGCCACATTGTTAGTAGGTGGTGGATTCAGGATTTAATCTAAGTCCGTTTCATGCTAAAATTCATACTATTTTTACTAAACCACACTCCTCCTCAATAAAACGAGGATCATAATAGTGCTTGCCTCATAGGGTCATTATAAATACTTGGAATATTGTTGGGCACATAGTAAGTGCTAAATAGTTAAACAAAATGCATAAAGATAAAATAAATAAATAGACAAACAGTGGATCAAGGCATTCCTCCTTGACATCAGAATTTAATATAATCCACGAATGACATGCAGTTTGATCCTGGCAAATCCTATGATGTCTAATGGCCTTGATTATTTGAAATCTGTAATCAGAAGACAGTTATAGTCACTCACCAGCTTAAAAAAGAATAATTATAACTGCTGTAAACTTTTAAAATATAAAAGCTACCAAAGTCAAAGTAGATTTGGTTATTTTTTTCAGGAAAGCTAAAATAATTAAAATATATTTACTATAAAAACGCTATTTGGACATTATAATTCTTTCAGGGTCCCAAGCTGGGAACTTTTAGCAAGAATATTATAAATTAAGAGACATTAAATGCAGGACTCCTGTAATGAGATTTCTCACTTAATATGCAATACTACACATAGGACTTGAACTTACTCCTATCTTGACTAGAATCTGCTTGAAAATTTAGGTAACAACAACTTTGCTCTATGCCGAGTTTCAAGGTATAAAATAAATTATTCATAATGAGTTAATTATCATCTCAGTGTGCCATCATTCCTATTTTTAAAATGATATTCAAAAGATTAAATCCTCAGGAATTTAATCATAATTTGCATACACTAGTTTTAAAAATAAGTAACAGTCTCTCGATCAATGCAGAATTACAAAATCTCCCAGATGAAAGATAACCTTCACACCATAATACAGATAGAAAAATAATTTTCCTGTCAAAAAAGCTAACAACCACCCTCAATTGCTTGAGGACATTTTACAGGTTATTTTAATAAATTGCCTCACATTCCCCTTTCCTATGAAAAGAGGAAAAAATTATATTTCTAATTCTATGTGGGCCTTTGATTTTCAGCACATAGAGGACTGGGCTTCAATAATTGAGCCCACGCCTCTGCTCTTTTCCCTTGAATATATAGGTGGTTGATCATCACTGAATCTCTTAAACACAAAATAGTGACTGACACATAGTGCCCTCGTCCAAATTACTTAGACTTGCATAGACGAGAAACTACCAGGTCATCACAGGAATTATTATTTTCTCCCTGAAGCCACTGTGAAACACGATGGCTGAACAGTATAAACTCAGGCATCTCTGTTTCCTCCAGACCCCAAAGCAAGCCTTTGTGATAACCAACCCCCGACACGTAAAACAAGAAACAAGGACCAAACATTACCTAATAGCAAACACAACATCCCTTCCACTTTGAAAATAATCAATAGATATAAAAACTTTATGATTTCTCATATTTAGTTTACTACCAGATTATATTTTGGTCTAGTACTTCTTCCTGCACAGAAATCCATATAACTAACATATTGAGAATTAACATATAGAATTAAACCATTTCACCTTACAAGCATATTTATTGTTTGGTTGAACATGTTACAGACCACAATTAAGTCTAGTTCTTACAATTTATTGCTTAACTTAATAAATGTGTTTTCCCCAAATTTATTACAAACTCCAAGTGTTAGTGTCTAAGACGCTATGTAACACTTCTGTATTCCTATTGTATAATTTATCCCAGCATTGACACCGTATTCTGCACTGCTTCTTCAAAAACAAAACATGTTTGCTATGATTCTAACCAAATAGTGTCTAGACATCAAAAGAAAGTTTTCTCTAATCTTTCCACCTTTTCAAATACTCAGAGAATTTACTGGAGAGGCAGAGAAGAAAACGAGATCAAAGTTTTAACATTTTTTAAAACTATATGTTCCCATTTCTTGACAGATAAAGAGACAATGAATAAGATCTGCATCCTGTGATCAATAGAAATGTAGAGGTTTGAGTTTTATTATTTTTCTTGTGCTTGCCTTTAAAAAATAAATAGCGCTTGCCAATGACTTCATTACACCCAGCACTTCAAGGTAAACATAACAGAATTCTACTTTTCTGGCACACTGTGATGGCATGGTCTTCTTGGTAAGTAAAAGATGACATTGAATTAAAGAACTTATTTCTTTATAGGAACTCAGTTATAGCCTTCTCTGGTATTTTCCCGAATCAAATCCAGGACTACATCTTGTGTTAAAATTCTCATATACTCCCTTGGCACGGAGATAAAGAAACGCTTCTCTGCCTCCCTCTTTGATTTTCCTCTTCAACCAGGTTAAAATCCAACCCAGGATTTTTAACAAACACAGCTGTATATAAAAAACAATTGCTAGAAGACAACAGAATTCTTGACTTGAATAACAATTAAAAAAACAAAAACTGCTCGAATACCCAAATGCTGCCAAGTTCTCCAATCTTCTGAAGCCACTCTTTTCATGTAATATCCAACTATAAAATGATGTAAATCACCATTACTTATACGATGCAAAGTCCAGCACCCTCCCTAAAAATCCAAGGATTCCTGGGGTGGGGGTCTGTGGCTGCAGACGTGAAATCTCATCCCCAAATACATCCCTCACTGATTCTCTATCCCCTTATCATCATATGTCCGAAAGCTGCTGACCTCTTATCTCCCCTACTTTGTGGCCCTCCATCCCCCCTGCCCCATCTAGCACTCTTCCTCCTTGATTCCCCAAAGTGCCAGTAACACATGGAGTATGGAGTTCAAGGAAGTCATGTGGAATCAAACGAAGCCAAAACGAGGTGTGGAATTAAACTGGAGAAATAAATGAATGTATGTAGCAAAACAGAAACAGACTCACAGATATAGAAAACTAGTGGTTACCAGCTGAGGGAGGGAAGCGGGGAGGGACAAAGGTAGGGGATTAAGAGATACAAACTACTATGTATAAAATAAATAAGCTACAAGGATGTATTGTACAGCACAAGGAATATAGCCAATATTTTATAATAACTTTAAATTGAGTATAATCTATAAAACTTTTGAATCACCATGTTGTTACCTGAAGCTAATATAATACTGTAAATCAACTACGCTTCAATTAAAAATTTTTTAATTAAAAAAATAATAAAATGTTGCACCAAGAAAAAAAAAACAAACAGGAGAAATGTCAAACCAATAAGCCCAAAAGTGACAATGAAGACAGAGGTGTAGCTCAGAAATTATAAGAGAGATGGCCTCTGCCTTCACGGAATATATATACAGTCTATTGGGGCATTTTGAAACATACTTGAGCACCATTTACGCTTAAGCTGGGGCCTTTGTTACACACTTAATGTCTTTCTATGATGGTGTTTTTTCCTTTAATGAACCCAATGATCAGAGATCTGTCAAAGTAAATAGGAAGCCAGAGAGTAATCAGGTAGCTAGTGGTGTGTTTTATAATTGGCCAGGTGATTGAAGACCTGTCTTGAGTGAATAACTGGACAGGAAGTGGCCAGGGAGGGATAATGTTTTCAGAGGATCTGTGGGAGAGCTGTATTTTCCATTGTCTTAATACTTGCCAATCATTACACATCTGTCAGTAAGAAGAGAGTTTGTTCAGCCCGTTCAGTGCACCTGTGTGATCATATTCTAATTCCCAATCAGAGTTCACTTGCTCTAGAGGAAGCCATTTCCAAATGAAGTGTTACTATTTCATCCTCCTGGTTTTATTCCTTGGTTTTTAGGGCCAAAGAAGTGCTGCTCAAAGGGTAAAATTTTCTGAAATATCCAGTGAGCTGAAAATTCAAATAAGTGCTGGATCCTAATTATAAATAGAAAGAATGGTAAAGAAAGTACATCTGAACATTGGATAATAGAAATATGTAATCAGAGTTGGGAATACAGATGTAGAAATAGGCAAGACTGTCAAAAAAGAATCTTCCAGGCACCTTTGTAATCTACTTAGATATTTCAGTATTTGACCTTGAAACAACTTCTGGCAAGTTGGATGGCATAATTTCCTAATGAATAAATCCATTAGCCCAATGACCCTCACTTGGCATTTTCAAAGAAATTTACTGCCGGTAGTGATAAGGTTTCGAACACTAAAAGCTGCCTGGCTGATGAAAATCCTGTTTGAAAAAAAAAAAAATCTAGGCAGATTTCACACAGGAGTTCCACCAGATACACTCACACACCCATACTGTTAAAGTGCATTAAGGTCTCAGGATATCATGGGTATTACAAATTCTATTTCTTCTATGAAAATATTTTTAATCCAGCAAAAATGTTTTGAGACCTACTATGTACAAGGCATATGCTAGGTGCTTAGGGGAGCATAGAGAGGAATAAGAGAATCCCTTCTTCCTTCTAGTAACAGATAAGACAATTAGGCAAATAACTAAATACTAGAGATAAAAATACCCTACTGGGAGAGCTCAGGGAAAGAAGCAATTGATTCTTCTTTTTTTTTAAATTAATTAATTAATTAACTTATTTATTTATTTTTGGCTGCGTTGGGTCTTTGTTGCTGGGTGCGGCCTTTCTCTAGTTGTGGCAAGCAGGGGCTTCTCTTCCTTGCGGTGTGCGGGCTTCTCATTGTGGTAGCTTCTCTTGTTGCGGAGCAAGGGTTCTAGGCTCGCAGACTTCAGTAGTTGTGGCTCACGGGCTCAGTAGTTGTGGCTTGTGGGCTCTAGAGCACAGGCTCAGTAGTTGTGGCACACGGGCTTAGTTGCTCTGCAGCATGTAGGATCTTCCCAGACCAGGGGTCAAACCTGTGTCCCCTGCATTGGCAGGCTGATTCTTAACCACTGTGCCACCAGGGAAGTCTAAAGCAATTGATTCTGACCAACAGGCTTAGGGGAGGCTTAATTGAGGTGACAACTGATTCATAGAAACCAAATTAAGCCACATCCTTTGTGGAATCAAACTTGAAACCACATCCTTTAGCTGGATTTAATACACGGTGGGAAACCTGTTTAAAGATTATCCTACAAAGGGAGAAATGTTATTAATGAAACAAAAGAGTTTTCGGCCATGTCATCACAAATCACACAAACTAAAATGCTATCACTGAATAATATCTGTCCTCATGGGAACTGCAACGTGTTACAAACGTATATTTAATTCAAGAAGGACAACGTCATGACTCTTAGTTGTAGAAAGACATTTTGAACAGTGGCTAACAGAGCAGGAGGACATAAACATTCTATTGCTAGAAAGATATGCCGTAGAGTAGAACAGGAGTAGTTTGCTTGGCTTAAACATGACTGTGATGCACTCTTCTCCCAAGACTATCAATTATTTTGCTTTTATTCCACAAATACCTAGTAGGCCTTTGATTACTAATGTACAGTTGTCCCTCGGTATCCACAGGGGATTGGGGAACCCCACCCACACCCCACAGTTACCAAAATCAGAGGATGCTCAAGTCCCTTATATAAAATAGCATAGTGGGACTTCCCTGGTGGCACAGTGGTTAAGAATCCACCTGCCAATGCAGGGGACACGGGTTCGATCGCTGGTCTGGGAAGATCCCACATGCCGCAGAGCAACTAAGCCCGTGGGCCACAACTACCGAGCCTGTGCTCTAGAGCCCGCGAGCCACAACTACTGAGCCCGCGTGCCACAACTACTGAGCCTGCATGCCACAACTACTGAAGCCCGCACACCTAGAGCCTGTGCTCTACAACAAGAGAAGCCACTGTAATGAGAAGCCTGCACAGCAATGAAGACCCAATGCAGCCAAAAATAAATAAATAAAATAAATAAATTTATTTTTAAAAAATAGCATAGTATTTGCATATAACCTATGCACATCCTCCTGTACACTTTAAATCATCTCTAGATTACTTATAATAGCTAATACAATGTAAATGCTATGTAAATAGTTGTAAATACAATGTAAAAGCTATGTAAATACTTGCCAGTGTACAGTAAATTCAAGTTTTGCTTTTTGGAACTTTCTGGAATTTTTTTCTCTGAATATTTTTCATCCACTGTTGGTTGAATCCACAGATTTGGAAACTGTGGATAAGGAGGGCTAACTGTAAGCATGCATTTTAATCCCAGAAAGGAAACTGTTTGAAGAACAGCACTAATCTTTGAACTCCTTGAGGGCAGGGACTATATGCTGGTTAGCATAGATCAATATGGCAGTGCTTGATGACCCCTTAGGTAAACTGACAAAATTGCAAATTCGTAAAACTATCAAAAACCACAATTCTAAGTACCAGCAAAGCAAAATGGACTCTTAATTGTCAGTTAACTCTTACACATCCTACCAGACTTGCAAATTTAAATATTATAGCCATATTTTTCAAAATAAAAGAAAGCCAGTAGAAAAATTATGGAAGAATCCACATAAAGTAATCTGATATATACCATGGGCCTATATTTTCAGTTTAACCACAGGTATTTGATCAGAATGAAGTGGAAAGCTAGATGATCAAGGATCTGTTTAAATTTTTTTAAAATCATATCAGAAATATTTTAATAATAAATATGATGAGAGAATGCAGAACATTTTTCGAGTAGGTCAAAACTAGAGCACAAATGAATTTAGGAACAAAATCTAATGAAATGAGTATATCTTGACTTGGTTAAATTTATTTGAAGTCTTTTGCAGTTCAAGTATTTAGAAATACTTCCTGTTTAGTAAAATTTTAATCCTTTTATTCATTTGAGAAATGTTTACTAAACAGCTACTTAGTACTAGGCATTGGGTGTACAGTAGTGACCAAGACAGGCACTGTTCATCTTTTTGAAGCCAGGGCCAGCTTATCCATTAGGCATGGTGAACACAGTGCCTAAGACCCACAATACTTTTTAGGGGTCTACAAAATATTTTAATTTCCTTTAGGATGAGAAGGAAAAAAATGAATATAATCCTGGCTGGATTGTATTAGTCTTTATACTAATGCAGTCATAAAATATAATTTTAATATTTGTTATGGAGAAAGAGGCCCACAAAGGCAAAAGTTGCTAGGATGGGCCTATGGGGAGTTTACATTCTATTAAAAGAGACTGGCTAATAATTACATAAAGTAGACTGTAAAAAGTGCTGAGATCAGGGTAAATGCAGGGCGCGCGATGGGAACCCATCTTGAGAGTCATGGAAAGTTTCTCAAAAGCCTCAACAGAAACATGAAAGATGATAAGAGTAGGAAAGGAAATGTACAGGAGCAAGAATATGCATAGATCTGAGCAGTGTGCTCTGCACTCCTGGGGATCTGTCTCTTGCTTCAACAGTGTTTGGATGGAACAGAGACAGGGACAGCCCCTTCCTCCAGCCTCCGATCACCCTCCAACCTTTTTTCCAGTCGCAACCTTCAGAACCAGCAACTCAGCTATCCTCGGCCTCCAGGACAAGCCAACATTATTTTTTGAACTTAGCTCCTTATTACCCTTCAACCATGAGCTCCCAGATTCATCAGAATTATTCCATTGAGGTGGAGGCCGCAATCAACCGCCTAACCAACATGCATCTGTGTGCCTCCTGCACTTACCTCTCTCTGGGCTCCTATTTCCACCAGGACGATGTGGCTCTGGAGGCCACTTTTTCCATGAATTGGCCGAGGAGAAGCTCAAGGGTGCCCAGCATCTCTTGAAAATGCAAAACCAGCACGGCGGCCGTGCCTTCCTCCAAGACGTGCAGAAGCCTCCCGAAATGAGCAGAGTAAAACCCAGGACGCTATGGAAGCCATCCTGCTCATGAAGAACCTGAACCAGGCGCTTTTGGATCTGCATGCCCTGGGTTCTGCCCGCGCAGATCCCCAACTCTGTGACTTCCTGGAGCGCCACTTCCTGGAGGAGCAGGTGAAACTCATCAAGAAGATGGGCGACCACCTGACCAACCTCCGCAGGCTGGCTGGTCCGCAGGCTGTGCTGGGCGAGTATCTCTTTGAAAGGCTCACCCTTGAGCAAGAACAGGAGTCTCTGAAGTCCAGCGGCCTCTGAGGAGCTCCTCTGGCGTCAGAGCTTCTGCCTGAAGCCCTGCTCTGCAGCCACTAGGCAGCTTTTTAACCGCCCTGGAGCCCTCTCCCAAGCCTTGGAACAAATGGAAACAATAACGCTTTTTGCAGAAGAAAAAATAAATAAATGTGCACAGGTATGAAAGTAAGAGAGGTGACGGTGAGTGGGAAGAAGGCCAAGTACCTCCGTAAGTTTAGAGCAGTGGTTCTCAACTCAGGGCAATCTTGCCTCCCAGAAGACATTTGGTAATTCCTGGAGACATTTTTGGCTGTCACAACAGGAAGGGGATGTTACTGGCAGCTAGTGGGTAGAGGGCAGGGATGCTGCTAAACATCTTACAATGCACAGGACAGCCCTCCACAACAAAGAATGATCCTGCCCCAAATGTCAACAGTATGAAGTTTGGGAAACTGTTAAAGAATTAGAACTGGAGATTTTAAAATTTTAGTCTTTGCCAATTTGATAGCTAGAGATAGTATCTTGCTGCTTAGATTTACATTTCCTTGGTTACTAGTAAGCATAAATGTTTAAAATGTTTAAATATATTAGCTATGTATTTCTCCTTAAATACATTTTCTGTTTGTGCCCTTTGTAGATTTTTCAACTGGTTATTGATTTGTTGCTTAGTGTCCTGGAAGAACTCTTTATAAATTACAGATAGAAACCTGTGTGTCGTTTATGTTGCAAATATTTCTCCTACCTTATCATTTTCCTTGATGTTTTATTTTTTCTGTGCAGTTTTAACTTTTATTCAGTCAAATCCATTATTCTCATCTTTTCACATTTTCTGCTTTTATGTTATAAAAGCTGTTTTCAACCCAAATTGCATAAACTGATTACTTTAATAAAATGTGATAAACAATACAGTAGAATGGTACGTCCCATACCAACAGTGTGGAGGCACACAAAAAATAGCCAATTAAAATGGGCAGAAGGAGCAGAATTAATTAATTTATTTTTATTACGCTATGTATCCTAAGTGCCTAGAAAAGTGCCTGGCACATAATAGGCTACCAAGAAA
The DNA here is from genome assembly GCF_005190385.1 of Monodon monoceros. NCBI lineage: Eukaryota > Metazoa > Chordata > Mammalia > Artiodactyla > Monodontidae > Monodon > Monodon monoceros. The sequence goes on from NW_021703779.1 coordinate 80,746,379, forward strand.
TATTCGTTAAATGTTGAATAAATTAATAAGTGGTATTTAATTGGTGATATAGTTGCAGTTTATGAAACAGTATAAAATATTCATCCTTGCAAACATTCTTTGTGGAATTGGATAATGAGTAGAAGAGATCATATGCTTTTGCTTTTCTCCTAGTTTATCCCCTTCAAAGCTATGTTTGAATTTAGGGCTTCCAGGCTCTAAGTCATCCTAGGAATATGCATCAGGCTTACGGCTGATCCAGATGACTTTGAAGATATCTATGCATCTCCAGATCCTCTTCTCAACCCAAATTGACTTTTGTTTTTGTTTTGAAAGTATTATTATCCTTACCCCCAGATACACACACATACACACATACATTTTAAATAAAAAGTGAAAGCTCCTCTGAACCCCATCCCACTTCCCAGAGGTTAGATGCATCCTTCTATTTTTAAAATGTATTTGTGATAGGCATGAATTTGTTCCTGATTGCTTTAGTACAAGAAATAGCACATTTTTCGGTTTTGTTTTTTAAATTAAGTCCAACTTAGTTCTGAGCTCTCATATTCCTAGTTGACAGGGCACTCACTCACTATCAGTCATTCTTGGAGCTTCCACCCCTATCAGCTTTTATAGGGATCTCAGAGCTTACTAAGTCACAAGAAAATGAGAGAGAATGGCTAATCCTTAATATCTGGTGGACACCATCATTACTGATGATTCTGCTACCCAATGATGCCATTGAATTCTGATTCTCTACCATCTGCCAGGTGCCAGTGCTCCGTAGAGTATATGGCAGGAAGCAAGGTGACAGACCTGCCTCGCAGCCATGGTTTCTCCATGCCTCCACTGACTCTACGATTTACCCCAGGGGATCCTCACTGTCCTCTCAAGGCAAGACCGAGGATCTTTTTTGATCAGTCCCCAGCATATACCCCCCCCCCCACCAACAGTAGTATCGCCACCTCCCTGACCACAGTCTTAAGGAACCTCTTCCTATCCAGCAATAACCACTCACCAAATTGACAGCAAGTATAAACTTCTATCTATCCTTGCCCTGTAGGGCAACTCAAGACTTTACCAACAAAGACCTGGACAGGTGTTATTGTTTGGGTTTTCTTGGAGTGGTTTTGGTTTGTGTGTTTCCTGCTAGGGCTGCTCCTAATAAAGAAAGAAAAGAAGGAAGGAAGGAAGGAAAGAAAGAAGGGAAGGAGGAAGGGAGGAAGGAAGGAAGGAAAGATGGATGGATGGATGAAGGGAAGGAAGAAGGAAACAGCTGTTAACTTTACTTACCCTTCCACCTCCCATCCCCCAGAAAAAGATTGATTCCTAGAAAAGCAAAATAGGTTTAAGACTCCAGGAGTTGTACTCAATGTGAGGAAGATCTTAGGAAGACTCTGAAATAAAGAGCATCTTTAATAATCCTCATGTAACACATTTAAAATTTATTCAGAGGAAGAACTCAGAAGGTAGCAAAATATCTCCATCCACTAGGTCCTCTAGATATAAAGCTCACTAATTTTAACAGGTAATCACATCCGTTTCTCTTTCCTCCCGCATGTTGGCAGTGACCCAGATGCTTTTTGATTGCTGAATAGGATAAGATCGTGTGACCTGCCAGGAGGTTTTTAATCAATGAAAAAAGAACAGCAGGCACAAATGTCTGGAGTTCATCAAACACTGGAGCAGCAACTTAAGATTTGATCAGAGTGGATTTCCACTTAAAATGACAACATCAAGCTACTGTATTATTGGAAAACCATTACAAGTTAGGATGAAGCAGAGCATAGGCTACTTTAGGGAGAGTATGCTTTAGAGTCCTTTAGCAATAAGTGTAAAAAAGTTATTTTATATTATTTTCCCAAAGCTTTGCTTTTCTGAAAATACTCAGTTGCAGTCCTCTTTAACATGAATTAAAATATTTTTCCAGAATGTTCTGACACTAATTTTTTTAATCAAACATTGGGATAGTTTTGCAACCCTAGAGTATCAGTTCCATGATCACACTGCCATTTATTTTATCTTTTTCTTAATATTATTTATTTAGCTGCATCAGGTCTTAGTTGCAGCACGTGGGATCTTCGTTGCTGTGTGTGGGATCTTTTAGTTGCAGCATGCAGGAACTTTAGTTGCGGCATGTGGGATCTAGTTCCCTGACCAGGGATCAAACCCAGGCCCCCTGCATTGAGAGCACAGAGTCTTAACCACTGGACAACCAGGGAGGTCCCCACACTGCCATTTAGGTTGTCTGCTGTTGAGCATTGCACCAAAAGTTAGATTGGAAAAGCTGTGGGAAATATTCCGCCGCCTTAAGGGAAAAGAGGCCTTATTTATATTAGTTAGCATGTTACAAAGATTGTGTAAAAGAAATTGTTAAACACTAGATGATGTATAAATAATCAGTCTTCACATCTTTGAAGGAGCTGAAAGAATGTCACCAAACACACACACACACTCAAATCTCTCTGAGGAGTAAGTACTTGCCAATACCCATGTGCAATCACAGCAACATTCTTTTCCCTGTTTAGAAGTGGTTGCAGACTACCTCAAGACCTATTTTTTTCTTATTTTTCTCTTTTTTTAAATGGAAGTCTAGTTGATTTACAATTTTGTGTTAGCTTCAGGTGTACAGCAAAGTGATTCAGATATACATATATATATTCTTTTTCAGATACTTTTCCATAATAGGTTATTACAAGGTATTGAATATAGTTCCCTGTGCTATACAGTAGGACCTGTTTATCTATTTTATATATAGTAGTGTGTGTCTGTTAATCCCAAACTCCAATTTATCTTTCCCTCCCCTCCCCTTTCCCCTTTGGTAACCATAAGTTTGTTTTCTATGTCTGTGAGCTCAAGACCTATTCTTTTTTGCTTTTTTTTTTTTTAACATCTTTATTGGGGTATAATTGCTTTACAATGGTGTGTTAGTTTCTGCTTTATAACAAAGTGAATCAGTTATACATATACATATGTTCCCATATGTCTTCCCTCTTGCGTCTCCCTCCCTCCCACTCTCCCTATCCCACCCCTCCAGGCTGTCACAAAGCACCGAGCTAATATCCCTGTGCCTTGCGGCTGCTTCCCACTAGCTATCTACCTTACTACGTTTCTTAGTGTGTATATGTCCATGACTCTCTCTCGCCCTGTCAAAGCTCACCCTTCCCCCTCCCCATATCCTCAAGTCCATTCTCCAGTAGTTCTGCGTCTTTATTCCTGTCTTACCCCTAGGTTCTTCATGACATTTTTTTTTTCTTAAATTCCATATATATGTGTTAGCATACGGTATTTGTCTTTTTCTTTCTGACTTACTTCACTCTGTATGACAGACTCTAGGTCTATCCATCTCATTACAAATAGCTCAATTTCGTTTCTTTTTAAGGCTGAGTAATATTCCATTGTATATATGTGCCACATCTTCTTTATCCATTCATCCGATGATGGGCACTTAGGTTGTTTCCATCTCCGGGCTATTGTAAAGAGCTGCAATGAACATTTTGGTACATGACTCTTTTTGAATTTTGGTTTTCTCAGGGTATATGCCCAGTAGTGGGATTGCTGGGTCATATGGTAATTCTATTTGTAGATTTTTAAGGAACCTCCATACTGTTCTCCATAGTGGCTGAACCAATTCACATTCCCACCAGCAGTGCAAGAGTGTTCCCTTTTCTCTACACCCTCTCCAGCATTTATTGTCTCTAGATTTTTTGATGATGGCCATTCTGACCGGTGTGAGATGATATCTCATTGTAGTTTTGATTTGCATTTCTCTAATGATTAATGATGTTGAGCATTCTTTCATGTGTTTGTTGGCAGTCTGTATATCGTCTTTGGACAAATGTCTATTTAGGTCTTCTGCCCATTTTTGGATTGGGTTGTTTGTTTTTTTGTTATTGAGCTGCATGAGCTGCTTGTAAATTTTGGAGATTAATCCTTTGTCAGTTGCTCCATTTGCAAATATTTTCTCCCATTCTGAGGGTTGTCTTTTGGTCTTGTTTATGGTTTCCTTTGCTGTGCAAAAGCTTTGAAGTTTCATTAGGTCCCATTTGTTTATTTTTGTTTTTATTTCCATTACTCTAGGAGGTGGGTCAGAAAGGATCTTGCTGTGATTTATGTCATAGAGTGTTCTGCCTATGTTTTCCTCTAAGAGTTTGATAGTTTCTGGCCTTACATTTAGGTCTTTAATCCATTTTGAGCTTATTTTTGTGTATGGTGTTAGGGAGTGATCTAATCTCATACTTTTACATGTACCTGTCCAGTTTTCCCAGCACCATTTATTGAAGAGGCTGTCCTTTCTCCACTGTACATTCCTGCCACCTTTATCAAAGAT
>NW_021703779.1:80751087-80765788 GCF_005190385.1 Monodon monoceros
AGGTGCAAGGTTAGGTTGTTTATTCGAGATGTTTCCTGCTTCTTAAGGTGGGCTTGTATTGCTATAAACTTCCCCCTTAGAACTGCTTTTGCTGCATCCCATAGGTTTTGGGTCGTTGTGTCTCCATTGTCATTTGTTTCTAGGTATTTTTTTATTTCCTCTTTGATTTCTTCAGTGATCACTTCATTATTAAGTAGTGTATTGTTTAGCCTCCATGTGTTTGTATTTTTTACAGATCTTTTCCTGTAATTGATATCTAGTCTCATGGTGTTGTGATCAGAAAAGATACTTGATACAATTTCAATTTTCTTAAATTTACCAAGGCTTGATTTGTGACCCAAGATATGATCTATCCTGGAGAATGTTCCATGAACACTTGAGAAAAATGTGTATTCTATTGTTTTTGGATGGCATGTCCTATAAATGTCAATTAAGTCCATCTTGTTTAATGTATCATTTAAAGCTTGTGTTTCCTTATTTATTTTCATTTTGGATGATCTGTCCATGGGTGAAAGTGGGGTGTTAAAGTCCCCTACTATGAATGTGTTACTGTCGATCTCCCCTTTTATGGCTGTTAGTATTTGTCTTATGTATTGAGGTGCTCCTATGTTGGGTGCATAAATATTTACAATTGTTATATCTTCTTCTTGGATCGATCCCTTGATCATTATGTAGTGTCCTTCTTTGTCTCTTTTAATAGTCCTTATTTTAAAGTCTATTTTGTCTGATATAAGAATTGCTACTCCAGCTTTCTTTTTGTTTCCATTTGCATGGAATATCTTTTTCCATCCCCTTATTTTCAGTCTGTATGTGTCTCTAGGTCTGAAGTGGGTCTCTTGTAGACAGCATATATAAGGGTCTTGTTTTTGTATCCATTCAGCCAATCTGTGTCTTTTGGTGGGAGCATTTAGTCCGTTTACATTTAAGGTAATTATCGATAAGTATGTTCCTATTCCCATTTTCTAGATTGTTTTGGGTTCGTTATTATAGGCCTTTTCCTTCTCTTGTGTTTCTTGTCTAGAGAAGTTCCTTTAGCATTTGTTGTAAAGCTGGTTTGGTGGTGCTGAACTCTCTCAGCTTTTGCTTGTCTGTAAAGGTTTTAATTTCTCCATCAAATCTGAATGAGATCCTTGCTGGGTAGAGTAGTCTTGGTTGCAGGTTTTTCTCCTTCATCACTTTCAGTATGTCCTGCCACTCCCTTCTGGCTTGTAGGGTTTCTGCTGAGAGATCAGCTGTTAACCTTATGGGGATTCCCTTGTGTGTTATTTGTTGTTTTTCCCTTGCTGCTTTTAATATGCTTTCTTTGTATTTAATTTTTGACAGTTTGATTAATATGTGTCTTGGCGTATTTCTCCTTGTATTTATCCTGTATGGAACTCTCTGTGCTTCCTGGACTTGATTAACTATTTCCTTTCCCATATTAGGGAAGTTTTCAACTATAATCTCTTCAAATATTTTCTCAGTCCCTTTCTTTTTCTCTTCTTCTTCTGGAACCCCTATAATTCGAATGTTGGTGCATTTAATGTTGTCTCAGAGGTCTCTGAGACTGTCCTCAGTTCCTTTCATTCTTTTTTCTTTATTCTGCTCTGCAGTAGTTATTTCCACTATTTTATCTTCCAGGTCACTTATCCGTTCTTCTGCCTCAGTTATTCTGCTATTGATCCCATCTAGAGTACTTTTAATTTCATTTATTGCGTTGTTCATCGTTGCTTGTTTCATCTTTATTTCTTCTAGGTCCTTGTTAATGGATTCTTGCATTTTGTCCATTCTATTTCCAAGATTTCGGATCATCCTTACTATCATTATTCTGAATTCTTTTTCAGGTAGACTATTTCCTCTTCATTTGTTAGGTCTGGTGCATTTTTATCTTGCTCCTTCATCTGCTGTGTGTTTTTCTGTCTTCTCATTTTGCTTATCTTACTGTGTTTGGGGTCTCCTTTTTGCAGGCTGCACGTTCGTAGTTCCCGTTGTTTTTGATGTCTGTCTCCAGTGGCTAAGGTTGTTTCAGTGGGTTGTGTAGGCTTCCTGGTGGAGGGGACTAGTGCCTGTGTTGTGGTGGATGAGGCTGGATCTTTTCTCTCTAGTGGGCAGGTTCACGTCTGGTGGTGTGTTTTGGGGTGTCTGTGGCCTTATTATGATTTTAGGCAGCCTCTCTGCTAATGGGTGGGGTTGTGTTCCTGTTTTGCTAGTTGTTTGGCATAGGTTGTCCAGCACTGTGGCTTGCTGGTCGTTGAGTGAAGCTGGGTGCTGGTGTTAAGATGGAGGTCTCTGGGAGATTTCCGCCGTTTAATATTATGTGGAGCTGGGAGGTCTCTTGTTGACCAGTGTCCTGAAGTTGGCTCTCCTACCTCAGAGGCAGAGCCCTGACTCCTGGCTGGAGCACCAAGAGCCTTTCATCCACACGTCTCAGAATAAAAGGGAGAAAAAGTAGAGAGAATTAGTAGAAGTATGAGGAAAGAAAGAAGGAAAGGAGGAAAGGAAGGAAGGAAGAAAGAAGCAAAGAAGGAAAGAAAGGAGGGAGGGAGGGAGGAAGGAAGGAAGGAGGGAGGGAAAGAAGGAAAAAAGACAGAAAGAAAGAAGATACAGTAAAAATAAAATAAAGTATAATATAGTTATTGAATTAAAAAATATTTAGAAAAAAAAAGGGACGGATAGAACCTTAGGACAAATGTTGGAAGCAAAGCTATACAGAGAAAATCTTACACAGAAGCATACACATACACCCTCACAAAAAGAGGTAAAGGGGGAAAAATCATAAATCTTGCTCTCAGAGACCACCTCCTCAATGTGGGGTGATTCGTTGTCTAAAGGAGGGAAGGAAGGAAGGAAAGAAAGAAAGAAAGAATGAAGGTAAAGTATAATAAAGTTATTAGAATTAAAATTAATTTTTAAGAAAAAAATTTTTTTTAAAAAAACCATGGACGGATAGAGCCCTAGGACAAATGGTGGAAGCAAGACTATACAGACAAGATCTCACACAGAAGCATACACGTACACATTCACAAAAAGAGGAAAAGGTAAAAAAATCATAGATCTCGCTCCTAAAGTCCACCTCCTCTATTTGGGATCATTCCTTGTCTATTCAGGTATTCCACAGATGCAGGGTATATCAAGTTGATTGTGGAGCTTTAATCCGCTGCTTCTGAGGCTGCTGGGAGAGATTTCCCTTTCTCTTCTTTGTTCTCACAGCTCACAGGAGCTCAGCTTTGGATTTGGCCCTGCCTCTGCGTGTAGGTCGCTGGAGGGCGTCTGTTTTTTGCTCAGACAGGACAGGGTTAAAGGAGCCGCTGATTCGGGGGCTCCGGCTCACTCAGGCCGGGGGTGGGGGGGGAGGGAGGGGCACTGCGTGCGGGGCGGGCCTGCGGCGGCAGAGGCCGGCGTGACGTTGCTCCAGCCTGAGGCCCGCCATGTGTTCTCCCGGGGAAGTTGTCCCTGGATCCCGGGAACCTGGCAGTGGCAGGCTGCACAGGCTCCGCGGAAGAGGGGTGTGGAGAGTGACCTGTGCTCGCACACAGGCCCCTTGGTGGCGGCAGCAGCAGCCTTATCGTCTCCCGCCCGTCTCTGGGGTCCGCGCTTTTAGCAGCGGCTCGCGCCCGTCTCTGGGGTTCGCGCTTTTAGCCGCGGCTCGCGCCCGTCTCTGGAGTTCCTTTAAGCAGCGCTCTTAAACCCCTCTCCTCGCGCACCAGGAAACAAAGAGGGAAGAAAAAGTCTCTTGCCTCTTCGGCAGGTGCAGACTTTTCCCTGGACTCCCTCCCGGCTAGCCGTGGTGCAGTAACCCCTTCAGGCTATGTTCAAGCCGCCAACCCCAGTCCTCTCCCTGCGCTCCGACCGAAACCGAAACCCGAGCCTCAGCTCGCAGCCCCGCCCGCCCCGGCGGGTGAGCAGACAAGCCTCTCGGGCTGGTGAGTGCCGGTCGGCACCGATCCTCTGTGCGGGAATCTCGCCGCTTTGTCCTCCGCACCCGTCGCTGTGCACTCCTCCGCGGTGCCGAAGCTCCCCCCTCCGCCTCCCGCAGTCTCCGCCCGCGGAGGGGCTTCCTAGTGTGTGGAAACTTTTCCTCCTTCTCAGCTCCCTCCCACTGGTGCAGGTGCCGTCCTTATTCTTTTGTCTCTGTTTTTTCTTGTTTTGTTTTGCCCTACCCAGGTACGTGGGGAGTTTCTTGCCTTTTGGGAGGTCTGAGGTCTTCTGCCAGCCCTCAGTAGGTGTTCTGTAGGAGTTGTTCCACGTGTAGATGTATTTCTGGTGTATCCGTGGGGAGGAAGGCGATCTCCGTGTCTTACTCTTCCGCCATCTTCAAGGTCCCCTCAAGACCTATTCTTAAGGGCAATTACCGACAATAGATGAGCTCCCTTACCCCGTTTTCACTAAATAGTTATAAGTTTTAGTAAGTTAAGTTAATTTTAGTAAGTTAATTCATCTCTCTGGATCTTTGTCTCCCCATCTAGAAAATGGGGATAATAATAAACTACCCTATCTACTAGTCCATGAAGCTTATGAAAGGCTGAAATAAGGTGATGTATATACAAGTTATTCACAAAATATAAAGCTTTGGTTTCACCTATTTCACATTCATTTAGCCAGGAAGTGTACTAGACGCTCAAGAGATAAAAATGAAGTCAACAGAGTCACTGTTCTCATGGGTCTTTATAACACAAGGTGTTCAATCGGCAGGCCTATTTCAGCGCCTAATATTATGGTAGTCACTGTGCTAAGTGAGGGGGTTAATGAAGATGAAAACCAATGTTAAATATAACATTGCAAATCAATTATACTTCAATTAAAAAAAGAAAAAAAAGGAAAAAAGAAAAGCAGGGTCCTTACCTTCAAGAAGCACACAGTCTATGCAAGAGGCATGCCCATAAACCAACAACTACAAAATAGCACAGTTAGTGCCATGACAGAAAAAAAGCACAAAAGAGGAAAGGCTCCCATGCATTTCTAATCATTTCTAGTGTTCTCTGCCTGTGATTAGGGGACGCTGCCACCCTATCATCAGTACTGATCCAGCTCTTTTGACTTGAACAGTTGTGTTCCCCATATGTGTGGGTAACTGAGAAAGAAATTAGCATGCTTTATACTCCATTATCCGTTTTACAGTTAAAAAAAACAGAAATCTTTATTACAATAGATTAAGCACCAACATTAAAGAATGAAGCAGATAGTCATCCAAGGCAACTTTTTAAACTTTTTAAAAAGACATTAACTCCTAAGTTCAATTTGTTATTTTTCTCACTAACGGTGAACAAGCACTCAGGGCAGATCCATATTTTCGGCATTGTAGTCCTCAAAATCAAAATACCTGTTTATGTTTGGAAAAACATCTTAGAAGTGCTCTTATTAATTACATAATTTAATCTTACTTGAAATATTTAAGCAAAATAAACTTAAAATTCCCACTAGAAACATATAAGATTCACCAAAGGAAACTTCTGCTCTAAGCACTTAACTGACATGAGATATTGTTGTGTATGAGCTCTTTTTGTTTTTTTAATAAAGTATCAAGTTTTCCCAAGATAACATCCCATGGGAGCTGGGAAATTTATTTTTAAAGGATGTAATTTTTTTCTTTAATATGCTGCTATAATTCTAGGACAGCAGTCTCTCTCTGGGAAAAGAAAAAGGCATTTCAGTGGGTTGCCATCTGTATAGCCCCATTCCAAATGATGGAAACAAGCTGGTTCAGAGGCTGAATGACAAATATGAATTTTGAACAAATCTAAACCTGCCATTCTCCTCAGCTCGGATGCTCAAGAAATCATTTAAAACATTTGATAACCATGTCATTGCACACCTGCGAGGTGTTTTGATTTCAGGGATTACAATTACCTGAGAAACACACAACCATTTGCCTTGCAGAAGCTATTTAGATTTGAAGACCTCTTCGTCACAGCCCTGAAACTTCATCTTACATCATCTCCCGACGTGAACTGACTATTATGTAGTTTGGATCTGCATTGAAAGATGCAGGCGTGTTTTACTGACAAGTCTTGCAGACAGCATTAGTATGATAAGCTATGGCACATACAGGAACTTTTGAGAAGAGAGGTTAAATCCTAGAGGGAAAAGAGTTTGGGGAACAAGTGATTTAGTAACAGGAAGAAATCAGTTAGCCAGCAAAGCAGAAGGACTGAACAGGTAGTTAGCTCTTTAGGGAAACATGCAACTATGTATCAAGGTCAAGGAAAAGCATGAGATCAATTACAGTAGATATTTACAGACACTTAATATTTGATGATGCTGATATTTAAAGAGAAAGGACAAGGAATTCATTGTTTCTGTGTGCCATTAATTTATAAATATTCTGCATTTAAAAATAAACTTTTTCACAGTAAAAAAAAAACTTTTTTTCACAGATAAAAAAAAACTTTTTCACAGATAAAAAAAAACTTTTTCACAGATTAAAAAAAACTTTTTTATCATCTTCCTTTTTTGAAACATATTTCTTGTTTGATTTGTTTTCAATAATTGAACTATATCAGAGCACACCATTTAAAATGCTTCTACATTTAACCCCAAAGTAATTAAATCAGCAAAACACATGTATTATGAATAACTTTATCAATTAATGTCAGCATTTCAAATGTTTGAAATTGTTCGGTAATATCCAAGATAATGATTTCAGAAATACAGGGGAGGCATCATGATTCTTAATGTGTATTATGACATTTAGGAAATGTTAAGGAGAAAAAAATGAGAAAGAAAAAAAGGAAAATGAGCTATTAAATGCATGCATGTCAATTTCATGAAGTGGTTCAAGATTAGCATTTTATTCAGAATAAACTAATTATTATTTTATAATCCTCAGACCAATAGGCCAGTCTCTACTTCAGAAATGTTCAGATAACATTTTTCTAATTTAAAGTTTACCTATGTGAAGAATAATATTTGTAACAATTACAAGTTTCATCTAATTTACCTTGCTTACAAGTAATAGTCTCAAAATATTTCTTGTCTTCAGTGGATTGTTTCTTCCAAGACTTTAGTTATCAAAGTTTTAAATTGTTCCTTGGGATATGTGAGGATAATTAGATCACTGCCCTCAAAATCTGCATTCAATGGCAGTGATTTTATTTCAAGTTTTGAAAGAAGTAAAAGAATAGTTATCTCATTAGAAGTTCATTGGATAGACCTTTATCAAAAAAAACACTTGTTTCAGGGGCCATTTTATCTTTTATTAGAAGCCTAATGGATTCATTCTAAAATCCAAAAAGCATAAATCCCTTTCCAAATTCTCAAATATGTCTGTAAGAAAAAAGGTTTTTTTTATGTCGAATTGGTTTCAACTATTAAATCCTTATTTTAGAAAATTCCCTCCTCTGTCTTTTATATACAATTACATATTGTAAAGATGATATATACAGTAATCTTTGTATATATTTGTGTATAATCTTTGTATACATTGTGTTATTATTATAAACTTGGGATGTCAAGGATATTGTCAGTCTTTAAGGTGCTTTGCTGATCTCTTGAATAATAAAGTGAAACAGGCTTACATTATTCATTATCATCCCCTTTTTCTCTATTTCTGTACTTAACATGAATCATTCATTCAATAACCTTTTTTGCTAAACATTGTGGGTAACACAAAAGTGTAATGTATAGTCTTTACCCTCAAAGACACACACATCTTCTAGGAAGTCAAGACACATACACCGTTAAGGAGAAAAAATAAAGATTAAGTGCTAATACAGCAGGAATTACAATAGAAATTTAAAGAAAGATGAGATTCATCTTCACTGAAGTGCATGTAGAAGGTTTCATAGAGGTGATAGGACTGGGTCTTAAAGGATATTGGATTAAGTTGAAATGAGGGGAGAGGGTATGCACAAGGAAGAGTAAAGAAACAAAAGAATGAACATGACCGGGAGACAGTGAATGGAGACTGATTAACATAAGTGGGAAGATCTTGATGAGCAGTAGGGAAAAATAAGTTGGAAATAAATTTTGGAGGGCCTCAAATACTAAAGGGGAGATTTGGGCCTCGGCTAACCATGGGAATTGGGTAGGAAGGGTGAGTACAAAAGGCCTAGGGAAGGAAGCATCAATAGGGCTTTCGTCCATTCATTCTAACAAGCATTTGTTGGGTACTGTTTCGTTGGTAGAATATTTGGGGGACTAAAGATTCCAAAATGGCTTCAAGCCTTTGAGATTTCAAAAACAAGTGTTTATAGTTAACAGAAATTTTACTATACCTTCTGGTCCCTTTAAAAATAAGATTCTAGCCCCCAGAAGTTGCTTGAGCCACATAAGAAGGAGGGGGAAACAGATGAACCAAATTTGTGTAATTAGTTCCTGAACTGACCTTCAATTCCATTGTGCTTTTCCTTGCTTTAGAATCCTTCAGTTTCCAAAGCTTTCTGTCTCCAGCTCCCTTCCTGCCTCACCTCTCCAACTTCCCAGACCCTAGCTAGTTATTTTCTTTCTAGATGCTGTTCCAACTTGGAGGTTTAGATCACTTTAGGCAAAGTCTAAGACATCTTTCCTTTTCTGGTTTGCACTGGGAAAAACTGGCTCGGAGAAAAATTAGGAAGTTCAGGAAGAAAAACAATTGGGGTAGGAGAAAGGTGATCAATTTGACTATGATTCTATTGACTTGGTAATGATGGTGGGATTCACTATCATATGTGTGATTCCTGAAAGACAGTTGGAAACATCAAATTGGAAATTAAGGTAGGAAACAAGGTTGGAATGCAGATTTGGGAGTCTTCACCAATGGCAATTTAAGGTCTCAAAAAGGCACTGAAGAGTGTGCCCTTCTCCTTACCCCGGAGTGGGCATCAGTGCTAAGGATACAGGTCTATGGTGTTATTCATGGTCAACTGATATCAATGTGTTGAGTCTTATTAAGTCCCTGCAACAGCTCTGTGAGGTAGGAAGGTGAGACAGATTATATATCATTTCCCATTAGGATTTCTTTTCTAATTAGATTAAGAATTTTATTCATATTAAGATTTATATACATATTTATCACAGACTGATTTCTTCTAAGGCCCTACACACATAGACCAATCCTTTATTGCCATGACTGGTCTAATTATTCCTAAAATTAGCCGACACTGCTGTCTTTCCTATCAGCATGTGCAGTCTTGCTCTCACAAATAACTGTGATTAGAAAAATTGCATATGTTAAAAGAAGGCCAGCTTGAGGAAATTTGGTGTATAACACACAGATCCTCTAGTCAGCTAAAAATAAAGCAAATATGTAAGGGAAAGCTTTAAAGAGAAAAAGGCTTGTTATTCTTTGAAGAATATGTTTTGAAACCATTGGTAACTGTGCCTGGAAAAACAATAGACTGTGAAAAAAATCTGCCTTTTTATTCTTTATTTACTAATTTTCTACTGAATATACTACACTGTATTCAAGCTCTTCTCTTTCTTCTAAATCATTTTGTTATATACCATCAAGAGGAGACATAAATATAAATCCCAGAGGATGGGAGAACATTCACTAACTATAAGACATGAGTGGAAAATTAGAAATATAGAGGATTCTTATTCACTCCTTTGGATCACTGGATCATAGAATTGAAAGGAATTTGAAAAAAAATTAGTTTAGGCAACTTTGTTTTAAAGAAGAAACCCCAAAACAGAGAGATTGTGAAAAGCTTAAGGTCCTACAGCTGGTAAATGGTAGAGCGCTCATTCTGTGGCACCACACTGCTGATACTTATCCCTACACCTTGACTAAATGAATGAATCCAAAAGTAAATTTTGAGTTCCTACTATATGGTATGTGTTGAAGGGGAAGCTAAAGTTTAAAAGAAAAGGGTTTTACCCTCAGAATGGGACAAAACATTTACAAATTAAGCAACTGACAAGGGATTAATCTCCAAAATATACAAAGAGCTCAGGCAGCTCAATATCAAAAAAACAAACAACCCAGTCAAAAAAATGGGTGGAAGATCTAGATAGACATTTCTCCAAAGAAGACATACAGATGGCCATGATGCACATGAAAAGATGCTCAACATCACTAATAATTAGAGAAATGCAAATCAAAACTACAGTGAGGTATAACTTCACACTGGTCAGAATGGCCATCACCAAAAAATCTACAAACAATAAATGCTGGAGAGGGTGTGGAGAAAAGGGAACCCTCTTGCACTGTTGGTGGGAATGTAAACTGGTACAGCCACTATGGAGAACATTATGGAGGTCCCTCGAAAAACTAAAAATAGAGCTACCATATGACCCAGCAATCCCACTACTGGGCATATACCCTGAGAAAACCATAATTCAAAAAAATACATTCACCCAATGTTCATTGCAGCATTATTTACAATAGCTAAGACATGGAAGCAACTTAAATGTCCACTGACAGATGAATGGATAAAGAAGATGTGGCATATATATACAATGGAATATTACTCAGTCATAAAAAAGGAACAAAATAATGCCATTTGCAGCAACATGGATGGACCTAGAGATTGTCATACTAAGTAAAGTAAGTCAGACAGAGAAAGACAAATATCATATTATATCGCTTATATGTGGAATCTAAAAAAAAGGGTACAAATGAACTTATTTACAAAACAGAAGTAGAGTCACAGATGTAGAAAACAAAATCATGGTTACCAGGGGGTAAGGGAGTAGGGATAAATTGGGAGATTGGAATTGACATATACACACTACTAAATATAAAATAGATAACAAATGAGGACCTACTGTATAGCACAGGGAACTCTACTCAATATTCTGTAATGGCCTATATGGGAAAAGAATCTAAAAAAGAGTGGATATAGGGCTTCCCTGGTGGCACAGTGGTTGAGAGTCCGCCTGCCGTAGCAGGGGACACGGGTTCGCGCCCCAGTCCAGGAAGATCCCACATGCCGCGGAGCAGCTGGGCCCATGAGCCATGGCTGCTGAGCCTGCGCCTCCGGAGCCTGTGCTCCGCAACGGGAGAGGCCACAACAGTGAGAGGCCCGCGTACCGCAAAGAAAAAAAAAAAAAAAGAGTGGATATATGTATATGTACAACTGATTCACTTTGCTGTACACCTGAAACTAATATAACATTGTAAATCAACTATACTCCAAAGAAAATTTTAAAAAAACGACAACAACAACAAAAATTTTTAAAAAAGGGTTTTACCAGCGTATATGTCCATGGACAGATGAATGGATAAAGAAGATGTGGTATGTATATATATATATAAAATGGAATACTACTCAGTTATAAGAAAGAATGAAATAATGCCATTTGCAGCAACATGGATAGACCCGGAGATTATCATACTAATTGAAGTAAGTCAGAAAGAGAAAGACAAACACCATATGATATCACTTATATGAGGAATCTAAAATATGACACAAATAAACTTATCTATGAAACAGAAACAGACTCACACACATAGAGAACAGACTTGTGGTTGCCAAGGGGGAGGGGGGTATGGGAGGGATGGATTGGGAGTTTGGGATTAGCAGATGCAAACTCTTATCTAGAGAATGGATAAACAACAAGGTCCTACTATATAGCACAGGGAACTATATTCAATATCCTGTAATAAACAATATTGGAAAAGAACATGGAAAAGAATATATATATATATATATATATATATATATGAATCACTTTGCTATACACCATAAACTAACACAACATTGTAAGTCAACTATACTTCAATAAAATAAATTTTAAAAAATTAAAAGGGTTTTAAATTTGAAGACACTGACCCTGTTGCTGGGAGCTTTGAAACTGATGTGAGGTCAGCATACAAGAGGCAGTTAACAAGTACTATCAGAATGAATCGATAATCAAATGTTCAATGGTGGCAGGGCATTGACTGGGAAGAGAAATTGGAATTGGATACAGCAGAGTAGAGAAGCATCTATTATGCTCCAAAGCTACAAGACAGGTCTCTGCGGAGTCATTCTTTGACAAAGCCATGTGTCACCACCAACATACCAGGAGTAAAAAGGCATTCTGTAGTCACCTTTGTCACAGGGTACATATAGAAAAGTTGATGAAAGTTAAAATTTGCTGAGGTATTTTAAATCCTTGCCCCCCAAATAAGCTGTATTTTCTCTTACTGTGAAATTATTAAAATTCCTGCCAAAGCATTAAAAAGCAGTTTCCTCCACTTTAAGATCTTCCATCTCACTAACATATGATAAATATTATAGTCTCCTTTTTATGTCAAACAGCACGTAACTCCAGAAAAATGTAGAGTAAGCTTTGAGCAGAAGTCCTCATTGAAGTAGAAGCATTAATTGCCCCAAATTGCTTTAAATTAATGGTTACTACCAAAAGGCTAAGATACAAATTTATACTTAGCAAATGGTTTGAGGCATCCAAAAGAGAAAAACAAAAAAAATGGGCAAGTAATATTACTCTTTGGTTTTACTCATTTACAATAATATCATTATACTGCAGATATTAAACCCACAAATGTATATAATCTGTTTCAAGGAAAAATTACATCATCTATAGAGGAATTTTAAAATGCATGTTTCATTGCCATTGGATCACTTTTTAGTATAAATATATACTTTTTTGTCTCTACTTTTTTGTATGCATTTTTTACTGCTGGGTTTCCCCAGGGCCTGTAATTACACTGACACATAGTAGGCACTCAATAAATATCTGTTGCATTTTTCTAGATCAGGCCCTTTTCTCTCTCTAAATGTAATAATATTTAACCTCAATTGTTGCTTAGGCCACAAGGGCTACACAAAGAGACTAACGACAATTTGAAAACATACTTTCAAAGTCATTGCATAAACAATGCTAAAATTAGATACAGTTCTGTGAAAAAAAGCCATTTCTCTTCTTCCTTTGGAAAAATTAAGGACTACAACTGGCAAGATCTTTCAGAGTCTCAGTGTGAGTTCGAATAACAAAAAAAGAAAAAAAGAATGAAAAAGAAAAAAAGCAAGTCAGTATGACACAGAATAAGAGGATCAGAAACTACTTTTATCACTAGAAAAATGTGAATAAATGGAGCAAAAATAGGGTAAATAGTGTACCCCAACAACAGAAAACTGAAATTGTATAAGGCTGCTGCCAGCTGATATTCCTTACCTACTTGGCTTGAAACAAATCAGAGGCAGAAGAGTTAAATGAGCTGGTGTCACAGAACTAAACTTGGGTCTGCTTACCCATGCACAGTAAAACCAATCTATTGACAACGGGTTGTGATGAAGGAAAGTGCAGCATTTACTGCAGGGCACAAAGGAAGGAGTCCAGGGCAGCTAGCGCTCAAAAAGCCCAAACTCCCCAATGGATTTCAGGAAAGCATTTTTAAAGGCCAGGTGAAGGAGGGGAGTCTCAGGGTGTGTGATCAGTTCGTGCACGATTCTTGATTGGTTGATGGTGAGGTAACAGGGCAGTGTCATGGGGTTAACATTATCAATCCTTAGGCTCCAGTAGGCCTGGGGGGCTACGTGCTCAAAGTCACTGTGTAGTTAGCCTCTTCCATTTGGTGGGGGTTTTAGCATCTGTAAAATAACCCAGGAAATGTGCATCAGATACTGTTATCTAGGTATAACAGTAAGGAGAAGAGCTAAAGCAGAGGGTGTGGGGAGCAGTCTGTCCCAGGAAGGTCCATAGGGTCCTGCTTGGTTACATTGGCTTTGGAGTCAGACCAGGATATGCATTCCAGTTCTGCATCTTAACAAAAGCGAGACTTTCAGGGTTACTGTGACATTAGAGACAATTTCAATAAATAGAAGTTCTCAATAAGTATAGCTTTTTCAGTTTCTTAAGTATGGTTATAATTAGTGTTTCGATTGTGGACAACCATGCTGAATTTAGTCCTAATAAGGCAATTTTTCTGCTTAAAACAAATACCCACACCATTGGCACTATGAACATGCCAGTGAAACCTTGTTGGAATATTTTTAAGCAAAAATTTTTATCACACTAATAATATCCCTCGAGTCAGTCCAGACAAAAATTGTTGCTAAAGTCCAATCAATTGTTAAAAAAATATACATGAAACAACTGCCTACTACGTGACATGCTATGCCAGGCACTGAGGCTACCAAAATGAGTAAAGCTTAATCCTTGCCCTTAGGGGAGTGAGTGGAAGAAGAGTGCTGTAAACATTTATAAAAGGAATAAGGAGGAGGTCCATTGTTTTCAGCTCAACATGTCATGTGGCAGAAAAAAACTTGGGATCAGAAATGGGTCTAAATATCCTTGGTCCCACTTCCCATAATCCTGCTAACCACAACTGGAGATTTCAAGTATGTCACCACTAAAATGTGGGCCATCTAAACTCAATGAAAACAATCACAATTAGAAAGAAAACAGAGTCCATATATCAAATCATGAAATCAATCACTCTTGAAAAAGTAAGAGCTAACAGAAATTTAACATTTTATAGAGTATACAATTTACCAAGCACTTTCCTTTCTATAATCTCATTCGGCCCTTAGCTGATAAATTCATGAGTTAAGCAGCTATTCTTTGGCACATTTTATAGGTAAGGAAACTGAGGTTTCAAAAAGTGAAGCAAAGAATTTGAATCGCTGTGACACGCTGAAAAATAAGAACAGGTGCTCTTGAGGCCTGGAAAAAGAAATGCCCAAAAGATAGAAATCAGGTGGGATCAAATTAAAAAAAGGAAGGGAAGAAGGGAGGGAGACAGAGGGAGAGAAAGAAAGCAAGGAGGGAAGGAAGGAAGGAAAGAGGGAGGGAGGGAGGAAGGGGAAGAAGGAAGGAAGGAGAAAGAAAGAAAGAAAGAAAGAAAGAAAGAAAG
>NW_021703779.1:80765798-80789868 GCF_005190385.1 Monodon monoceros
AAGAAAGAAAGAAAGAAAGAAAGAAAGAAAGAAAGAAAGAAAGAAAGGAAGGAAGGAAGGAAGGAAGGAAGGAAGGAGGAAGGAAGGAAGGAAGGAAGGAAGGAAGGAAGGAAGGAAGGAAAGGAAGGAAGGAAGGAAGAAAAAGAAAGAAAGGAAGAAAGGAAGAAGGACTTACTTGACTTGTGGTATGGTCTGAATGCTTGTGTCCCCCAAATCCATACGTTGAAATCCTAATGCCCAATGTGATGATATTAGGAGGTGGGGCTTCTGGGAAGTGCTTAGGTCATGAGGGTGAAACCCCCATGAATGGAATTAGTGTCCTTATAAGAGAAGCCCTGCAGAGCTCCCCTAGCCCCTTCCACCACATGAGGACACAGCAAGAAGTTGGCAGTCTGAGACCTGGAAGAGGGCCCTTACCCAACCATGCTGGCACCCTGATCTTGGACTTCCAGCCTCTAGAACTTTGAGAAATAAATTTCTGTTGTTTATAAGACTGCTAATCTGTGGTATTTTGTTATGGCAGCCCCAATAGACTAAGAGAATTTATCAGGAAAATTGAACACAATAATTGACATCTCTTCCTCCATATCTGAGAGACAGTTCAAACTCAAGATATTCAAATTTCAACTCATGGGCTTCTCCCCAAAACTACTCTACCTGCAGACTTCTTCATCTCAGTGAATTGCAATTTCATCTTTCCAGTTGTTCAGGCCAATAAAAACCTTGAAATTATTATTTTTTAATTCTTTATTGAAATAAGTGTATTTATGGGCTTCCCCAGTGGCACAGTGGTTAAGAATCTGCCTGCCAATGCAGGGGACACAGGTTGGAGCCCTGGTCCGGGAAGATCCCACATGCTGTGGAGCAACTAAGCCCATGCACCGCAACTTACTGAGCCTGCACTCTAGAGCCCATGAGCCACAGCTACTGAGCCTGTGTGCCACAACTACTGAAGCCCGCACACCTAGAGCCCATGCTCTGCAACAAGAGAACCCACTGCAATGAGAAGCCTGCACACTGCAATGAAGAGTAGCCCCCACGTGCTGCAACTAGAGGAAGCCCACACACAGCAATAAAGACCCAATACAGTCAAAAATAAATTAATTAATTAAATTTAAAAAAAAAGAAAAGAAATAAGTGTATTCATTAGCCATCTAATGCTTAAGAATTTTCACAAATCGAGCAATTGCATGTAACCAACCTAAGATCAAGAAACAGAACCGAGAGTTCCCTGAGTGGCCTAGAGGTTAGGATTCCGGGCTTTCACTGCCATGACCTGGGTTCAAACCCTGATCGGGGAACTGAGATCCTGCAAGCTGTGTGGGAAAGAAAGAAAGAGAGAAAGAGAGAAAGAGAGAGAGAGAGGGAGGGAGGGAGGGAGGGAGGAAGGAAGAAAGAAAGAAAGGGAGGAAGAAAGAGAGAAAGAGAAAGGGAGAGAGAAAGGGAGAGAGAAAGGAAGGGAGAAAGGAAGGGAGAAAGGAAGGGAGAAAGAAAGAGAGAAAAAGAGAGAGAGAAAGAGAGAGAGAGAGAAAGAGAGAAAGAGAGAGCGAAGAAAGAAAGAAAGGGAGAGAGAGAGAGAAAGAAAACAAGACAGAAAGAGAGAAAGAGAGAGAGAAAGGGAGAAAGAAAGAGAAAGAAAGAGTGAAAAAGAGAAAGAAAGAGAAAGTGAGAAAGAGAGAAAGAAAGAAAGGAAGAGGGAAAGAAAGAAAGGAAGAGAGAGAGAGAAAGAAGGAAGGAAAGAAGGAAAGAAAGAATGAAGGAAAGAAAGAAAGAAAGAAAGAAAGAAAGAAAGAAAGAAAGAAAGAAAGGAAGGAAGGAAGGAAGGGAGGAGATTGGTTCAAGATGGTGGAGTAGAAGGATGTGTGCTCATTCCCTCTTGCGAGAGCACTGGAATAACAACTAACTGTTGAACAATCATCGACAGGAAGACACTGGAACTCACCAAAAAAGATACCCCACATCCAAAGACAAAGGAGAAGCCACAGTGAGACGGTAGGAGGGGCACAATCACAATAAAATCAAATCCCATAACTGGTGGATGGGTGACTCACAAACTGGAGAACACTTATACCACAGAAGTCCACCCACTGGAGTGAAGGTTCTGAGCCCCACGTCAGGCTTCCCAACCTGGGGGTCCAGCAACGGGAAGAGGAATTCCTAGAGAATCAGACTTTGAAGGCTAGCGGGATTTGATCACAGGACTTCAACAGGACTCGGGGGAAAACAGAGACTGTCCACTCTTGGAGGGCACACACAAAGTAGTGTGTGCATCAGGACCCAGGGAGAGGAGCAGTGACCCCATAGGAGACTGAACCAGACCTGCCTGCTAGTGTTGGAGGGTCTCCTGCAGAGGCGGGGGGTGGCTGTGGCTCACTGCAGGGACAAGGACACTGGCAACAGAAGTTCTGGGAAGTATTCCTTGGCGTGAGCCCTCCTAGAGTCCACCTTTAGCCTCACCAAAGAGCCGGGTAGGCTCCAGTTCTGGGTCATCTCAAGCCAAACAACCAACAGGGAGGGAACCCAGCCTCATCCATCAGTAAATAAGTGGATTAAAGTTGTGCTGAACTCTGCCCACCAGAGCAACACCTAGCTCTACCAACCACCAGTCCCTCCCATCAGGAAGCTGGCACAAGCCTCCTAGATAGCCTCATCCACCAGAGGGCAGACAGCAGAAGCAGCCTGTGGATCAAAAACCACATTCACAGAAGACAGACAAGATGAAAAGGCAGAGGGCTATGAACCAGATGAAGGAACAAGATAAAACCCCAGAAAAATAACTAAATGAAGCGGAGATAGGCAAACTTCCAGAAAAAGAATTCAGAATAATCATAGTGAAGATGATCCAGGACCTTGGAAAAAGAATGGAGGCACAGATCGAGAAGATACAAGAAATGTTTACCAAAGACCTAGAAGAATTAAAGAACAAACAGAGATGAACAATACAATAAGTGAAATGAAAAAGACACTAGAATGAATCAATAGCAGAATAACTGAGGCAGACGGACAGCTAAGTGAACTGGAAAACAGAAGGGTGGAATTCACTGCTGCAGAACAGAATAAAGGAAAAGAATGAAAAGAAATTAAGACAGCCTAAGAGACCTCTGGGACAACATTAAACGCAACAACAATTGCATTATAGGGGTCCCAGAAGGAGAAGAGAGAGACAAAGGACCAGAGAAAATATTTGAAGAGATTATAGTCTAAAATTTCCCTAACATGGGAAAGGAAATAGCCACCCAAGTCCAGAAAGCACAGAAAGTCCCAGGCAGGATAAACCCAAAGAGAAACATGCCAAGATACATTGTAACCAAACTGACAAAAATTAAAGACAAAGAAAAATTACTGAAAGCAACAAGCAAAAAATGACAAATAACATACAAGGGAACTCCCATAAAGTTAACAGCTGATTTCTCAACAGAAATTCTACAAGCCAGAAGGGAATGGCATGATATATTTAATGTGATGAAAGGGAAGAACCTACAACCAAGATTACTCTACCCAGCAAGGATCTCAGTCAGATTCAAGGGAGAAATCAAAAGCTTTACAGACAAGCAAAAGCTAATAGAATTCAGCACCACCAAACCAGCTCTACAACAAATGCTAAGGGAACTTCCCTAAGTGGGAAACACAAGAGAAGATAAGGAACTACAAAAACAAACCCATAACAATTAGGAAAATGGTAATAGGAACATACATATTGCTAGTTACCTTAAATGTGAATGGATTAAATGCTCCAACCAAAAGATACAGGCTCGCTGAATGCATACAAAAACAATACCCATATATATGCTGTCTACAAGAGACCCACTTCAGACCTAGGGACACATACAGACTGAAAGTGAGGGGATAGAAAAAGATATTCCATGCCAATGGAAATCAAAATAAAGCTGGAGTAGCAATACTCATATCAGATAAAATAAACTTTAAAATAAAGAATGTTACAAGAGACAAGGAAGGACACTACATAATGATCAAGGGATCAATCCAAGAAAAGGATATAACAATTATAAATAAACATGCACCCAACATAGGAGCACATCAATACATAAGGCAACTGCTAACAGTCATAAAAGAGGAAATCGACAGTACACAATAATAGTGGTAGACTTTAACACCTCACTTACATCAATGGACAGATCATCCAGACAGAAAATCAATAAGGAAACACAAACTTTAAATGACACAATAGACCAGATAGATGTATTCGATATTTATAGGACATTCCATCCAAAAACAGCAGATTACACTTTCTTCTCAAGTGCTCATGGAACATTCTCCAGGATAGATCACATCTTGGGTCACAAATCAAGTCTCAGTAAATTTAAGCAAACTGAAATCATATCAAGCATCTTTTCCGACCACAACACTATGAGATTAGAAATCAGTTACAGGGAAAAAAACGTAAAAAACACAAACACATGGAGGCTAAACCCATGTACAGAAATTGAGACACAGATGTAGAGAACAAACATATGGACACCAAGTGGGGGAAAGTGAGGGGTGGGGTGAGATGAATTGGGAGATTGGGATTGACATATATACACTAATATGTATAAAATAGATAACTAATAAGAACATGCTGTTTAAAACATAAATTAAATTTAATTTAAAAATTTTTAAAAAAGAGAAAGAAAACTTCAATAATACCCCAGAAGCCTTCCTTAGACTGCTCCCTTCTAGTCACTAGCGCCCCTTCAATAAAACAAGTGTCTCTCAAAATGTAGTGCAGAACAAGAAAGAAAAGTTAGGAGACACAGAGTGTATATCCAGATGTTCCAGCATTTGTCTACAATCAGTGCCAAGAGAAAAAGAAGAGATTTTTATTTTTTTATGTATTTATTTTTTTGATGTGGATCATTTGTAAAGTCTTTATTGAATCTGTTACAATATTGTTTCTGTTTGTTTTTTTGGGCTTTTGTGTGTGTGTATTTTGCTTTTTGGCTGTGAGACATGTGGGATCTTAGTTCCCCAACCAGAGATCGAACTTGCATCCCCTGCATTGGAAGGCGAAGTCTTAACCACTGGACCCCCAGGGAAGTCCCAGAAGAGATTTGCAAAAAGTAGAGAGGAAGGAGAAGAGACAAAACAATAATAAAAGAAAAATTCTCAGAACTATAAGAAAGACATGAGTTCTCAGATTTAACAGGCCCATCAGTTGTCAAGCAGTGTTACCAAAAGTGGGGGCCCAACCGCTCGCCACTCAAAAGCCAATAAAGAGGCAAGGTCGATGGAAAGGAAAGTTTGCTTTATTTCAGATGCCAGCAACTGGTGGGGCGGGGTGGACTCCTGTCCAAAGGTCAACTCCTCCCCCTGCCCCAATCAGTAGGCAAGAGCTTTTATAGGTGAATGGAGGGGGGTACATGGAGAAACAGCACAGTCAGCTCTGACAGTCATTTTTTTTCTTTTTTCTTTTTTTTTTTTTTTTTTGGCCGTGCTGCACGGCTTGTGGGATCCTAGTTCCCCAACCAGGGATTGAACCCCGGCCCTTGGCAAGGAGAGGGCAGAGTCCTAACCAATGGACTGCCGAGAAATTCCCGTCTTGAGAGTCATCTTGGAATTGGTCCTGCAGTGGTCTGACCAGCATCATCTTGATTGTTTTAGGTATAGTTAATCTTCAGTTCCAGGGTCGGTTTGTTCCTATTTCCTTGAGGCCAGTTCTCAGAATTGTGGCAGCTTATGTCATGGCTACAGTCTGGTCATCATGTAGTTAACTTTTTCCACCTGGTAGGGGTTTCAGTATAAGCTCAAAGGATATGGCTCAGAATATTATCTATAGTCCTTGCGAAGGAACTAAATGTCCTTAACTATGTTTAATGACTAAACTATTATTATTTAGTCTTGTTGGACTGTTTTCCTTTGTTTCTGCATTTTCTCACTTCTCTGATTAAACTTATTCTTTGGTTAAAGTTTTTCCACAGCCAAAAGGCAGGCAGAGGAAATGGTGGTGGGGGGAAGGACCATAGGGCCCTGCTCCATTTAAGCAGGATGTATGGATAAAGAACCGCACCTAGACACACTGTGGTGAAATTCTAGAATAAAAAGAAAAAACAAAACCCCAAACCTCTTAGTTTCCAGAGAGTAAAACATTGCCCTAAAGGAGCAATAATTAATGACACCTGAATCAATGACATCGATGTTATCTGAATTGTCATAGGCAACATTGTGAAGGAAGAAGATGGGACAATATTAAAAATTAAGAAAATAAGATTTTCCTTAATGTTCTGATCATGTTTATATTTATGAAAATTATTGAAAAAAATATATTAAAAAGTCTGCATTCCAAAACAAAAATAGTCCACAATTCCATCACCTAACTGGGTCAATGTTTTCCTTTAGCCAGGTTTTCTTCCAGTCCTTGTATATATGCATTTTCAAATTTCACATATTTGCAGTAGTATTAAAGGTAGAAATTATATTCTACAGGCTTCGTTTATTATATATCATGGAAATTGTTCTAGTTGGTAGCCTTTCTTTATTTCTCACCTTCCCCCATCTCTTCTCCTTTCCTCCCAAACGTTTCTTTGTGGTAACATTACCACTCCTTCTTTGTTATTTTTTCAAAATTTCTCAAATTTTCTTGCTTATTTTCTCTACCTCTTAAAAGTTAGAATCAGCCTGTCAAACTTCTTTAAAAATTTCTCTTGGGCTTTAATTGGAACTCCATAGTATTTACAGATTAATTTGATGAGGACTGCCTTCTTTAGAAAATTGAGACTTTCCATCTAGGGACATGACATATCTCTCCACTTATTCCAGTTATCTTTTGTGTAGAGAAACTACTAGCATCACTCTCACGGACATTTGGGACAACAGTTTGGCCATGTCTATCACAGGAAAAATGCACCCATCCTATGACCCACGAATTCCTTTTCATCAACTCTGGAGAAATATCCATACTCAAACATGTCCTATGGTATTCTCTATATAGGGAAAAAAAAAAAAAAAAGGAAATAACCTAAATGTCCATCAATAGGGGAATGGATAAAGAACATATTTCCATCCATTGTTAAACAAACATAGTATATCATGGAATACATACATGCTTATGTAAAGCATACATGCATACACACAAAACACATATTTCTACCACTCATCAGCTTTATAATCTCGAATTTACCTGATACTTACTTAACTTCATTGTTATTTTTCTGATGTGTATAATTTGAATAGGATTGTAGAGAGGGTTAAATGGATTAATACTTGTGAAGCCCTTAAAGCAGTGGCTGGTACAAAGTAATTGCACTCAATGCTAGCTATTATTATTATTATTAGTCTTAGTTAAATTCAACAAATATTCATTAACTAGCCACCATGTGTCAGACACTCCATTAGCCATTGGTGATACAGAGATGACGAAGAATCAGTCCCCATCATTGAAAACGCTGACACAATGTGGAACAAATAGACATATACGCCGGCAATGGGAATACGATGTGGTAAGCACTTTGAAAGAATAATTGCGGGGTGCTCTGAGCATACAGAGGAGGCTCAGTCAACACGGGATTGGGGAGGGAAGGGTGGAAGAGTGGGGCACTTTTGATATGGAAAACTCTAATGACAACTTTCTTCCCATCCCCTGTCGTCATTAAAGGAGACAAAGTCCTTGGTAGATTATGTATTCCTTTCCAAGCCTAAAAGTGACGCACCACAATTTATGTTACCACAAGATTTTCTGATTACCACTCAAGCTTGGCAACCAAGAGTAACCATGATGAGACACGACAGGGTTGTTTGGCAGGACAAGTTGGGAAACAACTATAAATCTTGCTGTCAACCTTGCAGGGAATCTACTTTATTTTGCAGGGTGCCAGCCTTTCAAAACATAATTTCCACTTTCAGAGAGCATTTTATGGTAAGTTTCCAAAGATTGTGCTGCATAACAAATATCTAAATCCCCTGCCAAGGATTTAAGATTGTATGAACTCAAGATAAACATAAGTCAGCATTGCATCGCTATTTTTTAAAAAAAGCGGGGGTGGGGTGGGGGTGGGGCATGGCAGCGACTTGTATTAACTAGAGTAGGAATTATTAGGTAAGTTTCCAACTATAGACCACAATCTTACAAGATTCACACTGAATATTCAAGAGAGAGATAGAAAATCTGATACTGACTAAAAGACCAGCCTATAAGACTGCAGTGGGTTAAAGGAATAAAGAATGCTTTCGAACTAATTCAGCAAGAACTGCTCACTCCAGGTCAACCAAAAGTAAGAGATTTCCTGCCCGTAAGAGCTCATGGTCTAGAATAAAAACAAAGTGCAAACACAGAAAATAGGATGCTATCAAGTCTTTTACAATATGAACTTTAAGTATAGGCTTGAGCAAGTGGGATTTTAGCTAGATTTTTAACAAGGATTACACATCCCTCGTGAAAAACTTGTCATGGCTTCTTATTGCCGACAGGATAAATCTGTTTTTCTTACCTTGTCCCACACACTACATACCAATGGTAATCCTCTGGTCCAGCTAGAATGCCTTAGCAGTATGCCTCAAATTTCACATCTGGAATACTTTTCTGTACAAATCCTAACCATCTCCATGTTAATCCCATCTCTTCCATGAAACCTTCGTGGCTACAGCACTTTATGCCTTCTTCCTTCACTGAATACTCTGACCACTTATCTGCAGTCTACAGTCTGATATCTCTTGCTAACCTCCATCTCTACCACAAGAACTTGGTCATGAATGAGGAAAATTTACAAAATAGATCAGAACAGAAACACGCAAAGTCCCCTATTATGGTCAGAATGACTCACAGACCTCCAACACGTGACTGCATCCTAACTGAATAAGTTTATGTCTCTAAGGAAAGCAAGGGTCGATCACTAAAGGGATAACAAACCTCAAAAGCTAGAGCTTTGTCCAAATAGCACCTTCCTGGGGAGGGAGGCTTGGGCCCTGGACTTGAATGTTTTTATTCCTTAAGGTAAGACATCCTTCATGGGGAGAGGGTACAGGAACATTCAGCCAATACACTTCACATATTTCTAACCCCACTGGTGCCAGCATTTCCTACCTACTAAAAGAGAAACTTCAGTGGAAAGTGCCCTATAATCTGCATTTTTTTAAAAGTCAGCTTTATTTCAGGATAATTACGTACTGTAAAAATCACTCCTTTTAGGGGTATAGTTCTATGAGTTTTGACAAATGCACATGGATGTATAACCACCACCACAATCTAGATATAGATGACTTTACTTCTTATGTAAGTTTGTCAACAAGGAGGAAAATGCACTGTTCCTAAAGACTTGCCTGAAACAATCATTTTTCAGTAAAAAAATAATAATAATACTGTAGTGTTAGCTTGCCTAGAATGAGTCCATTTGCAATGTACTAATTCCTGAAAATAAGAGAAAGAAAATTGTCCTCTAGGACCTAAATTATATCAACACAACATATCAGAACAGAAGGACAAAAAGTTACCTTAAAGAGACAGAATATTTCACAGGCCTGAAGTCTTGTTGACCATAACCTGATTGCAGATTTTGTATTAATCTGGTGTCTTGAGGGACTTCTCTGGTGGCACAGTAGTTAAGATTCAGCGCTCCCAATATAGGGGGCCTGGGTTCAATCCCTGGTCAGGGAACTGGATCCCACATGCATGCTGCAACTGAGAGTTTGCATGCCACAACTGAGGAGCCCATGTGCCTCAACTAAGGAGCCCACAAGCCACAACCTGGGAGCGTGCCTGCCACAACTAAGACCCGGTGCAAGCAAATAAGTAAATAAAATAAATATAAAAAAAGAAAAGTAACTTAAAAAAAAATCTAGTGTGTCGAGCAAGGGAGGTTGGTTCAGTTAGACATTTTTTAGACAAGTGCTACTCAAAGTATGGTGCTTGAGCTGGTGCCCTTATATGAACTGTTTGTTATGGCTCCATGACGAGATAAGTACCAAAACTAAGAGTAGCAATTAGAAACTTACAGCAATTTGACAAAGTGATTTTATATTGGTTGAATTTAATACTAAAAACTTCGGGCTTGTATTTTGTATGTCTTTGTTTCATGTTTCTAATGATTTATTTTTATTGTATTTTTTAAAAGTCCATGATAAATTGGAGAAAAAAAAACAAACCTGCCTCTTTCTTACACAGATTGAGAATCACGTCCTACAGGTACCTACTAAATGTTGACCACTCCATTAACCCTTAATCATTGACTGCCTTAGGTCAGCAAACTTTTTCCATAAAGAGTCAAATACTATATATGCAGCTTTACAGGCCATGCAGTTTCAGTCACAAAGGTACAACTTGGGCAAAAGTAGCCCTAGACAATCTGCAAATGAATGAGCTTGTCTACGATTCAATAAAACTTTATTACAATAGACACAGGCTGGATTTGGTACGTGGACTTTACTTTGCCAAACCCTGCCTTATATTATCATTTAATTTTGTCATATTAGATAGCAAATTCTTCATCAGGAAGAGGCCGGGAGCTTAACTTTTTTTTTTTTTTTTCATTACAAGCAGTGACTCCAAGTTCCAGAAACCACTTTTGAAATGAATGGAAAATAATGGTGAATAATAAACTGGAAGGGTACAAGAAAGTATTCCAGATAGTGGGGACAGAAAAAATAGAGCTAGGAACACAAGTGAAGATAAATCAACAAAAGCTAAGAAGGCTGAGAATAATTTCAACACTACCATCAATGATACAAAGTGGTTTTTTGTTTGCTTAGTTTTGGTTTTTGGGTATTTTTTTTTTTTGTACTACTGCCTCATTGGGTTTGGGGGGGGTTGTTTGTTTAATTTCTTTTTATAACCATTTTTTAAATTGAAGTATAGTTAACTTACAATGTTGTGTTACCTTCTGGTGTACAGCAAAGTGATTCAGCTTTATATACATATATGTGTGTGTGTATATATATATATATATATATTCTTTATTTTTTAAACATCTTTATTGGAGTATACTTGTTTTACAATGGTGTGTGAGTTTCTGCTTTATAACAAAGTGAATCAGCTATACATATACATATATCCCCATATCTCCTTCCTCTTGTGTCTCCCTCCCACTCTCCCAATCCCACCCCTCTAGGTGGTCACAAAGCACCAAGCTGATCTCCCTGTGCTATGTGACTGCTTCCCACTACCTATTTATTTTACATTTGGTAGTATATATTAGTCCATGCCACTCTCTCACTTCATCCCAGCTTACCATTCCCCCTCCCCGTGTACTCAAGTCCATTCTCTACATCTGCACCTTCATTCCTATCCTGCCCCTAGGTTCTTCAAAACCATTTGTTTTGTCATTTTTATTTTTTAGATTCGATATATATGTGTTAGCATACGGTATTTGTTTTTCTCTTTCTGACTTACTTCACTCTGTATGACATACTCTAGGTCCATCCACCTAATGACAAACAACTCAATTTTGTTTCTTTTTATGGCTGAGTAATATTCCATTGTATATATGTACCACATCTTCTTTATCCATTCATTGGTCGATGGACACTTAGGTTGCTTACATGTCCTGGCTATTGTAAATACAGCTGCAATGAATATTGTGGTACATGACTCTTTTTGAATTATGTTTTCTCAGGATATATGTCCAGTAGTGGGATTGCAGGGTTGTATGGTAGTTCTATTTTTAGTTTTTTAAGGAACCTCCATACTGTTCTCCATAGTGGCTGTACCAATTCACATTCCCACCAAGAGTGCAAGAGGGTTCCCTTTTCTCCACACCGTCTCCAGCATTTATTGTTTGTAGATTTCTTGATGATGGCCATTCTGACTGGAGTGAGGTGACACCTGATTGTAGTTTTGATTTGCATTTCTCTAATGATTAGTGATGTTGAGCATCCTTGCATGTGTTTGTTGGCAATCTGTATATCTTCTTTGGATCTGTATATCTTCTTTGGAGAAATGTCTATTTAGGTCTTCTGTGCATTACTGGATTGGGTTCTTTGTTTTTTTTGATATTGAGCTGCATGAGCTGCTTGTAAATTTTGGAGATTAATCCTTTGTCAGTTGCTTCATTTGCAAATATTTTCTCCCATTCTGAGGGTTGTCTTTTAGTCTGGTTTATGGTTTCCTTTGCTGTGCAGAAGCTTTTAAGTTTCATTAGGTCCAATTTGTTTATTTTTGTCTTTATTTCCATTTCTCTAGGAGGTGGGTCAGAAAGGATCTTGCTGTGATTTATGTCATAGAGTGTTCTGCCTATGTTTTCCTCTAAGAGTTTTATAGTGTCTGGCCTTACACTTAGGTCTTTAATCCATTTGCAGTTTATTTTGGTGTATGGTGTCAGGGAGTGTTCTAATTTCATTCTTTTACATGTAGCTGTCCAGTTTTCCCAGCACCAGTTATTGAACAGGCTATCTTTTTTCCATTGTATATTCTTTCCTCCTTTATCAAAAATAAGGTGACCTTATGTACGTGGGTTTATCTCTGGGCTTTCTCTCCTGTTCCATTGATCTATATTTCTGTTTTTGTGCCAGTATCATACTGTCTTGATTACTGTAGCTTTGTAGTATAGTCTGACGTCTGGGAGCCTGATTCCTCCAGCTCCATTTTTCTTTCTCAAGATTGCTTTGGCTATTCAGGGTATTTTGTGTTTCCATACAAATTGTGAAATTTTTTGTTCTACTTCTGTGAAAAATGCCATTGGTAGTTTGATAGGGATTGCATTGAATCTCTAGATTGCTTTGGGTAGTAGAGTCATTTTCACAATACTGATTCTTCCAATCTAAGAACATGGTATATCTCTCCATCTGTTTGTATCACCTTTAATTTCTTTCATCACTGTCTTATAGTTTTCTGCATACAGGTCTTTTGATTCCTTAGGTAGGTTTATTCCTAGGTATTTTATTATTTTTGTTGCAGTGGTAAATGGGAGTGTTTCCTTAATTTCTCTTTCAGATTTTTCATCATTAGTGTACAGGAATGCAAGAGATTTCTGTGCATTAGTTTTGTATCCTGCTACTTTACCAAATTCATTGATTAGATCTAGGAGTTTTCTGGAAGCATCTTTAGGATTCTCTATGTATAGTATCATCATCTGCAAAGAGTGACAGCTTTACGTCTTCTTTTCCAAATTGGATTCCTTCTATTTCTTTTTCTTCTCTGACTGCTGTGGCTAAGACTTCCAAAACTGTGTTGAATATTAGTGGTAAGAGTGGACAACCTTGTCTTTTCCAGATCTTAGAGGAAAGGGTTTCAGTTTTTCACCATTGAGAATGATGTTGGCTGTGGGTTTTTCAAATATGGCCTTTATTATGCTGAGGAACGTTCCCTCTATGCCTACTTTTGGAGGGTTTATTTCATAAATGGGTGTTGAATTTTGTCACAAGCTTTCTCTGCATCTATTGAGATGATCACATGGTTTTTCTCCTTCAATTTGTTAATATGGTTTAACACAGTGATTGATTTCCATATATTGAAGAATCCTTGCACTCCTGGGATAAACCCCACTTGATCATAGTGTATGATCCTTTTAATGTGCTGTTGGATTCTCTTTGCTAGTATTTTGTGGAGGATTTTTGCCTCTAAGTTCATCAGTGATATTGGCCTGTAGTTTTCCTTCCTTCTGACATCTTTGTCTGGTTTTGGTATCTGGGTGATAGTGGCCTTGTGGAATGAGTTTGGGAGTGTTCCTCCCGCTGCTATATTTTGGAAGAGTTTGAGAAGGAGAAGTGTTAGCTCTTCTCTAAATGTTTGATAGAATTCGTCTGTGAAGCCACCTAGTCATGGCCTTTTGTTTGTTGGAAGATTTTTAATCACAGTCTCAATTTCAGTGCTTGCGATTGGTCTGTTTATATTGTCTATTTCTCCCTGGTTCAGTCTCAGAAGGTGTGTTTTTCTAAGAATTTGTCCATTTCTTCCAGGTTGTCCATTTTATTGGCATGTAGTTGCTTGTAGTAATCTCTCATGATCTTTTGTATTTCTGCAGTGTCAGTTGTTACTTCTCCTTTTTCATTTCTAATTCTATTGAGTCCTCTCCCTTTTCCTGATGAATCTGGCTAATGGTTCTTCAATTTTGTTTATTTTCTCAAAGAACCAGCTTTTAGTTTTATTGATATTTGCTATTGTTGCCTTCATTTCTTTTTCATTTATTTCTGTTCTGATTTTTGTGATTTCTTCCTTCTGCTAACTTTGGGGATTTTTTGTTCTTCTTTCTCTAATTGCTTTTGATGTAAGGTTAGGCTGTTTATTTGAGATTTTTCTTGTTTCTTGAGGTAAGATTTTTTTGCTATAAGATTCCCTCTTAGAACTGCTTTTGCTGCATCCCATAGGTCTTGGGTCATCGTGTTTTCATTGTCATTTGTTTCTAGGTATTTTTTGATTTCCTCTTTGATTTCTTCAGTGATGTCTTGGTTATTTAGTAGTGTATTGTTTAGCCTCCATGTGTCTGTATTTTTTACAGATCTCTTTCCTGTAATTGATACATAGTCTCATAGCATTGTGGTCGGAAAAGATACTTGGTACAATTTCAATTCTGTTAAATCCCCCAAGGCTTGATTTGTGACCCAAGATATGATCTAA
Organism: Monodon monoceros; assembly: GCF_005190385.1. Lineage (NCBI taxonomy): Eukaryota > Metazoa > Chordata > Mammalia > Artiodactyla > Monodontidae > Monodon > Monodon monoceros. Next base: position 80,780,278 of record NW_021703779.1, read on the forward strand.
CCTGGAGAATGTTCCATGTGCATTTGAGAAGAAAGTGTATTCTGTTATTTTTGGATGGAATGTCCTACGAATATCAATGAAGTCCATCTTGTTTAATGTAGCATTTAAAGCTTGTGTTTCCTTATTTTATTTTCATTTTGGATGATCTGTCCATTGGTGAATGTGGGGTGTTAATATCCCCTACTCTGATCGTATTACTGTCAATTTTCCCTTTTATGGCTGTTACCATTTTTCTTATGTATTGAGGTGCTCCTATGTTGGGTGCATAAATATTTACAATTGTTATATAATCTTCTTGGATTGATCCCTTGGTCATTATGTAGTGCCTTTCTTTGTCTCTTGTAATAGTCTTTATTTTAAATTCTATTTTGTCTGATATGAGAATTGTGACTCCAGCTTTCTTTTGATTTCCATTTGCATGGAATATCTTTTTCCATCCCCTCACTTTCAGTCTGTATGTGTCCCTAGGTCTGAAGTGGGTCTCTTGTAGACAGCATATATATGGGTCTTGTTTCTGTATCCATTCAGCCAGTCTAGGTCTTTTGGTTGGAGCATTTAATCCATTTACATTTAAGGTAGTTATCGATATGTATGCTCCTATTCCCAGTTTCTTAATTGTTTTCGGTTTGTTATTGTAGGTCTTTTCCTTCTCTTGTGTTTTCTGCCTAGAGAAGTTCCTTTAGCATTTGTTGTAAAGCTGCTTTGGTGGTGCTGATTCTCTTAGCTTGTCTGTAGAGGTTTTACTTTCTCTGTCGAATCTGAATGAGATCCTTGCTGGGTAGAGTAATCTTTGTTGTAGGTTTTTCCCTTTTATCGGTTTATATATGCCCTGCCACTCTCTTCTGGCTTGCAGAGTTTCTGCTGAAAGATCAGCTGTTAACCTTATGGGATTCCCTTGTGTGTTATTTGTTGTTTTTCCCTTGTGGCTTTTAATTTTTTTCTTTGTATTTAATTTTTGATAGTTTGATTAATATGTGTCTTGGTGTGTTTCTCCTTGGATTTATCCTGTATGGGACTCTCTGCACTTCCTGGACTTGACTATTTCCTTTCCCATATTAGGGAAGTTTTCAACTATGATCTCTTCAAATATTTTCTCAGCCCTTTTCTTTTTCTCTTTTTCTTTTGGGACTGCTATCATTCAAATGTTGGTGTGTTTAATGTTGTCCCAGAGGTCTCTGAGACTGTCCTCAATTCTTCTCATTCTTTTTTCTTTATTTTTCTCTGCAGTAGTTCTTTCCACTATTTTATCTTCCAGGTCACTTATCCGTTCTTCTGCCTCCATTATTCTGCTAGTGATTCCTTCTAGAGAATTTTTAATTTCATTTATTGTCTTGTTCATCACTGTTTGTTTGCCCTTTAGTTCTTCTAGGTCCTTGTTAAGCATTTCTTGTATTTTCTCCATTCTATTCCCAAGATGTTGGGTCAACTTTACTATCATTATTCTGAATTCTTTTTCAGGTAGACTGCCTATTTCCTCTTCATTTGTTTGGTATGGTGGGTTTTTACCTTGCTCCTTCATCTGCTGTGCGTTGCTGTCTTCTCATTTTGCTTAACTTACTGTGTTTGGGATCTCCTTTTCACAGTCTGCAGGTTCGTAGTTCTTATTGTTTTTGGTGTCTGCCCCCAGCGGGTAAGGTTGGATCAGTGGGTTGTGTAGGCTTCCTGGTGGAAGGGACTGGTGCCTGTGTTTGGTGGATGAGGCTGGATATTGTCTTTCTGGTTGGCAGGACTGCATCTGGTGGTGCATTTTGCAGTGTCTGTGACCTTATTATGATTTTAAGCAGTCTCTCTGCTAATGGGTGGGGTTGTGTTCCTGTCTTGCTAGTTGTTTGGCATAGGGTGTCCAGCACTGTAGCTTGCTGATCATTGAGTGGAGCTGGATCTTAGCATTGAGACGGAGATCGCTGGGAGAGCTTTCGCCATTTGATAGTACTTGGAGCCAGGAGGTCTCTGGTGGACCAATGTCCTGAATTCGGCTCTCTCACCTCAGAGGCACAGGCCTGACACCCGGCCAGAGCACCAAACCCACATGGCTCTGAAGAAAGGGGAGAAAAATAGAAAGAAGAAAGAAAAAATAAAATAAAGTTATTAAGAAAAAAAATTATTATTCAAAATTTAAAAAATTAAAATTAATAAAAAAAATAGAAAGAAGAGAGCAACCAAACCAAAAAAGAAATCCACCAATGATAACAAGCGCTAAAATCTATACTAAAACAACAACAACAAAAACAGACAGTCAGAACCCTAGGAGAAATGGTAAAAGCAAAGCTATACAGACAAAGCTATACAAAATCACACAAAGTCCATGGCCTCAATTTTGGGATGATTCGTTGCCTATTCAGGTATTCCAGGTATGCAGGGTACATCCAGTTGATTGTGGAGCTTTAATCCGCTGCTCCTGAGGCTGCTGGGAGATATTTCCCTTTTCTTCTTTGTCCACATAGCTCCTGGGGTTCAGCTTTGGATTTGGCACTGCCTCTGTGTATAGGTAGCCTGAGGGCATCTGTTCTTCACTCAGACAGGACGGGGTTAAAGTAGCAGCTTTGGCTCAGTCAGGCTCGGGGCAGGGAGTGGTACAGAATGTGGGGTGAGCCTGCGGCGGCAGAGGCCAATGTAACGTTGCCACAGCCTGAGGTGTGCCGTGTGTTCTCCAGGGGAACTTGTCCCTGGATCCCGGGACCCTGGCAGTGGCGGGCCGCACAGGCTCCCGGGAGGGGAGGTGTGGATAGTGACCTGTTCTTGCACACAGGCTTCTTGGTGGCGGCAGCAGCAGCCTTAGCGTTTCATGCCCATCTCTGGGGTCCATGCTGATAGCCGTGGCTCGCGCCCATCGCTGGAGCTCATTTAGGTGTTGCTCTGAATCCCCCCTCCTCACGCACCCCGAAACAATGGCCTCTTGCCTCTTAGGCAGGTCCAGACCTTTTCCCGGACTCCCTCCTGGCTAGCTGGGGCACACTAGCCCCCTTCAGGCTGTGCTCACACAGCCAACCCCAGTCCTCTCCCTGGGATCTGACCTCCAAAGCCTGAGCCTCAGCTCCCAGCCCCCACTCGTCCCGGCAGGTGAGCAGACAAGCCTATCAGGCTGGTGAGTGCTGGTCAGCACCGATCCTCTGTGCGGGAATCTCTCTGCTTTGCCCTCTGCACCCCTGTTGCTGAGCTCTCCTCCGTGGCTCCGAAGCTTCCCCCCTGCCAACCCCCCCATCTCCCCCATGAAGGGGTTTCTAGTGTGTGGAAACCTTTCCTCCTTCACAGCTCCCTCCCACTGCTGCAGGTCCCGTCCCTATTCTTTTGTCTCTGTTTTTTCTTTTTTCTTTACCCTACCCAGGTACGTGGGGAGTTTCTTGCCTTTTGGGAGGTCTGAGGTCTCCTGCCAGCATTCAGTAGGTGTTCTGTAAGAGTTGTTCCACATGTAGATGTATTTCCGATGTGTTTGTGGGGAGAAAGGTGATCTCCACGTCTTACTCCTCTGTCATCTTGAAGGTCTCCCCCTCTATATTCATATATATATATATATATATGTATATATATATTCCTTTTCAGATTCTTTTCCATTATAGGTTATTACAAGGCATCAAATATAGTTCTCTGTGCTACACAGTAGGATGTTGTTGGTTATCTATTTTATACATAGTAGTGTGCATTTGTTAAGCCCAAAATGTTTTAAAAAATAGTTCCAGGCCAATTCCTTTGGTATCTTCACTGAATATAGAAAATAGGAAACAAATTGGCATTTTACCAGAAAGGTTTTAGATGACACATAAAGAAGAACCTCTGGTAAACTTTCAACTGGGTTACCAAAGGGACTTTCTCAGGTGGGGAATCTCTAAAAATAATATTAATTGAAATTAGTCTGAATTGTTTGAAGAGATTGTGATGGTTGTCCAAGAAATGTCCTGGATAATTCCTCAAGGTTGTTTTCATTTTCAAGTTCATGAATACACCAGGCAACCCACTTTTCTCTGGGTATAAGCTCCATGCCTCTAATAAAAAAGTTCTAAAAGGGAAGCATAATATTTTGTTTAAACATAATTGATACTTCAAATTATATCATATATACTAATTATATATTTTCATGCTCGGTAAAAACAGACTGTCTAAAATAAAGATTTTAAGAAAATTATTCACTGTAATGGGTAACTAAGATTTAATCCAAATTTGATGGCTTTAGCCTTAGGTCATATAAATTTCCATTTGGCCATTAATGATTAAAGAGTTAGAGGAAGGAGAATAAGTTATAAATATTGCAGAGGTGGAATATGAAGAATGTTAAATAAGAGAATTTCCAGTCTTCGTTGCAGCAACAAAATTGTCATGTAAAGTCACATTCACTTAGCCAATATTTATTGAGTACCAACTATGTGCCAAGAATTGTGACCCACAGGATGAATCAAATGCAACCCCTGCCTTCAAGGTAGAGTGTAAAACATGAAGAACGAAATAGTCCAACGGATGTGTCCAATCTTACCACAATTTGTCAGACTATATTGGTGTTTTCCAAAAGCTGTCAAATGTGTCTTTCAAAAATTACTCAGGTAACTTTATTTACACATTTTATTGTCACTATATCTCCTCAGAGTAGAAGAGCTGTTGTCTTTGCAAAAGAAAAAAACAGCCTTTTGGAGCAACAGAGAGTTAATTAGGCTGAGATTGCCTAAAAAGCATGTCTAGTGGAAGAAATGTAAGACAGAGTAAAATGAAAAAGTCTCAGACCTAAGAAACTCATTCCAATATGTTCTGATCTATACTTAATACAGAATTAGTCCACAGTTATTTAAATAATCATTTAAGATTCATAAAAGCCTCACTTCTTATAGCAAAATTCTTGGCAGTTGAAATATTCTACAAATGTAAAGTGAGTCATGTGAAAGAACTAGCTGCAGCTTCCTTAATTAAATCAATTGTATATTGATTTGTACATTAAAGCTCAAATGTAAAGTATATGATAAGGTCACTACTTTTGGGTACTTAATGGCTTTATTAACCATGAAAATCACCATTAAAAAGAACCTTTTAAAGGACAATTTAATATGACAATTTTGATTTTTGTAACCATGTGTTGCATTAAGCTCACCTTTCACAAATAGGAGCACTTTGGTCTGCTCCTTAGATAGCAATGATGAATGCAAATATGGTTAATCCAGTGTAGCATACATCTGCATCTGCCAGGTCTCTAGATCTAACTCAGACTCACTAAGATTTTCTGTCTGACACAATACTTATCATACGTGAGGCCCAGAAGCCAGATGTGATACATCTTTTGGACATTCCCACTCAAGAGCTGGTCTAAATCTTCTCACCAAAGCCTGAGGGCCTTGACTGATTCGTCAACAACAGCATCCTTGCATGGTCTCTGTGTTTGGTACTCACAATCTTAACCTTGTTCAGATTAAATTTTTCCTCTGGTTTATGAGCTTGGCATTTGTTCTATGTCCCTAGTATATCCTCCCATCTCCTGAGCCTTAAGTATGATCACTTTGTTCTGCTCTGTCTTGCCTGATACTTGGATTCTAGTGAATTACTTTGCTTCCCTAACCTAAACCTCAGTCTCTGGGTGACATATGTTCCAATTTCTGCCCTGTGGTATGCTGGTCAGAATCTTAATGATAAAGTTTATATTCATTTGTTTATTTAACAAACAGGTATTTATCTGTGCAAAGCACCCTCTCTTAGCTTTGGCAATACAAAGATGAATGAGACAAAATCCTTGTCTTCAAGGAGCTTACAGTCTAGGGAAGGATACAGAGAAGTTAATCAACAATTGTAATAGAATGTGTTAGAAAAGTATCATGCCAAGGGAGCCATGCAAACACAATGGAGGATATAAAGGAAGGCCTCCTGGAAGAGGTGATATTTAAGCTGAGTCTTAAAGGCCAGGTAGGAGTTAGCAAGGCAGAGAAAATGTTTAAGTGAGAAGGCAGGAAGACTGGTCCAAACAGAGGAAACAACATAGGTAAGAAAAAGCCAGCATGACAGATTATAGGAACTATAAGTAGTTTATTGTGGCTGAAACATATTTGTGGCAAAGTAGTGAAATGTGAGGCTGATTGGAGCCAGATCATGAAAAGTCTTGTTGTGCTATATTCTTCTCTAGTAGGCAATAGGAACCCACCAAAGGGAATTTACCAGAGGAGTGTTGTGATCAGATGTATGTTTCAGGTTAATCTCCAGGTCTGTGGAAGATGGATTAGAGACAGGTGAAAGAGGGTGAACAGAGAGGAGACTCACTGTAATCCAGATAATATTCAATGAGGGACCAAAATAAGATGGTTGAAGAGGAATGGAAAGAGGGGGGAGTGAAAGTGAGAGTAAGAGACGTAGTATTTGATCATACAGAATTTGACAAATCACTGGGCACAGGATAAAAAAGTCTACACTAAACCTGCAGTTACATATTTGACGTATTAAGAGAAGAAACTGTTTGTAGTTGAAAGTTTGATGTAGAAGATGACGCCTTCTTTAACAATGCTGAGTGTGTGGTGCATATAGGTGTCTAAGTGGAGATAATCCACAGGCAGGGGAGAATGCCATTCTGTAGCTCAAGATAAAAGTTATGGTTGGGATATATATGAGGGCTGTCTATATAGAAGTGAAGTGTATATGAAGAAAATCTGGAAAGGTTTCCAAAGGAAACAAAATGAAATTTTAGATAAGGCTAGAGTTTCCACTAGGTTTAGCATTGTTGGTACCATGGCATGTACAGTGTCAGAAACAAAGTCATTATCTTACCTTTTCCTTTCTAAAAAAGTTTCAGCTAATTCTTTTCAAAGTACTTCCTCTTACCTAGTTTCCTGTGACCCTCTTCACAAGTGTTCTTTGAGTTACAGGAGTCAAGTATTATCCCCTTTATAAGAACTTCCTGGTAATCCTAGCACCTTTGTCCTTTCCCCCAGGCAGACTCTTGATCCCAGTCAAACCTAAAGACCATTGCCCTGCTGTCACCCATGTCCTAGCATGACACTCATTTTATAAGTGGAAGGACCAGGGCATTAGGTGTTCAAGTATTTGCCGAGGCCACACAGCCAAACTGCACCAGAAGAAAGTAAAGACCTCAGGACTTTTGACTTCATCTCTAGGGCTCTTTGCACTACATTTTATGATGAACTTCCCTGGAATTCATCTATTTTACAAAGCAAAGCAAAGAATCCTTATGATATTGAACTTGAATATACATGTATATTTATAAAAATATGTATATACATATGAGAAAAAATTTAAACATCTCATAACTAATATTTATTTTTGCTCTTTACTAATCAAGTATCACTCTGAACTTGAAATCAGTTCCCATTGGAAAATTTTTTTCTCTTCCTCTCTCATCTAAATAAGAATGCACATTAGAAAAATATGATGAAGCTCCTAGCATTAAAGGACTTTAAAATTTCTATTAAAGTGACATAATATTACTCTAAAAATAGCCAGGGAGTTTTCACAAAGACCCAGAAGGCAAAAATTACAAAAGAGAGAATTGCGTCTGAAAACTAGGGAGGTAAGATCTTTGCAGACTGTAGAAAGTACCTGCAAGAAAGAGGGGAGTAAGATACCTTCTAGCAAGCTGAAAATTGTTTAACCCTCTAAGAGTTAAAACTATAAAATCAAGTCCTAATGGACCAGGTCATAGTCAGGCAAAGAGAAGCTAAAGAAAGAATGGCACCCAGATTAGAGCAAAACAAACAAAATACATGAAAATGCTTAAGGAAAGAATGGGTCCATGAGAAAGCAGGCTGTCAGACAGGAGTATAGGAAGAGAATGACAACAGCCTTGGCAATACTCATCCTGGCACTGCTCAGGGAACAGTGTCAAGGCCATAGGTTCTTTAGGCCCTTTCACAGCTATATGCCTATTCCAGAAATGGACCAATTGATCCTTCAGAACTAATTGTCAGTACTTATTAATTTCATCCCACTATTACTCCTTGCTTGCTCCTCAAACAGTCCTCCTGTTTGGTAGGGCTTCCTATAAGGAGAGAAAACTTTGGTCATTCCAACGTTAGCATTCCATCCACTATGAGAGTTGTATATTTTTTGTTGTCAATCAATTTTTTGGCATTCTGGATTACTGCTTGTGAATTTAGTCAATATGAGTTCATCTTTGGACCATAGAGCTAATCTCAAGGTACAGACAAATCAAGTTTCTGAGGCTACCCTGTCAATTTTCCAACACCAACCTTGGACAGTGCCTTTTATTCACACTTGAAGGGGAAGAGATGTACATAATCAATAACTCAGTAATGGGTATATGGTCTACCTGAGAAGTCTGGGTAAGTAATAGAATCTTTGTTTGCCATTGATAGAAATGTGGTGCTAAGAAGCAGGAATGGTTTTAGATGGAAAGTTAAAAAAAAAATCACTGTTCAGGTATTAATGTGTCTTTGAGCTAAATCCAATGACCAGATGTAGTACTTTACCTCATATCTAATCTATCTCAGATATACATGTTCTGATAGTGCAATCACAAATATACATATGTAGCACTATATGGATTATGTAGGTGCATACACTCTTTTTTTAATTGAAGTATAGTTGATTTACAATATTTTGTTAGTTTCAGGTGTACAGCAAAATGATTCATATATATATATATATATATTCATTTTCAGATTCTTTTCCATTATAGGTTATTACAAGATATTGAATGTATTTCCCTGTGCTATACTGCAGGTCCTTTTTGTTTATCTATTTTATATATGGTAGTGTGCATCTGTTAATCCCATACTCCCAATTTATCCCTCCTCCCCTTCCCCTTTGGTAATTTAAGTTTGTTTTCTATGTCTGTGAGTTTGTTTCTCTTTTGTAAATAAGTGCATTTGCATTTTTTTAGATTTCCCATATAAGTTCCCATATAAGTGATATCATATTAATATTTGTCTTTTCTGTCTGACTTACTTCACTTAGTATGATAATCTCTAGGTCAATCCATGTTGCTGCAAATGACATTATTTCATTTCATGTTTTATGGCTGAGTAGTATTCCTCTGTGTGTGTGTGTGTGTGTAATATATCACATCTTCTTTATCCATTCATCTGTGTATGGACACTTAGTTTGCTTCCATGTCCTGGCTATTGTAAATAGTGCTGCTATGAACATTGGGGTGCATGTATCTTTTCAAATTAAAGTTTCCATTTTTTCTGGGTACATGCCCAGAAGTGGGATTGTTGGATCACATGGCAACTTTATTTTCAATTTTTTAAGGAATCTCCATACAGTTTTCCACAGTGGCTGTACCAATTTACACTCCCACCAACGGTGTCACTCTCCTTATCTCTTTCTCCCTTTCTTTCTGAAAAGTAGATGAGTGGAACAAACAGAATTTTGCAGTTAGATCTGGGCTGGAATCTCAGTTCTACTACTTCTCAGTTTATTTTCTCTGTCCCTCAGCTTCTTCATCTTTAAAATGTAGATAATAATAATACATATCTCATAGAATTGTTGTGAAAATTAAATAATGTGTGGAAGTACTTAAATTTGAGTTCTATTCCTATTCTTTTTCATGCCTTGGCCTCTTCAATGTGTGTTAAAAATCAACACACAGAGTTGGGAAGATGGCGGAAGAGTAAGACGCGGAGATCGCCTTCCTCCCCACGGATACACCAG
>NW_021703779.1:80799868-81156022 GCF_005190385.1 Monodon monoceros
GATTCACTTTGTTATAAAGCAGAAACTAACACACCATTGTAAAGCAATTATACCCCAATAAAGATGTTTAAAAAAAAAAAAAAGAGGGAAGAGATATGGGAACATATGTATATGTATAGCTGATTCGCTTTGTTGTAAAGCAGAAACTAACACACCGTTGTGAAGAAATTATACTCCAATAAAGATGTAAAAAAAAAAAAAAAAAAAAGTGGTACATAAAAAATCAACACACACACACACAATTATATTCCACATGACTATAAGCTTCATGAAAGCAGATAACAGCTGATTTATATTTACCACTCTATCCCTAGTGTGTGGTTTTTAGGGGATCCTCAAATCTATTTTGAATTATAAAACCAGATTAGTTAAGAAAGTGAGGTTTTGTTTAAATAATGAATTTCCCAATCTGTTCAGAGATTTCTCTTGATTAAAAAACAAACAACAACAACAACAACAAAAACTACCATATACACTAAAGTCCTTATCAGGTGTCACTTCTGTAGACTCTATTTTATGATATTTGATTAATCAATGTAAAATCTAAGTGACTTTTTTAAGTGTTTATTTTTGTCTGAAATTTCAGATAGGCAACTGTATTAATTTAGTAGGGCTGCCACAACAAAGTACCACAAACTGAGAGGCTTGAACAACAGAAATTTATTGATTTATTGTGTCACAGTTCTGGAGGCTAGAAATTCAAGAGCAAGGTGGCAGCACGGTTGCTTTCTTCTGAGAGCTATGAGTAAGGATTTTTTTCAGGCCTCTCTCCTTGGCTGTTAGATGACCATCTTCTCCTGTGTCTCTTCACATCATCTTCCCTCTGTGTGTGTCTGTCTCTGTGTCCAACTTTCCCCCTTTTATAAAAACACCAGTCATATTGGGTTAAGGCCCACCCTAATGACCTCATCTTAACTAATTCCAATTGTAATAGCCCTATTTCCAAATAAGGTCATGTTCTGAGGTCCTGGGGGTGAAGACTTTAACACGTGAATTATTGGGGGGGACATAATTCAACCCATAACAGCAACTTCTGAGTGATTTTTCTTTTCTTTTTTTAAAAATAATTTATTTATATTTATTTATTTTTGGCTGCGTTGGATCTTCGTTGCTGCGCGGGGGCTTTCTCTAGTTGCAGTGAGCGGGGGCTACTCTTCATTGCGGTGCACGGGCTTCTTATTGCGGTGGCTTCTCTTTGTTGCAGAGCACAGGCTCTAGGCGTGCGGGTTCAGTAGTTGTGGCTTGTGGGCTCCAGAGCGCAGGCTCAGTAGTTGTGGTGCATGGGCTTAGTTGCTCCATGGCATGTGGGACCTTCCTGGACCAGGGATCGAACCCGTGTCCCCTGCATTGGCAGGCAAATTCTTAACCTCTGTGCCACCAGGGAAGTCTCCTGAGTGATTTTTCTTTAAGGCTTCTGGGCATAGCCTCTCCCTGGACTGCTTTTTTATTACTGCATATAGAGGAAAATACTTGACATTTACTGAATTAACATGTTAGGATGTTCTGACTATTCTCAAATAACCTTAAAATGCAAATAGTAGAGTGAGTTACTTCACTTGTGACGGTATCTAGCTATCTACACACATGTGTATCTTAATAGGCTTTGTTGTTTTCTACTCTTAAGCATGTTTTGTGCGTTGGAGAAGGAGGACGAGGAGGGATGGCTACCAACTAGGATAAGATTTTAGTGAATTTTGAAAAGCTTGTATGTGAGGATATGTCAAAGAAATGAAAATATATTTCAAGAGAAATGCAGAGGACTGCAAAAACATGAAAATATGTTCATGAATTTGGGAATAGGTGGACTGCAGAGGAATATCAAGGAATTTATGCACATAGGACAAGATTAAGCCTCAGTCATGATTATGTATTTCCACTAAAAATATCAAAGCGCAGTGGTTCCAATCATTTCAGTCATCTTCACAATGGATTTGGATGCAGGTGAATTGATCCAAATATTGTTCTTTAAAAGGGTTAAAGTAATTGCTTTTTTAAAGCTGGCAGAGAATTCCATTTACTGAAATAGAAAGGGGTTTTTTGAACATCTGTTCTGTTTCACATCAGATCATCCAGACCAAAATAAGGAAAGGGTTTGCTTTGCTTGATTTGGGGGAATAAAGGTGAACTGGTGCAATGGTCTTCTGAAGTATAAATTTTTTATAACCATGCCTCCTTTCCCATCAGTGTACGGGGAACATTTATGTGTTTGGTATTCTAGAAATTGTCATCCTTATGTTGAACTTGACTTCTAAGAATCTGGAGTGCTTTGTAAAATTGCACTTTTGTCTCAGATGTAAAGTAGTATGTTACAGAGAAATGAGTTCTGGACAAGGAGAAGAAAACTCTAGATTCTAGTTCCAGCTCTGCCTTGTGGCTTTGGGAAAGTCACACAGAGCTCTTGCTCTGCCTCAGCAAACTAAAGGGTTCAATCAGATGCTAGGTGAGGTCTCCTTCAACTCAGAGGGTGTATAATTTTGTCATATATAATTATTATCGCTCTAGTACAATATTTTCACTCAAATGCAAAGTATATCAACAAAAGCAGAACTTTTTGCTTTGCTGGATGTAGAATGTGGGAATAGAGACTATCCACTTGGAGAATCTCTTCCATCAGCTTTTCAGTCTGATTATTTTCATATTGTACTTCATCAGATGCCCTCACATAAGATGCTACGAGCTTTTAAATATGTTGTTTATTCCAAAAGATTAAACTTTCTTTGTTATGTCAACATTACTACAATACAGCTAGATGCCATGTAATTTTATTTTACATAAATCTTGGCAGGAATTACCTTGGTGCTTTTGTCTTGGCTAAGAACCAGGTACATTCATACTGGATCTATACCAACTGCTCTTTTTGTTTTAAAACTTTACATGGGTCCTATATAATTGATTTTCCTACCTATCTAATTACCCTTGTTGATATTATAATTATTTTAAATAATTAAATGGGCTATGACTAATTTTCATACTGATAACAAAATTTTAACTTGATCCTGCAAGTTTAATATTGGCAGTGCAATACTTGGAATATAAATGCATTTAGCCCACATTCTAAGTGTTTAATTTTGTGACACTATATTGAATAATAAAGTGTTCAGTATAATACAACATTTGTAAATCTAGCTCCTTAATGAATATGGGGCCATACATTGAGCAGGGTTTAAATTTTGAGATACAATATTTGAAACTGAAGATTAAATTTTTATATTTTAATTCATGGAGAAATCCATTCTATTACTATAGATCTTATTTTATCTTAATCTGATAACCAAAATTAAACATTTTCATTTTGTTTTCTTTGTTGTCTAATATGATAAGCAATGACCTCTTTGAAGTGGAATTTTGTTTTCATTTCTTAATATGTTTATCTTATATTCCCTGTTTGTTTTAGTGGCACTCAAATATTTTGTCGTATTTAAAAATAATCCTTTAATTGGACAGGTTTAGTTTATTACAACATTTTTTGCAATTCAAATTACTTGAAACTACATGAACTCAATCTATTTCTGTTTATATAATTTGTAAACTAAACAAAATCTATACAACTTTCTCCATCAGAGCAGAAAATAATGACCAAAAAAATAATTCCCTATATTTTGGCACAAATTCTTTGTGTCCTCCCTCCCTTCCCCTTTATAGAACATTAATATAACGTGTGTAGTTTTTTTTCTTTTAGAAGCAAGTTACCACTTCAGAATTTTTTTTTTTTTACCTAATTTTTAGTATGTCTCAGGCCTTTAAGTCATAAGACCAAGGTTTAAGATGTTTTGTGAAACTGGAGAAGTCACAATTCATATTTTACCTGCTTTTCTCATCAGTAAAATGGTGATAATTATCCTTTCCTCGCGTACCTCATAGAGTTTTTGTGAGGTTCTAATGATATACACAAGGGCTTTGAACATATATAGTTAGAATGCTGTGCAAATATATGGGGTGATATTGCTGTTCTCATTACTGTCATTGATATTATTATTCAGTTTAAGACGCCTGATACGGGAAAGGAGAGTAACTTTACTAGAAAATAGTCCTGTCTAGTTTTACTCCTGTGTCACAGTGAAATATTTCAACATATAATAATATCTAAGGATTCTGAGCTTCCTATATATTAGTTACAAGATTTTTGGAGCATGAAGTAAACTAAAATAGGGTAAATCATAATATGGATAGGCTTAGAGGAGGACCAAGCCAAGCCTTTGGTGGCGGAAGAGAGGAAACTAATTAAGGACAAAATGGGAAAAGAACTCAGTTATGAGGCTGGTCCTCTCAGGAGAGCCAGGCAATTCACTGCAGTATCCACAGGCAGACAACTCTGAGGAAGTCCAACTAAGGAAGGGGTCACAGCAATAAGAATCTAGGTGACAAGTTGTATTTCAAGTTGAGAATGTGGTCCTATCATGGCTCTGGACAGCCTATAGATAACAGGACACCTCCAGAAATCTTTCTCTTTACCATGCTTTAATATAGATTCAGGGATTGCCTCCTCCAGGAAGTCTTCCCTGATCATCATCCATACTGTGTTTGAGCCATTCTTCTATGCTTCTATACTTTGTGCTGACCTATAACATACATTAGAATTATTCAGCCATTCATTCAACAGGTATTTATTAAGCACCCATTGTATACCAGGCATTGTATTAGGAACGGGGGATTCAATAGTGAACAAAACAAAGTCCCGGCCCTCATAGTGCTTACATTCTAATGAGGGGAAAGGCTACGGATAATTAAAATAAACAAGTAAATACAAAGTCTGTCATGGTGATAAGTACTATTAGCGAGAATAATGCAGGATATTGGGGATAGAGTGTGGGGAAAATGCTAATTTTTTTTGAAGAGACAAAGGAGTAACTTTATTTGTTCTTTTTTTTCCTTTTTTTAAATTGAAGTATAGTTAACTTACAATGTTATGTTAGTTTCAAGCATACAGCAAAGTGATTCAGTTATACATACGTATATATTCTTTTTCAGATTGTTTTCAATTATAGGCTATTACAAGATATTGAGTATAGTTCCCTGTGCTATACAGTAGGTCCTTGTTGTTTATTTTATATATAGTGGTATGTATATGTTAACCCCAAACTCCTAATTTATCTCCTTCCCCCCCCACCACCTTCCTGGTATCAGCCTTTGGTAACCATAAGTTTGTTTTCTATGTCTGTGAGTCTGTTTCTGTTTTGTAAATAAGTTCAGTTACAGTAGAACATGCTACTTTTACGCATTGTACTTTTATGTAATCTATTTAAAGTTAACTTTACCTTTGTTAACAAATTTTGTTCTAAAACATTAATTTTATGTTTGCATATACATTCCCTCATATGGGTGTATGTAGCATACCTATATAACTATTCCCGTATTGTTGGTCATTTAGCTTTTCTCTATTGTAAACAATATTGAGAAGAACATAAAAGTTATACTTTGGAGCACACTCTTGATTACTTCCATAGGATAAGTTCCTAGAAGTGGAAGGGTTATTACTCAGCTGTTGCCACACCAAGTAAGTCTGAGTCACCTCCAATCCTTTGGACACTGACATTGGCATTGGCGTTGATAGCCATTTTCTGTACTAGAGCTTGGCTACTCCCCCGATCCTGGACCCATCCATTCCCGTTTCTCTTTTTTTTCCCCTGACCCACAAAAAAAGGGATCAACAAACTTAATGGTGGAAGCCACGAAGCTTATGATACTATTAGATGAAATTCCCTAAAACTTAAGGATGCTTTGTCTAACTCTGAAGGTAATTTTGCTTTAAATCATAAAATTTCCACTGCAGGTATGGATGTGTCAACCTTAAAGCTGACTGTAAAAGTCTCCAGCTTTACTTCAGCTCCCTTTAGCTTCGTGCAGAACAAACTGAGGTTTCGAGCCTCCTCCTTGACCTTCACCTCCCAGAATGTGTGACTTCCCTTGTACCTCATTTCTACCAGACCTTAACTTTCCTCAACTCTAGTCTCCTGGCTGAATTCCTACCTCTGGTCCATAAGCAATACCTTGACTATGATTTCTTTTTTATCTACCATTAACAAGTGATTAACCTAGGTACTTTCCAAGTACTGATGAATATGAGCCTGGCCTTGGTGTTGGAACCCAGAATCGGATAACACAGCATTCCTCTTTTTCTCTTTACTCACTACGACCTCCTGCTTACTGATCAAAATTGTGCAACACACTGTGTGTTTGCCCACAAAGCTCCAAGAAATGGCTGGGAAATGATGTGCAGATTAAAGAATATAATAATAGTCAGTTTAGCTATTTATTGGCAGTTTTTTAAAGAACAAACAACTTGATGATTAAGGAGGTCAAGCTAATGATTAAAATGGTTTGAGGGCAAAGTTTGTGTTTTTCATTTGTCCATGACTATTTTCTTTTGTAAACACAAATGATTACAAATTATCTCTAAATAAACTATTCTATTTTTCTAAGAGAGTTTGAGTAACTCTAACTTAAGACTTTTGGGGAACTAGCAGTCACGTTAGCATAAAAGACTACTGACAGGAAATAAAAAGAAGAGTCAAGTGAAAATATTTAATTATCAATTGGATTTTAAACACACGGACCTCGGGAATTCCCTGGTGGTCCTGATGGTTAGGACTCCATGCTTTCACTGCCAAGGGCCTAGGTTCGATCCCTGGTCAGGGAACTACGATCCCACGTGAGTGATGTGGCCAAAAAAAAAAAAAAAAAAAAAGGACCTCATTGCACAGACTAGTTCATTTTTACCAACTCAACCTTAAGAACTAGATTTTATGAAGTCACACCAAAAATGCAAGATCTTCCAGGCACAGGAACTTCAGAACTCTGGAGGAAACATGTCTACCTTAGAAAAAACATAGTCATTTTTCTTGATGTGAATTTCAGTAGCTGATGCTACCATTTTCTTTTTCTGGTTTGAATTAAATACACAAAGTTACCCATTTCAACTGGTTTTCTCAAGGTGCTAATGGGCAAATTGGAAGCCACAAAGCCACCCATGGATGTGGTTTTCCTACCGTCTGTGTATCTTCTCCCATTATTACTGCTTTCATCACGTGATGTTCTTCAAACAACCAGATCATGCTGTGCACCACAAGTTCACGTTTTCACTTTCAGCCTCCCAGACTGAGAACAAAAGTTACTGGCTCATGAGTTATCTTGTGCGCATCTTTTATTATTTTCCTACTTTCACAGATCAACAAAGGAAATAAACAACTTTAATAAGGATGTGAGGTTTACCTGACCTGGAAAACAACATACTACACAGCATGAACAAAGTCAGTAGGAATAACAGATCTTCCTAGAGACAATAAGTGGTGTCTTCCCACCTATAAACCATAGGTCACACAATCCAATCTCCTCTGTTCCTTGAATGATGGATTTCACAGGGTGTTGTCCATCATATAATCTATATACTACTATTTCTTTCACTTTCACCTGAAAATGGAGCTGGCAAGACCATCTGAATTTGGTATTGAGAAAAGTGGACATAGAAAACACACTGAGAGAATCAAGTTGTTGCATTCACATTAGCTGGGAAGCATTTTAGAATTTCCTTAAGTGATTGTTATACATGCATTCTCGATCGAATGTGACAGGTTTCCACTGAAGGAAAGACAGACCAAACTGGGGATGACCAAAGATCAAGAAACAAGACTGATTCATGAGGAAATAACAGAGATCCAAACAGCAAGCCACAGAAGGTAGTGCAGAGAGATGGACAGGTGGTGTCAGGAAGAGCCAGTGGGTGATAATAGATAAGATCCTTAAAAGCACAGGAAGTCTGATATTAGGAATGTATGAATTAGGAATTATATTCTGCTATTACTACTAGACACCTAAAAAATACTGGTTTACATGAGTTTTTTTCCTTTCATGTAATTAAAAATCTGGAGATTTTTATACCAGGACTTGTATGGCAGCTTCCAATGTCATCAGAGAACCAGTTTCCATTACTGTCTTCATTTGTCATCCCTGGGATGTGTGACCCTTATCCTCATGGTTACATAATGGCTGCTGAAACTCCAGCCATTACATCTGCCTTCATATAGGAAGACAAGACAAAGTAGGGAAGAACACAGCAAACTCTTTAAAGGAGACTTCCAAGAAGTCCTGACTACTTCTGTTTATATATCTGCTTATAGCAATCCCATCTTTAAAGAAGAACAGGATATACTTTTTCATCTTGACATATTGACACCCTTGGCAGCAACTAGCAATCTCTACAACAGTCTAATGCAATATTCAGTGGGTGACCTTGCCTTCAGTGACTCAAGGACATAGGCTCCTTCCATCTTACAAGTTATTTTCAATGCATGGCTTCAGTGGTTACCACAGAGGGGAAAAGATAGGGTAGAGATGGCACCACTGCTGGGCAACAGAAAGTAGGAACCCCACCATAGATACAGGTTCAAAGAGCAGGACACTACTCCATGAAAAAACTAGAGGAGTGTTTTCATACCTTGGCTGCAAATTAGAAGTATTAGACACATTGGAGCTTTTAATAAATATCATCACCTAGGCCTAAGCCAAGTGGAGTAGGAATGGGCATCAGTACTTCCTCATATCTTCCCCAGTGATTCTAGGGTTTGGCCAGAGTTGAGAACGATGTTCTTAGAAGGATACAGCTGGACCTCAGACCCAGGAGAACTGAATCCTAGACAAAGATGGAAGGTACAGAGTTAATTCTCCTCATACACAAATTCATGGAACTATACAGCAAGACAAACTTGATTCTTAATTCTGAGACCTTGAGGCTTGGTCTACTTAGCTTTATCCTAATGTCTGAGATAAGGCTAATGTAAATAGGAGTTATATGGTCCCAGCAGTGAAGTTTAGAGGACTCGCAGCCAGGGAGCCAATCACATCATTAAAAAAACAAAAACAAAAACAAAAAAACAACAACCTCCCAGAATCTTTGGAGTATATGCTACATAAGGGATAGACTTAACTTCACTTATTAGTATATCTCAGTGCCTGGAACAGAGCCTGGCACAGAGCCAGTATGCAGCAAATATTTTTTGAATTAATAAACTAAAAAGTATTTAGAGAGGCTATTCTATGTACTCAGAATGGTGATTTAAAATTTTTTTGGTTTGTATAGAAGAGTATAAAAATGATAATTGCCCTCATATGATGAGAGAGAGAGAGAAAGAGAAGGAGCAAGTCAAGATTCAACACATAGAGCCACAGAAATCAGACAAAGTGACAGAAATCAAACAAGTGGGTGCCTGCTGCTAGGGGATGAATTGATGACAAAGGAGCATAGCGAATTTGGGGCATTAATGTCCTATATGTTAATTGTGGTGGTGTGTTCATTTTTCACACTCATCAAACTATAAACTTAAAATGGATGTATTTTATTGTATGTAAAGTATATCTTGTATTAGTCCTCGAATGCTGCATAACATTATCCCAAATCTAGTGGCTTAAAACAACACTCATTTATTAGCTCACAGTTCTGTAGATCATAAATCTGGGTACCATACTGAGTGAGTTATCTGCACAGATTCTCCTCAGGCTAAAATCAAGGTGTCAGCTGGGCTGTGTTCTCATGTGGGTCTCAGGATCCTCTTCTAAGTTCGCAGGGTTGTGGCATCATTTGGTTCCTTGTGACTGTATGGCCTAAGTCCCAGTTTCCTTGCCTGCTGTAAATCCGGGGATGCTCTAATCTAGAGCTCATGTCATTTGCTGCATGGAACCCTCCATCTTTAAATCCAGTGATGAATGAAAGTCCCTTGCATCAAATCCCTGTCATGCTTCAAATCGCTTCTTTTAGGAAGAGTCCAGTTCCTTTCAAGGGTTCCTGTGAGTATTCAATTACATCTACAAAATCGCTTTTGCTATAAAATATGACATAATCACAGGAGTGATGTCTCACACATTCACAGGTTCCACACAGACTTAAGGGGAGGAGATCGTAAAAGAGTCATTGGGATCATCTTGGAATTCTGCCTACCACATACCCCAATAATATTTATTACAAAAGTACATTAACACAGGAAATTAAGGAGACTTGAATGTTTGCCTTTAACCACTCACTCCCATGGCTACATCTTGGAGCCGATCATCATCCAGAATTGCTCCACTTTTGAACTCTTACTCAACTTCTGAGATATGAAATGTGGATAGAGATACTAATTGTCAATAGAAATGGAGCAACGACATGATCAGCAGAGCCAGGTGACAGAAAGGCTCAGCTACTCCTTAAGCATGAATTTTACTATCATTACAGTTGACACATTTGCTTCTTTTTCATTCTACTGGGATCACATTCCACTTGTCAGAAGAGTGTGCGTAGGAGGTGGGATTTACCAGCACTCCCTTAACTACTTCTTACTCTGACACCAGAGACTGATCACTGGTGAATTCCTTTCAGTTGTCAAGAAGTTCTCTGTGTGTGTGTGTGTGTGTGTGTGTGTGTGTGTGTGTGCATGCACATGCAATGACTGCAAAAAGATGCATTTCTGGATTTATGACCCAATGCTAATGTAGGTCCTGCTTATTTGGGCAGGGAAAAAATAAATACTATATAATATTTATTGCATATATTCACGGATTTTAAAAATCAACATTTGGGAAATTTTTCTAACACTGTGCTTGTCACTCAGCTACTTTTAATTTATGCTTAGCAAACACTATACAAAAGAAGGTACTATATTATTTCATGGACGTTATCGGGGAGTATGTTTTATGGATCTCTGTTCACAGTGGGTGTCTATTTTAGGAAAATGATTCACTTTTATATTTATACCTATGAGAGATTAATCGCTTTTCAGTATTTTTATTGGAAAGAATGATAAAACATAAGTACACTTGAATTTTCACAACTTAAAAACTTCAAGTTGGGCTTCCCTGGTGGCGCAGTGGTTGAGAGTCCACCTGCCAATGCAGGGGACACGGATTCGTGTCCCGGTCCGGGAAGATCCCACATGCCGCAGAGCGGCTGGGCCCGTGAGCCATGGCCACTGAGCCTGTGCGTCCGGAGCCTGTGCTCCACAACGGGAGAGGCCACAACAGTGAGAGGCCTGCGTACCGCAAAAAAAAAAAAAAAAACCTTCAAGTTCATCACTAAATATATTTAAATCTTTAGGAATATTTTTCCCTCAAAACACATGATGATGAGCTAATTCCAGATGCTTTAGGTTAAATTACTGTAGCATTTTTATTTAGTAAATTACATGGCAACTTTTAGATGCTATCATACTTTAAGACATAAATCTTGATAAGTGATTTGTGCTTTTTATATATGCCTACATTTTATCAAATATAATTAGACTGTGTCCAAATTTGAATATGATGTTAAGACTTAGGATAAGTGACATGCCTTTCCCACTAGCATATTATTCAAATGTTATAGGCTTCCTGCTTTTCTGGTCAGAATGATAGATAATGACTTTGTACAAGCTAATTTGAAATTGGATCCTTAAGTTTCATTCATTTAATTATAAAGCAGCATTATAAAATCCCTACCAAAATAGTTCACATAGCAGTCTGCAATGAGGAAGCTTTTATGTGAAAGCACATTGTATAAGCTTGGTCAGGCGCCAGAAGTGGTAGGATTTTGCTGAGCAAGTCATGGCATTATTAGAGGATGCTGGCATAAACAGAAATGCAGATCAGTAAATGAAATGGAGGATAGAAAGCAAGCAATAAAGATGGTGTATAAAAAAGTTGAATGTGGCTTATTAGAATACATGTTTAATAGTTCAGTGTGAGTAAAGACCTGAGGAAATGACCTTTCATTTCAGCATAAAAGAAATGTAATTATAATTTACTCCAACTGTGCTCTTTTGGAATAATATAGGATCATTTAGACTTGACCATGAAAATGGTTTTATTGATAGGCTGGTGCCAATGATAAATTAACTCTTCATAATACCAATGTGTTGACTAGTAGAGAACTTATAGAAATGAAGAGAAGACTCTTTAAGAGCTGTGTCCTCCAGGAGAATAAAGTAATGAGGAACCTATTCTAGTGAACACAATCCAGCTTTTTATGATGATATTTATATCTATTGCAAAACTCAGGCTTTACAGAAATAGTATGCAAATTTTCTTTTAAAAGATAAAAAGAATCCTACAACTTACCGATTCAATTAAAATAATGATATTATTTCATTTTCACAGAGGATTCATCTACTGAGATGTTATAATCAGATACTTTGAATGAAACAGGCTTCATCCCTACATAACTTGATACATAATAGATCACATATGTTAGTCATAAGCACTGATGGAAAGAGAGATGGCTGGGGTCCCAAATCATGCTAAGTGAAACGCCAGACAAAGAAAGACAAATACTGTATGATATCACTCATATGTGGAATCTAAAAAATACAACAAACTAGTGATTATAAAAGAGAAGCAGGCACAGATATAGAGAACAAACTAGTGGTTACCAGTGGGGAGAGTGGGGGAGAAGCAATATAGGGGTGGGAAGTGGGAGGTACAAACTATTGGGTGTAAGATAGGATCAAGCATGTATTGTACAACTCGGGGAATATCGCCAATAGTTTGTGATAACTGTAAATGGAAAGCAACTTTTAAAAATTGAATAAATTTTTAAAAATTAAATTAAAAAAATCTTCAGATTCCATCATGATGCCTGCTCCTCTGTGAGTTTCCTGAGGAGTATATAAAAACACATAGGAGACACTGGACAAACACACACTTCATTCTATCTAGAGCTATGGCCTCAAATCTTTATATGGTCTCAGGTTAAACTGGGCTGGACCATATGTAAATGAAGATGACGCCTTATCTACCTGATCTCCATTCTAGCCTAGGGCCCAGACTAGAATTAAGAAGAGTGACTGGTCTTGACCCCTCCCTTTTCTCCACCCTCAGGTCTTACACTCTGATAGTGAGAAGACTGATAAAGAGAAAATCTTCCTCCAAAATCCTAAAGTTGAGCTTGCTTAAACAGTCTTCTGTGCTCCAGGCACTAATCCTATGATCATTTGGCTTTACATAAAAAGGAATGGGGGGGGGTCCCCGACATGGAGATGTCTCATCTTACCACACCTTTCACGTGTGAGCACACCTGACAGGTTTACTTCATTGTTTCCAGCACCCAAAACTCAAATTATGTGTCCTTTACCCTCGTTAGAGTTGTTCCTTCTGGAAGATGGTGTTGTGGGGGGGAATATTCAATCTTTCCCAGCAGTTAAGAGCGTGCTACTAAAAATAACTAGGACTAAAAGTGAAGAATAATTAGACACTTCTTGTTGGAGTTACTCTTCTTAATTCAGGGACACAAATCCTATCCAACACTTCATTCACCTGGTACATATAAAGAAGCAGGAACTGAAATTTTTAAGTTCTATCTTCATTTTCATCACCTAGTTGTTTCTAATGAAATCATTAAATAATTTCTTTTGTATATAGAAATACATACACATAATGATACATATTTGGAAAAATGTCAGTTTGTTAATTATTCTGTCTAGCTTTTGAAGATCTAGTTCTGCAGCCAATTTAGTATTCAAGATAAACGCATTATATAAACAACTTATAAAGAAGAAACACTATGATAAATATTGTAAGAGATGTAGAGAGGTTATGAAATACATGTTAGAAAGAGGAGCTATTATTCTGAGGGAGAAGGACTTGCCAAATGGAAGAGGTAGGATTTAAAGAGAGACTTGAAATATATGTAATCTCTCAACAGTTGAATTTCAGAAATATAGTCTAATCCAGTTAGAAAATTGTTAGAAATTGTTAGAAATACAAATTATCAAGCCCCACACCAGATGTAATGAATTGTGAACTCTAGTGATAGGACTCAGCAATCTGTAATTTATCAACTCTCCATGTGATTCTGATGCATGCTACAGTTGGAAGACCACTGAACTAACCAATCAATAAGCCTTTATCTATTGATTGGCTTATGTACAAGGTGCTAAATAGACACTTGAGGAATAGAAGTAATTGTAAGATATAGTACTTATTATTTAAAACATTCCAATAGAATTAGAATTGTCATCTTAGGCAACTATAAAAGAAACCTAACAACACAAAGTCATTGATAAGGCCCAAGGGACTCATGGTGACAGGTAGAGATTACAGAGACCTTCTACCTGAGTGAAGAGTTTCAACATGTACAAAGGGGGATTGTAGTCATAAACATCTCCTCCCCTTTGTCAACATGGACATTATAATTTCCCTGGTCCAGATGGCAATCAGTTTTGAGAAATCAGGAAAGATACCATATCAGGAAGCCAGAAATAAGGAAAATTAGAGCTAAAACTCAGAATACAATCCAGTTCATAAACCAGTATTCAGGAAACCATAAAACAAGTAAACACAAATGTCCACTTTATTTATCCTGCTTTGAGTTTTTTAAGCTTCTTGGATGTATAAATTTATAGTTTTCATCAATTTTGGAAAACATTTGGCCATTATTTCTTCAAACATTTTTTTCTCCCCCATTACCCTCTTTGGATTCCAGTTACAAGTATGCTAGACTGCTTGGTATTGTCACTGCTTGATATGGTCACTGAGCTCCCTTTGGCTTTTTTTAGTCTTTTTCTTTCTCTTTGTGCTTCAGTTTGCATAGTTTCTTTAACTATGTTTTCAAGCTCACTGATCTTTTCTTCTGCAATATCTAATGCTGTTAATTCCATCCAATGAAATTTTCATTTCAGATACTGTATTTTTCATCCATAGAAGCTCCATTTGGTCTTTTTTACCTCTTCCATTTCTCTTCTCATTATAGTTATGCTTTCCTCCTTAAATATATGGAACCTATATATTAAACATGTTTACATATACTAGTTTGCAAATTCTATCATCTCTCATTTCAGCATCTGTGTTTTCCTTCTGCTTATCAGTCACATTTTCATACTTCTTCATATGTCTAGTAATTATTTTACTGAACGCCAGGCATTGTTAATTTTATGTTGTTGAGGACTAGATTTTATACTAGTCCTTTAAAGAGTGTAGAACTTTATTCTAGCAGACAGTTACGTAACATGAAGATCATTTTAATGCTTTTGAGGCTTGTTTTTAAGCTTCTTTTAGCTCCACTACTAAGGTATGATCTTCTGAGATCACTAGTAAATGCCCTGAGTATTCAGCAATGCCTTCCTTTCTGGCCAGTTGGAACCAAAATGATTTCCAGCCCTGTGTGAACTCTTGAAACTGTTTGGTTTACAGCTTTCTGGTAATTCTTCTTTTCCTAACAATTTTTCTTTGCCCAGCCTGGTGGAGTTTCACCCTACATATGCACAGACTGGTTTAGCCAAAGACTTAAGGAGACTCCTGTGTAGATTTGTGGAGCCATTTCTCTCTGTAGCTCCCACTCCAGTAATCAATCTCATAAATTCTAGTTGCATTGGCCTCCCTAAATTCTGATGTCCTCCACTCAGTGAAATTGTTTCCTTGTGCTACTGTCTGGAAAGTGTCTCCACCAGAAAGTCAAGATGGTTGTAGGGCTCACCTCATTTATTTCCCTCCTCTCAGGGACTAAAATACTGCACAGCCTACTGTCCAAGGTCTGAAAACAGTTCTTTCATATATTTTGTGCATCTTTCTAGTTGTTTATGGTAGGGAGGCAAGTCCCACAGAAGATATGGGTGGAAACAGAAGTTCACAAAATGCCAACTGTAAAAACGTAAGAAAAATATAGCCACAGACAAAAGGGTCTTAAGGATGGGGAGATGAGACAGTTGTGCTGACATATATTTGGTAAACATCTTTTGGAGTAGATTGTTTCCCAAAGAACCCTGGTTGGTTTTAAAGGTGTCCTGACCCCAAGTGATTGGGCATTCCATACACACTGACATTAATAAATAATTGCTGTAGACATCAAGTGCTTCTGAAGGAATGACTAATTTATTCTCCTTATCAACAAGTCACATAAAATGCAGCATTCGCATTATCTAGTAGATTTCTCCATTCTTCTCAAGAGTGGCCTTTTTTATTATATGAGTAATGTATGCTTTATTATTTAAAAATCCAAGCAATTCAGAAATATACAAAACAGAGTAAAAATAAAATCTCTCCACTCTACCTCATTCACTGTTAACAGTTTGGTGTATATATCTATATCTCCATATCACAAAAGTAGACTTCTCTATCACTGTCCAGTCCCACTGAAGAACCATGGACAGGACTTTTCCTGCTAAAACACCATCCCCTCTCTGTTTTGGAAGACTTACCAGAGTCTTGGGCTATTGTCAAAAAGAAGCATCCACAAGACACTGTTTGGATGGGACCCAGAAAAGCTCAGGGTCTACTTCTGCTGCATAAGCAGCAGTGAGGACCACAGGCAGATCTTAAAGGGAAGTTCTAGCTCACATTTAAGAGGTGACATGATTCCTTGGCAGAGTTATATACTCTCTTGACTAGTGATGTATGTTTGCTCATACTGATTCAGCTTTTATTTGGCTCCCTGACAGTGACTACCAACAGAATACTTGGTGCCCCTCAGTCCCTGCTATCATCCATGTCCCCCAAGGTCCCGGTTTTTGTCTCTAGATTATGATAACTTCCAAGGACTTTTTCTTTACCCTCACAAACACACTCCCTCCTATTCTAATCTAATCTCCTCCCAGGACTAGGGAGGAGTGGGTAGACAGCGTCCTTTCTTCTTCTATTTGCTTTGTAAGCTTTGTACCATCACCAACTCTATGTTCTGCTTTCCAGAGGGCCTTTCCTTTTGTTTCTCTACAGACAGTTTAGAAGTTAAAAACAAAATAAGATAAAACAGCAAAGAGTATATATTAACTTTTTCCCTTTTAATTCTTGCTATAACTATGCTAATTTACCTCCAAGCCATACAGGTGACTATGACAAGGGAAAGGGCCAGGAAGTTCAGGAAGTGAAAGAAAGGAAGAAACAGTACAAGGATGAAGTTCAAGGTCATATTCTGCATCCTTACAGGCCACTACATATAGAAATGCTTCATAAAATTAACATATTATTATACTGTGTAAATTATCATAATATAGTGAACCGGCCTCTTCATTTTTATATAGGAAAAATTTTATTTGATAAATATAATTTTTTAAAACCAGTCTCTTATTGATGTACACAATTAAAGAAAAACACTGCTTTGAACAGCACTTATTTGTTTATTTCTGTAGGAAAATTCCTGAAAGTAGAAAATCTGGATCAAAGGGTATATACTATTTAAATTTAAAAGATAATATCAAATTGCCTTTCAGAAAGATTTACCAATCTATACTTTTATAAGTGTATATGAGATTGTCAGTACTAGTTATTAACAATCATATCAATATTTGCCAATCTAATAGGTCTAAATTAGATTTAAAAATCTACTTTTTAAAAATTCTATTCTTATGATTAACATGTTGAAGATATTTTCATATGTGTAGGAGTTATTTGTACTTCTTCCATGAATTGTCAGTTTATATCCTTTGTGAATATTTGATCTGTTATTCTTTTACTTAGTGATTTGTAGTAGCTCTATATGTGTACAGATATTAACACTTGAGATGTTATACATTACCTATATATTGAACATATTTTTTTCTAGTTTGATATTGGTATTTTAGCATTATTTACAAAGGTTTTTTTTTTCTTGCTATGCAGAGATTAATCCATTCAACAAATATTTATTGAACCCCTACTATGCACTAACCACTAGTCTGAGTTATAGGGATATAGTGGTGATAAAGACAGACAAGGTCCTTGCAGTCAGGGTGCTTACATTCTAATAAAGAAGCAGGAAAGTAAGTAAACAACCCATGTACAGACTGTAGCTGTATGATAGTGAAAATAAACTGGTTAACAAAGAGTGTACGGGAGAAAATGGTCAGCTGAGATATTTCCAAGGAAATGACATTTGAGGTAAGACCTGAAAGATGAACATGAGACAAATGGGTAAAGCATATAGGCAGTGGAGAGGAGCTTTGGGGTTAGGGAAAAGTGGGGGTCGGGGTCTGGGGGTACAGCAATCCAAAGGACCAAAGGCAGGAAAGGGTGTAGTGTTTTCAAGGACAAAAAGAAAAGCATGATCACTGAGCCTAGTGAGGAACAGGGAAAATGTTATGAATGAGGTTGTAGAGGAGGGGAGAGGCCAAATGAGACAAGATCTTATTTTATTCCAAGAGCGAGAGCCACCGAAGAGTTTTAGGTATGGAACGGCATGATTTGATTTATGTTCTTAAAGCTCATTTGTTTTAGCTATGCAGAGAATAAATTGGCAAAGAGAAAAAGTACAAAGAGAAAGAATAGTTAAGCAACTATTGCACAAGTCTAGACCAGAGATGATAGTGGTTTAGATTACAGTGTTAGCCATGGAGAGAAAATAAAATGAGAAGAGCAATTCTTAGGCAATCCAATTTGCTCTTCTATCCCCTCTCCCCACACACATCTTCATCTAGTTTTCACTCATCCTTTCTAGTGCCAAGAAACAAGGTACCTCATCTCTTTTGTAAAACCAACCTCTCAAGATACAGCAAAAAATACTTATTCAAGAAGCCTTTCTTGCATAAACAGCAAGGTCCTATGTATAGCACAGGGAACTAGAATCAACATCCTGTGATCAACCATAACAGAGAAGAATATAAAAAAGAATGTATATATGTATAACTGAATCACTTTGCTGTACAGCAGAAATTAACACATTGTAAATCAACTATACTTCAAAAAAAATAAAATAAAATATACTGAGGGAAAATTAAATTAAATTAAATTAAAAATAAAAGAAGCCTTTCTTGAACCTTTGACTGTGCTAAGAGTCACTAATGTGTGCAAACCTCTACCAAAGCACTTAACATTATGTCTTAATTATATTCATTCATCTTTCTTTTAATTTGACCATGGGCTCCATGAGGTAGGTGATTATGTCTTATTCATCTATATAACAGAGCACCTGTGTCAGTATCTGATACCTAGTAGGTACTTAATTATTAATTATACTTCAATTGATGGAGTGGATATTACATTTTACCTAAGGCATATATGGAAATACTAATTTATTTTAATCTGTTGATGTTATACTTTATTGCTAAGAAATGCTAAACATCATCCGAGGCTTCAGTAAGCTGTAGTCTGTAGCTGGTGGAGGGTCTTGCCTCGATGTTGATGGCTGCTGACTGATCAGGGTGGTGGTTGCTGAAGGCTGGGGTGGCTGCGGCAATTTCTTAAAATAAGACAACAATGAAGTTTGCCACATGGATTGATTCTTCCTTTCACGAATTATTCTCTGTAACACGCAGTGATATTTTATAGCATTTTACCCACAGTAGAACTTCTTTCAATCCTCTCAAACCCTCCTACTGCTTTATCAACTAAGTTTATGTTGTATTCTAAATCCTTTGTTGTCATTTCAACCAAATTCACAGCATCCTCACCAGGAGTAGGTTCCATCTCAAGAAACCACTTTCTTTGCTCATCCGTAAGAAGCAACTCCTCACCTGTTAGTTTTATCATGAGATTGCAGCAATTCAGTCCCATCTTCACATTCCACTTCTATTCTAGTTCTCTTGTTATTTCCACATCTGCAGTTACTTCCTCCACTGAAGTCTTGAATCCCTCAAAGTCATCCATGAGGGTTGGAATCAGCTTCTTCCAAACTCCTGTGAACATTGATATTTTGACCTCTTCCCATGAATCATGAATGTTCTTAATGGCATCTAGGATGGTGAATCCTTTCCAGAAGGTTTTCAATTTACTTTGCCCAGATCCATCAGAGGAATCACTATCTATGGCAGCTATAGCTTTACGAAATGTATTTCTCTTTTTTCTTTTTTTGTAATCTATCTATTTATTTATTTTTGGTTGCATCGGGTCTTCGTTGCTGCCCACGGGCTTTTCTCTGGTTGCGGCGAGCGGGGGCTACTCTTCGTTGCGGTGTGTGGGCTTCTCTTCATTGCGGTGCATGGGCTTCTCATTGTGGTGGCTTCTCTTGTGGGGCATGGGCTCTAGGCGAACGGGCTTCAGTAGTTGTGGCATGCAGGCTTCAGTAGTTGTGGCTCACGTGTTCTAGAGCACAGGCTCAGTAGTTGTGGTGCACAGGCTTAATTGCTCCGCGGCATGTGGGATCTTCCTGGACCAGGGCTTGAACTCGTGTCCCCTGCATTGGCAGGCGGATTCTTAACCACTGTGCCACCAGGGAAGTACCACGAAATGTATTTTGTAAACAATAAGACTTGAAAGTTGAAATTACTTCTTGATCCATGGGCTGCAGAATGGATGTTGTGTTCGAAGCATGAACAAAACATTGATCTCATTGTACACCTTCACCAGAGCTCTTGGGTGACGAGGTGCACTGTCAATGAGCAGTAATATTTTGAAAGGAATCTTTTTTCTGAGCTGTAGGTCTCAACAATGGGCTTAAAATATTCAGTAAACAATGTGGTAAACAGATGTGCTGTCATCCAGACCTTGTTGTTCCATTTATAGAACACAGACAGAGTAGATTTAACATTTCTTAAGGGCCCTAATATTTTCAGAGTGGTAAATGAACACTGGCTTCAACTAAAGTCACCAGCTGCATTAGCCCCTAACAAAAGAGTCAGCCTGTCCTTTGAAGCTTTGAGGCCAGACATTGACTTCTCCTCTCTACCTGTGACAGTCCTAGATGGCATCTTCTTCCAATATAAGGATGTTTTGTCTACACTGAAAATCTGTTTTTTAATGTAGCCACCTTCATGAGTTATCTTATATATCTTCTGGATAACTTGCTGCAGCTTCTACATCAGCACTTACTGCTTCACTTTGCACTTTGATGTTAGGGAGATGGCTTCTTTCCTTCAAACTCATGAACCAACATCTGCTAGCCTCAAACTTTTCTTCTGCAACTTCCTCACCTCTGTCAGACTTTATAGAATTGAAGGGAGTTAAGGCCTTACTCCAGATTAGGCTTTGGCTTAAGGGAATATTGTGGCTTGATCTTCTGTATACACCATTAAAATTTTCTCCATTTCAGCAATAAGGCTGTTTCACTTCTTATCATTCATGTGATAAGCACAAATAGCTTTAATTTCCTTCAGGAACTTTTCCTTTGCATTCACAACCTGGCTAACTTTTGGGTGCAAGAGACCTAGCCTTTGGTCTACCTCGGCTTTCAACATGTCTTCCTCACTTAGCTTAATCATTTCTAGCTTTTGATTTAAAGTGAGAGATTTTAGACTCTTCCTTTCACATGACACTTATAGACACCATTGTAGGATTATTCATTGGTCTAATTTCAACATTGTTGTGTCTTAGGGAATAGGGAGACCCAAGGAGACGGAGAGAGACAGGGGAATGGCCAGTTGGTAGAACAGTCAGAACACACACAATGTTTATTGGTTAAAGTTCACCATCTTATATGGGTGCAGTTAGTGGTGCCCCAAAACAATTACAGTAGTAACATCAAAGATCACTGATCATAGATCACCATAACAAATATAATAATGGTAAAAAAAAGTTTGAAATATTGTGAGAATTACCAAAATTCTTACACAGAGACATGAAATGAGCAACCCTTGTTGGAAAAATGGTGCCAGTAGACTTGCTCAATGCAGGGTTTGCCACAAACCTTCAACTTGTAAAAACGTGCTGTACCTGCAAAGAGTAATAAAGCAAAGCACAATAAAACAAGGTATGCTTGCAGTTATGTTTTAGTTTTATCTACAGTTATTGCTCTTCTCAAGTTGCATATAATTTTTAAAAATTATATTTTTTTTAATTTTTTTTTTTTTTTTTTTTTTTTTTTTTGCAGTACGCGGGCCTCTCACAGTTGTGGCCTTTCCCATTGCGGAGCACAGGCTCCGGACGCACAGGCCCAGTGGCCATGGCTCATGGGCCTAGCTGCTCCGCGGCATGTGGGATCTTCCTGGACGGGGCACGAACCCGTGTCCCCTGCATCAGCAGGCGGACTCTCAACCACTGCGCCACCAGGGAAGCCCCTAAAAATTATTTTTTTAATGTACAAAAATAAAACACAAGCACATGCATGTAAAATGCAAACAATTTAGGTAATACACAGAGTAAAAAAGTGAGTTTCTCTTTTCTTCTCCTTGAGATAACAACTTCTGGCAGCCATTTCTCTATGCATTTACATAGAGAATGTGTATATACATAGCTTACATGTAGTTTTGTCTTTACAAAAAGTTTTATCCTAAACATATTACTTGATTTCTTTTTACTTAATAATGTCGATAACCAGGTCAAATTTCCATACCATTATATAGAGAGACACCACATTTTTTAAGGGCTTTGTGATGGTCCATTGTATGGATTAGCATAATGTACTTAGCCAGTAGTCTCTTGATGGATATTTAGGTTTCCAGTTTCTTGCTCTTACATATTATAATGCAATGAATATTCTTGTACCCTATATTTCCATATTTTTAGTCTATTTGATAGTTAGAGGCTAATGATGATATGTTAAGCTTTTGTAATCCTGTTTCTGTTCATTTCTCCACTTATTTTTAACATCAGCATCAAGTGCTTAATGAATTTTGATATTACTTTTTAGTGCACAAAATTCAGGACTAAAATACCTTCATTTTGGATATTTTTATATATTTATTTATTTGGCTGCGCCGGGTCTTTGTTGTGGCACGTGGAATCTTCGTTGCCGTGTGTGGGATCTTTAGCTGTAGCATATGAACCCTTAGTTGCAGCATGGGGGATCTAATTCCCCGACCAGGGATCAAACCCGGGCCCCCTGCACTGGGAGCACGGAGTCTTAGCCCCTGGACCACTAGAAAAGTCCCCATTTTGGATTTTTTAAATGAATATAAACTTATTTTGCCCCACTAAATGTTTTTTCTTAAATTATGTTTTATCCAATACCAATATTGACAGCAGTTTTCTTTTTGGATGTGACTGTCATACGTACATTCAATCACACATTTCTTTTTGGCATTTCTAGATGGCTGAGTTTTGGGAGTCTCTCTCATAAACAACACATGGTTGAGTGGGCTATCCCTTTATTCAGTATCAGAATTCTCATCCTTCATGAGCCTGTCTCCCTGAAGTTGAAAGGGAGGGTTAGATCAGTAAAACAGCTCCATTCTCAAAAGAAGGCTGTAAGGAGTAGACATACCACCTCTTATTATTTAAATGAGCCAAAATAAAAGTTTTAAAATCAGTTGGCTCTAGCAATCCCACTCCTGGGCATATATCCAGAGAAAACTATAATTCAAAAAGATACATGCACCCCTATGTTCATAGCAGCACTATTCACAATAGCCAAGACATGGAAACAACCTAAGTGTCCATCGACAGATGAATGGATAAAGAAGATGTGGTACATATATACCATGGAATATTACTAAGCCATCAAAAGGAATGAAATAATGCCATTTGCAGCAACATGGATGGACCTAGAGATTATCATACTAAGTGAAGTAAGTCAGAAGGAGGAAGACAAATACCTTATGATACCACTTACATGTGGAATCTAAAATATGACACAGATGAAGCTATCTACAAAACAGAAACAGACTCACAGACATAGAGAACAGTCTTGTGGTTGCCAAGGGGTCGGGAGGGATGGATTGGGAGTTTGGGATTGGCAAATGCAAACTATTATATATAGAATGGATAAACAACAAGGTCCTACTGTATAGCACAGGGAACTATAGTCAATATCCTGTGATAACCATAATGGAAAAGAATATGAAAAAGAATATAACTGAACCACTTTGCTGTACAACAGAAATTAACACAACATTGTAAATCAACTATAGTTCAATAAAATACATTTTTGAAAAGTCAGTTGGCCAAATTGCAGGAAATAGCAGTAACATAGATTGAATCTGATCAGGCTTGGTGCTTTAGTAATTCCTTTCCCACCCACAGGTAAGGTCATAGATGCCCCACAAAGGTTACTGCCTCTAAATGCTAACACAGAGAGGTGATATTTCCTAGAGACTTTTCCTCATCTTGCTTCTCAGCATGCTTGCTCTACCTTGGCAGTCTTCTGATTGCAGTCACACTACTTAACTCCTGCTTCCTTACCTCTCTTCCCTGCTCCTTTAACTTGGCTCTCTATATGAAATATCTGACCCCTCCACCAACTTGGGACCTATGAGAAATTTCAGTTTCAGCTATTAGTCAGTACTATTCCTGAACTTCTCCATCTTTTGGATGCTATTTTATATTTTGTGGGTATGTCTGGCTCCTTCACTAGGCTGAAAGCACCTGTGTCTTACCCACTTTTGTAATCCCCACCTGGCCTAGTAGAGTACTTTACATGTGCAGGCACTCAATAATGTAAAATAAAGAAGGAAATAATAAAACAAACTATGAGAAAAAAGAGAATCAAAAAAGGGGGAAAAGATGACTCTTTAAGAATTGTGTTTACATAAAATTGAGATGTGCTCAATTGAATGAGGATTTGTCTAGATTGGTTGGTTTGGTTTTGGTAGTGATAGTAAAATAATTGTAAATATTTATAATATGTGTGTGACCTTAATCGTTTCTTTAGACTCTTCTAATGAAGAGAGGGAGGGGAGGGTCCAATCATAGTATAATCCAATCAATCTCTCACCCTCCAATAGTTGCATCTCTGGGATCCATTCTCCCTTTCAATTCAAGGGGGTGGAGCAGAATCAAGGAATGTGGTTCACATGGTTTATGAATGGCTAGTGATGGTTTTTCTCCTCCTTATGGCATTTGTCATCTCTGCCTCTGCTGCTCTAGACCTGTGCCCTAGCAGAAACTACTGCTTCTGTCATACCTCTGGATGTCAGCCACGATACTGTAGCCTTAGTTGCTTTTCCATTCCATTCCGACGGTCATTTCTGCCCTTACTTGTACATCAGTGTATTACTAAGCCACAAATAGCACTGCCTTGTGCTTTCAAGTTCTTAGGATGACTCTAATGCTAGAGCTCTTTTATTTGAATCATTATCTATCAGAGCCAGCACCACCCCTGACACTGAGCCTTTAGCACAGCACAGCCCCATGCGTGTTCTACTCAACCACCCCTTCCTCTCTAACACAGAC
This sequence comes from Monodon monoceros, assembly GCF_005190385.1. Lineage (NCBI taxonomy): Eukaryota > Metazoa > Chordata > Mammalia > Artiodactyla > Monodontidae > Monodon > Monodon monoceros. Next base: position 80,824,757 of record NW_021703779.1, read on the forward strand.
CATTTTTTTCCTAATCAAAGAAGTTTACCTCAATAATAACTTCCCTCAAAGTTGTTCTTTCCCATCTATTAAACTGAATTCTTACTCAAAGGAGGGCTCTTATTCTCCCAAAACTCAGGGAGGGGTATTATTGTTTGGGGCAGATGTTAATTTCAACTTACCCAGTTATTATAACTCATATCAGAGTCCTTAAACCCTCATTTAAGTAAACCTCTGATGGGTCTGTCTTCCTGGGCATCTAGATATGCCTGGACATGTTCCCATCCACAGTGAGTACTTCTACAACCTAGCCGCTCACTCGAAGACTCCTGCTACACTTGAGTAGTTTTATAATTAAAAAATAATAAATGAACTTGTGAGAACCAAATGAGAGCAGGCCTGTGAAAGTGCTTTGCAAATGCAGTGTATTATAATTAGTTCCTTATTGTTTATCTGTTTAATAGAAATCCATATCCATGGTGGAAGTGAAGGCATCAAATAGCAAAGGTTTAAAAAATAAAATAAAAGACAGAACTGATTAACTGTGGGAGAAATCAAACTGACAAACACATGAAAATTAATTCAAACTCTATGTATAAATAGAATTTCTGTGGCCCTATTTGAACGTAGTAGACACTTGCCAAATTAACAGAGATAAAAGTTGGAAGATGGTCCGGGAGTACCTAAAAGTAGTCATACGCAGGCTGCATATGTTAGGCAACAGAAATCTAAATGAAACTATACAGCATGGAGGATTACAAAGCTTGACTCCAGAGGTCAACTGCTTGGGTTTAAATCTGAGCCCTGCCACTTAGGAGCTCTAGGTGAATTTTGACAAATTACCTAATCTTAATTTCTCATCTATAATAAATTAGAGATGTCATAGTACCATCTCCCCCAAGTATTACATGAGTCAATACATATAAAGCAACATGAATAAATTTTACAATTCATCTACTCATGCCATTGTTTTTTATGGAAGTAAATTGGGCTAGAGTTTACCCAAATTTTCACTAAAGTGGAAATTTGGGGACTTGTTTTTTCAGTTAGGTAGAATTTGGTAAATGTTATCTGTAATTGAAATGAAAATTATTTAGTTTTAAGCAAAAGTTAAGGAGTAATCTAGAATATTCAAGTGGCTTAAACAATCCCCTTTTATAAAACTAGTTTGTTTGCCCTTTTGCTCACAATATGGGCAAAGGGACACACTATCATAGGACAAGATCAAGAAATAACAGTTGATGTTAAAATGATTAAAATTCTCATTTACTCAAAACGAGTGCTATAAATGGAGATTACTTTCACAATTGCTATAGAAAACATAATTAATATTCATGTGCAGATACAGTTTTATTTACAAATATCAGATAGTTTACACTGTACTTTGTTTTAAACTACTGCCATAAATGGAAAACAGTTTTACTACCACTATAGAGAGCTGCATTCATAATCATATGTAGAAATAGCTGAAGCTCTGAATATTAGTGAATGTATCAAGCAATTTGTCCTAAAGTACAGCCTTATAAAAGGAAATTACTTTCATAACTATTTGAGAGCTTAATTACTAATCAAACATAGATACAGTTTTAGTTACAAATATTAGAGTTTATTGTGTAATACTTGAAAATAACTGCACTCTAAAAGCATTTATTTTCAACAATTCTTGAAAACCAAATGCTTAACATAAACCACAAAATGTTCACCATAACAATACTTTCAAAAAGCTGTTTACTAAAACATGAATTTGGAGCAATAATAAAAAAAAAACAATTTGGATACCAGCAATGCTTATATTCTCTCCCAGAAAGGCATGGAAGTGAGTCAATCACATTCCCATTGGTCTAAAAGAAGGGCTGTCTGCCAGAGCCCTGACTCATACGCAGCCTGTTGGCCATATTTAGCCGTGGAGCCTGTAGTTGATTAGCTGTGCTCTGACAATAAATACCCTATCATTGCTGCCCAGGAAAATCACTGCAGTATAGAGAGTTTCTAAGACTATACCATAATTCATGTTAACCAAGATAGACTCTGTATACATGAACACCCTTAATATGAAGATCTGGTTTCATGATATATATCCTTGTAGAATTTAGTTAAGCAGATAATTAATAGCTGATCCTCACTCTAGTCAACTCAACAATTTCGAGGCTGATTATCCAGTTTCTGGGGTTATCCATGTCCTGCTTTTTCTCCTACCACTTCCTTTGGCTGACAGCCTTTTGACCACTTCACTGTTCATTAGCACCTGCAAAGGATAACTGAAAGCAGATGAACTCAAACCACTCAATTACGCTTCTCATTAGCAGCTCTACTGAGGGTTCTGTCCAGGAGGTGGTTGCAACTATTAGATAAAATTAGGTTTCCAGATTATCAGTGGATTTCAATTATCCACGTTGCTTCTGCCCCTCATGACCCTGCATAATCTAGAGTTGGCCATCTCTACATTATTTGCCTGGCCAGATGGAGAAAAAAGTGGATCTTTAATGAGAAATTTAAAGATACTGGCTATTTGTTCTCTCATTTCTGTTGAGAGTTTTCTCCCTAGTCCCTTTTTTGTATAGCTAATGCAAAAGCACACAAGGTTCTGTGAGAATGCATACTAATTGTTATTTGTTTAAATTATTACTGTAATTGGTAAAACCCTGAAAGTCATTTTATGAACATGTGGGTATTTAGCCACATTTCTTACATTGGAAGGGCTTTTTGTGAGTGTTTTAAATACTTAACTTGGCAACTCATACTAATCTCAACCAGAAATACTGTAGCCAGGGAGTGCCAGTAATAATATGCTGTTAGAGGTTTATCCTATGATGCATGAACAAGGGTGTGTCTCCAGGGAAAACAAGACTTGTTTATCTTTCTAAAGCATGAAATACTTTAATCTCTTGTAATCTTTGTTGTTCTATGCATTTGAACATTTTTATTATAAAAGTAGTACAAGTTTATTTTAGAAAATAGAGATAACCATAGAAACTGTCCATAATCCCACCATCGAAACCAGTTACCATTTTGTGGTATACACTTGCAGAACTTTTCTTATCAAAAATAGATTAACCCCACACCTCTTCAAGTGGGGTCATATGTAATATTGTTTTCTAACTTGTTTTTTTCACTCATGTGTCAGGCAGGTTTTGCTGTACTAATATGTACACTTCAACAATATTCTCTGAATTGGCTGCATAGTATTCCATTGAGTGAATGTGCATAAATTTTTAAAATCCTCTATATTTGGCTATTTAAACAGTCTCCAATTTTTATTATAACAAGAGCCCTGAGAAACATTCTGGGATGTAAACCTTTGTGCACATCCTTAATATTACCTCAAGAGAAATTAGTAGAAGTGGAATTCTGGATCAAAGGATATGGGTGTGTCTCCAAATATTTGTTTGCTTAACAAATGCCATAATATTAGCCATACTGAGTTTGTACAGATTTTTTACAAGAATGAAATCAGTAATACACTCCTTAAGGTTTCACTTTCAGAAAGTAGTGTAACTTCTGAGTTGTGTGTGTGTGTAGCCTTTTTAGTTTAATATGGTGTGGCTGGTTGTCACTCTGATCTTGTTTTTGCTAGTGGTTTCCACCTGGTACACATATGTATATTTAATTTACAGTTTACTGGTATCAGTCAATTTAAGAGGACCAATAGGCACCAAAAATACTTAGTTTCTCTTAGTGAATTATCACAGTAAAACACTAAATGAGTTTATCTTAATGTGCTCATTAATCTACTATAATAAAATCTATTCTGTCCTTGATAGATATTCTGAAGATTCTTTGTACTGTATCATATTCCATCTCAGAAGTAAAACCAAAAAACAACCCCCCAAATCCCCACTCACAGTTTTGTTGACTTAAACAAGCAACAATGAAATGATTAGTATCCACCACCACTGCTATCCTGCCCCCGCCAAGGAAGAAAATTATCTGAAAATGTATTGAAATCTCCAACCTATTTTTTTTTCTAACATCCCCAATCTTTCAACTACCAAGCCTTTTTCATCTCAATAAATATCTCCATCTTTCCATTTGCTCAGGGCAAAAACACTGTCATCATCCTTGATTCATTCCCCTTCTCTCACGCACCATGTCCTATCCATCAAGAAATCCCATTGGCTCTACCTTCAAAACATACCCTCAGTCTGATCAGTTCTCAAAGCCTCCACTGCTATCACTCAGGTCCAAACCACCATCATCTGTGTTTTGGATTATTGTAGTAGTGTCTTAACTGGTCTCCCTGCTTTGGCTTTTTTACTCCTACAGTTTATTCTTCACACAGCAACCCAAGAGATTCTTTTAAAATCTATGTCAGATCAAGTCACTCCTCTCCTCAAAACTTTCCAATGGCATCCCACCTCACTTTGAGTCAAAGCCAAAATCCTTACAATGGACAACAGAATCCTACAGAATATATCACCCCTTCACCCTTCAGTATTCTCTGGACCCCTCTCCTGTTGCTCTCTCCTTTTCCCAGTTCACTTCAATGGTCTCCATTCTATTTGTCTAAAAAGCAGCAGCCATAGAGAACTTGTACTTTAAGATACAGTCCACATGGCTATAGAAATAGTAGTTGATAAACAATCCACTGTAATGAGCTCAGTGTGCTTTGTACCCCTCACTCATCCACTCTGTAACATCCCATACTCATTTCTTAAACTTCACTTAGTCAGCAAATAGTTACTGAGAGCCTATTATATTCCAGACACTGTTGTATATGCATTCATCAGTAAACGAAACGTACAAAACTTTCTACCTTAGTAGTTTCCATTCTGTAGGGGGAGGGTGGGAGGGGAACATCATAAGTCAATTGTGAAGTATGTTAGGAAGTGATAACTCATGTGTGTATAAGTGCCGTGTGTGTGGGTAGTTGTACTGCTGCTCCTTGCCACAATGTCGTATTTGAATTTGACATGTTTCTTGAGTTGTGTTTTGGATAGCTCATAGATTCTATCTACGTGCAATATCCTGGCTTGTGACGTGGTTCTCACATGAGTTGGCTATTATATGTGGTGATCTTCCTGCACTTTCTAGCATGACCTGTTCCTTGAATTTACTTTTACTCATTCCATTGCTTTAACAGGTAATGCATTTATCTCCCTGCCCTCCAGGCCATTGGTAGAAATTATGGCTTAAGAATTTGTTGGTGATCTTCTACCACAACCACTTCTTCCCTTCTGTTTGGTCTTCTCTCTTGTTTATGCCTCAGGCCTGCCAGTGGCAGTCAGTGACACCCATAATGCATTCCATCACCCCAAAAGTTTGAATGAAACTGCCATAGTCAGAAATGAATTATTGACCTGTAAGGAATTAGACACGGTGAGTTAACTGGTTATTTTCCTAGCAATATGTCCAATTCTAGTTAGAACCAGTGTATTTAGGTTTATATTAGTCCATCACTGACCCTGAATATGTACAAATATCCAGGATACTTCTGGGCTTCCTTGATTTCTCAATCTGAGATTTTGTTTGACTATGAGATAAGGCTTTGGGTTACCCCTAAGGGTTTCAGGCAAAACTGAATTTCTTAATCTACTGAACAGCCTGACTATTCAGATAGGCAGAATTTAATTGACACCTATTTAGGAGATTCTGCCTGGAGATGAGTTATGGAAAAATATAGCTCCACTAGAAACTTTTCATTTTTCTCTCTTCAAAACTCTGATTTTCTTCTAGCCCAGCCATGCTCACAGGGGTTTTAAGCGGATTAATTAGTGCTTGAAAAGCACCATTCTACATGAAAAGTAGCTAAGTACTAATATAATCTTTTAAACTCTGGATGTTTGCCTTTTTTTAAAATTCATATTGCAGTTCTAATTTCATACTTTTTCCATAATGTCACCAGATTGTAGGTGAGTTCCCAAAATAGACAGTTACTAGGACTAAAACTGTTGTATGACCCAATATGCAAAATAGCTCTGGGAAAGGAATGCTGAAATTGACTTGTTTGTAGCAATGGCCTATTCTTTTAAAAGGATTCCTGTTTATTCAATGTCATCACAAACAGCTTTTCAGGGATTTGGAAATGAGAGCATTTTGTATTTAGTGTAGAGAAAAAAAGCTATTTATGTAACAGTCATCGCAGATTAGTTAGAATGCCATGGAAAGTTTGTTTCAAAACTCAGGCTTGGAATTTGAGTTTAGCAATAGATTAGATTAATTTTCATGAAAATCTTGGTATTGTAAGTCTCTTCCTCCTTTCTTAAACTTTTCATTATATTCTCACAAATAAAGCTTAACAGGTTGTGATGAGATATTTCTCTTCCAAGACTGATTAAAAAAAAATGTTCATTTGGATTTATAACCAAGTGTCTATGAGAAAAACAAGTCAGAATATTGTCTACAGGCAATACAGGAATACCATTGAATTGTAATGACTTTCTATCCTATTTCACCTTTCCATGTATCTTGCAAAAAAAAAAAGAAAAAAAAACGGTAAAAGCTAACAATCTGAGCTGAAGCTTCCAAGTTTTGAAACAGGCAGGTTACTGAAAGGTGGCTGAAAGAGCATGTGGGTGTACCATTGTTTTTAACTCTGAACAAGTTCAAACCTCCGTAGCTGCTCTATAATTAGTACCTAGACTCTATAATAAAGAAAGGTTTGACAAACAACAAGGTCTTACTGTATAGCACAGGGAAGTATATTCAATATCCTGTGATAACCCATAATGGAAAAGAATATGAAAAAGAACATATATATGTATAACTGAATAACTTTGCTGTACAGCAGAAATTAACACAACATTGTAAATCAACTATATTTCAATAAAATTTTAAAAAAAGAAAGAAAGATTTCTTAGTTTGTTGCATCTACCTGACAGAATGGGGATCTACTGTTCTCCATAATTTAGATAATGATTACTTAATGGTCTTCTGGACTAGCTCTATGCATTACAATGTTAAGGACGTCAAAAATTTAATTCCCTTGTCATGTTAATTATTAATTTTGCAAGCCTTACTTTAGGAAATAATGCTTTATTTGTTTTTGCCCTTTTAGGAATTCTGTAGTACAGTCTCTGAAAAATTAAGTGAAGAAAATTGATAGATTATATCACAAACAAAGATGTGTACATTAAATTCTGATGTCATTTTTGAAACTACTGTTACATAAAAATATGAGTTGAAACTTTATACCATAAAGTGTCTTAAGAATATATGCCTTCAAAGATATCAGTTGCATTTAGTTAAAGCAACCATAATGAATACAGGAGGAAAGCTAGAATACTGGACAAACTATTATTAGTGAAAAAAGTCAAAGAAGTATCATCTATGATATTCAATAGATAAACTAAATGGCTAACTTCTAGAAAAAAAAGTGCTTCTATGAAAACAGTACTATCCTCACATCCTTTCGTGCTTACATTTTAAATTCAGTAAATAAAGGGTGAGCATGCGCTACTTTAGCTATGGATTATAAAGTGTTTAAGACGTGGAAGGCTAAGAGTAAGAATGAATGACCAAATCTCAGTGTATATAAAAGGTTAATAGGGAGGTGCTACAGTCCTATGTATGACTGGTGGGGTTGCAATTTCACCAGTTTATTAAGAACCAGAGAAGGATGAATATTAGAGTTAGTCAAGATGCAGGGGAGCGGAATTACAAAACACTCCTGGGGAACTAAGCAAATGTTATTGGGCAACAGATGAACACTGACAGATACAATTTAATATCTCTGCATACAATCAATGCACATTGGAAAAAATTAAACTGCTTGCATACCCTGAAAGATTCTGAATTAGTTCATACATCCTGAGAGGGGTGGAAAACCCTTAAATGTCCAACACAGACAATTCAGTGAGATTGTCTGCTCAGTGTTCAGCTGTGGTCAAATGCTAAGCAAAATATTAAAGCATTTTGAAACAAGTGAAGAATTAGTCAAAAGATATAATGATACACCACATAAATATACCTAAGGTTTGTGAGCACAACACGCACAAAATAGTACATATGTACATACAGTAGTTATTTGGCCTTGTTTAGAGCAAACAAATATCTTTCAATTTTATTTTGGTGTCATGAAGCATAATTAAGGATATACTTAGCATTTCACTATCCCTTGGTGTCATAAAATAAAATAAGAAAATATACAGAACCACAAATGTTTAGCATTAAGTATGTCTGGAAGAGAGTGTGTAATTATAATAGAAGGTAGTATGGGATAGTGACTGAACATAGGCTTTGAAATCAGACACACCAAAGTTCCAATCCCACTGCATCTATAAAATGGCAATCCTTAGCACATGAGATTAACCCACTGTGTAGTTTACTAATTCCCAACAAGTGAGTGTTTGAAAAAATGTAGGCTTCCTGTCATAGATATTCTGATAGCTTTTCTAGATCTCAGTAGGTCCAACTGAACTGCTTATACATTTCTTTAATAAATGTTTTTACTGAAATATAACAATATGCATTCCAAAAAGTATATAAACCACAAGCATACAGCTGGATGAATTTTCACATAATGAAAAGACCTGTGTGGGAGTTCCCTGGTGCTCTAGGAGATAGCATTCAGCACTTTCACTGCTGTGGCTGGGGTTCAATCCCTGGTCGGGGAACTGATATCCCGTAAGCCGTGCAGTGCGGCCAGAAAAAAAAAGACCTGTGTAACCATCACCCAACTCAAATAGAACATTATCAAACTCAGTCTCCCTCATTCCCCTTCCCACTCATTATCCCCCTCTTATCCAAAGCTAATCACTATTTATTATCATAGATTAGGGTTATTGAACTTCATATGATTGTAATCAAAGACTATGTAGTCTTTTGTGTCTGACAGCTTTCACTCAACATTTTTTGTGATATTCCTCCACATTGCTGCCAGTGGTAGTTGTTTGTTCATTTTCATAGCTGTGAAGCATTGAATTATCTGAATACACCTTAGTTTATGTGTCCATTCTCCTGTTGATAAACATTTTCTGGCTGTCATATGATGTTGCTGTGAAATTTCTTGTACATGCCACTGGTGAATCTATGTATATATTTATGTTGAGTGTGGAATTCCTGGGTCGTAAGTTAAGCGCATATTCAGCTTTAATGAAGACAGGGAAGCAGTTTTCCAAAGTGGTTGTACCAATGTACTCTTCTATCAGCAGTGTATAAGGATTCCTGCTGGGCTTCCCTGGTGGCGCAGTGGTTGAGAGTCCGCCTGCCGATGCAGGGGACACGGGTTCATGCCCCGGTCCAGGAAGATTCCCACATACCGCAGAGCGGCTAGGCCTGTGAGCCATGGCCGCTGAGCCTGCGCGTCCGGAGCCTGTGCTACTCAATGGGAGAGGCCACAACAGCTAGAGAAAAAGAATTCCTGCTGCTCCACATCCCAGCCAACACTTAATTTTGAAAGTTGTTTTTTTTTTAATTTTAGTAGTTCTGGTGGGTATCATCGTTTGCTATTAAAGCATGTTATTTAGTGCTAAGAAGAAATGAGCTATTAAGCCATGAAAAAACTGGACGAATCTTAAATGTATATTACTAAGTAAAAAGAAGTCAATCTGAAAAGACTACATACCATTTGATTCCAACTCTGACATTCTGGAAAAGGCAAAACTATGGAGACTAAAAAGATCAGTGGTTGCCAGGTGTTAGGGTGGAGGGAGGGATGAATGGGCAGAGCACAGACAATTTTTAGGGTGGTGAAACTATTCTATATGACACTATAATGGTCGATACATGTCATTATACATTTGTCAAAACCCATGGAACGTACAACACCAAGAGTGAAGCTAATGTAAACTATGGGCTTTGGGTGAAAATGATGTATTGATGTAGGTTCCTCATTTGTAATAAATATACCACCCTGGTGGACAATGTTGATAGAAGGGGAGGCTGTGTGTCGGGGGGCGGGTAGCGGGTATATGGGAACTCCCCATACTTTCTCCTCAGTTTTGCTGTGAACCTAAAACTGCTCTAAAAAATAAAGTCTATTAAAAAAAGTAAAGTAAAAGCTAATGGTTCCTGGGGGGATACACTAAGGAAGTAGCCACTGTGGGCTTTATCATAAGAATACAGAAAGTCTGAGAACTGCAGAAATTTTTAAAAGCATGCAAGCTTTTACTCATACCCATCAACTTCTCAATTAAAATGATGTTTTTATTGTCTTCATTATGTAGGAATGGGAGGAAAAAATGGGAATACATTTCAGGGCCTCTATTTATTTCCTACTGACTGGGGTAGGGCTGGTCTTTATGTAGGTAGTCACCTACCTGGTAGAATATGAGAGATGCTTAATGGCTACATTTGACCTAAAATCTCACCTGCTATCCTGTCATGGAATCACCTTCTTCCTCTCCTGGATTGAAATGTATCCTGCCTGCTTCTCATTTTTAACACATCTAGTATGTTGCTCATCACCAAATGACACATAGAAGGTGTTCAATAATTGTTTGTTGAATAAATTAGTTATTGATTCTGATTTTTTAAAAATAGGATAAACACCCCCCCACCATATAAAAGAAAAGTTGAGTTCTCTCTTTTTTACTTCTCAAACTTGTCAAATTCTTAAAGCCCAACTATCTCCCAACTTTCTTTTAAACTACTCTGTTTATTTTGCTTCTTACAAGGGCAAATAACATGACTTTGAAACAAATAGACTGTTTCAAAGGGGTTTGACAGTCACAGTCCAGTTGATTTTGAACTCATTGATGGTGCAGTTAGGAATGCTCATTCTCAGATGGGCTGATTTCCACATTTGGGGTATAAAATGTATATATAAATGAAAATTATTCATACCTTTTATTGACTGTTTCTCCTGTTAGAAATGTCAGATGGCACTCTAGAGCCTTTAGATATAATGAAAAGTAAAGTGGAAGCTATTTCTATGCGTTCAGCTTTATTTCTTGTTCTTTTCCTTTCTGTTATACTCCTCTTAAGGCATTATTGCTTCTTCCTGTAACTTCCTGCTTCCAAGCAAAGTGGCAACAGTGAAGATCTTCTGTCACTACCTCACCACCTGGTCCGGCCCCAAATCACTATGATGCCTTCACAGACAGACACCTATTTCATTCCTAGCTTTCTGATTGGTGAGCCTTGGATTTTGTACTGGTATATAACTAATCTGCTTTGGAATTAAAATAGTTTGGGATTCTGCAAAGTACTCTAGGAAATGAAAGGTAGAAACAGTAATTGAGGTAAATCAAACAAAAGAGCACACATTTGTATGAAAACCATCTGTGATGAGGTTGTGGCAGGGAAAAAGAAAAGTTAAAAGTGAAATGAGCCTTTGTCTTTCTGAGTATGAGATGAATGTAAAGTGGGCTCAGGAAAAAAATTCCCCTTGGAGTGTTTTATTATCCAATCCCAGAGTGTGGGATATAAACTTCCTCTCACTATTGAGCACTGTGTCAGAAAGATGTGAATTAAACATATAACTAAAAATACACTTGATGCCTAGGTATCTAGGCCTTGAAATGATAATTTAGCAAATACTATCCTAGTGTCTGACTACTCCAAGGAGTGTTTTCCAAACTTACTTACGAGCATGGTCCCCCCAAAAATACATTTTATAAAGCAACCCTTTCTTTTTCAGTTTTTCCTTTGACATGCCAATAAAGCTCAAGTGACCATAGGCAACAACTTCCTAATCCATATTTCTAGCTCGTAAGAACCTAGTTATTCCACAATATCTGGTTTTCTCCCATCACACCAATATCCTCTCTTGTCTTAGAAGCAGTCTTCCACTGTTTAAGAATAGCAGCAGGGGGAGTTCCCTGGTGGTCCAGTGGTTAGGACTTGGCACTTTCACTGCCGTGGCCTGGGTTCAATCCCTGATCAGGGAACTGAGATCCCGCAAGTCTCGAGGTGCGGCCAAATACAAACAAATAAACAAAGCAGCAGAACATCTGTAGCAAGAGTAGTTTTTCTAAGTCTTTTAAGTGCCCCTTTAAATCCATTTAATTCAGAAGGCAGTAGCAATAAGCCAAATCCTACCAAGATGAAATGAATGATTACAGTTCTCTCATTACTTTTGTCCAAATATGGGCTCTTGGTTTATGCAAACAAGTACAGAAGTTTAGGCACAACCAAACCTTTCTAGTCATGGTTACTAGACTTTGGACATCACTATTTTTACTGTGAGACGGCTACACGGGCTGATAACAAGTGCCAGCCTACTCTGCCCTTCAGCTCGACCAAACCAAAGAGAAGACATATAGATGGAAAAGAATGCAGACAGTTTTGATTCCCTTTGCCACTGCAAGGGCTTTTTGTGTGAGTACTCTTTAGGCTAAATTGAAAGAGCACAGACACCGTGAACAGATTTTAATGGAAGTATCAAGTAAAACTCAAAATTGCCTCATTACATACCAGTGCCTGGAGCCTGCATCTTCCTGCCACCATTATCACAATAAACTCATAAAGGTGTAAAACTATGCAGAGCTATGTCAGACACATTAAAATAACATCTGTTAAATGTCTCTTATGGCACATTTCTTTCCCTCTTATTCTTTTCTATTCATCATTTTCTCCTTACCGAGCTGAACTGGGCTGAAATAGGAAACAAAGAAACAAAAAACATTACTATGGTTCCTGTAGTATAGCTGTTTTGGTGTTGTTATCTTTGTTTTCATATTTTGTTTCTGTTTCTAACAGTGTTCTAAGAAATATTAAAGAACAGCCTAAACATTGTATTGTATGAAGGTAAAATACCATTATCTCTATCTCAATCTACTTAGGAATTTTCTGAAAACACTAAGTTTATATAAATGTCAACCTTAAGAGTTGAGGCTGTATTATCACTGCTCCCGAGAGATACTTTTACAATTGGAAAAACATACTTAAATTCTCTCTGGTTATCAGAGATATCAGAGTTTGGATCATTACTTAACCATCTCCTCCTGTAGTACCAATCTTGGTGAACCATCTGGTCACCCAAGACAGAAACCTGAGAATCATCCTTGAGATGTTCTCCATTTCAAATTCATACATTCAATCTATATTGATTCTACCTCCTTGATATATTTCGAGTCTCTTCTAGAGACCTATAATTAATAACTCCAAACTGGTCTATCAATTTCCATTTCTACTACCTTAGCTTTGTTTTGTTTTGTTTTTTTTAGAAGATGTTGGGGGTAAGAGAATTTTAGTAATTTATCTATTTATTTTTGCTGTGTTGGGTCTTCGTTTCTGTGTGAGGGCTTTCTCTAGTGGCAAGCAGGGGCCACTCTTCATCGCGGTGTGCGGGCCTCTCACTATCGCGGCCTCTCTTCTTGCGGAGCACAGGCTCCAGACGCACAGGCTCAGCAGTTGTGGCTCACGGGCCTAGTTGCTCCGCGGCATGTGGGATCCTCCCAGACCAGGGCTCGAACCCGTGTCCCCTGCATTAGCAGGCAGATTCTCAACCACTGTGCCACCAGGGAAGCCCCAGCTTTGGTTTTTAATCACCTGGATGATTATAAATCTCCTATCTAGTCTGCCTGCCATCAGTCTCTCCTTTCCCAAATGTTCCTAAATATTCTAATAAAATGTTCTCTCTAAAATGCAAAGGTTAAGTCATTAAAAAATCCATAAGAGCTTCTGTATTGCCTTTACAACAAAGCCCACACTCCTTAATATGGGTTACAAGGAACTGGTCTTTACTTACCTCTCCAACTTCATCTCTGGTCTCCTTCCCTTCATAACTCCAACTAGTTTGGTTTCCTTACAGTTTCTTCATCCTGAAAGCTTCTCACTCCACACCTTTGTATGTGCCATTGTTTCCTATGCCTGGCAAATTTCTCTTGAACTCTCTACTACCAAACTCCAGTACTCTTCTTATTACTTAGAATTGTGTTTAACAGTACATAATAGAGAAGTGGCTACAATGGCTTAAACAAAAACCCAAAGGAAATAGAAGTTTTATGGTATCATCAGGGACCAAGACTACTATTATCTTTTTATTTTACCATTATTATAAGGAGGCTCTTGTACTCATGGCTGTGAGATGATGATTCCATCTCTAGGTTTCATATCTGCACTCCAAGCATGAAGAAAAGGAAGAGTGAAGAACCTGTCAGTTAAGTTCATTTTCATTGGGAAAAAATGATTTTCAACAAAGCCCCATCCAAGAGGCTTTCACTTACACGGTCACTCATACCTAGAATGGGGTATGAATGGGCAGGCAGTTTTTAACTAGACAAAATGCTGCCTCAAAAAGTCAGGGTTCTATTTGTATGCAGGAATGGGAGAATGGATAATGTCTGCCACATCCTTTTACCTGGCTACCTCTTACAAAATTCTGATCAAGTTTCACCTTCTCTTGGAAGGTTTTTATGACACCACAAGTTTGGACTCAGTGTTATCCTGTGTTCCCAGACCAGTGCCTGTAAAATAGAAGGCACCCCATACATTTGGTTGATTGAATGACTTCATGAAAGTTACGTCTATTCCTTGTGCTTTTAGCACACCATATTGTAATCATTACTTTAGATGCTTGCTCCTTCATGAACCTATACATTTTCTAAGGCCAGTGGCTGTGTCTTACTCACCTCAGTATTCCACAGTATCTGAAATACAGTAATTTAATAAATGTGGAATGAATATGTAACAGAAGACATTTTAAGATGAGATTTTATAAGCAAGTTGCACTACTCAGAAGGATATAAAAATTAAGTTTTCCTCTGTGTTGGGAAATGGCAGCAGGCATCTATCTAAATAAAGTTATCACAGGAATATACTAATCTTAGTATCTAGCTTAGAACCCCAACAGCTAACTAATCCCAGCAGCTGAAGCCATTCTATTTCTGCCCATGGGTTCAACTTCATCTCCAATTCTGGAACCATAATCTCAATGATCAGTACTGCCACCTTCATTTTAGATCTCATTCTGACCTCCTGTCTTATCAGAACCAATCTTAGCTTCATTCCTAACCTAGAATTCATGTCCAAAATATGTCTTTGTGATTAGGTTCTATCTGCATTAAACCTTGTCTTCATGACTTGTTCCTTGCCATCTGTTACAAGACCTCTCCTATACCAATTGTTGGCCTGTCTGGATCTCAACATATCATCTGGGCTCTGTTTAACTGTCTGGACCTTTTCCTAATGACTGCTGCTTGGAACTTTCCAGATTGCCTGCCTCTCTGGCTGCTTGACACCTGTAAGTCTATCTAGGTTCTCAGCCCCATCCTTCCCCTCTCTGGCCCATTCTGTCAGTTCAACCAAAGGCTGGTTCTGACACTTGTAGTGGGGCTGGGTTCACCTAAGAAGCACTTTATCAGAGAAGACCTGGAATCAAAAAGGGAAGCAGATATTTGATAAGAATTCTGAGAAATATTCACATAGTTGAATGAAACCAAACTCTTTATTAAATACCTAATTGTCTCAACTAATTCGCATAATGTTTTCTGTTTCTTAAAAGTCTTAGGAATATTGCTTATATGTGGAATCTAGAAAAATGGTACAGATGAACTTATTTGTAAAGCAGAAGTAGAGTCACAGATGTAGAAAATAAACATGGTTTCCAAGGGGGGAAGGGGGGTGAGATGAACTGGGAGATTGGGATTGACATATACACACTACTATATATAAAATAAATAACTAATAAGGACCTACTGTATAGCACAGGGAACTCTACTCAATACTCTGTAATGACCTGTACGGGAAAAGAATCTAAAAAAGAGTGGATATATGTATGCGTATAACTGATTCACTTTGCTGTACAGCAGAAACTAACACAACATTGTAAAACAACTATACTCCAATAAAAATTTTTTTAAAAAGTCTTAGGAAGTCAACAACTGCATTTTCTTTTTCATATAAGTGGTGGTTAACATCAACCTTTCTATTTCAGATTTATGGTTGTAGCTGCAGGACACTGTAAGTTTAGTGTTTTTCACAACAGAGTTATCTTGTTTTCTCATGGCAATTATTAGTTAAGTGGAGGTGTCAGGAAGAAGGCAAAAAAAACCTAGCATATCTGCTTTTTATGAAATATCACTGTATGTAAAGTTGAATCCTTTCCTTTACAAAGAATGGTTCTACCTCTATGCCCAGTTGTCTACATAGGGGACAATTCCTCCTTACTCCTAGTGTACTTATACACAGATTCACCTGAAATAATATGTATAGAGGTAAGTAGCAGATAATTCATGTCTGCACAAATATTGTGGAAGTGGGCAGATTCATTCAAGTTTCTATGACTCATACATTAGGGCCTATAGTCACTAGTTTCATTATTACAAAGCAGAAGGACGAGTCCTTCTCTTCAACTCTTGTGAATGAGACCTGCTAATTTTCTTAGTCTTCTACCCATTTTGCTAAAAGTGGTTCAGCTATCATCAACTCGAAATATCACAGCTTAAGGGTGCATAATATAAATAGCAAGTGCTGGGGCAGATTTGCCAGAATCGTACCATTCCTTATCTCATGCTGCTCTGTGTCTTAGAACTACAACTTAGCACAAGTGGAGTGGACATGCACAATCCTGTCATTCCCATCTCAGTACTCTCATGTAAGTTCAATTGTTTTTTATTGAAGTATAGTTGATGGACAATATTATATAAGCTACAGGTATATAATAATGTGATTCACAATTTTTAAAGGTTATGTTCCATTTATAGTTATTATAAAATATTGGCTATATTCCCCATGTCGTACAATATATCCTTGTAGCTTATTTTATACCTAATATATAATACTCTTAATCCCCTACCCCTATATTGCCCCTTCACCACACCCTCCACTGGTAAAAACTCGTTTGTTCTCTATATCTGTGAGTCTACTTCTTTTTTTGTTATATTCACTAGTTTGTTGTATTTTTTAGATTCCACATGTAAGTGATATCAGAGTATTTGTCTTTCTCTCTCTGAATAATTTCAGTTAGCATAATGCCCTCCAAGCCCATCCATGATGCTGCAAATGTCAGCAACAGACTAAATGTCCATCAACAGATGAATGGATAAATAAGATGTGATACACACACACACACACACACACACACACACACACACACACACACACACTAGAATACTACTTAGCCATTAAAAATGTTCAGCCTTTATTGAGAGACCACTACGAGCATGGTCCTGTGCTAGATAGAGGACTATAAAGAAGTCTGAGACAAGATGCTTGCCTTCAGGAGGCTTACCATCTAGTTGACTGGAAGAGGAGACAGAAGTCTGAGTAATATGTTAACAGTCAAAAGCTTAAATCACAACAGAAAATCACGGTATATGTGAAATCTCAAACTCAGTTTAACTGCCAGTAGGAGTTATACCCTCTGTGCCCCCTACTAACAGAAAAGCAACCAGCCCTACCTTACACGGCTTTTCATAGAAGAAGGACACTTAATAGGAAAACAGATGATTTCGCAAAATATACTGTATGACAAATACAAACATTTCCTTCATTTTTCAAATATCACAGAAAAAATATTCCTCCCTCACTTAAGAAAGAAAGTCTAAGTGCCTTGTCAAATAGTGTCTACATTGTACACCTTGTTCTTGCATTTCGAATGCATTCCTAACATAATTTAACAATGAATAATAATTTATGAGTCAATGCTGATACTGTTACAGAGGAAACTAGTTAAGCCCTGAGAGAAATAAATAAGAAAATGGGTTTGAGAAGTCAAAGGAAAAGTTCTTATATTTCAGGTCTCTCCTATACTTCTCATCCACATTCTCCAACTTAAAAAAGAAGTTGTGTCTGCCAATTGGTGGCCTGACCTTAGACCAAGTTTAATTAGTTAGCAGTCTTCTCTAGCTGTCATCTGGCCTCATTTACCTAGGCTGTAACCACAGGCCAGTACATTACTGAAGCGGAGACTCCAACCATGACCTTTTTGGTCTACTGAGCTGCAGTGACTCAACAGCTCATCTGATCTACCTCTTC
The DNA here is from genome assembly GCF_005190385.1 of Monodon monoceros. Taxonomy (NCBI): domain Eukaryota; kingdom Metazoa; phylum Chordata; class Mammalia; order Artiodactyla; family Monodontidae; genus Monodon; species Monodon monoceros. The sequence continues at coordinate 80,842,535 of NW_021703779.1, forward strand.
TTTCTACTGTGCCCCAAACTGCATCGCTCCTGCCAACTTTCACTTCCCAGACTTAGTTCAGTATTTTTCAAAGTGTGGTTTGCAGACTAGTGCACTATAACTAACTATGGTGTTTGTAAAAATGCCGATTCCAGCACCCTCTTCTCAGAGATTCTGATCAAGTAGCTATGGAATGGGGACTGAGCATACGCTTTTTCACATGTTCCCCTTTGTGAAACTCATGCTCACTAAATTAAGGATGCTAATACAACTAGGGAATAGGACCTAAAGCCTGTAAGACCCAACTACTGTAGTCAATGGCCAAGATGGAAATAATTCAATTTGCTGATAACACATTTCATGTGAATGAGGATCACTCAGGAAGCTTGTTAAACATACATAGTTCTGGGTCCTACCTCCAAAACCAAAGGAGTTATAATCACAAGATGGGCTTGGACATCTGTATGTTTAAAGGGCTCCCCTAGGTTATTCAGATGTATTTCATCAGTTGAGATCCACTGCACTAGATCAATTGCTTCAAGGTGTCCAGCAGCTGGCAGAGTGAAAGAGGTTACTTACAGAAGGCCCAGGCACCCGTTCCTCATTATTGGAATATACTTGTTTCAAAGGACAAAGCTACACACATTTAAGTGCTTAAGGGATACTTTACACTGAATGTGGTTGGAGTAAGCACTGCAGGTTTTGGGGATGGAGGGAAGCAAAGGTTTGCAATACTATGGAAGAAATGAGGGAATTAAAAGTGGTACAGTGAGAGGTAGGTGATGACAGGTCCTGAGAGAGCCAAGTGTTTCTTCATCTGGCCTCACTCCCTTTTTATTCACAGCAAATTACCCTCCCACCCTGCGTCATGAAGGGCTGAGGGCTGAGTCCTTAAGGAAGAAGCAAGCACCCACATGGAGATAGTAGGGTTCTCTCCTCAGCCATTTGAGCTAGTCCTATCAGTTCTGTAAAACTCAGCAGAATACCCTCTCCCTAGCTGGAGGAGCAAAGTAGGACAGCATGAATAGACACAGAGCCATCTCATTTTGCCACCTGTATTCTCATACCATTTGCTGTTGCTCTGTGCCCATCAGCTGGAGTAACCCATCTAGCTGGTAGGTGCTGTGCTCAGCTGGAAAAAGAGAACACTTCATCCCATTCCACTGCCTATAGCTTATGACTGTCTATTAATTCCCTCTCTCTTTTTCCTCTGGGTCTGCAAGGATGTCTTAGGAGTAGAGGTGACAATCAAGTAGAAGGGCGAAACTGATTTAAATCTACTACTGAGAGTCATGATCCCTTAACACAGGGTTCCAGGGTCTAACTGAAAAGGAACTCAGGGCTAAAAGGAAGCATATAAGAACTCTTCCCACAGAGCCTATTTTAGTCCATCTCCTGGAACACATCATAGTCTACCTCCAGGCTTTAGAGCACCAAACTCTTTCCAAATGTCTAGATCCATAATCCAATCACCTCCTGGATATCATCCAAATGTTGCACTAGCATCTCTAATGTCGACTGAAAAAAAATGCAGAACATAAAACTTGAGAATTATGTTTTATTCAGCAGAGTTTCTGAGGACTTAAGCCCAGAAGACAGCCTATCAGATTGCTCTGAGGGAGTGCTCCAAAGAGGTAAGGGAGGAGCCAGGATACATAGGAGTTTTGCAACAAAAACAGGTAGTTGGAACATCAAAAGATTACTGTGAATTAAAGAAAAACAGACATCTCAAGTTAATGAATTTATCACTTTTCTATGTATGTATGGGAAGATGCAAGAGTCTGGGCTCATTGAAATCGTTACTTCCATATGTACCTTAACTGTCTAGGGCCAGTATCCTGCTTTTCTTCATCCTAATACCCTCTGGGTGCACAGCTGGGACAGCTGCAGTGGCTGAGGGCTTCATGGCTGCAACATCCTTTGTTTACTGATATGGCAGGTGACATTTTTCATCCACACTAACACTGCATATCAAAAACTAAACCTATCTCCTCCAAACCATTTCTGGTAATGACATTACCATCCTTCCAATTAGAAATCTACAGGTCATCTTCAGTTTCTCCCTTGACTTTATCCTCTACCTTCAATCAAGACTTTGGACCGTTACTGATCCAAGCAGTAATGACTAGGACACTGCAAAACAGAGAGGAAGGGATGTTTAAGAGATAGCTGATAGGACTCACCTCTTGGAACGCACAATAGCAACAGTATCCTTCACGTCTTCAGTACCCGGCTTCCGGCTTCCGGTTTCTGTCCTCCTAATGCTTCCCACTCACAGACTTGTTACTCCCCTGTCCACAAACCCTCAGTTGCTCCCCAGTCTTACCTTCAACCCCTCTTCCTGCATAGAAAATGATTTTTTAGCTTTCTCCCACTACTCCTCTACTTGTAATTTGAACTTTAGCCAAATCATACCATTCCTCTTTTCCTGAACACATCTCTTGTTTACCAGTGCCCTTCCCATTGTTTGAAAATTTCTTTCCCCCTCCATCTGTTAAAACCCTTATTCATCCTTCAGGGTCCAGCTCCAAGGCTACCTCCTCCAGCCTCGAACTGAATGCATTCTTCCCTTCTCTGAACTAAGCAGCACTTTATTTCTTCATGCTGCTCATCACCTTCTGCCTTACACACCCTTCCCCAACCCAGGGGCTGAAATGCTTGTATTTCCACCACAATTCCGAGCAGTGCCTTTCCCATAGTAATTACTTTAAAATTGTGTTAAATGAATGAATTTCCCCTTTTTCAACTTCTAGGGAGATTTCCGTAGAAACCTACTTTTATTAATAATAGAGAAGCTTTCCTTCCAGCCCATGCCTTGATCTCGTTCTCTGTCTGTGTTTGTCTGTCTCTGTCCTCAGGTCTAGCTCCATCTCTGCTGCTTTCTCTATCTTTGTCTCTCTCTGTGTCTCCCCACCCTTCCCCTTCCTCTATCTGGCACTGTCAACCTGCCTTTCTGTCTCTTTTTTCATGGTCATTTCCTTTTTACTGTTGATGTGTCTTTAACTTTTCCCTGCATTGTCTTCCTCTGTTCACTTCTGTTTCTCTGACACCCTGCCCCCTTCTAACCTGGAAGTCAATCTCTGAAGCGCTTTCAAAGCCTCGCTTAAACTGTAACTCAAAGTCGAGTGTTATTGGGTCTTTTCAAGTTGGAACTCAGATGGAAGACTAAAGTCTGAAAACCCTGTAACTCCGAGGCAAATCAACTTTTCAGGGACAGGTGACATCAGGGCCTATGGAAAAGGGTCTGAATAGAAATCCTCAGACATTCTGAATGCCTAATGTACATGATAAGGCATTAAGATATAAAAGGTGGCCCACAACAGCTAATCACAATAACAGTGCTAATTTCTCTAACTCTGGCTTCAAAGATAAGGACATGTCAGAAAGCAAACAAAAAGTTCTAGAAAATCATTGACCTCTTTGGCACCTTGCCCAGGAGACTCTAAGGATTCATATATAAGTATGAAAGAATTGAAACGAAAGACACTTGATAATAATAATGCCAATTCTTTTTTTCAGTGTCTAATGTGAGACAAATGTCTTGTACACATTAATTTATTTAATCCCCAAACATTTTATGGAGATGGAAACCAAGGTTGAGGGTGGTTAATTAACTTCATGATCAGTCATCCTTAAGGAGAAGAGCTAGGATTTGAACCCAGGTGTTGTCTGATTCCAAAGCCTGGGCTCTTAAGCGCTCTAGTTTTGTTCAAACTTGTCAGGTTTTAAGAATCCCCTGAGTGGTCATTAACCCTTCAGATTCCTAAACCCCACCCTACATTTACCAAATTCCAGGGCAAGGGCCTGTGAGTCCGTTTGTCTAATGAATGACCCAGGTGATTCTTATTTTGGGAAAAAGTGCACTCCACTAAATAGCTTCCCTAGCCATAAGGTCGAGGAGAGTTCCATTTCCCTGGTAGCTCCTAGCACCCCTTGCTCCACTCTCCTCCATTCAGTGCCTGTCCTAGTCTCTCCCCAGAGAATTGAAAGAACCCTTAGATTCTTCATTCAATCTTTTTTTTTTTTAGTGGACATCTATTTTTTTTTAACTTTTTAAAATTTCACCTGTCTTCAATCTATGGCTTGAGTCAGAAGTACCCACCCTGGTGACATCTGAATTTTGACTTGAATTTTGATCAAAGTCAATAAGGAAATGGAGCTTTATTGATGGAATGAAAGTGAGTAGTAGAGTACGCTGTATTTATGTGGGGGAGGGGAAATGAAGGGGTTGGAATCTTCCTGATACTCTTAAAATCAAACCATGTAGATGATTGACTATTTCACCTTTTTAAAGCCCAACCTTTATTGTAAAAAAGGTTTTCACTTTTAATTAGTAGAATGGACCTGATAACTAACACCAAGAAAATGTACAGGCTGAAAGTACAAAATAACAAGGACTTACTATGTACTAATTGTCAGGCCCTATGCTCAATGATTTACATGAATTTTCTCACTGAATACTCCCAAAAACCTTGTCAAGTAGCTGCTTTAGTTACCTGCATTTTACAGATGAGGAGAATGAGACTCAGAGACATTACTTGTCCAAGATCTAAGATTCCAACCCAGGTTTGTTTGACTGCAGTTTGTACCCTTAAATCGGCTGCACAGACTCTACTACAAATAGGTCTAAGGAAGGTTTAGGAAATTCACTGATTGTAGATCCCTAATGAGATATGAAAGGACATTTTAGGATATACAGGGTGTTTTGAAAAACATTTTGAGGTTACTGCTTTGTAATGAAAGCACAGGGTACTTCCACCAAAATATCCCTTGGTATCTTGGAGAGAGTCACTGATTTGATCCAATAAGGCATTTCCTATGTTCTTACCTTCTTAGGTTTACCAGCAACTAATTCCTTTAGTCAGTTAGGATACCATTAGGAGCAATTGTTTCAAATTCACTGTGAATTCAGAACCATTTTTCTGAATCCTCAGAACCCCAAATTTCTCAAATTTATAGGCTTTTTAACATATTATAAAATATGTAAAAAATACATATTTTTCAAAATTTTCCTTTATGGTGGTCAAAGATTCTCCCAAAGTGATGAGGGAAGGAAGCATAAAGATATTCTTTTTCCTTTCTTGAATTCTCCCCTGTTCCTGAAATTTTTCTCTCCATTATGCATAGAAGGATAATAGTGATGTAGAATATAATAAAAATACCTCTCAACTGGAAGTACAAGATATTTGATATATATAAGTATAAGCAGCATGTCAATAATTCTTTTCATCTCATAAAGCCTTACGAAAATTATATATTCTTAAACAAAACCTAACGGCTTTCAAATATCTGAGTACTTATAACCTCCAATTTTAGAATCCTTTTCTTCTACCAAAACTGTACAAATAAGAATAAATCAGAACTTTTAAAAAACTTCAGCTTTCAAAAATCAAGTGATCATCAAAATGGCTAAATTTACTGCATGAATCATTAACTGAGTTAAACAAATTAGTGACTTCGCATAAGGGAAGAAGAACACTTTTTTTACACAGGTCTGATGTTGACTTTCTGCAAAACTGTTTTTATTTTTAACAAAGCAATATACAAAGTAGGTACAAATTAAATCAATGGCTGCCCCTTTTCCCACAGTTCCATTACTGATAGGCAACCATTTTTGAATGTTTTGGGTTTCAGTTCTTCTGTTAACTCATATGCTAAAGCTAGTAACACATTTTCTATTTTAAAAATACCATATACCCATCATTCAGCTACACAAATTATGAACATTTTGCCAATATTGCTTCATCTAGACCCTTCTTTCTCTTTTTTTCCTAGAGCTTCTTATAGTTTCAGGTTTTATCTCCTTAGCTAACCAGTCCTTGGGGCAGGGGTCAAGTGTAACTTTTAGCTCCAATATTCAGCTCCTCTCTTCCTTGCTCAATGCCTGGAACTCTATGCCTTTGTTCTGTTGTTTGCAAAGGAAACAATTTAGGTTGCTGGGAACACAGGAGATACGGTGGAATTTGTAACACTGGGCTACCTTTTTCCTAAATGGCATTTGTTAGTTTTATGTTTTTTATATAATTGACATACAATGAATTGCACATATTTAAACATGTACAGGGACTTCCCTGGTGGTCCAGTGGTTAAGAATCCGCATACCAATGCAACGGACTCGGGTTCGATCCCTGGTCGGGGAACTAAGATCCCACATGCCATGGGGCAACTAAGCCCGTGCTCTGCAACTACTGAGCCGGCGCACTCCGGAGCCCATGTGCCACAACTAGAGAGAAGCCCGTGCACCGCAATGAAGAGCCCATGCACCGCAACAAAAAGATCCCACATGCTGCAACGAAGATTCCCCCATGCCTCAACTAAGACCCAATGCAGCCAAATAAATAAATAAAGCTACATTACAACCACCATGATTCTGAAAAAAAAAAGTGTACAATTTCACAACTTCCTAAATATGTATACAGCCATGAAACCATCACCACAAAGTAAGGAATACATCCCTTACCCCAAAATGTTTTCTCATATCCTCTGCCTTTCCCCACACCCCTTCCTCAATCTGGAAACCACTGATCTGCTTTTGACACTATAGTTGACATTTTCTAGAGTTCTAAATAAATGGAATCATACGATATGTACTCTTTTTGTCTGGCTTCTTTCACTAAGTATAATTATTTTGAGATTTATCCACATTGTGTGGATCCATAGTTCTTTTATTTTGGTTGCTGAGTAGTTATCCATTGATAGATGAATATACAACAATTAGTTTATCTATTCACTTCTAGAAGGACATTTGGATTGTTTGCAGTTTTGACATATTACAAATAAAGCTGTTATGAACATGTATGAAGCCTTTGTGCAAACACATGCTTTCTTTTCCCTTGGGTAAATATATGGGAGTGGGATGGCTGAATTGTGTGGTAGGCATGTGCAGAACTTCAAGAAACTGCCAAACTGTTTTCCCAAAATGGTTGTACCATTTCATATTTATACGTTCAGTGTATGAGAGTTTCAATTCCTCTACCTCCTTGTACTTATTATTATCAATCTTTCTAGTTTTAATCATTCCAAAAGGTACAAAACAATATCTCATTGTGGTTTATTTTGCATTTTCCAGATGACTAATATTATTATGCAGCTCTGAATGTACTTAGCCACTCATATCTTCTTTGGTGAAGCTTCTGTTCAAATTATTTTCCCATCGTCTCAAGTGTCTCAAGACCACCCTCACATTTGCTAATTTACTAGAAGGACTCACAAGACTCAGCAACAGGTTTTACTCGTGGCTAACATCTGTTACAGAACAAGTGTATAGAGCACGAGCAATAGGAACAAGATATCTACTGGGTGGAGTCCAGAGTGGTTAGGCACAGGCTTTCCAAGTTCTTTCCCATCTGGAGTCCCAGAGGACATACTTTTTCTCTGGCTGTGAACTATAGGGACATCTGTGCAGGGAAGCCCATTGAAGTCTCAGAGTCCAAGGCTTTTATTGACGGCTGGGCACATGGATACATCCTGCTACGCAACCAGCTATGGCAACCAGAACTCAGGACGGAACAATGAAGTCAGGTGTACGTAATCAACTTGATGTTTGTGCAAAGCAATCTGGACAAGATAGTATGACATGGTCCACTGTTTCAGTATACACAATAAAATCCTTAATCGTTAACATAAAGAACCATCCAGATACCACATTCGCAAAGGGTGTCCAATATTCAGTAACGGCTCCAAGTTCTCCTGGAGATGTGTGAGGAGTGAGTAATAAGACCTGCTATGCTAACTCTTTTCTCACACCCATTTTATTATCAGGTTGTTTACTTATTATTGAATTTTAGGAGTTCTTTATATATTCTGTATACAATCGTTTATCAAATATATGCTTTGCAAAGATGTTCTCCCAGTGCTTGGTTTGTCCTTTTATCCTCCTAACAGTATCATTTGAATAGCATGAATTTTTAATGTTGATGAAGTCCAATTTATCAGTTTGTTGTTTTATGTATTGTGTTTGGGGTATCATAGCTAAGAAATCTTTGCCAAAGCCAAGATTTAAAATATTTTTCCTATGTTTTCTTCTAGCATTTTTATAGTTTTAGACTTTCACATTTAGGTCTATGATCCATTTTGAGCTAATTTTTGTATATGGTTTGACCTGGAGTATTTTAAAGCAAATATTTGACATTGTATCTTTTTACCCATAAATACTTTGGTATGTATCTCTACAAGATTGAGGAGAATTTTTAAAAACATAATCCCAATACCTTTATCATAATTAATAACATCCAGTACCCAATCTGTGTTCAAATTTTCCCAACTATCCCTAAAATATCTTTTTGTTTATTTAAATTAGTATCTAAACAAAATCAGCATATTGCATTATGTTGGTATGTTTCTTAAGTCTCTAATAATCTATAATAGTTCCCTTATCCCACTTTCCCATGCCATTTATTTTTTCTTAATAATCCAGGTCACTTGTGCTAAGGAATCTCCCACATTCTGGACTTGGCTCATTGTATTCTTGTGCTATTTTTAACATATTGCTCTGCCATTTCCTAATTTATCGATCTTAGACACTATTTATCTACTCCATGCTATGAAAGACGAGGATTTGGCTAACATATTACTCTGTACTTCCCTCTATCTAATTATCTTTTCAACATCTTTAGGAATGGAATAAATATGGAAAATTTTTTTTGAAGAATCCATATACATATACTTACTTGCTTTTTACCAAGTAACATCTTTATTTACTCTTGGCTCTACCATAAACTACCATATACTATAATACACTATCTTTTATCCAATGTAGTAGCAGTGAGGGAGTGGAGAATAGAGATTCGAGAAATATCTCAGAAAAAGGTCTGACAGTATTAAATGAGGGAAGGAGTGGGGGAAGAATGATTGCTTCCTTAAATTGATGATTGCTTAATTTCTGCCTTCAACAACTAAGTACATGGTGGTGCCATTCAGAAGAATAGAAGAGGAGGAACAGGTTTGGGGAAGAGGTTGGGGACACAGGAAGAAAACTAATTCAGTTTTTGATACTGAGACATGGGATATCTATAAACAATCAAGTAAAGATGCCCAGTAGATCAATGGAAGTATGGATCTGGAGATTCAGAGAGATACATGAGCTAGAGTTACTGATTTGAAAGTCATTAGTTTAAGGGGTGATAGTTGAATCCATGGGCACAGATGATATTGCCCAAGGAATGTGAAGAGTAAGGAAAGAGGAAGACAAACAACAAAACCCTAAGGAACACTAAGATTTAAGGAGACAGAAGCAGTTGTTACCATGTATGATAAGAACCATAATAAACATATGCATGAGATACCCTAATGACTCAAAATAAGATTGATCAACTGGGTAGGGAGAAGTTAAAAAGGTTTTACTTTGGTTTGGATATTGATGGATGTATAGAAGTGTGCTAATAGGATGAGGGTCAGGAAAGAAGATAAATTCACCTATTTTACAAGGAAAACAGAGGACTTCAAATGAGGGTTCTCTCAACTATCTCCCACTATGATACACACCTGTCTAGAGTTGTGTTCCTCTAAGTGTGGTCAACAATTCACTTGCATAAGAATCACAGAGGGGCTTTATCAAATTAAATATTATTGGGTTCCACCTTAGACCTACTGAATCAGAATCATTGGGGTGGGGTGCATGAGGAATCCACATTTTAAACCAGTTCTCTATAAGTGATTCTGAAGTAGATGGTTTGTGTGCTAAATTTTGTACAAACTAGGGTGTGACCATGGGAACATTTGGCTAAAGTGGAATGGAGAGAAAAGGCTTTGGGGATGATGAAATCAAAGAATTGTGATCTTCAAGTTGCTACTCTCTTCTTGCCAGTTTTAGCAGGAAGGCCTAGTGGGAAAATGGGGAATAGGGAGATTTTGCAAAAGTATAATGACACCATCTGTTTTCCGTCATTAGAAAGGAAAAATGAGCCAGATAAGACTAAGAGGAAAGCAGTTTTCCTCTGAGCTGGTCCTAAGTCAAATACAGGCACCCTGATGAAAAAGAAATCAACAATTGATTTGGCTGATTGAATGTGGTCCTCAACACAATAACAACAGCCAACAAAAACAACACACTCATGAATTCCCCTGATTTTGTTTTCACATTTTACTGGTTACCTGGCACTTTATACTCAGCTCTTCCTAGTGAATTCCTCTTACCTGAAGTCACTAAATGTTTAGTTTTTCATTTGATCAGTAATTCCAGGAATAAAAATTTCCATGTTTCCCATAATTTTTATCCTGAAAAGAGGAAATCTCAAGTTGATCCATTGTCTACTGTTCAATCAGAAAATATTTCTATCTATGTCTCCATAAAAAAGATAACTATATGTTTGGAAACACACAATTTGAAGTTCATTGTGAAATAGATTACTCTTGAGAATTAATTTGTGTCCTTATGGAATCCCAGGGATGTACTCTCAAACTAAATTTGATGGCCTATGAATATTCTCTATGGCTAGAAATATTATTCTTCTGAGAAATTGGCTAATAGGTTTTGTATTTTGTCAAAGCAGCTATCTACATGGGTCTCCAGAGTTGGGTATATCTTGCTGGAAACACACTTTAACTTCAAAAGATTGTAACATATTACTTTGTTTTGAGGAAAGCTGTGACTATTTCTATTCATTCCTTGTAATTTTTCTAGGAGACAAATCACATCATAAAACAATTGCCTCCTTTGAAAAGACTACTATACAAGGCCCTTTCCTGTGATAAAATTAAGTCAATTCTGATTCTGAAATTAAACCTGAAGAATAATAAGATTTCATAAGAGAACTAACTTTTCTGTTTGTTGATCCACTAATTCCATTTATCATTCATAGTTTTCTAAGATACATTTCCTGGCTCACATACTGTGCTAGTAAGTCAGTAAGGCAGGAGTAGCAGATGACAGCTCCTGGTTACACAGAAGTTAGAAGATGCTTTAGAGAATATAAGAGGTGTGATGGGGAAATAAACTGTTACTTCTACTGTGATTCCACCCAGGAACTGAGGGATTATGTTGTTAAAAAAAAGAACCATGAAACCTAGAGAGAGAATAAGGAATTGTCAGTGTGTGTGTGCAAATTTATATAAAGGAAAGATACTAGAGAAAATAAATAAATACTGGGTTACTATAAAGGTATATGTTCTGTAGAGGAGAAGAAGCTCTAATGTAGTGTATATAAAATATTCCCACAGAACCATGAGATTTCTTTCTTTTTTTAAATTCTATACTTACCAAACCAATCTTTTAGTTACTGCATTAGTTTGCTAGCTATTGTATTAGTTGCTAGGGCTGCCTTAACCAAGTGCCACTGACTGGTGGATTAAAAGGAAATTTATTTTCTCACAATTCTGGAGGCTAGAAATCTGAGATGAAAGCATCGGTAAGGTCGGTTTCTTCTCAGGCCTCTCTCCTCAGCTGGAATATAGCCATCTTCTCTCTGTGTTCACATGGTCTTCCCTCTGTGTGTCTCTCTGTCCTAATCTCTTTTTATAAGAGCATGGGTCATATTGGATCAGGGCGCACCCTAATGACTTCATTTCATTTTATCTACCTTTATAAAGACCCTATCTTCAAATACAGTTATAGTCTGAGATACCAGGGGTTAAGACTTAAATACATGATGACACAAATGAACTTATTTACGAAACAGAATCAGACTCACAGACATAGAAAGCAAACTTACGGTTACCAAAGGGGAAAGGGAGTAGGAGAGGGATAAATTAGAAGGTTGGGATTAGCAGATACAAACTACTATATATAAAATAGATAACAAGGTCCTACTGTATAGCACAGGGAACTATATTCAATACCCTACAATAAACCATAATGGAAAATAACATGAAAAAGAATATGTATATGTATGTATAACTGAATCACTTTGCTGTACACCAGAAACTAACACACCATTATAAAACAACTATACTTCAATTAAAAATAAAAGACTTCAATATATGAATTTTGGGAGGATAAGCAATTCAGCCCATTAACAGTTATTATTTCAGGTTTCCACACATATTAATACAAAGAAAGGTCCCTGTAAATATATATCATCTAATATAAATTTAGAAATTGGATTTTTGGCAAAATCTAGTTGACTGTGAGTTACCTTTCTACAGGTATGATCTGCCTGGGGGATCGATGTTCATTTCTGGATGCCTACTCTGTTCCAGGCACTGGCATAGGTCCTAGAGCTGGAAAGACAAACACATTTCTTGTTCTTGAGGAGTTTGCCGTCTGGAGGAGGGGAATCAATATAAACAAGCAAGTACAATAAAATGTGCTAAATATTATTACAGAGGAGATGCAATGTTGAAGGAGCAAATTCAGCTAGACCCATGGTGACCCAACCAAGATAAAGGAATATATTAAGCTCTAGAATACTGCCTAATTAATACTATTGCATAAAGTATTAGAGCTTATTATTTTCAAGAAAATTTATTCATCTATTTAATTTTTGCCTAAAGTCTTAAGACCCATTCCATGTATATACTTTTTAATAAAAACTTTGTAAAGTGCTGTTTATATTTGTAGCAAAACCTCAGCAGAAATATGTTCATGTTTTGTCATAATATGATGACCATGACCTTGCAGAGTGTGTTACACAAATTAAAAATCTATTTTGATAAGATATTATAAGCTAAGCCACCATTGAACACAAGGATATATGTAAGAACTCTGAAATTCAAGGACAGTTTTTAAAAAAATAAACAAACTATACATGAATTGTTTGCCAAGAACTAGAACAATCCCTAATGATATATAAGAATCAGGGTACAGGGGCTTCCCTAGTGGCACAGTGGTTAAGAATCCGGCTGCCAATGCAGGGGACACGGGTTCGAGCCCTGGTCTGGGAAGATCCCACATGCTGCAGAGCAACTAAGCCCGTGCGCCACAACTACTGAGCCTGTGCTCTAGAGCCCATGAGCCACAGCTACTGAAGCCCACATACCTAAAGCCCATGTTCCACAACAAGAGAAGCCACTGCAATGAGAAGCCCGTGCACCGCAACGAAGAGTAGACCCCGCTTGCCACAACTAGAGAAAGCCCGTGAAGCAACGAAGACCCAACACAGCCAAAAATAAAAATAAAATAGTTATATATAAAAAAAAAGAACCAGGGTACAGAAGTAGTGAAATAACCCGATTTATTATCAAGCACTGTATCACTTAGCAGATACCTATTTTATAAAAGTTATCCTGAAGTTATGATACACTTCAAGAAACATCCAATGGTGTCTAAATTATTTTTCATAATACCACCATTTTCCTGATAACCAAGGATAAATTGATCACAGATCTCTACATATACCAGTGAATCTTCGTTATAGATCTCTTTTCTGTTTAGTCCTTCAAAGGTACTATTACAAGTGGAAGAAGAAGGTTTTAGGTCAGCAAATACCACTAAAAAAGGTCAGAGAATCCTCTTTGGAGTCATGTATTTAAAATGGTACTTTAATATGAGTCTAACAAATAAAAAGAAATATGGCATGACAAATGCTAACAAATTAAGGACGAAGTTGTCAAGGGCTGATAAACCCATTCCATAAAGAAGCCAATTTTTTCTTCCTATTGATCTCTTCTTCCTTGACTTTCTTGAAATAAAATACATAGCTATGTGATGTAGCTTTGAAATATGTAAAATGAGAAAGTTGAACTAAATTAATTTTACGGTCGTTGTCAAGAACTTTGAAGAGTCTGAGATTTTACCCTATGTACAAGTTAACAAGTTTGGCACAGTTTCATAGATGCTGGCAAAAGACGCTGGGGTCAGAGACAAAGGACAGTTTATTAACACCAACAATAGCATTTGCTACAGTATCTGCACTTGTACCGGGTCCCTGAGCACCATTTCCCACAGGGTGATGCAGAGAGGGCTGGAAAGATACCTGCCCATGCAATAGGGTGTATCTTAAGAGAGGAATCCTGAATTTGTCACCTTATAATGGGTAGTCATCTCAGGAGGAAAACACTATCTCTTTTCCATGGCTATTCACTATACAAAAATTCTTTTCTAAAAAATTGAGATATAATTCACATACCGTAACCCTTCAACCTGTACAATTGAGTGGTTATGACTATATTCACAAAGTTGTACAACCAGTCACTCCCCATCCCCCTCCCCCAGCCACCAATGTACTTTTGTCTCTGGATTTACCTATTCTGGACACTTCACATAAATGGAATCATACAATACGTAACCTTTCTGTGACAGGCTTCTTTCACTTAGCATAATGTCTTCAAGGTTTATACGTGCTATAACATGAAACAGCTCTTCATTTTTTATGGCTAACTAATATCTATTGTATGGATAAAACACATTTTGTTATAGCTTACATCACTCGTAAGCTGATGGGTATTTGGGGTGTTTCCATCTTTTGACTATTATGAATAATAGTGGCACAAATATTCACGTACCAGTTTTTGTGAGGACATATATTTTTAACTTTCTTGAGTATACAACTAAGAGTGAAATTGTAGTGTCACATGGCAACTCTATGTTCAACTCCTTTAGAAACTGCCAAACTGTTTTCCAAAGCAGCTGTACCATTTCTTTTGTTTTTTTGTTTTTGTTTTTGCGGTATGCAGGCCTCTCACCATCGCGGCCTCTCCTGCTGAGGAGCACAGGCTCCAGAAACGCAGGCCCAGCGGCCATGGCTCATGGGCCCAGCCGCTCCGCGGCATGCGGGATCCCCCCGGACCGGGGCACGAACCCTCGTCACCCGCATCGGCAGGCAGACTCCCAACCACTGCGCCACCAGGGAAGCCCCAGCTGTACCATTTTATATTCCTACCAGCTATGTATGAGGGTTCCAATTTCTCCACATCCTTGCCAACACTTGTTATTTTCTGTCTTCTTGATTATAGCCATCATAGTGAGTGTGAAGTGGTATCTCATAGTGGTTATTATTTTCATTTCCTTAATGGCTAATGATATTGAGCAGCTTTTCATGTGCTTATTGGCCATTTTCATATCTTCTTCTGAGAAATGTTTATTCGAACGCTTTGCCCATTTTTACATTGGATTGTTTGTCTTTTTATTGTGGAGTTGTAAGAGTTTTTTATATATTCTAGATACTAGATCCTTATCAGATATATGATTTGCAAAACTTTCTTGATGGTGTCCTCTGAAGCACAGAAGTGTTTAATTTTAATGAAGTTCCATTTTTTGTTTTGTTTTGTTTTATTATACATAAGGAACCAAAGTCAGAAATACTTACACCTATGTTTTCTTCGAAGAGTTTTATAGATTTAGTTTCTCCACTTAGGTCTTCAGTCCATTTTGAATTAATCTTTGTACATGATGTGAAGTGGGGATCCAACTTCTTTCTTTTTCATGTGTATACCCAGTTAACTCAGTGCTATTTGTTGAAAAAACTACTATTTTCCATTGCAAAGTTCTCTTGTCAAAAATCAGTTGACCACCAAGAAGAAGATATAACAACTGTAAATATTTATGCACCCAACATAGGAGCACCTCAATACATAAGGCAAATACTAACAGCCATAAAAGGGGAAATTGACAGTAACACAATCATAGTAGAGGACTTTAACACCCCACTTTCAGCAATAGACAGGTCTTCCAAAATGAAAATAAATAAGGAAACACAAGCTTTAAATGATACATTAAACAAGATGGACTTAATTGATATTTATAGGACATCCCATCCAAAAATAAGAGAATACACATTCTTCTCAAGTGATCATGGAACATTCTCCAGGATATATCATATCTTCAGTCACAAATCAAGCCTTGGTAAATGTAATAAATGTGAAATCGTATCAAGTATCTTTTCTGACCACAACGCTATGAGAGTAGATATCAATTATAGTAAAAAATCTATAAGAAATACGAACACATGGAGGCTAAACAATACACTACTTAATAACGAAGTGATCACTGAGGAAATCAAAAAATACCTAGAAACAAATGACAATGGAGACGCAACGACCCAAAACCTATAGGATGCAGCAAAAGCAGTTCTAAGAGGGAAGTTTATAGCAATACAATCCTACCTAAAGAAACAGGAAATATCTCAAATAAAAAAACTAACCTTGCAGCTAAAGCAAGTAGAGAAAGAAGAACAAAAAAACCCCCAAAGTTAGCAGAAGGAAAGAAATCTTACAGATCAGATCAGAAATAAATGAAAAAGAAATGAAGGAAACGATAGCAGAGATCAATAAAACTAAAAGCTGGTTCTTTGAGAAGGTAAAGAAAATTGAGAAACCATTAGCCAGACTCATCAAGAAAAATAGGGAGAAGACTCAAATCAATAGAATTAGAAATGAAAAAGGAGAAGTAACAACTGACACTGCAGAAATAAAAAAAATCATGAGAGATTACTACAAGCAACTCTATGCCAATAAAATGGACAATCTGGAAGAAATGGACAAATTCTTAGAAATGCACAACCTGCCAAGACTGAATCAGGAAGAAATAGAAAATATGAACAGACCAATCACAAGCACTGAAATTGAAACTGTGATTAAAAATCTTCCAACAAACAAAAGCCCAGGACCAGATGGCTTCACAGGCAAATTCTATCAAACATTTAGAGAAGAGCTAACACCTATCCTTCTCAAACTCTTCAATAATATAGCAGAGGGACAAACGCTCCCAAACTCATTCTATGAGGTCACCATCACCCTGACACCAAAACCAGACAAGGAGGCCACAAAGAAAGAAAACTACAGGCCAATATCACTGATGAACATAGATGCAAAAATCCTCAACAAAATACTAGCAAACAGAATCCAACAGCACATTAAAAGGATTATACACCATGATCAGGTGGGGTTTATTCTAGGAATGCAAGGATTATTCAATATACGCAAATCAATCAACGTTATATACCATATTAACAAATTGAAGGAGAAGAACCATATGATCATCTCAATAGATGCAGAGAAAGCTTTCGACAAAATTCAACACCCATTTATGATAAAAACCCTGCAGAAAGTAGGAATAGAGGGAGCTTTCCTCAACATAATAAAGGCCATATATGACAAACCCACAGCCAACATCGTCCTCAATGGTGAAAAACTGAAAGCATTTCCACTAAGATCAGGAACAAGACAAGGTTGCCCACTCTCACCACTCTTATTCAACATAGTTTTGGAAGTTTTAGCCACAGCAATCAGAGAAGAAAAAGAAATAAAAGGAATCCAAATCGGAAAAGAAGAAGTAAAGCTGTCACTGTTTGCAGATGACATGATACTATACATAGAGAATCCTAAAGATGCTACCAGAAAACTACTAGAGCTACTCAATGAATATGGTAAAGTAGCAGGATACAAAATTAATGCACAGAAATCTCTGGCATTCCTATACACTAATGAAGAAAAATCTGAAACTGAAATTAAGAAGACACTCCCATTTACCACTGCAACAAAAAGAATAAAATATCTAGAATAAACCTACCTAAGGAGACAAAAGACCTGTATGCAGAAAATTATAAGACACTGATGAAAGAAATTAAAGATGATACAAAT
Source organism: Monodon monoceros (assembly GCF_005190385.1). NCBI lineage: Eukaryota > Metazoa > Chordata > Mammalia > Artiodactyla > Monodontidae > Monodon > Monodon monoceros. Next base: position 80,859,968 of record NW_021703779.1, read on the forward strand.
AGATGGAGAGATATACCATTCTTGGAGTGGAAGAATCAACATTGTGAAAATGACTCTACTACCCAAAGCAATCTACAGATTCAATGCAATCCCTATCAATCTACCACTGGCATTTTTCACAGAACTAGAACAAAAAATTTCGCAATTTGTATGGAAACAAAAAAGACCCCGAATAGCCAAAGCAATCTTGAGAAGTAAAAATGGAGCTGGAAGAATCAGGCTCCCTGACTTCAGACTATACTACAAAGCTACAGTAATCAAGACAGTATGGTAATGGCACAAAAACAAAAATATAGATCAATGCAACAGCATAGACAGCCCAGAGATAAACCAACACACATATGGTCACCTTATCTTTGATTAAGGTGGCAGGAATATGCAGTGGAGAAAGGACAGCCTCTTCAATAAGTGGTGCTGGGAAAACTGGACAGGTACATGTAAAAGTATGAAATTAGAACACTCCCTAACACCATACACAAAAATAAGCTCAAAATGGATTAAAGACCTAAATGTAAGGCCAGAAACTATCAAACTCTTAGAGGAAAACATAGGCAGAACACTCTATGACATAAATCACAGCAAGATCCTTTTTGACCCACCTCCTAGAGTAATGGAAATAAAAACAAAAATAAACAAATGGGACCTAATGAAACTTCAAAGCTTTTGCACAGCAAAGGAAACCATAAACAAGACCAAAAGACAACCCTCAGAATGGGAGAAAATATTTGCAAATGAAGCAACTGACAAAGGGGTAATCTCCAAAATTTACAAGCAGCTCAGGCAGCCCAATAACAAACAAAGAAACAACCCAATCCAAAAATGGGCAGAAGACCTAAATAGACATTTCATCAAAGAAGATATACAGATTGCCAACAAACACATGAAAGAATGGTCAACATCATTAATCATTAGAGAAACGAAAATCAAAACTACAATGAGATATCATCTTACACTGGTCAGAATGGCCATCATCAAAAAATCTAGAAATAATAAATGCTGGAGAGGGTGTGGAGAAAAGGGAACACTCTTGCACTGCTGGTGGGAATGTAAATTGATACAGCCACTATGGAGAACAGTATGGAGGTTCCTTAAAAAACTACAAATAGAACTACCATATGACCCAGCAATCCCACTACTGGGCATATACCCTGAGAAAACCATAATTCAAAAAGAGTCATGTACCAAAATGTTCATTGCAGTTCTATTTACAATAGCCAGGTCATGGAAGCAACCTAATTTTCCTCAACAGATGAATGCATAAAGAAGGTGTGGCACATATATACAATGGAATATTACTCAGCCATAAAAAGAAACGAAATTGAGTTATTTGTAGCGAGGTTGATGGACCTAGAGTCTGTCATACAGAGTGAAGTAATTCAGAAAGAGGAAAACAAATACCGTATGCTAACACATATATATGGAATCTAAGGAAAAAAAAGAAAGGTCATAAAGAACCTAGGGGTAAGACGGGAATAAAGACACAGACCTACTAGAGAATAGACTTGAGGATATGGGGAGGGGGAATGGTAAGCTGTGACAAAGTGAGAGAGTGGCATGGACATATATACACTACGAAACATAAAACAGGTAGCTTGTGGGAAGCAGCCACATATCACAGGGAGATCAGCTGGGTGGTTTGTGACCACCAAGAGGGATGGGATAGGGAGGGTGGGAGGGAGGAAGATGCAAGAGGGAAGAGATATGGGAACATATGTATATGTATAACTGATTCACTTTGTTATAAAGCAGAAACTAACACACCATTGTAAAGCAATTATCGTCCAATAAAGATGTTAAAATAAATAAATTAATTAAAATAAATAAATAAATAAACAAATAAATAAATAAATAAAATCAATTGACCAGGGAATTTCCTGGCAGTTCAGTGGATGGGAATCAGTTCTTTCACTGCTGGGGGGACCAGGTTCGATCCCTGGTCAGGGAACTAAGATCCTGCAAGCCATGTGGCATGGCCAAAAAGAAAAAATCAATTAACCATAAGTGATTGGTTTATTTCTGATTTATTTTTATAAGACTACTATACAGTCTTGAATACTATAGCTTTCTACTAAATTTTGAAATCAGGAAGTTGACAAAATCCAACACTGTGTAGCCACTTGTTTTTTTTTCTTTTTGGCTGAACCGTGGGGCCTGTGGGATTTTAGTTCCTCTACCAGGGATTGAACGCCCACCCTTGGCAGTGAAAATGCAGAGTCCTAACTGCTGGACTGCCAGGGAATTCCCTCTCTAAACACTTCTATTCAACATTATTACTAGTGGTTTTAGCTTGTGCTACCCAGCATGGAAGAGAAATTAAATACATCCAGATTGCAAAGGATTAAGTAAAACTGTCTTTATATCTAGAAGACATGATTGTTTATATTGAAAATTCAATAGAATTTACAAAAAAGCTACTAGAATTCATAAGTGAGTTTAGCCAAGTTGCAAGATATAAGACCAGTATATAAAAATCAATTGTATTTTTATATACTTGCAATGACCTATAGGAAGCTAAAATATTTAAAAGTACCATTTATAGTAGACCAAAAACTATAAAACATTTAGGAACAGATCTGACAAAAGAAGTGAAACCTTTAAACTGAAAACAGAAACCATTACTGAGAGAAATTTAAAAAGACCTAAATAAATGGAGAGAGATACTTTTTCATGGATTGAAGGACTAAATTTTGTAAGGATGCCAATTCTTCCCAAATATATCTGTAGAATCAATGCATTCCTACAAAGACCCAGAAGGCTTTTTAAAAAAAGAAATTTACAAGCTGATTCTAAAATTCACATAGAAATGCAAGCAACTTTGAAAGAGAAGAGCAAAGTTAGAGGGTTAATGCTATCTAATTTCAAAACATATTATAGAACTACAGCAATCAAAACAATGTGGTATTGACCTAAGATAGACAAATAGATGAATAGAATATAAACGGTCCAGAAATAAACACACACATATATAGACAACTGATCTTTTACAAAGGTGTGAGAAAAGTGCAAGGTGGATAGAAGATGGTTTTTCAACAAATGATAGTGGAACAATTGGATGTCCATGTACAAAAACAAAAATAAAACCAGAATTTCAATCCCTTGCACCATTACAAAATTTAACTCAGAGGATGGATCATAGATCTAAATGTAACACCTAAAACTATAAAATTTCTAGAAGAAAACATAGGAGAAAAATTTCATGAACTTGGGTTATGCAAAGATTTTTTAGATATCATACCCAGTGTACAGTCAATAAAATAAAAATCAGTAAATTGTAATTCCATCAAAATTAAAACATCTGCTTTTCAAAAGACACTGTTAATAGAATGAGAAAACAAGCCACAGATTTGGAAGAAAATATTTGCAAAGCAGATATCTGATATAAGTCTCTTACTGAGAATACAAGAATGTCAAAATTCAGTACTGAGAAAACCGTCAACCCAATTAAAAATAAATATTGGAGCAGATACTTCAGACATTTAGATAGCAAATAAACAGTGAAAGGATGCTCAATATTACTAGTCATGAGAGAAATACAAATTAAAACCACGAGAAACCACCATGTATCTATCAGAATGGCTAAATTAAAAGACAATGGCATTAACAAGTAATGCCAAGGACACAGGACAACTGGAACTCTTATTCATTGCTGTTGGGAATGTAAAATTATACCATTTCCTTGGAAAACACTTCGGCAGTTTCTTTTTTCTTTTTTTTAAATCCAGTTTTATCGAGATATAATTGACATACAGCGCTGTATAAATTCATGGTATATAGCATAATGACTTGACTTACATACATCATGAAATCATTACCACTATAAGTTTAATGATCATCCATCATCTTGTACAGATATAAAATAAAAAGAGAAAAGTATCTTTTCCTTGTGACGTGAACTCTTAGGATTTATTCTCTTAACTTTTGTATATAACATACAGCAGTGTTAATTATATTAATCATGTTGTACATCTTTTTTTGGATATCTAAAGAAAATTTTTATTTGTGACACATTTTTAACAGCTCTACTGAGGCATCACTGATATAAAATAAATTTTCTATATCTAAAAGTACAGTTTGATACCTCTGACATATTCATATCCTCATGAAATCACCACCATGATCAAGATTATTAACACACACCTCAGGCCCAGAAGATTCTTAAGTCCCTCTCTAATCTGTCCCTCTTGCCCCTACAGTCTCCCTCCTCTGATGCCCAGGCAACCATTGATTCCTTTCTGTCATTATAGATAATTTTGCATTCGCAAGAATACTATATAATGAAAATGAAATCATATACTATGCACTATTTTCTTTTTCACTTGGTATAATTATTTTGAGGCTTATCTATTTTTTTTCATATCAATTGTTCATCCTCTTATTGCTCAGTCATTCTACTGTATGGATTCGCCCTAATCATGGCAGTTTTTTTAACAAGTTAGATATACAGCTACCATATGACACAGCCAATTCCACACCTAGGTATTTTCTTGAAAGAAATGAAAGCCTATGTATACATGAAGACATACTTGAATACACAAACTGTGGTATATCCATACAGTGGAATACTACTCAGCAATAAGAATCCAACAGCTTGGCTGAATCTCAAAATAAAGATGCCGAGTGAAATAAGCCAGAGGAAAAATGAGTATATACTATGATTGCATTTATAAGAAACTGTATAAAAATGCAGGTTTGTTTTTTTTTTCTGTCACTAATCTACAGTGACAGAAAGCAGATCATCGTTTGCCTGGGGACAAGCTTGGAGTGTGAAGGAGGAGCTACACAGGGGCAGGAGGAAACTCTTTTGGGCCGATGGACATGTTCATGTTCTTGACTGAGCTGATAGTTGCACAAGGTTATATACATATGTCTTTTTAAAAGTATTTTATTGTGGTAAGAACATTTAACAGGAGATCTACCCTCTTAACAGATTTTCAAGTGTACAATACAGTATTATCTATAGGCATGACTTTGTACAGCAGATCTCTAGAGCCTATTCATCTTGCATAACTGAATTATATCTGTTGATTAGCAATTCCCCTTTTCCTCCCTGCCCTAACCCCTGGCAACCACCATTCTATTCTTCATGTCTATGAATTTGACTATTTTGGATACAAATTTTATCAACTCATACACTTTAATATGTGTAGTTTGTTGTCTGTCAATTACACCTCAATAAAGAGTTCAGGGGGGCTTCCCTGGTGGAGCAGTGGTTGAGAATCTGCCTGCCAATGCAGGGGACACGGGTTCGAGCCCTGGTCTAGGAAGATCCCACATGCCACGGAGCAACTGGGCCCGTGAGCCACAACTACTGAGCCTGCGCGTCTGGAGCCTGTGCTCCGCAACAAGAGAGGCCGCGACAGTGAGAGGCCCGCGCACCGCGATGAAGAGGGGCCCCCGCTCGCCACAACTAGAGAAGGCCCTCGCACAGAAACAAAGACCCAACACAGCCAAAATAAATAAATAAATAAAACAGAAAAATAAAAAAAATAGAATTTATTAAAAAAAAGAGTCCAGGGAATTGCACGTAACTGCAAGAAGTAATAATTGTAGTTAACAGTTAATGAGTACTTACTTTGTGCCAAGTACGGCACTAAGCATTTTCTATGCATTAATTAATCTCATTCTGAAAGCAACCTATGATGGAAGTATTATTCTTAACCCCATTTTATTTATGAGGAAACTAAGGCATAGTAAAGTTAAATTACTTGGCCAAGGTCATAATGTCTCATAAAATGTGGAGTAAACCATAATGTGTACTTCCTCTCATGATGATAGCTGAAATATATTCAGCACTTCATGTAGCAGACCCTGAGTCAATCATTTGACATGCACTATCTCATTTCAGCCTCATCAGCACTATGAAGTTGGTACTGATTTACAGAGGAGGAAACTGGCACAGTGGAATGAAGCAACATGCTCCAAATTATATAGTAAGTAGTGGAGGAGCGGAGATTTGAACGAAGGAGCTTCATCCATCAGGTGAGTCCCAGGATAAAATAGGTTGAGAACTACTCTGTTAAGAAGTTGGATCTGTGGACCAACATGCAGATGGATCTGATACTTGCCTGATTAGACAGGTCACTCTTTGCCTGATGCTGAACACAGTCGTTTGTTGTGTGGATCCCTCACTGCTTTGGTCCACCTGTCTGAATAGATACTCAGGTACTGACTACAGCTTGCATTACAGTGGAGCCTGCCAAGCCTTACTACCTGACTGACTGCCTCCTTGCCCTTCCCCACCACCTTGTACAGATAAATTGGTTCTCCCAGATCCTTGACCTTAAATACCTGGGTCTCTACCACGCCTAGTTAGTTTCCTCTCCTTACAGACTTGTGTTACTGATAACCATAAAGCCTCCTAGCAGAGTATACCCAAGTTATGACAAAGACTAGGTCACAAACCATCTTACTCAGATTTAAATGTATCTCCTTTCTTATAGATCCACTGATTTCTGTTCACATTAGAAATTCCATGCACAGCTGAGAGCTGTTAATGTGGAATAAGATGGTTTCATAAGCCATACTCCCTGCTGAAATATCAAGGGCCTGGATTACAGTAATGTCTTGTTTCCTTCATGTGTGAACTCAGATAATTTTTGAATATAAATATATCCCATCTCCTTGATCCCATTGCCACCCCTGGAGCTGCTTGTTCTCTCTGGTAGTACAATGTTGAGTGTCAGGGGCATCAGAGTTTTCCTAAACTATCAGAAGCAACCAATTTGCCTCTTTTGCTCATCTACCGCTGCTGTGCTTTGCTCTACTCCTGACAGCTCCTGCTGGTTTGGATTTGATCCTTCTACCATTTACTCCTGACTCTGTTCTCACCCTTCGTTCAACATTTGGTCTCTCATTCCATTCCACTTATTGCTATATTTTAAACATGCAGTTTAGCACTTTGAAAACGTCTGAATGGAAGTGTTGTTCTTGGGATGGCAGTCGGAGAGGTACAATTCAGGATTCCCCCTCCTTCATTCAGTTCCATCTCCCTTGCTGGTACCTTGTTGTTCTCTCTCCTCTGTCCTATAACCCTCCGGCTCATGATTTGTTTTCTTTTACCCCAGTGGTTCTCAAACTTGAGCATGCATCAGAATCACCTGGAGGGCTCGTTAAACATGAATTGCTGGATTACACCATACAGCTTCTGATCCAGTAGGTCTGGGTTGGTGCTCGAGAATTTTCAGTTCTAACAAGCTTCCAGGTGATGCTGATGCTGTTGCTCTGGGGACTATACTTTGAGAACCACTGTTCTAGATCAACACTGTTCATACAGATCACCATTCTATCTCTATGGCTTGTCCACTAGGCCCTTTCTTGTGAACTGCCTTGATGTGCAAAGCTGGCAGGTGTGGCTAAGAATCCTGACCTCTGAGGCCCACATGGTAAACTCTCTGGATATGCCACCATCACCCAGAGGCAAGTCTTTAAATCAGAGCCCCTGATCTTGGGTTACTCTAAAGGTAGAAACTCACTGTGCTCTCTAGAGGTAAGAACTCAGAATCAAGATGTAAGATTTATGTGCTAAAGCTTCTGAAACGTATTTCTAAAATGTAGCTTGCTGTCCAAATTAAGCTAGTTCAGCTTTCTAGAAGTAACTGAGAGGAAGAATAAATTTAGAAAATGAGGTGCAACCTACTCCTGAATAACCAAAAGGAATGTGGTCTCTCATATTCATACTCATTCTCTCTGTCATTATTAATTTGGATATGTTTGCATGTGTATACATTAACAGGACAAATTAAGGATTACCTATGTGTCTATCTATTTGCATGCTTTGTGTGTGTTTTTTAATATATAAAGATACATCTAGGCATTTTTTAACTTAATGTAATTTACATGATATAAACCTCTAGCACTTAGAGCAGGCTTCCAGCACACAAATAAAATATGGCAGGCAGTCTCCTTTCTGATACATTCTGAGTACTGCTCCCCCTGGCTATTAGCTTCAACTTGACTCCTTGGACCTAGCCTCCACCTTACATAGTCCCTCTACCCTGTGTCTGGTCACAAGCCAACTCCAGCAGAGACTTTCATGGAGCAGTGAGGGGGTTAGAACTACTACATCTGGCAGGAGGGGGAAGATAATGAACTAAGCTGAATAAAGGAGAGAAAGGAGGGAAAAGAGAAAAGAGAGGATTCAAGAGAGAAAGAAGCCAAAAGAGACGCATGTGTATGTCAAGAGTGAGCATTCTCTGAAGAAACTAGACTGTTTTTATTGTTTGGTTGATGAACTGTCTCTGAAAGCCATCTCAAGGGTGGAGTTCTGAGCAACATTAGCTTTATTTTAACGTGTGTATAGTCTTCCAAGTGGGTATTGTTTCCAAGAAGAAATCTGCTCATCAGTTTCCCAATTTCTGTATTTATTATCACCAAAGGCTTCATCCTTTCTGACTTTTCTGCTGGCTACCATCTCTTTAATGTCTGGCCTCTGTGTCATTGTACTTTCCTGGATCCCATCCTACCTGTCCGAATGTTTTTTTAGCATCCCACCATCCAATATCAAAAATGTCTTTTTTTCCCAGATTCCCAATCTGCTTTCTAGTATCCTGCTATCACGACCCTCCCTGTCACTCAGTACTGAAATCAAAGAACCTACCAGGAGTAGTAAACTTTGTTAAGTGATATCCTTGGATGATTTCTTTCCCTCTGTCCACACTTAAAAATGAGCTTTCAACAAACTTCTTTCTTTGCTTCCCATAACCCTCTATACTCTCTTCCCTGATTATCTTACCTACTGCCACATCTTCACCTAATAGTTACGTAAATGACTGTAAATCTTCATGTCTGTCTCCAAACCTTCTCAAAAACACCAGACCTAATGTCTAATGCCATTTCCTTCTGCAGGCACCTGAAATGTGGTTTCTTTCATACATAACTCAGTATTATATTTTCCAAGTGTACTTCTCCTCCTAGATTCCTAATCTGCATTGCAATATTATCATTCTCCCTGTTATTCAGTATTGAAACTTCAGAATTATCTTCTACTTTTCCCATTCCCCCATTGCCTATAACAGTTCATCAAATCCTGGAACTATTACCTGTGAGATCTGTTCCCATCTTTCCATTCTCTTTTCTACTGCCCCAATTCATGGTCTTATTATCGTGAGACTATCATCGAAATATCTAACTAACTGCCCCTGGTCGCTTGAACCAGCCCAACACATCCATGCATCTCATATCCACCAAGCAATAAAGTTAAGCTATGGATGCCTCCAGGCTGTTTACTACTGATTCTCTTTTGTTTCTTAAGACACCTTCTCCCTACGATCCTGACTCTACCTTACAAACTCTTGGGTCTACAAGCCAAGTCTAATGGAGACTTTAGTCCTGTGCATTTTCTTTTAATTTTTTAAAATTTATTTTATTATATTTTTTATTTTTGGTTGTGTTGGGTCTTCGTTGCTGCATGCGGGCTTTCTCTAGTTGTGGTGAGTGGGGGGCTACTCTTCATTGTAGTGCACAGGCTTCTCATTGCATTGGCTTCTCTTGTTGCAGAGTACAGGCTCTAGGTGCGTGGGCTTCAGTAGTTGTGGCATGTGGGCTCAGTAGTTGTGGCGTGCGGGCTCTAGGGTGCAAAGGCTTCAGTAGTTGTGGCACGTGGGCTCAGTAGTTGTGGCATGCAGGCTCTAGGGTGCACAGGCTTCAGTAGTTGTGGCACACAGGCTCAGTAGTTGTGGCTCACGGGTTCTAGAGTGCAGGTTCAGTAGTTGTGGAGCACGGGCTTAGTTGCTCTGCGGCATGTGGGATCTTCCCGGACCAGGGATTGAACCAGTGTCCCCTGCATTGGCAGGTGGATTCTTAACCACTGTGCCACCAGGGAAGTCTCAGTCCTGTGCATTTTTACATTAATTAATTGACTGATTGATTGCCGCACCGGCTCTCAGTTCCCCGACCAGGGATAGAACCTGGGCCACAGCAGTGAAAGCCTGGAATCCTAACCACTAGGCCACCAAGGAATTCCCTATTTATTTTTGACTCATTGGTTATTCTTAGCAGATTTTGCCTTGGCTCATCCTTCTAGTTCCTCCTTCTCTGGACTATCCTGGATACCTACATGATGTCAGGTTCCTATTGCTGGCACTCAGGTTGAGCTAACATATTCCCCAATGAGAGAATTGCTTTTGAAAGTGGTATCCTAATATATCCCCCACCTTTAGTTTCTCATCTTACAACCATCCTACATACCAAGGCCAGAGCATTTCCCTAAAACATAGGGTTACTCATGTGTTTTTCCTGTTCATATATCTCTCATGACTCTCCACAGCTTAAATAATAAATTCAGAGTTCAGGATGGCATTCCAAGACTTCCCACCTTGGTCTCATTGTGCTTTCCCAGCTTTATCTCCCACTAAACAATTACAAAACCTACCCTCCAGCCCCATTAGATGACTAGTCAGTTTCCAAACTCAGCCCACATTTTCCTTTCTCTATGCTGTAGGTCATGCTGTTCCCTCTTTCTCAAATGCCCTTTTCTCTAATTTTCAACTTTTGGGATACTACTTAAAGGTCCAGCTTTTCCATGAAACTTCCCCTATTCTCTTCCTCCTATATGCTTCTGTAACATTCTTTTGCAGTTAAATGTATACTTACTTGTCAGTTGCCTTGACTACATCCTAAGCCCGTTGAGATCATTCATAGTGTATGTCACTTATCCTTAGCACCATGCCCTATAGTTACTACTCAATATGTGTTAATATATTATTTAATTAAAATTATATGTATAAGTTCTAATATACTAGCTAAAATAAAATCTAATTACTTTACAGTTTTAATAATCGAAAATAGTATAAAAGGGAAAAAAGCAATCTTTTAATAACAGTTATATATTATCACAGGGCTGTGCCTGTGATGGAAAAGATTTATTCTGTAGATTTAGGATCAAGCTTGGCCCTGTGTGTCTTTGAATTTGGCCACTATCAAAGCCAAGGCTTTGAGGCATTTTGATGGTGTAAAGCAACAACATGGTGAGGGATTAAAGGATGGAAATTTTGATGCAAATCAGGGTTGGTTCATAGAGTTTAGAGGCAGGTCTGCCCTTGTATAATGTCAGGGTGTGAGGTGAAGCTGCTAGTACTGATGAGACGGCAGCTCACATTAGCCTTTCTGTTTTGAAGGCAGCAGAAAGCCAATGATACAGGGCTACTTGACAAAATAAATAAATACAATAAAAGTAGCAGCAAAATAGATATCCTAGAATCTAGTTTTCAATTAATCATCCAATGATGAAAAGTCTTTCCCAAAAATTTTCTTAAAAATTCATGTACAAATCTCAAAGAAGACCTCCTGAATGAATCTGATGTACATTTTAGCTTCTAAAATGTTATAATGGAACACTTGAAAGTAAAGACCTATATATTCTCTGCTACTGTATTAGTTAAAACACAATTTAATGTAATTGGTTTCTGGGTTTCTCTGTTGAATTCATTTATGTAAACTTCTAAGAGTTATTCTGGTACATAATGTATACTTGATTAAGTATGGTGCTTGTGGTCATTTCCATAAAACATTAGGCCCTGGGTCAGAAATAAATTCTTCTGTTATATCACTGTATAGGAAAATCAAACCCCAGATCTCCTGGTTTTGCCAGGAAAGGAGGGGCAAGGTTGGTGTTTGTGTGAAAATGTCAACTCTTTGGAATTTTAAGTAGGTATATGTCACTGTGTGTATAACAGGGGAGGTGGCTTAAACAACTGATCTGTATTTGCATCCAAGAAAAAAATAGGTAATAATGAACAAATAAAAACTGATGTGGGATGCTTGAACCTTGAAAGTATTATTCTCAGAGAAAGAAGCCAGTCACAAAACGCCATATATTGTATGACTCTATTTATGTGAAATGTCCAGAATAGGCAAATCTACAGAGACATAAAGTAAATTAGTGGTTGCCTTGGGCTGGGGGTTGAGGTGGGGGTCTGAGGAGTGGTTTGGGAGGACTGGGGAGGGAAGATGGCTAAGGAAGGGATCCTTTCTGGTGCAATGAAAAAATTCTAAAATTGATTGCAGTGATGGTTGTACAATTCTGGGAATATACTAAAAACCACTGAATTGTACATTTAAAAAGGTGAATTGTATGTTATGTGCATTATATCTCAATAAAGCTGTTAAAATTTATGTGGGAGAATATGTAAAACAAAAATAAACCTATTTCTAAGACTTGCCTAACTACTGATGCCCAGATATGAAAATGTTTTTATTGTTTACAGATGTCAAACATGTATTCCTTAATTTTCATGTAGTTAATTATATTTTGAAAAGGTCAGAAAATAAACACAAACCACAAAGTAAAAGAGACAATCAATTTTAATTGCATAATTGTAGTCTCAATTTTGAACTATACTCATCTTCAAGAGACTGTTTATACTGATTTAAAAAAAAACTCAATTTCATTAAATAGATAGCATCCCTATAACCACCAATGTGTGCTTCTGTGATCCACATAATTTAGCAAGCAAACCGAACGTTTTTCTCTCACTGTTTATTACTACATTTATGTCCTAGTATCTTATAGATTGGACAATTGCCATTTATGATCTGTTAAGCCACTCTTGAAAAGCACTCTGGGGGCTTTGGTTAATGTAGAACAGGAAGTCTATTCTTTGTTAGAAGCATATTTTCCAGATAAAATTCAAAGGGTTGCTTTTCAGCATACTGTATAAAACCATAGATAGCACAAATCTGGGAATTCTCAGTCTCTAGCAGTCTCAACATTTTCCCCAAAAGGAGGCATTGGCACTATTATCTCTTAGACTGATTTTTGTTGGGCTGTGTCTTAGCTACACCAAACCCTGTAATCATCACAACTCAACACATTAACCTTTACATCCAGGTAAGTGACCACTATTGGTCATTACTGCTTCCAGGCCTTTTCTTGTTGTCCACTTTTCTTCTACTGGGACCAATCCTGCTTCTACTCAGAGAGGATTTGAGGAGCAGTATTTCAGTAGTCTGGTGGCTTAGCATCCAGTGGACCTATTGCTTCCGGTCCTACTTAGATCTCACAGACCAATTGAAGTAACTGGGTCTCTTGGGTGCCATTTTTATTCACCTGTCTCTGCCTTTTCTCGTGGACTTCACCTGACATGCCGATTCATTTAGGCTTGGTGCGCTGCCTTGTTTAGCACTGTTTTTCCAGACCTCTTAAGGGATTGTTCATTTGTTTCTTAATCCCAAACCCCCTGACTGGATTCCTACTACGTACTGCTTGCTTCATTCTCTGCCTAGTGCCTGCCACCAGACTGGATTCTATTCTCTGCCTGCCTGACAGGACATCCATCGTTAGACTTCCAGAGTTTAGCTGTCTGCCTTCTTGCCTACTGTTACACAGCCTTCTGCTTTACCAGCCTTTCCAGACTCTTTCTGTTGGTGACTACAGGAACCTTGTTAGCTTTCCTGTCCTGACCTAATGAGTCTCTTTAGTGTCTGGGTATCAGGTTCCTTGGTCTGGCTCTGCCTGCCAACGACATGTACCTGTTAAGATACTATCTCCCAGTTTACTACTAGGTTTTTATTGCCTTGGGCCAACGTTTTAGTAATTCTTGTTTACTTTTTCATTCCCTTTGTTTCCTGTATGTAATCTGTGGAGAGGAACAGTGTGTTCCTTTAAACATCTCTTGGATTCGTTCCTTTCTCTTTATTTCCTCTGGGGCTACTCTAGCTCCGATCCTCATGACTTTATCCAGCAGGACTCTATCTAGTTTTAGCTAGAGTTCAGCACTGGTGCCTCAAAGGGTCGCCTCAGAGGATAAGAGAGAAGCCAAGCGGTCATGAGGACTGAAATCTCCATTCCCACAGTAACTTCAAACAGGTCAGCTAGATTTGTATCTATTGTACATACTGAGCTTCTGTAAAGGTTTTGTTTGGGGGAAAAAAAATTCTGCACTGAGAGAAAAATAAGTTGGAGAATCAGTGTCCAGTTATTCTGCATACCACTGCCAGACCAGCTCCTTAAAATATTCCTTTATTTTACAACATTCCTGCTAAATATCCTTACCAGTCACTACTATTATGTCTTATATTTAAATCTGTTTACATACTGGGCAAACGCTATGGGGAGAACCATGTTTCCTACTATTATTCAACATCTATGTTCTCACCATTCTACTCAAGCCCCACTGGCCCCTCTACATTATTGGTCAGTATTGTTTCCAGGCCATTCCATATGTTGTCTTTTCCTTACTTCCTTTCTTTGCTTTGGCTATTCAAGTATGATTTCTGCTTCAGCCCTTGGCAGTTCAAGTTCTCCTTGAAAACTTCTTCTTCTATTCTAGGCCTGACAAATCTTACCCCTTCACCACATTATCCTGAATTTTGGGTCAGGACCTCCGAATTAGGCAGCCAATTTGCTCCTACTGTTCCACACATTCGTTTCCTTGTTTGTTTTCTCAAGCAGATTTTATAACTTTGATGGCAAAGAATTTATATTTTACACTCTGTTCCATTACAAGGGTTTGTGTACCACAAATAGCACATTAGTGATTGGTAAATAGGAGAATGGTGTCATTAAAATTAGGTGGAAGGCCAGCTGGTTCACGTGTGAAGTGTTTAAGCACTTTAAGTTTTGACGTGATCAGGAGCCAGCTTTCTCACAATTAAAGAGAAGGCTTCACAATATGAAGACTTTCAGAAAAAAAGAAGAATCCTGCACAAAACTGCCCCTTTTTTGTGACTGGTTTAGTGATTTCAACAACCTCTAAATTTCCCATCACATTAAACTAGCTGGTGAAGCTGTGAGTACTGATAATGAAGCTGTGAAGACCTTTCACTGTGTGATTCTGAAAAGTTGGTTACTCCTCAATTAGATTTTTAATTCTGATGAAAATGGCATCTATTAAAAGTAAATACCCTTGAGGATTCACATTGGGGAAAGAGGAAGCGTGAAGGCTACCAAGCGTTGATGGCTGTGATGCTGGGTGCAGATGCCAGTGGAGATTCAACCTCCTGAGTGTTTTTATTAGGATGGTTATTGTTTACATTAGTGCTCTGATTACAAATTTGCATTGGGTTTAAGTGACCTTCCCTAACCACGTTTTCCCCAGAAGCCCTGTTATTTTTAGTGTGCAATTTTGCAGAACAGGAGATTCTTCAGGAAGACATGTATGCCTTTAGAGCAGAACATCTGGTACTTTTTGATTCGCACGACATCTAGTTTGGTGTTGCCCGTGTAGTATGTGCTTAATAAATACTTGTTTATTCTCAGGCAACCTTTAATTCATAAATATTTTTCCATAACCTTGGAGGTGTTTATTTCTTACTTTTGTCTAATCCATGTTGGCTTTAATTTCTCTATTAATGGCCCAGATTATTTAGAGGAGAACACATAGCAGAAGGGAGACACAGAAAGCCAGGATGAATTGGGACTAACATATGCACACTAATGTGTATAAAACAGATAAATAATGAGAACCTGCTGTATAGCACAGGGAACTCTGCTCCACTCTACCCCAACTGAAAAAATAAAAAGAAACCTCTGGGGTAATGGATGGCTCTAAGATCAGTTTGAAGAAAGAGCCTAGCAGCCTTTTATCTTTCTTTTTTCCCAGGGCTGGCTTTTAATGTTAACCGGGTGCTAAACTCATGAGAGGCCAGAGGGAGAGACTACAAGGTCAGCGGGTCTAACACACACTTTTGAAGTCCCAACTGATGGTAGTAGCCTTCTTCTTTCTGCAGCATCAGAGAAAAGATGTCTCTCCATCCACCGGCCTATTTGTGTGTCCCAGGAAGGTAAAAATAAAGAAATGTAGTGGGATCAGCCCTAGGACTGCACTTGGTGAGGTGCCTGGTTCATAATCAGTGGACAAAGTGTCCTTGCAGGGGACCACTGGCTCCTTTTGTGTGTTAGCTTCCAAGAGAGGCCCTGGTATTTGAAGGAAGGGGGTTGGTTGGTTTGTTTGTAATGACTGTTTACATTAACTGGAACAAAATGCGGAAAAGAAAACAGCCAGAATTAAGATGGGGCTGAGATAACCACAATAAAGTCAAATGTAAGCCATCTCAGGGACAAACTTTCTCACTTTTTGCAGTACAGATTATGCATCTTTTACATGTACCTCTCACTTGACTTCAAATGTAGCTTCACCTGGCTTGAGGATGGTGAAACCCAGCCTTACACTCAAAATGTTGATCCATTTTCAAATATTCACACACTCAAAACAGAAGTCACTTGTATTACAACGCCTTCACCGCTTTTAAAACCAGACCAATTAGATCTACAAGTGGGGACCTTCATGATCTGGAAGCTGCTCATCTGTTCTGCTTCTCTTGCCAAGAGCAGCCCCTATCCGTCACCTCCAATTTCTTAACCACAGAGTCTCTGCACATGCTATGGTCATTTCCTTTGCCTGGGATGCTCTTCACTCTCCTTTTTTGCCTTGTAATTGCTCAATACTTTTTTGTTTAATATCCTTCCCGATAGCCAAAAAGTTCCACAAGAGCAAGCCACATCCGTCTTGTTCACCACTGGAACCTCAATGCCTAGCAGGGTATCAAACACTTAGTAGGCTGTCAACAAATACTTAGTGTCTTCAGTCAGACCCTTAAGACTCAGCTCAAACATCATCCTCTTTGGTAAGGTGTCCCAGAGTCTCTGGCACTCCGGTGGTGTCCCCCCTCATGTGCTCCTTGGGCTCCCTGTTCCTATGTGTTGCAATGAAGCACAGTCATTAACAACTGGCCTCTCCCAGTAGACTAGGAGGTTCTAAAGGGCAGGACTGTGAGCTTCATCCTCCTAACCCACAGCACTCTGGATATCACCTGGTATACTCTAAGGAGCTCAATAAAGATCTACTGGGCAGATTATTAAGCAACATTTGAGCTTGGGGGTTACTCAGCTATGGCTCACACCCACATCTCTCAAACAGGAATTACGTGAAAGCAGTGGATAACCAGGTCACATCTTACTGCAGCAACCACTTCTATGCCATTTTTCAGGAGGGGGGGGCATTTAAGTAATTCAAATCACACGTGAGTGAGTGTGTGTGTGTGTGTGTGTGTGTGTGTGTGTAGTGAGCTAAATTCAGAATATACATCAAATTTTAAGTCAAACAGAAACTTCAACAAAGCAAATTTACCTTAGGACTCCTTGCCCATCCTGTCTGGGAGCATGTATTCCCTCTTCTCTGCTGTCCTTGGGTAGTTTACCATCTGCATGATTAAAAAGAAAGTTAATGACAGTGGCAAAGCCAGGATTAAGACCGCTTTCAGATGTCTAACATTCTTTTTATTCTACTTTCCAAGTTAATTGCCTCATCACAATCACACCTACAGCATGGTCAAATTTATCCTAATGCACTCTCAAAAAATATGTTCATAAACATTTTAGCTTCGGCATAGCAGAAGTTAGGTTGAAGGGGAGAAGGGCAAAAGGGTCATAGCCTGAAGATACCTGAATAACAGGCACATGAGCATGTTTATAGACCTGGTATCTAAATTTACATTTCAGGTAGCTTCTCTAGATTGTATGATGGTGGTTCATTCAAGTTCTGCCCGGCCCCGCTAATGTTCTCAATGTGAACTTTATTTTTAAAGCGGCGTGGGCCTCTTCCTGACAACTGCAGGAGGAAAGATTACGAATACCAGCGGTGCCCTGTTGCTGCTGCTGCACCAAATCACCTAGCATTTGTCTAGAGATTTACATTTTTAACAAAGCTTTGACACACATGATCTTATTCGCTCCCCACAACAACTATAAACCTAAAGTAGCTCAGGAAACTGAAAATAGCACTCAATCCAATTGTTAGCTCTCCATAGGTGCTTTGGCTAAAGAGCCTTACACCTCCTTGGGATTAAGCAGTGGGCACCTGCTGCTTCTACTACCTGGCAGCCTGGGAATAAAGGAACGACTGTATTTCTTTGGTCGCAACGCAATCATGGCAACAGAAAGCACCCACTTCTTCCACTTTCACCCGTACAGTCTGTCTAGGCAATTAATCAGCGCTCCCCTTGAGGGTTTTCCTACAGGATGCTAGTTGCCTTGCCAATCAACCCCTCCCACGGAGTGGAGCACAACCACACCCCCAGCGAGGCCTCGGCCAGCCGGGAAAGGTGCTCTGGCCTACACGAGTGGAAGCGGAGACTCAGGTAAAACTCACACGTGAATCCTGCCGGGCCTCAGTGTCCCCATCTGTAAAATGGGCTACACCTCCTCTCTCCTGGCTAGTTCCCTCCCATTTCACGCTAGGCCCCTAGGAAGGGAAATCAGTGCTTAACCGCAGCTTAAAGTCCTTTAGTTTGGCAGCTGTCGCCGTGCCGGGCATGCTCAGTAGCCCGGCCGGCTCGGCAGCAGGACTAGGAAGCAGCTTTCCGCGCCCGGGCGGCGGACTGCGGGCACTTTGATGAATCACGTGTGCGGAGGCCCTCTTAAAGAGATAGGCACCTACTTTCCCTCCACCCTAAACACCACCCTGAGGGCGGCGGCGGCGGCGACCGTGGTAATTGCAGCCGCTCGGGGGCAGGGCTTGCCCCAGCGCAGAGTAGTGGCAACGGCTTGTCGCGTCGGGAGCCCCGGGGACGTGAACTCGGCAGACCCACTCTCTCCCCCTCCCAGGAGGAGGTGCTGCCAAATCCACGCGGGGCAGCGGGACCGCCCCGAGGGGCTTCCTCAGTGGAGGAGAGGTGGGGTTCCAGGGCACAGGTGACAGGGCCGGAGAAAGATGGAGCAGCCCGGGGCGGCGGCGGCGTCGGGCGCCGGAGGCTGCGGCGAGGAACCCGGTGGGGGCCGAAGCAACAAGCGGAGCGCGGGGAACCGGGCCGCCAACGAAGAGGAAACGAAAAACAAACCTAAATTGGTGAGTGCTCCCGCAGCCCCCGCCGGCCTTGGGGACAGCGAGAGCCCCGGGATCCTCCTGCCGTTGAACACGGGGGGACCCGGGGCCCCCTCCCAAGGGTGACCGCGACCTCGCTGTACAACTCCGGGAGCCGCTAAAGCAGCGGCCACGCCGAGGCGCGGAGACGGCGTGGGGGCGGAAGAGCACCCCCTTCTTCACTTAACCCCTTTCTCCCTCTTGGCAGCCCGGGAGGCGGTGCGGGAAGGAGAAAGGCCCCACCCCAACTTGGGGAGACCCCGAGTACCGGGTAGGGGCTGTTGTTTGTCTAACTTGTGGGCGCGAACCTTCTTTGCGCGATTCCATTCCCCTCCCACCCTTGTCAGTTGCTGGGTTTTTGCCTCTTAAAGCTTAGGGTTCGGGCAGGGGAACCTAGCTCTGTTTTTCAGTCCCACTACTTGGGAGCCCACCCACAGACTTACAGAAAAACCCCAAAACAACCAATTAACCAACCGAACAAAAAATTCCCAAAACAACAAAAAACACACAACGTAGGCCCCCAGTCTTTCTACTTGACCAGATATCTAAGGAAGAGGCGCCTACATGATTCTTTCCCCCTTGCCTCTCCATGTGCTCTTCCAAGAAACATTTCTTTGGAAGAGTGGGGGGGAGCGTGGGAGTTAGAGGCTGGCTGAGGTACCACCAACTGTCGTGTGTGTAATCGTCAGAGTCGGCCAGTACTTCCAGTTAGTTGATTAAGAACGCTCAAAAGCAGTAGGCAGACCGCACAAATCTCCCCGTCCTGAGAGTGTGTGCCCCAGTGGGGAGCAGTCCATTTCCTGCCCCTGACTTCATGTGCAGAGGAATGAAATCTATGGGGCCTGGTATTAGATTGAGAAATACTGGAGTGTCTTCAACTCATCAGTTAAAACGGTTCCTCTTTTTTTTTTTCTCCTTCAGCTTATAGGAAAATGGTTTAATAATAGTGAAACTTAAAAACAGGTCAAATTCTTACAGTATATTGGCCAAAGACTATTTTTGCCAACACTGTCAAATATTAGGCAGACGTTTATCAATAAACTTTCTAATTTGGGTGGCAGAGGGGATATGGTTTTCTAGCACAAATTCAGCAAATACTCTGTCTGAAGGTTCTTCGTTTAGGTCTGGAGCACAAGCCCCATGTTGCATATCTAGTTTTCTGTTTTAACCAGCAACTTGATTATAATAAGGAAGGAGGCAGTGACGTATAACTATAGCCTTTTCTTAGGTATCTGGCCATTTGGTATGTACCTGTTGTGCTTCTCTCCCTTGCCTGCTGTTTGCCTTTCAATTATGAACTGTCCAGATTGGAAAACAGTGACCGAAGTGTTATCGTTGCAGGAAATATGTAGCCTTCCATTATGTGGAAAGGGACCTAGTGGGGTAGAATAAAACAACCAGTCTAAAGTCTCATCAATTCCACCCTAACTTGAGGCAAATTAAGAATTACTTGATGTGTCCTCTTATCCCCACCCCCCCAAGTATTTACAAGTGAAGGAACTGAGTCACAAGCTCTTTGTGAATTGTATATACTGGCGGGGGTTAATGGGATTAATGGGTGCCCCTGTTATAAAACTTAGAAAAGTTTTGCGAGTGTATTACCAAAGTTTAATGTATTTAAAAATCCTGATGTTGAAATTTTATCAGTTTGCGGTAAAAGAGTGATCATGTTTCTTTCTTTCTTTTTTCTTTTTAGATCCAGTACAAAACTGGTTTAAACAGTGATTAAAAGTTTAAGCAAAAGTAAAAGCAAACTGATAGTTTCCACAAAGAGTTTGGTACATCTAGCAAGAGCCTTCCACTTGTAGGATGTGTGAGCTCAAGAAAAAGCACTTATCTCTGTTTGTTAGTAATGACACCTTGATTCTATTCTTCCCATCCTTTTGGTCATTTGTCCTGTTTCATCTTTTATGCTTTGACAAGGTAACTAGAAAGTTATGAGATGGTATCACTTTCAGTTCCTAGCTAACACTATTTGGTGTTGAGTATAGCTTGATATAGTAGAACAAGTATTTGAATCCAAGAGTTTGTGAATATCAATGGGAAATTGCTTTTGTACTCAAAATAATTTTTGAGCCTTACATGATTTTACAAGCAGATATGTCAGAGTTTATAAACATAAATTTAGGAAGACATTTCAGCACATTTAAAGGCAAGAAAGTTGACCAAATAATAAGACTTGGAAAACTTTTAAAGTAAATGCCTTACTCCTTATTTTGAGTTGTCTTATTGAAGTGCTCAACATGTTCTAAGGCCATGTAGAGAGTTGTTCATCTGGGATTCTTAATAAATATTGCTGGTAAAATAAAGCTTTACCTAGACTAAATTTTATTCTTTTGAGTATTATGTTGTTAACCACTGTAGTAGTCCTTAATTGTGTTTGTGTGTGTGTGTAAAGGAGTTGTGGGGGATTGTAAAAGAGAGCCATATGGTAGTAGAAATTATTTGTGTAGGTGATTATGGGGGTTAAGGGTTCTTAAACTGAAGTCATATGAAAAAATTTGAGTGTATGTAGGTACATTCAGTTTTCTGGGCCTCATAGTTTTCATCAGTTTCTCAAAGGCATATGTCTCCTATAGAAGAATAAGAACTTTTGGGTTACCAGAGAGAGAGTAAAGGAAATGCCGGTTGATTCCACTTGAAGAGACTGGGGAGAGGAGGAGGTCACCGACAAGGGAGAAGGGAAATAACACTGACCACACTAGTGGTAGATATTGAAGATAGTGCGTCTGGGAGTAAGCGGTTAATTACACACATCTATATAGTATTAGCTAAAATGAAAGTTTTTACTGCATACAAAATTTAAATTGATAGCTATGGTATAGTGGATGCGTACAGTATAAGGCTTGTGATTCAGTTGTTTTCATTTAGTTTCTCATTGTTCTGGGAAACTGGAGAAGGCATGTTTTCTATAGAGAGGAACTACTTTCATTTATATCCTCAACCTTTTGATGGGTATTAGAATTTTTTCAGAGCGACATTTCAGGACTCTTAACGACTTCTGCTTGAGATTAATTAAATCAATTTGACAAAGCTTACTTCCATTTTCTTCATCTGTGCATCCTCATAATGACCCTTTTATTTTGGTTCTTTTTAATGAAGGCAACCTTGTTTTGGACTCATCACAGTTTGGATAATGCCTTAGTAGTAGAGCTTTGTATTTTATGTAACTATCTGGTTAGGCCCAGATTGTAGCATGTCATCAAACAGCATGAATCTTAATTAGTAATTTGATGTCAACCATGGAATGTATTTTGTCAACTCAAGTAGTACAGAGAGCTCTAGAAGTGTCACGAAGGGGACATCCTAAATCCCACGTTTTTAAGGCAGTGACTTAACCATTAATAGAGGCTAGTGTTAAGGTAGAACCAGCAGTCCTCACACACATACCATGGTGTAGAGTGGCTTAACATTCTTTGATGTTTTTGCATTTTGACTTTGTGTTTCTGTATAATTCCTGAAGCCTTTGGTTTAGATAGTAGAGTCACATTAGTAACTTGAAATAACAGAAGTTAATGTTCTAGTTCTTACATAACTTCCTGAGTATTTGGTTATTTGTTTTTAGTTGGATAAATCATGTTTTGATTTTAATTGATAAAGGCTGAGCACAGTGTGTTCCTGTATGACACACACTTACTGAGCACGTACTACGTTCTAGGCATTATTCCGAAGATTGGTGATACAAAGGTGCCATTGTCTAGTGAGGGAGACAGGGAAGTTAATTAATGACTACAGAGTGGTGTGATAAGGAACAATGGGAATATGTATTAGCAGGGTGATAATAGAAACATGGAGAGGCATCTGAATCTAATTGGATGCTCGAGTGTGGTAAGGAAAGGCTTACCATAGTAGGTGACATTTGCACCAAGGCTTGAAGAATAAGGCATTAATTGAAGAAGGGGAGGGAAAGGCATTTAAGAGTGAAAGAACAACAAATACAAAGGTAGAGAGACGTGGTAGCATGTCCAGTAAAGAAGCTGTGGATAGATGTTAGTGGCTGAAACAAAGGTTCCACATGGTAGACCCGTTAGAAAAGAGAGTGAGTCCAGTTCATGATGGGTATTTGTATGCCGTGTTAGAGTTTCAGCTTCTTTCTGAAAGCCATACTAAGTCATTGAAAAAATGCTAAGGAGGAGACTGAGCTGATCAGAATTGTGTTTCAGAAAGAAACTTAATACAATGGAGAATTTCTTGGACAAGGATGTCAGAATGGAGGCAGGAAGACCAGTTAGGAGGAGCAGAATGGCATAAGAGTTTGATGTTTAGGGTTAGAGACCTAGATTCCAATTGTAGTGCATCCATTCATCCATTTCCTAGCTCATCCATTTACTCGGCATATTTCTCTACATCTCGGTTTCCTCCTGCCGATCCATTGCCTCTCCTTCCTGCTACCCACCCTGAACATCTTCACCAAATTGGAAATGTCCACCATATTTCTCCTTTATAAATCTAACCCGCCTCTCACAGTCCAGCTGGTGCCTCATAATTCTCTCATTCTTCCATTAAACTTCAGCTTACTGAAGGCTCTTCCTTATTCTGAATTCCTATCGTGGGTCTGAATGTTATATGCTGATCTCATACCTCCAAAAGATTTTAAAGTGCTTCTGGGCAAGGGTCCTGCTTTATGCCTATTCTTGAAAACCTTGCAGACCGGTGCTGGTGTGCAGAGCTACTCAACAAATGATTATTAGCTGGGGATTCTTTCCCTATAGGCCACACATTTTGAGAGTGTAAATTGTTGAAAAGAGGCTTTTTGAAAAAGAAATGTGCCATTTTTTCTCTTAGAGTATATGCTCCATCAAATGAACCTATCTGTACATTCTTCTGTGTCCTTTCTCTAATTTTGAAAGTCGAGAAACTTCTTGGCTGGACGATCTCATCCCTTACTGCCTCGTTTGTTTGGTTGGGTTCTTGTGATGTCACAGCCTGAACTTCCATGTGGGGAACCAGTATCAAAAAAAAAAAAAAAAGGTACAAATGAAAGTATTTACAGAACAGAAATAGAGTCAGAGATGTAGAAAACAAACTTATGGCTACCATAGAAGAAAGGGGGAAGTTGGGGAAGGCGGGATAAATTGGGAGATAGAGATTGACATATACACAGTATTATATATAAAATAGATAACTAATAAGAACCTACTGTATAGCACGGGGAACTCTTCTCAATACTCTGTAATGACCTATATGGGACAAGAATCTAAAGAAGAGTGGATATATGTATATGTGTAACTGACACTTTGCTGTACAGTAGAAACTAACACAACCTTGCAAATCAACTATACTCCCATAAAAATTTTAAAAAAAACAACTGATGATGACCCAAGTAATATTTTATTGGTATTAATAGGCGATATCAGATTATTGGCTAAAGAATACTGAATGGAGGACCAAAGGACCTGGGTTCCAGTATTTATTCTATCTTTTAGTTGCTTGTGATCTCTGATGAGCTGTTTAATACCAGAGGTTTGAGCCCTTGATTAACATCTGCCAGTCAGCGATAAACGCTTCCCTGATTTGCTTTACAAGGTGGTTTAGATAAAACACAGTAATGAATGAGAAAGCATATGGGAAATTCTATATTGCTATACAAATATAGAGCATTATTGTTAACCCCTTGCATTACCTGAATCAAATGTATTGTGGTTGGATAGTTTAATGGCTTTCTTGCAATTTGATAGTTCTAAGATTATTATTGTATGAAGTGCCATAATATGGCTGCATGCTGATTGATTGCTTATTCTCTCTCCAATTCCATTTGTCCATTTGAAAGATTATACATTCTGTCCTTCTGCTAATAATTCTTTGTGTTTAATGAATACAAGATGTGAGTTTAACTTTTATTTTTCACTGTAATTTTTTTTAAAAAGAATCAGGCTATCCTTTTCTTTCCATGTATCAATTTGAGGCATTTAAAATTTCTGTTAAGAAAGCTTCACTAGATACCTATGACAATTCTGTCTTGTCAGGCAGCTTACTGCTGTTGTACAAATAAGAAAACTGAGTCACTGATGTGTTAAGGAGTCTGACCTAGAGATAAGTTTAAAAGCTCTCAGTTCTCTTGTCAAAGTTAGCTATAGCACTGAGTCATTATGCTTCAGGCACTCTGAAAGTGAAAAATTATTCAATCTCTTTTTTTGTTCCTTTTTGGAACAATTATCATTGTAATCCACCTAGATTTCACTCTGAGTGTCAAGAGCTCTGGCAATAGCAACATGTCATTGAAGTAAAATCATATTCTTTTCCAACCTGGTCTCAAAGAACACTGTAAATAACAGGATGCTCTGAAAATAGTACATACATAATATATGCTAATTTACATGAATAAGCACATTTGACTAAATAGCACTGGATATCAGTAGCACCATCGGGATGATTATTGAAGACCCAACTTTCTCCTGGTCCTATATTCCGTCTGCCATGCAGAAGAGACCAATTCCTTCTGTCAGATTTTGGCTGTTTGATATTTTCTTTTGTCTCATGACTGAAGAAACTAAGATGATGGACAGATGACTTGAAATACAGTTATATACTTGATATCCAAGTGGGCATCTTGTAGAAGATACTCAAGTGGAAGACAGCTCAAAAATGATGCATGTAAAGGGAGGCTGAGATACATTTTCACATAGCTATTTATTATGAATGTAGTAGAAATAAATCAATTCACACTAATTTAAAACTTATTTACCTGATCAGGCTGAATCCGTTTCAGTCTAAATGATTTACTTGGGCTGTAGCTTGAACAGACATTCAGCTGAATCCTGATCCTTGCTTGCTTTATGTGAGGTGGCCTGGGGAAAAGGGTATTGGTGCCTTTCTCATGAAAGAATGTAGAAAGCAAAATCTTACTAATCACCACTTACACAGGCTTTGGTTTAATGAAGGTTTTGCTGTATTGCTTTAGCGAGAGTCAGCTACACTGCTACCAGATACAGAACAGCAAATCGGCCTCCAGTCTCTCCGTCTGCTAGGGCTCTATGTCGTGGTGCCTAGTGCAAGTGAGAAGTTTCTCAGCTGGCTATTCAGGCAGGCCTAGGTAGGAATCTACGACTTCATTAGGAATGAATGATTTCACAAACGTTATTGATTCAATCACCTGGCAATTCTGGTGTTCGTCCAAGGGAGAAAAGATGTTGGGTAAAATCCTTAAAAAAAAACCTCTATTTGTTCTTCTGTGATAGATATCCACATGCTTTTGTAAAGATCTGCTCAAAATTATGAGGAATTTTTCTCTACCTTTAATTTGTTGGTCTTTCCCCTAGCTAAAAGTATCAATAAAAGAGCTAAAATAGAGTTTTCACTTTAGTTGTAATATGGGCTAGTTAATAAGGCTTTTTAAATAAAAGGTATGAAAAATTTCAACATTCTAAAAAGTAGAGAGGATAGTATAATGAACCACCATTGGGTATTATACCATTAACTATGTATAGTAGTTATTTTGATTTTCAACATTTGCTTCATCCATCCTTTATTTTTTTCCGTGCTAAAGTACTTTAATGCAAATCCCAGATATCGTCATTTTACTCCTGCGTACTTCAGTGTGCATCTCTATAAAAATTACTGACTTTGTCACATCTTTAAAAATTAACATATTCCTTGGTATCATCTAACACTCAATTCATAATCAAATATCCCCAGTTGCCTCAAAAAACAGATTTTTAATCTCATGTGTGCCTAATTAATGTACATGTCATCGAACTCTTTAAACAAATACAGCTTTAAATTAATGGTAAAATGTTCAAAGTTGCTCCACATAAAGTGCTATCGTAAAGTATCAGCTCCAGTTAAGTTCACTTGTGTCTTTAATTCTGTAGAACTATCTGGAAAGTTTGACTGTACAAGTGTGGAGAGGCTCCTTAGAACAGCTACTATGTGTTGAGAAAAGAGACCAAATTAAGACTTTTGGCTCCACTCACTAATTGGGTAATCACTCATTCTTCATTTTGCAATTTGTGGAGTGGGGTTATATGCAAGAATTTCCCTCCCAGGGAAATTGTAGACAGTTGGGCAAAGGACCGTCTTCTTGAGTTCTGTCAGTAAAGGGTTCATGTAATTCTTTGATACACACGCATATAACTAAGTTTATGTTACTAGCTCTAGTTTCAATTTCCATACACAGGCCAATTTGGTACTTGAAGTGTCTGTCTTTGTTTTTTAGCCTTTTTAATATACTTTAAGTTGCCGCATATGGATAATTGGGTGAGCAAAGGTTTACAAAGAAGTCTGAACTGTTAAGTTTCCTTATTTAGACATTTGTGGGGTTAAAATTGAAAAACCAGGCTACACTAATGAGGTGATAGAGCTGGGGATGGGTGGAGTGGGTAAGTTTGAGAAATCGACGGGCAAAAGGCCTACACTCCACACAGATTTACTAAAGAAATTGTGTAACCACTACTTTCCAGACAGCAATTTAGTGCTGTTATTGTGCTGTGTGGCAATAGGCATATAATTTCTTGAGCTTTGCGGACTCAGGTAGCTTTAGGCTGGCAACCCATCTCCACCCTGCAACTTCTAAGCTAACCATTTACTGACCCAATCAGGTGGGTGATTTTTCCTCAAAACAGGAGATGAGTGATAATTGTTGGGGCTGGACAGGTGGCATTTTTCACCTTTCGTTTTGGTCGAGGGAGGGACAACTCTGGAGGTGGTGTTTTATGTGCTTCAAGATCAATCACTGATAAAATTTCAAAGGCTTAACAGCATATTATGCTGGCTGAAGCTGCTTAAGGAAGATTCTATGTGGAGAAAGCAAGACCTTGTGTAGACTGCACACTGACATTTTGAACTTAAACATGTAATCGAGACCAGGGCCGCTGTGTATGGTTGGGCCCCGCTCATGGGTGTGAGACCACAGAGGTCACATCACTTACCAAATCATTTGCCTATTCACAGGACTGTGACTTCCGGGGACCACTTTTCCTATTTCACACAGAGGTGCCATACGGGCTAGCTACTGCAGTTAAGACCAGTTGGATTTTATTCTCACACCAGATGAGAAATTCAGCAAGGCACAGAACTTAGTTTAATGTCTCATTTATCATAGGTGTTTTCCATTTGTCATTGATTCGGAGAAAACAGTATAAGGTGTCCATGTATGTACTATGTTGTCCTAAACCTGCTTGTGAATGATTGCAGCCCTCAAATGTAGAGAGCTGTGTCTTTGAAGATCTAGGCTACAGGTTCAATACGTCGATTACTTTCTCTGACCTAAGGCTCCTCCCTTTCTGCCCTCCTCCTAGTCATTTTCTTGACTTTCTTGTCCTGCAGTGCTTCACATGGTTACAGATTGTACAGGTAAGACTGCATTTTTTTGAAGTTTGTGTCATAACTCCAATTTCTCTTCACTTACATTGCCCACGATTCAAGGCAAGAACTTATGGAAAGTTAAGATGGGTTAAAATAAATTTGGCAGAAGCATTTCCTCTAATAATATGCTCTGCAGTCTAATACCTTGCATTACAAAATCAATGTGTTCCAGAAGAGTCAGTGTGTACACAGAACGTTTGTGAGTAGAAATAATCTTTTCTTGGGCTGACCTCACAGCTTGTTTTTCATTGGCAGTGCATTAGCTTGCATTTTTCTCCCCCTTTGGTTGAGTAGCTAATGGTCTTTAAACAAGCTATTAAAGGGAAGAATAATCTTACAATGCAAAAAAATAAAAGTAGCCTGGATTTTATCCATGCTGGTGGTTTGGCTTTTCATGTATTTGTTTTACTAAAGCAGGGCTA
Organism: Monodon monoceros; assembly: GCF_005190385.1. Classification (NCBI taxonomy): domain Eukaryota; kingdom Metazoa; phylum Chordata; class Mammalia; order Artiodactyla; family Monodontidae; genus Monodon; species Monodon monoceros. The sequence continues at coordinate 80,888,490 of NW_021703779.1, forward strand.
ACTCATGTTCTCTGATCTCTAAATTCTCAGGCTTGCTGCGTATATCCTATGCTTGCTTCATCAGACCGTTTTCAGATGGTCTTGTGAATTTCTGAGAGCTCCAAATCCTCCATTTTTATATAAGCCGAGTAGGTCTGAGACCAAATACGAAGCTTTAAGTGGCCATATCTCTGTGTAAAATGGAATTGAGGCATTAGCTATACCTTAAAGTAGGAATTGTGCAGGGCTCCATGCTCTTTCTACCAGCTCTGTTGTAGCTAATTGTGGATCAGAATGTTACATTACAAACCCCTGCTTTCAGCCCTCCCTTTAAGTAATCTATTATCACTTGCATGTTTCCAACCCTGAAGATCATCACCATCATTTTCACTTGTTTCTGCATATATTATTAATGGTGTATCCTATGGCATTACAAAATCAGCAGTAACATACAGACGGGTGGCCAATGGATAGGAAATCAATGACTGAATGTGAAAGATTTATTTAAAAGCATTTCCTATCTACACCTGTCATCAACCATGTTGCCATAAACTAGTAGAAACTTCATTTTGATCTTAGTACCACTGCTTCGTGTTTTCAAGGTGCATCTTATTTTATAGAATCATGCTATACAGAGTTGAAATAAGCTAAATAGGATATCTAACTGATCCTATTAAGTTGTATTTTTTTAAGAGTTTCTTGGCAATTTAAAAAGGTTATATAGAGAGTAAGCTAACTACTTCTTAAAATGTAACGCTGGGCAAGTCACTTATCTCTTTTCTCTCTGGGTGTCAGTTTATTCTGTAAAATAAGGGAGTTGAAATAAAGTCTTCAAGGTTCCATTCAGCTCTGACATTCTGGGAGTCAAAGGCTATTGAGAGCTGTAATGAATCTGCCCTAACATAAATACATGACATCTGGGTTCTAGTTAGAAAAAAAGTTGGCAGTCATGAAAGATGACTGTTTAAGGCTGAATGCTAAGGATGAAAATACAAGTTAACTTTACTGTCCTGTTTCTGGAGTCTGAGTTAGCCTAGTTCAGTGAAGGTAACGTCAACATAGTTTTAACCATGCATTGTGTGCAGGGCCCTGCTGGCTCTCCTCTGGGTCATCCTCATCCTTGGGTGGTAGGCTTGGTTCACTGACCAAGCGCAGTACTCAAGCCTGCCCAGAGCTGATTCTCAGTAACAGTAAGATCATACGTGCCAGTTGTTACCCTAAGTACCTTGCATGTATTGGGTTGGCTAAAAAGTGCCTTCAGTTTTTAAGTAAAAATAAAAGACACATTTTTCATTTTTACCAAGAACTTTATTGAACAACGTATTCACGCTTTTGTTCCACTACTTTCTGCCATTTTTCAGGCAACTTCATAATTCCATCTTCCCAAAACTTTTAATCTTTTTGAGCAGAGAACTGTTCCAGGAACCTTTTACAGTCTTCCAGGGAATTGAAAGTTTTTCCCTTAAGAGAATTTTGTAAAGAACGAAATAAATGGAAATCCGAAGGTACAATGTCTGGTGAATACGGCGGATGAATCAGAACTTCCCAGCCAAGCTGTAACAGTTTTTGCCTGGTCATCAAAGAAACATGCAGTCTGGCGTTACCCTGATGGATGATTATGTGTTTTCTGTTGACTAATTCTGGACGCTTTTCGTCAAGTGCTGCTTTCAGTTGGTCTAATTGGGAGCAGTACTTGTTCTAATTAATCGTTTGGTTTTCTGGAAGGAGCTCATTAATCGAGGACTCCCTTCCAATCCCACCATATACACGTCACCTTCTTTGGATGAAGACCGGCCTTTGGTGTGGTTGGTGGTGGTTCATTTCGCTTGCCCCATGATCTTTTCCATTCCACGTTATTGTACAGTATCCACTTTCCATCGCCCGTCACAATTTGTTTTAAAAACAACGTTTTCATTACGTTTAAGTAGAGAATTGCATGAGGAAATACAGTCAAGGAGGTTTTTTTTCCTTAACTCCTGTGGAACCCAAACATCAAAGCTATTCACATAACCAAGCTGGTGCAAATGATTTTCAGTGCCTGATTTGGATATTTTGAGTATGATGGCTATCTCCCGCGTGGTATAACGTTGATTGTTCTCAATTAATGTCTCGATTTGATCGCTATCAACTTCAACTGGTCTACCTGACCGTGGAGCATTGTCCAATGAGAAATCTCCAGAATGAAACTTCGCAAACCGCTTTTGACATGTTCGATCATTCACAGCACCTTCTCCATACACTGCATAAATCGTTTTTTGCATTTCAGTTGTGTTTTTATCTTTCTTGAAATAATAAAGCATAATGCTGAAAATGTTGCTTTTTTTCTTCCATCTTTAATACTAAAATGGCTACACAAAAATTCACCAATTTTAATGTCTTTTTTTTAAATGCATGCTGATATGACAGTTGTCACATACAATCTAACAGAATTATTTTGAATGAAGTTAAAGACAACTAAGTGCTACTAGAGCCATCTTACAGGAAAAACCGAATGAACCTTTTGGCCAACCCAATAATTGTCAAGACCCGTGCAGGGTCTGGAGTTTTATCCTGCTTACCGATCTGTTGCTGTTTCCCGGATGATTACAGAGGACTCGAGACTCCTGGGTCAGCGACAAAAGATGTTTTCTTATTCATTACAAAACCAGTAACCAGAATGTCAGCATGACATGCTGGTTCACTACAGTCCTAAGTCCCATGAGGTAGCCCAGGACGGATGCCTACCCAGGCAGTCAGTTGCACTGCAGGAGAGGAACACTGAGCTTGGTGGACGTCCCACTTTTTTTTTTTGCGTTACGCGGGCCTCTCACTGTTGTGGCCTCTCCTGTCGCGGAGCGCAGGCTCCGGACGCACAGCCTCAGCGGCCATGGCTCAACGGGCCCAGCCGCTCCGCGGCATGTGGGATCCTCCCGGACCGGGGCATGAACCCGTATCCCCTGCATCGGGAGGTAGACTCTCAACCACTGCGCCACCAGGGAAGCCCGACTTGCCACTTTTATGGTAAGCAGGAGCAAGCCTGCTCTTTGGGGAGGGTTGATATTAGTACCTCATCATCTCGGTCACTTGCTACAAACACAATCTTGGGAAATGGCCTGGCTGAAGTGTTGTCGGGCCTTTCAGCCTTGGCAAACCCAGCAAGAATGTGCAGGGATGCTTGGGTATTGATGGCGGATATCCTCCCACCATCAATAGTAATTCATTTGATCCTCACAACAGTTTTTTTTTTTTTACCTCTTTATTGGAGTATAATTGCTTAACAGTGGTGTGCTAGTTTCTGCTTTATAACAAAGTGAATCAGTTATACATATACATATGTTCCCATCTCTCTTCCCTCTTGCGTCTCCCTCCCTCCCACCCGCCCTATCCCACCCCTCCAGGCGGTCACAAAGCACCGAGCTGATCTCCCTGTGCTATGCGGCTGCTTCCCACTAGCTATCTACCTTACGTTTGTTAGTGTGTATATGTCCATGCTTCTCTCTCGCCCTGTCACAGCTCACCCTTCCCCCTCCCCATATCCTCAAGTCCGTTCTCCAGTAGGTCTGTGTCTTTATTCCTGTCTTACTCCTAGGTTCTTCGTGACATTTTTTTTTCTTAAATTCCATATATAGGTGTTAGCATACGGTATTTGTCTTTCTCTTTCTGACTTACTTCACTCTGTATGACAGACTCTAGGTCCATCCATCTCATTACAAATAGCTCAATTTCGTTTCTTTTTATGGCTGAGTAATATTCCATTATATATATATATATATATATATATATGTGCCACATCTTCTTTATCCATTCATCTGATAGTGAACACTTAGGTTGTTTCCATCTCCTGGTTATTGTAAATAGAGCTGCAATGAACATTTTGGTATATGACTCTTTTTGAATTATGGTTTTCTCAGGGTATATGCCCAGTAGTGGGATTGCTGGGTCATATGGTAGTTCTATTTGTAGTTTTTTAAGGAACCTCCATACTGTTCCCCACAGTGGCTGTATCGATTTACATTCCCACCAACAGTGCAAGAGGGTTCCCTTTTCTCCACACCCTCTCCAGCATTTATTGTTTCTGGATTTGTTGATGATGGCCATTCTGACTGGTGTGAGATGATATCTCATTGTAGTTTTGAGTTTCATTTCTCTAATGATTAATGATGTCGAGCATTCTTTCATGTGTTTGTTGGCAGTCTGTATATCGTCTTTGGACAAATGTCTATTTAGGTCTTCTGCCCATTTTTGGATTGGGTTGTTTGTTTTTTTGTTATTGAGCTGCATGAGCTGCTTGTAAATTTTGGAGATTAATCCTTTGTCAGTTGCTTCATTTGCAAATATTTTCTCCTATTCTGTGGGTTGTCTTTTGGTCTTGTTTATGGTTTCCTTTGCTGTGCAAAAGCTTTTAAGTTTCATTAGGTCCCATTTGTTTATTTTTGTTTTTATTTCCATTTCTCTAGGAGGTGGGTCAGAAAGGATCTTGCTGTGATTTATGTCATAGAGTGTTCTGCCTATGTTTTCCTCTAAGAGTTTGATAGTTTCTGGCCTTACATTTAGGTCTTTAATGCATTTTGAGCTTATTTTTGTGTATGGTGTTAGGGAGTGATCTAATCTCATACTTTTACATGTACCTGTCCAGTTTTCCCAGCACCACTTAATGAAGAGGCTGTCCTTTCTGCACTGTACATTCCTGCCTCCTTTATCAAAGATAAGGTGACCATATGTGTGTGGGTTTATCCCTGGGCTTTCTATCCTGTTCCATTGATCTATGTTTCTGTTTTTGTGCCAGTACCATACTGTCTTGATTACTGTAGCTTTGTAGTGTAGTCTGAAGTCAGGGAGCCTGATTCCTCCAGCTCCGTTTTTCGTTCTCAAGATTGCTTTGGCTATCCGGGTCTTTTGTGTTTCCGTACAAATTGTGAAATTTTTTGTTCTAGTTCTGTGAAAAATGCCAGTGGTAGTTTGATAGCGATTGCATTGAATCTGTAGATTGCTTTGGGTAGTAGAGTCATTTTCACAATGTTGATTCTTCCCATCCAAGAACATGGTATATCTCTCCATCTATTTGTATCATCTTTAATTTCTTTCATCAGTGTCTTATAATTTTCTGCATACAGGTCTTTTGTCTCCTCAGGTAGGTTTATTCCTAGAGATTTTATTCTTTTTGTTGCAATGGTAAGTGGGAGTGTTTTCTTGATTTCACTTTCAGATTTTTCATCATTAGTGTATAGGAATGCCAGAGATTTCTGTGCATTAATTTTGTATCCTGCTACTTTACCAGATTCCTTGATTGGCTCTAGTAGTTTTCTGGTAGCATCTTTAGGATTCTCTATGTAAACAGTGACAGCTTTACTTCTTCTTTTCCTCTTTGGATTCCTTTTATTTCCTTTACTTCTCTGATTGCTGTGGCTAAAACTTCCAAAACTGTGTTGAATAAGAGTGGTGAGAGTGGGCAACCTTGTCTTGTTCCTGACCTTAGTGGAAATGCTTTCAGTTTTTCACCATTGAGGATGCTGTTGGCTGTGGGTTTGTCATATATGGCCTTTATTATGTTGAGGAAAGTTCCCTCTGTTCCTACTTTCTGCAGGGTTTTTATTGTAAATGGGTGTTGAATTTTGTCAAACGCTTTCTCTGCATCTATTGAGATGATCATATGGTTTTTCTCCTTCAATTTGTTAATATGGTGTATCACATTTATTGATTTGCATATATTGAAGAATCCTTGCATTCCTGGAATAAACCCCACTTGATCATGGTGTATAATCCTTTTAATGTGCTACAACATTTATTTTGTAGGTGTGGAGAAAAGGCTCAGAGCCAATTAGTAACTTGCCCGAGGATATGTAGTGGTGAATTTGGAATTCAAGACCAGTGTGCCTATAAAAATCCATGTTTTTAACCAAGTGTTTGCATATATTGCCTAAGACCGTAAACTTCAGAGTAGCTGTAAAGTGACCTGAAGACCTAATGGTTCTCTAGACTGGTGATGGTTGGACTTGCTCTAGATTTGCATTATGCTTATGTCTAATTTGGAAGGGAGAGGTCAGGGCCCATTCATTTTAGTGCCACTGGTAATCAAAAGTTAAGATTCTTTGAATCACTGCCATGAAATAGTGGGTCAGATATGTGACCACTTACTTATTAGAAAAGAGCCATGAGAATGAAAGTGATGAGGCTGTGGATTTTAAGGATGCACGCATGTAATTCTTAAAAATACCAGTCTGGCTTCTATCAAATAATGTCATGTTCAACATAAGCCCTCCTGTACTTTACTACTGTTGCATATTCCATATGATTCTGTCTCTCTCTCTCTCTCTTTTTTTTTTTTTGGTCTGTTTTTTGTTAGCCATGAAGAGCGTAGCTTCTGAACTGGTTACTTTGCAAGCCATCCTGCCTGCTTCATCTTGTAGTTTCTATCTCTCCTCCCTTCCCCACTCTCCTTCTGTTTGTGAAATTCTGTGTGAAGTAAAACTGCTTTGGAAAAGCTAATGCTATCTCCTATTATACAAGTACACGACATGCATTGTTCCTTGTTGAGGGTAGTGCCAAGAACCACCTACCTTCTCCTGCTGCTTCCTTCTCCTTCCTGCTTTGCCTAAAGATTGGCTGCTAAAAACGTGTGGCATATTCAGCCAAGTGCTATCTTTTTTAATTAGGCTGCTCAAAGTGTTGTGACAAACTATTTTTGTGTTAACATGTTGACAAGTAATAGCGTCCTAAACTATGGGCTTAGGTGCCAAGTGATATGGAAGTTCGTAATGTGATTTGTGGTCTAGTTCCTCAGCCTTAACCATCATTCCTCCCCGAAGGAAAAGGGAACCTTCAAACAAACTGTGATGAGTAAAATAGATTATGAATACACCAGTATATGCCTGGAATCAGGCTATTTCACACTTATGATCACTAATCTTAATGAGCTGAAATTTCTAGGTTGGTTCTTTTCATGGAACTATGTACCATCAGTATGTACCATAGAACTATGTACCATTCTTTTCATACAACTATGTATGAACTAGGAGGTAAAGGCTGTCTTAAGCTCACATGATGATATAAACAGAACTGGGACAGCAGATAATTAAGCAGACTGAGTATTTAAAAAATTTTTGTTTTTCAAATATCCCTCCTATCTCTTCTTACAAATTCATGTTTCCTCCAAATATGGTAGTGGTTGCTGATGTCCTTCTTTGGTTTTTGACCTCATCTAACACAAAGAGCTTTGTATTTTGGACAAATATTTAAGGAAGGATGTAGCATTCCTCTGTCCCCCAAAGTAGGTTCTTTTTCTTTACACCGGTGGTTCTCAGTGAGGTACAGTTTTACCCCCCAGGGGACACTTGGTAATTTTTGATTGTCAAATGTCCAGACATTTTTGATTGTCACAAATAGGGGAGGAGGATGCTACTGGTATCTAGTGAATAGAGGCCAGGGATGCTGCTGAACATTCTGTAGTGTGCAAGACAGCCCCCCATGACAAAGAATTATCCCACCCAAAATGCCAGTAGTGCCAAGGTTGAGAAACCCCGCTGTGGAACCTATGACTTTTTGTTTACCTAGCCTGAAAAATGCTTGTGGCTCCTTAGCCATTCTTTACTCTTCATTCTGTCCTTTCCTCTGTATTGAGACAGGGCCAGATCTTCAAGGAAGATGTCTTCAAGGAAGCATCGTTTATTTCATTGACTCCCACCAATTTTATTTTCATTTCTTTCCTTTCCATTACTGGATATCTGCTGGGCAGGAGTGTTTATAACTTAGTAGCTGTAAACGATGCCTCTTACCGTTTATCTCATTTCTGACCTCTAAGAAAAATACTCATCCTAATGCATTTAAAAGGCTGTTTTTCCATCTGCTGATTCCTTGATACGTCAACAACTTTTGACACTGGTCACTTTTTTTTTTTTTTGCGGTATGCGGGCCTCTCACTGTTGTGGCCTCTCCCATTGCGGAGCACAGGCTCCGGACGTGCAAGCTCAGCGGCCATGGCTCACAGGCCCAGCCGCTCCGTGGCATGTGGGATCTTCCCGGACCGGGGCACGAACCCGTGTCCCCTGCATCGGCAGGCGGACTCTCAACCACTGCGCCACCAGGGAAGCCCCAACACTGGTCACTTTTAAGTCATCATCTATACGGATTTTAGATTCCGTGGTCCAGTCTTCTCTGGCAGCTTCTGCCTCTGAATCGGTTGACTACCAAATGTAACAGCTTTCCTTGCCTCCCACCTCAAAAAATTTTCTGCTCTTTTCCACGTCCAGTTGCAGGCAATCATATGCCCCTTCCAGTGCTACCTGAATACAGTTGATGCCAAGCCTTTCTAGTTACTCTGACTCTTAGTTCAATACTAAGTCATTGTGTGCTGGAAGACATCTCTTAACTATGGTGCGCTGCTACTAAAAACAGCATATAGTTGTTGATTCATTTATCTGAGACCCATCTGAAACCTGAAATACTTTATGGCAGTGGTTTTAATATTCTTCCTCTTTTCAGGGAAAGTAAAATTAACTTGACACCCCTACCCCTTTAACAGACAGGCAGACACACACACACACACATACACACACACACACACACACACACACACACACACACACACACACGGTATTTATTAAGCTTACTTATTCACAATGAAGTTTACTCTTGCCTCACTTATCACCAGACTGTATTACTATAATATTAGTCACTGACTGACCTTTACGGTTTCTGTTCCATTTGGGATCAAGGTTAACTTCCCTTTTTCACCAGTGAAAGTCAGTGACTACTTCTCACCCAACTCATCAGGACCAGGCTTATGTTCATATTTAGGGTTACTGTTAAGTTACCTAGTTTTATCTTCTTATCTTCCTTTTTATGTTTGCACATTTATTTAAGTGAAGCCATTAGCTGTGTTGGTCCATCTGCCTGAAATGACCTCTTATCCTTTTTTTCTCTTCACAGTGAATCTACGTACTTTCCTTCCATTTTTTCATAAATTCTTAACTGCCTGATTGAAAGTGTTATGGTCAACTTCTTCCCCTTCAACTTGCAATTTCCTATAGAGAACCAGTTCTTTCTGCTACACACGTGGCCATGTTCACGGTTGTGCTCATTATAAATGGATGTTACGGTGTATGATCATTCCACACATCAAATCCTCATTACGTACGAGGCACCATACTGAGGGGATAAACACAACTACACATAGGTCTTACTCTTGAGGAGCCTGTGGCATAGCGAGAAAAGAGGGACAGGTAAGTCTCAAGTAGTAAGTCCTATGATACACAGGTGTGGGCATAGTGCTCTTGGGAATGTCACATACTGAGCCTGGCAGGGAGGGGAGAGACTTTGCAGAGGCCATACTGGAGTCTGAGTGCTGGAGAATGAAGAATAGTTTGGTAAGTTTAAAAGGGAGGACATTCTCAATAGAGGGATCATCATGTACAGCCGTTTAGAGTTATGGAAAAGCAGGTTTTTGTTTTTAAGAGTCGTTGATTTGAAAATGTCAAGATCTGGGAGGGAAGGAAGGCTGTGACAACTTGCTTTGTAACCCAATATGGATGATCATATGAAGCATATTTTCACCAACTCGTAAGTGAGGTGGAGAGAGGGAACTAACAGTCACTGAGCACCTACAGCGCTCCAGGCATTGTTTTGGGAGCTTTATATTACCACCTGACTTAATTTTTATCCTAAATGTATATGGGAAGTGTAGTTATTTCCCACATTTTACAAAGAAGGAAAATGAGTCTCAGAGAGGTTAATTCTGATTCCAAAATACACACTCTTTTATGATAACATGCTGCCTTCTCAGAAGTAACAGATTATATTTAAAATTTAGAAATGAACTATAATATTTTTCTACTTTATGAAAATCAACTTCGTATTTTTATATTTTATTTTTCCTCCTATCACAAACCTTACTAAGAGTCTAATAAATGTATCTTATCACATTTCCTCATTGTTAGACTAAGTTAGCTGAGAAAGAATAGAGCTTGAGGAGCTGGCTGGGAGTTGTCCACAGACATCTAATTTAGAGCTGAATATGGTTCGTTTTGCCACTGAGGATTTGGGCAGGCTACTCAGGTGGAAAAGTTCTAGCTCTGAAAGTCTTGTTCAAGGCTTAATCTAATTTAATAAGTGTTTCAGAGAAACCCACCCCAGGACTGTGCTAAGCATTATTAAGGTACTAAAATCAATAGTCCTGGCCTGCTAGGAGCACAGACCTAGGGTGGCGGGGTTGCGGGGGGAATGTGGTAACTGCTACTGCACAGGCAAAACGCGCTGCAAATGTAGTGCCGACTTCATGGAAAGATTGGCAATAGAAGAGAGTCTTAAAGTACAGTGAGTCCTTCTTAAACAAACAATGGTGGAGAGTGGAGAGGGGCATTCCCTGTAGTGAGAACAGTATGCACCACTGCCAGGAGGCTAAGGAGTTTGGGCAAGTTTGAGGCCTTAAGAGTTTTAGGCCAGGGAGACCCAGTTGTACAAGTGAGAGTGGTGGGCAGGGAGAGAGCCGCTCCATCACGGTGAGGCCAGATGCTTCTCTAAACAGTTTGGACCCCATTCTGTAACCCTGGAAGAGTATCTAAGCAGGGGAGTGAGGTGATAGGCCTTACAATCAGACCTTCCTTTAGACTTTTTATAATTCAAAGTATCACAAAGTCTAAAATCTTTTGTCAAGACTCTGTGGTAATTGGCCTGTTTGTAGTGTAAATAGAAAGGCATCTATTAATTCTGATACCTTCTGGCATGCTTTTATTTGACAGCTTTGAACTAGTGAAATTAAACATGTACTGTAAATAGGGCACTTTGATAACTTACAGTTTTGTAGCGACCTAATTGGCCCTCGCTCCCACCTTCTTCTGTAGATCAGTGCCTCTAAGTATACAGTGTTTTGTTTTTTATTTGCTTTTTAGTTTTTGTTTGTTTTTGTTTTGTTTTTTGCAAATTGATATTGCTGTAAAGGTCAGGTAGCTTACATACAACGCTGCTGCTGTCAGACTGATGTGTTCTGTTCTGGGCTGAATTACAGTCCCCAGAATAATCTCAGAGAAGCTGCAAGATTTATGATGCACAAAACTAGGTAAAATTACCCTCACTGAAGTGTTGTCATGATTTGGTTGTTTATTTCCATTTTCACGTATGAATCTCCTAGGACAGTGTAAGAAGAGATGCATTGCTCCCAACTATGGCAAAGTCGTCTAAGGGCTATAATTTGAACTCAAGTCCCCTACTTAGGATAATTCACTTAAACAGGTGAGCTTTGTATTAAAAGACACTGTCAACTTAGTTTTATTACTACAGCTTTTAAAGCTTTTATTACTGCAGAGGCCCAAATGAATTTGAGATAAGAACCAGAGGGATAGAAATTTGTCCATATGCAAAGGATTTCACATATCCAGGATATCAAAGTATGTGTTAATCTGTGTTCAAATCTAGTTTCTGCACAAAACTGGTTTTGTAACATGTGACTGAAATAGTATCTATTATCATTGTTTTTATTATTATGTTGATTTGAACATAAAATTGAAAAAATATGTATAGGGTTTTGAGGTTTAGCTGCTCCCTTAAAAGTAAAAGTAAACTCTCTTTCTGTTATATACGTAACTGTTATTCAGTGTTTTCATTTAGTTGAGGGTAAAGCTATCGATACTTAGGCCAAAATGGAATGTTTTGTGGTTATTTTCTCTTTCTTGAGTTTAGAGATGTTACCTAGCATTTGTTTTACTGAAAGCAAATGATTATTTTTTGTGCAGTGGTTTGTAGCTATAGAAACAGGACATTATTTTGCAAGGTATAGGCTGGGAAATTTTTCAAGCTCCTTGTTGCATTACAAAATTATTCTAAAAAGACATCGGTCTGTAGGACATGAATCATCCTTTGCTAGACAACTTTCTCATGAGAGATTTGTAGTTCTTGCAGAATCCCTTTTGAGCCTCGAAGTGCGAAGAGTATTACTACCAAAGCTGAGGACAAGAATTCTCTGAGTTATAAATACATGGCCGTATGAAAGGCGCTTGAGCAGGGTCTCCCCTGGTACGTGAGAGCCAAAAATATTGCCTGGCTTTTTGCCTCTCCTTCCCAGTGATGCTGCCTTGGGACTTGGTGACCCAATCCTGAGTAGGAATAAGTCTCTGTTTTCTTTCTTTCTCAGTGACCTCCATAAATGTGGTGGCACTGGAAACAATTTACTTCTCAAGTCTCTCTCCCACTTGCCCTACCATCTGACTTTATTGCCTAAATGTAGGGGCTGATGAGAGGCCTGAACTTCTTCCTTTGCTACTTGCCCCTCCCCACTCCTTGCCTAATAGTGGGGGATGCATTTTCCCTTAGACATTTTTCCCTTATTTGATAAATATTGTAGTACAGTTCCGTTTCCTAATATTCTATTTAATGCTGAAGGACATAGAGTTGTGAAATATAGGTGCTTGTCATCAAGGGTCTTACAATATTGTAAGGAGAATATGACTTGTATACATGTCAGTATTTGATTAGTGCCATATGAATGACTGGGATTTAGAGACAGGAAAGATTAATAATTTGGGTTGAAATACACTAGGAACTGACTCACTAGGTACTTCTTCCTCCCTCCCCCCACATTCCTCATGGGGAAAATGCATTCAGAATTCAAAACAGATCCCGCATGCCGCGCGGTGCAGCCAAAAAAAAAAAAAAAAGTTATAATAAAAACCAAATAAAACTTTTAAAGTTGATTTTTTTTAGTAAACAAAATGTTCCTGATTTTTTTAGAAGACCACTTTATATTTTAATGCTAATTATAACCATTGCCATACTATTAATGAGAGATGCCCAGTACATTGAAAAAAGTAATTTCTTGATAAGTCTAACTGGTTTCATATGTTACTTGAAAATGTGTTTATGAATGAGCACTATTGTTCAAAGTTGAAACAAGTATGATGCTAAGTTGTATTTCCCTGGGACAGCAAATGAGAATATTTAAAGTCTTTTAAATGCATTAGAAATACAGTTTCCATTCTTCTATTCTTCTCATTCCCTCTAATCCTCTAGATTCCCTTTCATACAGATTTGTGAAAAAAGTGATTTTAGGACCACTTGCCTGAAGGCCACCAGAAAAGCTTGCTAAAAAACATAGATTCTGGAGCCCCAGTGAACCAACCGAATGAGAATCCTTTTGGTGTGGGCCCTGCGAATCTGCACTGATAAGCTGCCCAGATGATTCTGTACCCTAAAGTTGGAGAACCAATAATCTCATGCACAGTTTGCAAAATGGCAGCCCTGCAAGTCACATCCGGCCCACAGATTTGTTTAGTTTGGCTTGCAGTCTTGGCAGTATGGTTTTGAAAATTTGATTTGTTTGCCAGCTCTTAAAAATTGGGATTTTACACATTTAAATCCAAATTTCTGGCTTCCCTTGAAACATCAGTGTAATTTTATAATACTGAACCCATGTTCCCATGTGACTGTCAGCAGTCCACTGTACCCATTTGAATGGGCTAGGTATTCCCAGATTAACCACAGTCCACCCTTAACCGCATTTCATCCTGGGGTCTAGTATTAGGTGACATTTACTTTCCTACAGTTGAGCTGCATCACCCAGTTATATCCCCTGCTTAGAATCTGTATGCATTTGAGTTTTTGACTCTGAATCCAAAAGTTAAAAAGTAGTGAGGAAAAATGATTGGAAAGAGGTGAAATTGGAGGCTGGGAGACCAGAGAATTTATTACAATAGTAGAGATAAGAAATGAACTGCTGAACTAGGACAGTGGTAAGACTGGTGGAGAAAAGGAGGAAGTTTAATTATGTAGAAGCTGCCAACCTTGGTGACTGACTGAATTGTGGTTGGATCTGGAAGGGAGAAGGAAGAACAGGCATGGTGGAGTAGGGAGAGAGGGAAGTAGGTGGGAAGAGGAGTTTGGTTTTGGACACAGTAACTTTAGGTGATTGTGGGACATCGTTGCTAGGTACTGAGGTATAGCTTGTTAGGGAGCAGAGACCCTCCCTACTGTGTTAGAGGAGAGGATGACTCTGAGAGGAGCATATAAAAATGTCCTGGATCTATGTGTTTTGACTGAAAAAGCATATTAAAAAACCTGCCTGCTTTCCTAATGCAAGCTGAAAAAAAAATCTACAAAATTGTGACTAGCAGGAATAGACAGAAAATAGCATATCGTCACCTTAACCTAACCCCGGAGGAGGCACTGAACAAAGAATCCCTTGGCAGAGGTGTATCCAAGTCCCTTGAGTGCGAGAGATTTTTATCTAAAGCATCAAAGGTTAGCAAAGGTTGACACATTGCTGTAGCATATCAAGATGACACAGTGATTTAATGACAACCACTGCTTTCTTGCAAATGGTAACTTTCCTTGATCTCTTCTACATTTTTAGTTTTGCTTTGTGAGTATTCTTTAGCACTGTGGACACTAGGAACACGCTGTATTCCAAAAAGTGTTTGTAAGACATTTTTCTTTTTTTATATCTCTGAAAACATTGTTTCTTTGGGAACATGTTATGTAGGGAGGTTAGGTTCCCAGGGTAGCTCCCCCTTTTCAAATCTGACTTAATGTACATTTCACATGACCTGTTTTATTAATAGTATGAGTCTGGACTCTGGGAGCAATCATGTACCATATAGTGTAGGAACAATGATCCTTCCTGTCTCTTTTCTAGGTACCGGGCTGACCGTTGGCAATATTTTGAAATTAGTGAATTTTATCTTTGGGATTCCCCAAATCCCTTTGTGTACCCCTTTTCTATACAATAGTGCCCCTCCCTTCAGATGACACCCCTCCTTCTGTGATCCCCCCCCCGCAGATCTTCCATGTTCCTTAGTATTCCAAAATTCATTACCCCTTCTTCCTAAACTCCTCATTTCTGTCGTATAGCTTCTCTCTCCTAAGTATCAGAACGAACTAAGTTATGCTAAAATCATTTCTGCTGGTGCAACGTTATTGTTATTTTTAAAAGACGGTTGTTAACAAAAATTAATTGCTCGGTAAAATATCCAGCAGGTAGCACAGGAAAGTGAATAAAGTTAGATAATGAAAGAATGTTTTAGGGGAGTGGGTCGTTATATCAGCAGCCCTGATTTAATATTTTCACTTGGGAATAATTACCTCTAAGTTCTTTCTCCTTTTGAGAAAGAGGAAGTCTTGCCTCTTCACTTATGAGCCTATCTCTCTCAGAGCTTCTCTGTATTCATGACTGCTTCCATGAGAGCAGCAGAGAGGCTTCTGGAGTTGAGGGTAGGTAAACAGGGCCAGAAGAGTGACTCTTCTAAGTTTGAGACTGCTTATACGACCTTTTGAGTGAAGGGTATATTCCAAGATGGCTTAATATAAGCAACAATTAACTAATAAAAAATTGTTTCATATTTCTTACCCACAAATGGTGAAATGCAATTTCTAAGCTCAATTTGATTATTGAGGCAAATGATGGATAGTATTAAAAGCATTGGTTTCTAATAATTTACAAACTACCTTCTGTTCTTATCTGTTGAGTTGTATGCTTACCAAAGAGTCACTTTGTTTGTTCGCAAACCTATACTGCCAGCTGTAATTGCTATTGTAATTATATGATTTACTTAAACATCATGAAATTGATGAACTGTTAGTGTGAGAAAAAAGATATATTCCTATGAAAATTAAGTGTTTTGCATGAGTTAATAAAGCAGCTAAAAAGATTGCCCGTTGTATTAAGCACAGAAAGTCTACTTTCAGAGGCAACTGAAAGTCTAGGGAAAAATAACAAAAATCTAAAAGGATTCCTATGGCTTTGCAGCTATCTTTAAGTTCTCTCTTCTAAAGAAAATGCAAATAGTAGGGAATGCATTGAGGGTGCGGTTTATGAAAGGAAAACTGCTCTGAACTCTCGCTAAGGAGCCTCTATTAAAAGAAAAGGCCTTCGTTCTATGTCAGAAGATTAATGAATGAGGTATATTTCATGTTGTAAGTTACAATAAAATGTTGAAGATAATTTTTACTTTTAATGATTCCTCACTTTAATCAACTTTTAAAAAGTAACCACCCACTGGACCTTATCATGTCTGTACAATACTATACAGTAAAGGCTCATTTTCCATGCTCTGAAATGAAATTCTAGTTAGCATGTCACTTCTTTGTCATTTCTGGGCATAGTGAGGGACCAACATGCCTTCCAATTGCTTATTGAATGACCACGGTAGTCAAGCAGATTGTATTCTCATTTTTCAAAATTGACTGATCACAAATTAATTTATTATAACTTCCTTTCCATGAGAGATGAAGGCATTTTTTGAATGTGGAAATTTTATTTTGTGGAAATGAAAAAGTAGACAGTGATTTTAATATATAGTGATTGAGTTCTTGTCTAATTACAGAATTTTTTCAAGAATTTATCCAGGGGTAGACTTCCTGGAACTTTTGTGGTCTTCTTAGGTAGTCTTAAGGGATTCTATATATTTGTACATTGACATTTATCACAGTATTCTGCATTTTTGGTAAGATTTTTAGTAGGGAGGTTGCTAAGTGTCATTTATGAGTGAGGTCTGATAGGCGGACTCTGGAACCTTTCCCATATCCTAACGGTTCTTTTCAGTCATTCAACTACCTAGGCTTACTCTGATCTGACTCAGCCTTCAAGGGAGGATGAATAAAGCAATTTGTCCCAAGGAGTTTGCTGGATTGACTTTTGTCCCTACTGTATTGAAAAAATAACGTACTTAACCAAGGATCCTTTATGTCTTTTTAATGTTAGAATGTATAATAGTCAAGTGGTTAGAATTCATATGCAGAGGAGTATACCATATCACAATTTTTACTGCAAATTGCTCCTTCACCATCCTGTCTGCCATGTTCTTCCTGATATTTAAAAATTTGAGTTGATTGCTTTTGATGAGCAAAAAAGAAATTTCCATTTTTCTCTTGTTCCTTTGTGTGGATTAGTGCCCTGGATTTGAAGGGCTAGTGCTAGTGAATCTTTGGATAACATATAACACCCCCACGATTCCTCTCCTCAACTTCCCCACTGTAGGATGAGAGAAAATTAGCCACTGGTTGGGAAAGTAGTTTTATAGTTTGTGTATATGGTAAATATTTTGTTGATTCAAAATGATTGAATGCTTATGTGTTACCGTGCTAGCTGGATACTTAAATGGGTGAAATATCAGAGAAATTGTATGAAGTAGAGAAGAATGGGTCTCAGTTTTAAAAAAAATTCTCATTTTTTTCCTTTTCAGAAAGAACTTTTTCTTTTAGTTTACTACTGCTGTGTTTATCTAAGTCAGTTTTTGATGCAGCAGTCTACTCAAATGTCATAATATTTGCTAGCATTTTCTGTTCCTGCATATAATCAAGGTGGGCTTTTTATAGAAAACAAGTCTATAGTAAAAACAAAATTAAAACCCCCAAACTTCTAAATGGACAGCATTCTTGACAAACAGAAGTGATTATCTGGCTAGGTATTGAATTCTTAGAATTTTGAACTCTGCTAAATAAGCGGGTTTATTACAAAGCTGCTGTGAGGGTAACAACCTTGAACCTTCTGTGACTTTGGCCACATTACTTCACTATTCTGGCTCTCCTTTGTTCTCCATATCTGTCATCTTCTCTATAATCATGATATATTGTTTGTTGCAATTTTGTTTTATTTGACTTCCTTAAGCCTATCAACCTTGTTCCTAACTTTGTGTTTCAAATGTCTTATCCTCTTTATTGTTGTTGCCTCCTTTGTGGATTTTATTTATGATTTTTCATCTTTTCTTTCTAGAACTCTCCCAGCATGGTTTTTACTTCCTCCTTCTCTTTCATCATTTTTGTTTCTTAAAAGGATTTTATTTTCTTAAATTTTTTTTTCTTAAAAGGATTTTAGTTTTATCAAAACAGTATATGTATATAATTAAGGTCAGTGGTACAGAAAGGCTTGTAATAAATAGTAACCTCTCATGCCCCATCTCTTTCCATCCCTAGTGTTGTTTACCAGTGGCAACCCCTTTTAACTGTTTTGTCTGGTAGTTTGCTCCTTATCTCCAAGTAGTATGCTTATACTGCTGTGTCTTACCTTATCTATCTTAGTTACTATCTATTGACTTCTTGCTATGATAGAAGAGGATTGAGCTCATGCCACCCCTCACCATTCCATGCTTATCATCACAATACTGCTATCACTGTTTTTAGTTCTTCTGGTTTAAGAATATACCTTCTTTGATCTCTTTTTACATGATCACATGTGATTTATTTGAGACCATGAAGAACAACATTGGAAGTCCATCTGGATTTTTTGCAAATTTTATGCATAGATTCTCTTTCGGTCCCTTTCTGATCATTTATCTTTGAATTGGTTTGGCTGCTTACCATGAAGAGTGGTATGGGTGTGTGTGTGTGTTCCTGTTCACATTCTTGTGTGTGTGCACATGCACACCCCAGTACATATTTCAAAGTTCATGCATGTGAGAAGAGATAATAAAGACGAGCTGGAGTAATTCACAGCCTGAACTTGAGTTTGTTTCAATGCACACATTCTCTCCTAATTTTGTTTTTATTTCCTTTGCTCTGAGAGCATGTCCTTCTTAGTTTTTGCAATCAGTGGTCTTGGCAGCAGTGTCAGGCTCATTCCTGCCTCAAGGATAGTGCGTGTTTATTTGATTTTAAAATAGACTTTATTATTATTTTTTTAAAGCAGATTTAGATTCACAGCAAAATTGAGCAGAAAGTATGGAGAGTTCCCATATACCCTCTACCTCCACACATGTACAGCCTCCCCTTCTATCAACCTCCTGCACCAGGGTGGTATATTTATTACAAATGAGAAACCTATATTGACACATCTTTATCACCCAAAGTCCACAGTTTACATTAGCTTCACTCTTGGTGTACATTCCATGGGTTTTGACAAATGTATAATGACATGTATTGACCATTACAGTGTCATAAAGAATAGTTTCACCGCCCTAAAAATTGTCTGTGCTCTGCCCATTCATCCCTCCCTCCACCCTAACACCCGGCAACCATGATCTTTTTACGGTCTCCATAGTTTTGCCTTTTTCACAATGTCATGTAGCTGGAATCATACAGCATGCCGCCTTTTCAGATTGGCTTCTTTCACTAAGTAATATGCATTTATATTTCCTCCATGTCTTCTCATGGCTTGATAGCTCATTTCTTTTTAATGCTAAATAATATTCCATTGTCTGGATGTACCAGAGTTTGTTTATCCATTCACTTACTTAGGGATGTTGTGGTTGCTTCCAAGTTTTGGCAATTATGAAAAAAGCTACTAAAAACATCTGTGTGTGGATTTTTGTATGGATGTAAGTGTCAACTCCTTTGGGTAAATACCAAGGAGTGGTAAGAGTATGTTTAGCTATGTTTAGTTTTATAAGAAACTGCCAAACTGTCTTCTAAAGTGGCTATATCAAGAATTTTGCATGGGCCGTTCCTACAGCCCCCACTTATTTTCTAGTTAACCTCTACTCTTCCTTAAGACCTCAGCTCAGTTCTCTCTCATCACCTCATTGACTCAGTAACTTCTTCCCATTGCATGCTGTCATAGCACATGTATCTCTCCTTTATAGCACTTATCATATTGGAAGTTTGTGCGTGTGATTCTTTAATGTCTGTCTTTCCCACAAGTTTGTAAGCTGTATGGAAGCATGGATCCTGTTTGATTATTTGCTCACCAATTTATCTTTAGCACCTAGCACAGTGTCTGGCATTTTAGCAAGTATTTCTTAAGTATATATTGAATGAATGAATGAATGAGTAAATAAATAAATTGCATCAATGTTCTTTTTCTATGATGATTGATAATTATGTTTTGATTTGGCAAGTTTATTTTGCTTGAAGAATTTTACCTAGAAGACTGCAGAAAAAATAGGCAAAACCATTTGAAACTTCAGGTCAGAAGAGATGAGCCACAAAAGTTCTCTAAACTCCAAAGTCTGTGTCTCTGTGTTTATCCACACATAGGTACACGTACTTGTGTATGTGTATTTTTAAGCACTAAAAATAGCATGTTTTCAAGCAAATTAATCAGTTTGTGATGGCTGTTGACCAAGCAAAGGAAATTATTAGGTAATTCTTTTTTTTCTTTTTGCGGTACGCGGGCCTCTCACTGTTGTGGCCTCTCCCGTTGCGGAGCACAGGCTCCGGACGCACAGCCTCAGTGGCCATGGCTCACGGGCCCAGCCGCTCCACGGCATGTGAGATCTTCCCGGACTGGGACACGAACCCGTGTCCCCTGCATCAGCAGGCAGACTCTCAACCACTGCACCACCAGGGAAGCCCATTAGGTAATTCTTTTGGAGAAGTGAGTCGTTATTAAACAAGAGAGAATTCCTGACTTCTCTTGAGTGCCATGAATGGTTAAATCATGAAGTGGAAATTTCTGTGTGTTTTATAAAAATCACTATATTAAAACTTTGCTTGCATTCTTGGGACTTTCCTGGTGATCCAGTGGGTAAGACTCCGCACTCCCAATGCAGTGGCCCCGGGTTCGATCCCTGGTCAGGGAACTAGATTCCACATGCATGCCGCAACTAAGAGTTTGCATGCTGCAACTAAGAGTACACATTGCTGCAATTAAGAAGTCCACAGGCCACAAGTAAACATGCTGCAACGAAGGTCCTGCATGCCACAACTAAGACCTGGTGCAGCCCAAATAAATAAATACATATTAAAAAAATAAAACTTAGCTTGCATTCTTACAGGATAAATGTATATTGCACAATAAAAAATACATATACTTTAAATCTTAAGACTTGTATGTAGTTTATTTTTGATAATCATTTGATTATATTTTAACCTGAAAACAAATATCTATGGAGCAAAGCATCCATTCGAATCATTCACTTGTGCACCACAATATCCTTGCAGTTGAAAGTGAATTTCAGAACAAAGATTTTCAATTCAGGGCAACAATTATTGAATAATGATGCAAGCTATTAATGGAGCCAAATCTCCTTGAAAGTCACACTCTAGGGACACTGATTGCAAAACTTCACTTGTTTTGGCTGGATTATATATGCTTCCACATGGCAATATCGATTAAACAGTGAAGATTGATTCTCTGTCATCATTGGAATTAAGCAGTCATAGTTAAGAGGAAGTGGGACATGTGTAAGATGTAATGTGATGCTTTGCCTCATGTTTATTTCTATTTTAAGCTTCCATGACCTAAGCCAGAGTATTTTTCGAGAAGTTTGATACATAATTAAAATAAGTGTCTTCATGTTTGATTATTGATGAGAAAAGATGAGGGTTTGAGGGAGTGACTGCTACTCAGTGTATATTTAAACATAGCCAAAAGTAGGAATCTTATCACAGAAATTACTTCATAAACATAACATTCCTCCATTGTCTCCTTTACTTTTGGGCTATCTTTTCTCTTTTTTTTTTAAATGTCTTCTGACATGGCTCCAAAACAAAAGGCACAACCTAGACCCTTTTATGTATTTTGGGTACCTTTCTTTTGAACTGGGTCAACCATAAAACTCTTTCAGTCATCTGGTTAGGGTGTAAAACCTGTTCTGTCAAAGTGTTAAAAAAAAATCTCAGATTACAGATGATAGACTAAGGCTATAATAGATTAAAGTCCACAAATCCTTGTAAATACGTTCAATTGTTGTCCCTCAGTGTGGTCACCCTGGGTGATAGGGGTTTTGTTTTTATTTTGTAATGATGCTGCTACCATTTTCTCAGAATGCCTTTTGGAATGTTTGGGAACTATATTCAGAACCAGTTTATAAGAGACATAGAAAGCCACATTCAAGGTCACATTTTACTTTGAGTCTGGCATATATTTGAGTACCTGCACTGGTAATCAGATTTTATGATATTTGAAAGGGAACAGGTGATTTGAATATGTACATTCTAGTATATTAAAGAATAAATTCAGTCCTGTTATTTTTTCATACCTTGTAAATGGAGGTAAGTTGGTTACTTATAGTCATTTATCTATCTGTCTATTCTGTCTGTCAATCTATTTAAATAGCTTTATTGAAGTGTAATTGACATACAACAAACCAGACATATTTAAAGTGTACAGCTTGCCAAGTTTTGCATATGTGCACACTGTGAAGCCATCACCTCAATCAAGATAGTGAACATGTGGGACTTCCCTGGTGGCGCAGTGGTTAAGAATCTGCCTGCCAACACAGGGGACACGGGTTCGATCCCTGGTCTGGGAAGATCCCACATGCTGCGGAGCAGCTAAGCCCATGCGCCACAACTACTGATCGTGCACTCTAGAGCCCACGAGCCACAACTGCTGAAGCCCACGTGCCTAGAGCCCGTGCTCCCCAACAAGAGAAGCTACTGCAATGAGAAGAGTAGACCCTGCTCTCTGCAACTAGAGAAAGCCTGTGCACAGCAACAAAAACCCAGCACAGCCACAAATAAAATATAATAATAATAATAAAAAAAAGAATCTCAACCTTTCCAAAAAAAAAAAAAGACAGTGAACATGTATCCACTCCTTCCCACAAAGGGGTTATGCCCTTTGTGAGTCCCTCCCTTTCCCCTTCGTCCCAAACCAAGAATCGGTTTGCATTTTCTTTCAATTTTCTGAAAGCATTTCTGTATAATTGATTTTGGTAGAATACACCAGTGAAGCCATAGTGTGGTGGGTCTCCTCTCTCTTTTTTTAAAAATCAGTTTTATGGATCTTCTTAAACAACTTTTGGTTTTATTGATTTTTCTATATTTTTCTATTTTATTGATTTCCATTTTGACTTTTATGATTTCCTTTCTTCTGCTTGCTTTGGGTTTCAGTTGCTCTTTTCTATTCGTTTAAAGCAGCAGCTAAGGTCATTCATTTGAGAACTCTCTTATTTTCTAATATAAATGTTGTTTTTGTTATAGATTTCCCCCTAGTTCTTGCTTTTGTAGCATCCCACAAATTCTGATATGTTGTGATTTTCTTTTCCTTTAGTTCAAAATACTTTCTAATTTCTCTTTTGCTTTCTTCTTTGACTCATCTGTTATTTAGAAGTGTATTTCATTCCAAATATTTGGAGAATTTCCAGAAATCTTTGGTTTTGATTTCTAATGTAATTGTACTGTGGTCAGAGAATATACTTTGTATGACTTGAATACTTTCAAGTTGATTGAGACTTTGTGGTAAATGTACCATGTGTACTTGAGAAGAATGTGTATTCTGTTGTTGGGTGGAATGTTCTAAAAATGTCAATCTGATCATGTTGATTGACAGTGTTGTTCAACTCCTCCATATTCTTGCTGATTTTCTGTCAACTTGTTCTACCAATTATTGAGAGAGGGATATTGAAATCTCTGACTAGAATTATAGATTTGTCTGTTTCTCCTCGCATTTCTATCAGTTTCTACTTCATGTATTTTGAAGTTCTGTTATTACAGGCATAAACATTTGAATTGTTATATCCTTCTGATTCATTGACCCCTTTATCATTATGAAATGACCTTTTTATCCCTGGTAAATATGTTTTTGCTGTGAACTCCACTTTGATATTAAAATATAGCTACTCTAGCCTTCTTTTGACTTGTGTTAGCATGGTTTATCTTCTTCCATTCTTTTATGTAACATGTCTTTCTTTCCTCCCCTTAGCTGCTTTTAATATTTTCTCTTTATCACTAGTTTTCAGTAATTTGATTAAGATGTGCCTTGGTGTAGTTTTCTTCATGCTTCTTGTGCTGGGGTTCATTGAGCTCTTTGGATCAGTGGGTTTATAGTTTTTTTAAAAACATATCTGTAACATTTTTAACCATTATTATCTTTAAATATTTGTTATTCACCCACCCTCTTTTCCTTTGGGATTTCAATTACACATATATTTGATTACTTGAAATTGTCCCTCATGTTACTGATGCTCTTTTCATTTTTATTTGTTTTGTTTCTTTTTTCTCTGTTTTTCATTTTGGATAGCATATATTTCATTTCTACAGCATATGTCTTCAAGTGCACCGATCTTTCCTACTGCAATGTCTAATTTGCCATTAATCCTATCTAGTGAATTTTTCTGCTCAGACATTGCAATCTTCATCTCTACAAGTTCAATTTGGGTCTTTTTTATATCTGCCATATCTCTACTTAACTTTTAAAACATATGGAATACAAGTTAAAAAATAACTTTTAGTGCCCTTATATGTTAATTTTAACAGCTGTGTCAGTTCTGGGTCAGTTTTCTTTTTGTCTTCATTATAGGTCATATATTCCTGCTTTTTTGCCTGCCTGGCAGTATTTGATTGGATGCCAGATTTTGTGAATTTTACCTTGTTGGATTGTGGATATTTTTGTATTGCTGTAATTATTCTAGAGTGTTGTTCTGGGATGCAGTTAAGTTACTTGGAAACAGGTTGATCCTTTTGGGTCCTGCTTTTAAGATTTGTTTGGCAAGACCAGAGCAAGGTTTGGTCTAGGGCTAATTATTCTCTTACTACTGAACAAGAGCCTTCTGAGAGCTCTATGCAATGCCTCATTAATTATGAGGTTTTCCAGTCTGGCTGGTAAAAACAGGTTTTCTTCCCGGCTCTGTGTGAGTGCCAGGCAATGTCCTCTCTCTGAGCTTCTTGGATGGTTCTTTCTTTTCCCATCCTCAGGTGGTTTTCTTACATACATGCACCATTCAGCACTCTGCTGAACATGCAGGGTGGACCTCCACAGGTCAGCTAAGTTTTGTCTCTGTGTAGCTTTCTCCTTTCTGACACACTGCCTTGTGAACTCCAGCAGTCTAGTATCCCTGGATTCTCAGTTCCTCAACTCAGGTGGTTGGTCTGTAGAGCTTTGCCTGGGTCCCTTCCCTGAGCCACGACCTGCCCACTCTCCCAAAGCAGTATGTGGGAGCAGTTGTAGGGCTTGCCTCATTTTTTCTTACTGTCTTTGGGGGATCACTGGACCTTCTTGCCTGATGTCTAGTGTCTTGAAAACCATTGTTTGAAATATTTATGTCTCTCTTTTATTTTTTGGTTGTTTCAGGCAGGATGGTAAGTCTAGGCAGAACTGGAAGTCCTAGACACATTGAAAAAAAACAAACCGGTTTGACATAGCTAATTAAAGTGATCGAGATTTTTATGGTTCTCTTTTTCACTACCTCTTGCCACACCCCAGCACCTGGTCAGTCTTGGCTGAATGTTAGCTAACCCCTTGCAACTTTTTTACTTAGTCTCCAGGTATAATCTCTTGGATTTAGGTCAAAACTGCCTACCCAACAGTTACTTTACCTCAGTCTGGCAGTCTTCTTTTATTATGGTCAATAGTTGTTTGGCAATTCCTTCCTTTACTGAGCTGGGTTAGTTCAGAGAAATTGCATACATAAAGCTTGTCCCAGTTTCCAATTTTTTTCCTCCTAACTGTTCTCTTCTTGGTCATGTGATACATCTGTTCCTTTCTGGTTGTTTATTACAACAACCTTTCCAGCCTTGGTCAAAATTTTATCCTTCTGGGCTCACATATCAATGTCTCCTGCTGAAGCATGTATCATATTTTTACTAGAAACTTAAAACAGAAACAGAATTTTAGTGCTAAGGAGAACCTTGCAGTTTATCACTTATACGTAAGGAGATTGAGAGTGTACTTCTCAGTCTTTCTAGTAAGCTGCCATTGATGTTTTGCCTTGTCACACAATATTTAAGATATTTTCGTCCTTGATTTTTTAAAAAAATATTTATTTATTTGGCTGCATTGGGTCTTAGTTGCACCATGTGGGATCTAGTTCTCTGACCAGGGATCGAACCTGGGCCCCCTGCACTGGGAGCGTGGAGTCTTAGCCACTGGACCACCAGGGAAGTCACCATCCTTGATTATTGTAAACATTCAGATATAACCGTTTTAGAATGCTTTAAATACATAATATAATTTAGGGATTATTTTATTAGTATAACCGCGCGTATTCTTTAAGCTGGAACATTCTCATTGGTCCTGTTGGCAGGGAGAAGAGAAGGCGGAAGAAAATCCAAGTCACTGTTCACTAAGAACAAATGTTGCATTTGTCCTGTGTGATCACATCAACATGGATTTTGGCAGAAAATTTCCCATCAATTTGACAGATTTTATTCGTGATAAACGTACTTCTAGAGGGCTTGCAACAAACCACTCAATTATAAATGGATATTTCTGAAGTAATCCTTTCTAATTCATTTTCAGTTCCAGGTTTTTCCCCCTTCCTTGAAACTGTACCCTATAATGATTTATTTAAAACATACTGGATGTAGAGACTAGAAGCATATTAAATACATGATCTCATTTTGTACTGGTTTTCCCCCTCCTGTTTCCATTTAGTAAGACTGTTAAGTTTGTGGTCCTACCTTCTTTCTGGAATTCAAGGGAAGCTTCTGTTTGACAAAGCTAGGTCAAAGGGAATGAACTCTTCATTGTTGACTGTCTCCTAAATTTATATTCCATTTGTCAAGTCCTTGAGGGATTAAGTTAAAATACTCATCTTGTATGTTGCTGAAACTAAATTTAGGGGGATGAAAGCAGAAACTGGGAAGGTTTTTAATCTCTGTTGTAGGGCTTCTTATGTTAGATGGGAGTACCTAATTCTTTTTCTACATAATTTAAATAAAGAGAGTAAACATTTTTTAATGCAAATCCAAACTGAGAATTCATTTTATAGAGATCATTAACATTTATTTCGTGAAGTTTTCCTTCTGTATATTTTAAATGCAGACACCATGGGAAGATCTTCTCATATGTGCTCATCAGTGCATTTTTGTCACATACTGACTATTTTGTATTTTACAGTTGGTTAGTCAAGTGCTGACTAATGAACACCTGAAAAGGTCTGTGTGTTATTGGTGTCAGAAAATAAATTCAATAGCTTTTATATACAAGCTGAGTCATACCGGCTGAGTTCATGTGAGTGATCAGGGAGGCATGTGACCTTTGTGCTCCATAGCTCTCTGCTCGAATTCTGAAAGTAAACTATGTAAATGACCTAAGATGTCAGTTTAAAAACTTCCCTTGGTTTTCAACTATCGAAGATGGTAAGGTGCTGCCATCTGTACTGTGATGGATCACACCATCCCTAGTTCTATGTTTGCTAATTACTTTGTGAAGGTATATTGTTAGCTGGCGTGGCAATACTGCATACAGGTCAGAGAATATTATAAAATAGTTTTGTTTAAGTTCTGTGTCCCTCGGGTTTCTAATCAGTAAAATGGGGATAATACTAATATCTACATTACAGGTTTGTTATGGGGATTAATTAATTAAACTAAAGCACTAAGAATAGTGCCTGGCACATAGTAGGTTCTCAGTGAATCTTAATTAGTAGCACTAAGAGTAGTGATGGTCTGTCTCTCTTTAGGTCTAGCTTTTCTTTCTTTTTGTATACACATGATTAATTAACACCATTCCTTGTTAAATGGTCAACTCTACAATTTGGCAGTTAAAGAGAGTCTCATTCATTTCTATCCTTTCCTCCCTCTCCCTGCCCCTCCCTCTCCTTCTCATTTTTTCCCCCTCCTTCCCACTTTCCCTCCCTCCCTGCTTCCCTCCATTGCATTTCTTGTACTTGTTGCTGTCTAGCTGAGGCAGTAGTAATAGACTCAGATGTAAATACTGCACTTTGAACTGTAGCAGTTTGATTAGAAGATAGAATTTGAAGCCATATATCCAGAAGAGGAAAAGAGACCCAGATGTCCCTTTCTTTGGTTTCTAATTTATGTTTTTATAAAATTCAGATTAAATTTTGCAATGTATTTAAACACTGATTTTTAAAATAAACTTCCTATTTGTTTCTTGTTATTTTATTCCCCCACCTAACAAGCAACCAGGTAACTAGGGTGAGGGGGGAGGTCACTTTCCAACAACCACCCCCCCAGGGTTTCTGAATATGTAACTTCCAGAGGTGTGTATATATAATTCCTTCCTGAATGATCCCCTCGCCCATCAACACACACACACACTTTTTGTTGGCCTCATAGGTAGGGATGTGGGTAAACTTAATCAGCTAGTCTGGTTGGTCAGTGGAAACCATAGAGATTACAGATATTTCTTAGGATATGTTTAAGTGAATGTTATGGCTATGTTTTGAAGGTTAAATGTTAATTTCATGTTTTTTAGGGTGCTGGTAATTCTTTGCTCGTCTGGATTTTTCTCTGTAGATTTATTTTCTTGGTTTTAAAATTCTTCTATATTGTTCTCTTTGATTACTAACTTCCTAACCCCCCACCCTCTTTCCCTCTAGCTGAGTTGGCTGTGGTGGCCCTAAATGCCTATTATATGCTCTCTTTTCTAAGGTCAGCCCTGTTTTTTCTTTGGCTACTGATATTTCTTTAGCTGTCATTGAGTTCTTAGGTGCTCTATTTCTCTGATATGTGATCAGAGAAATATGTGATTTCTCTGATATATTGTTTAAGAGCATTGACTTTGGAGAATAACAAATCTGGATTATCTTGCTTCCATCTTTTAACATCTGTGAGCCATGATTAAGTTAAATTATATCTATAAGCCTTGGGTTCCCCATTTGTAAAATGGGGATAAATAATGGAATGTACGTTAAGGGTTGTTGCATAAATTAAATCTTCAAATATATGTAAAAATGCTTAGTATGGTACTTGGAACATAGTTACCCCTCAGTAAATGATAATTATAATTATGCTTTTGTTGTTGGCATCCATATTATAGCTTCCTATCGCTTCTCCTCTCTTACCATTTCAGCTTTGTGATAACCAGTGTTCTGTCTCAGAGGTTCTTTATGTGATGGACAGTTCCAGTAGTGGGAAGGGCTATTATCAAACCTGAGAGAGATCCTATTTAAATTGAGAAATTACCAGCTTCCAGTAATTCATTTAAGAAATGTGTAGCTGCTCCAAGGGCCATTAGCTAGGTATCGTATAGTGAATTTGAGGGATTTGGGGGCTGATCAAGGAAAATAGATATGACCACAAGATGACAGTAGTACACAGTGAGCTTTATTTGGGTGATGCTTTGGCAGATTTGCAGTGGGGGAAGCCCCCTCATAGCCTGAGACCTTCCAGAGACAACAGCAGGGGGGTCATTCACTACCCAGAAGGGGGGGAGGGCAAGGGAACACCTTGGGGTGAGGAGGATCAGAGAGGGAGCATACGTGTGTAGATGATGTCCCTCAGCAGCACAATGGGGAATCTTTGGGTCAGAGAGCTCCAGAGGACAGCAGTGATTGCGGTTTTTTATAGCTACAGGGATTATTTTATCTTTGGCCAGCAGATGTTGGGTGTACTTTCACAGTGTATGCAAACCAGGCAGGTTCTAATGGCTGAAAAATCTGCTTATTGGGGTGATATTTAAAACAATTGGATGGGGCTTCCCTGGTGGTGCAGTGGTTGAGAGTCCGCCTGCCGATGCAGGGGACACGGGTTCGTGCCCCGGTCCGGGAAGATCCTACATGCCGCAGAGCGGCTGGGCCCGTGAGCAATGGCCACTGAGCCTGCGCGTCTGGAAGCCTGTGCTCTGCAACGGGAGAGGCCACAACAGTGAGAGGCCTGCGTATCGCAAAAACAAAAAACAAAACAAAACAAAACAATTGGATGTGTAGAAATTTGCATTTAGTACTTGTGGACTTTTAATGGGTCTTAGCTGCTGTAAAGAGGTAGACAACATAGGGCCAATATACAGAGGCCATCTTTTACCCATTTATATCACATACCCCAAACTATTTAAGAGCCAGTCCCTACCTTAGGAAATTCATACTCTCTAGTGGGAAATTACATACTTTGATAAAATGCTATAATTAAGGTTTGACCTAAGACCTTGGGAGTGACATCAAGAATGATACCCTCTAGGAATTAAAAAAAAAAAAAAAAAAAGATGCCACGTTTGTGATGTTTCCGGGTTCTTTAAAGCATACTCTCGCTGAGGCAAGCACTCAACGTCATTGGCAGACACCATGCTTCATTGACTTTTGAGTTTTACAACTTTGCCTCCCTTTTAATGTCTATGGCTTACATGTTCATGTTTAGTCACTGTAGCTTTGGGCCTACATGAAGTTTCATTTCTGCATTTTATGTAAAAGAAAACACCTCTCTTGGCACATTATGTTATTACTAGAAAGGGAGGAGGTCATTCTAGTACCTTCCTAAAATAAATGGTTACTGTTTAAGAACTCACCTAGGAAGGCACTTGTGCATAGTTTGTGAAATTTGAGATATTAAGAACTCAGTGGATATCTGAAAATGGAGAGACTTCAACTTGGTAGGTCAGGTTTGTACTTGAACAGATTCACTGTAAGTACTCTAGAGGCAGCCTTTATGAAGAGAGTTAGGTCCCAGGACAATTTTTTTTTTTTTTAATGGAAGGGGTGCATATTGCCCTCGGTTTCCCAGTTAAGATACTCCAGGAGCTTCAACCCCTCCTGTGTTACTCTCTAAACCCTTATACTGAAGTAAGTGGCCAGTTGTCTCTCTTCTATCCCCTTAAGTACCATTGCTAGGTAGCTAGCCCTGCCTGCAGAAAGGGAAAGCCAAGTTTTTCACATCCTGGGTTAGAATATATATTTTCTACAGAAAGTGTTTCAAAGGAGGATGCAGTTGGAATACTACTACTAGTGCTAATCTGAAAATGTATTATAGATGAAATCAGAGTTTGTAAACTGAGTTGGGAATTCAACCATCATTGAGAACTTTGTCTCTGTAGCGAAATATAGTAGCAGAACTGAGTCTATATGTTGCTTCAGGGCTATAAAGGGCCCCTGTTTGGCCAAAACTTCAATATTATTGATGACATGGCGGTTAAATAAGTAATTTTGTTAAAAATAAGTATAACACTGTTAGCAAATAGAATGATACTTGAAGAGAACTCAAGGAATTTTGTAAAAAACCTGGCTATGGTTTTGATGTTGGCTCATTAATTTGGGGCTAGAATTCATGACAGTACAGTAAGAGAAATTCGATAAATCTTAAAGCACACCTATATTTGTACTTCAGTGATCTACTGATTATAAATCTTTCCATCAGTTGCATAGCAACGTTTTTCAACCTTCCCAATCTCTAATCGACTAACCTGTTATAAAGCCAAATTACTCAGCAGTGAGGAAAATAGAAATTTGAACAAATGTTATTAAAATAAGTTCAGAACTTCTCAAATTACCCTTTATAACTTAGACTTTCTCTGTTTTATCAAAGAGCACCTCTCATTGATATCTGAGTGTTATTGGCAAGTTTAACATGGCTGGAGTATTATGAGCAGAGATGTATATGTATCTCTTACTGGTTTTTAGGCACCCCCAGGAAAGAACTTGATTCTGCTGGTCAGCAGCCTTTGTTGGTCAAACAATTGCAGAAGAGGTTAGTAGCCCCATCATATTTTCCAGCTTTGTGTAACATGTGATCTATATATTGATGGATAGGAGACACCACTGTTGTCTTAAAGTCTAGGTGAAAAGGGAAAAAAAGAATTCTTTTTTTAAAAATAAATTTATTTATTTATTTTTGGCTGTGTTGGGTCTTCGTTGCTACGCACGGGCTTTCTCTACTTGCAGCGAGCAGGCGCTACTCTTCGTTGTGATGCGTGGGCTTCTCATTGCAGTGGCTTCTCTTGTTGCAGAGCATGGGCTCTAGGCACACAGGCTTCAGTAGTTGTGGCTCATGGGCTTAGTTGCTCCACGGCATGTGGGATCTTCCTGGACCAGGGCTCGAACCCGTGTCCCCTGCATTGGCAGGTGGATTCTTAACCACTGCGCCACCAGGGAAGCCCCAAGAACAGCTTCTTTTTTTAAAAATTTATTTATTTTATTTATTTTTAGTTTTGGCTGCACTGGGTCTTTGTTGCTGCATGCGGGCTTTTCTCTAGTTGTGGCGAGCAGGGGCTACTCTTCGTTGCAGTGTGCGGGCTTCTCATTGCGGTGGCTTCTTTTGTTGCTGAGCATGGGCTCAGTAGTTGTGGCTCACGAGCTTAGTTGCTCCGTGGCACGTGGGATCTTCCCTGGCCAGGGCTTGAACCCGTGTCCAGTGCATTGGCAGGCGGATTCTTTTTTTTCTTCTTCGGTACGGGGGCCTCTCACTGTTGTGGCCTCTCCCGTTGCAGAGCACAGGCTCTGGACGTGCAGGCTCAGTGGCCACGGCTCATGGGCCCAGCCGTTCCGCGGCATGTGGGATCTTTCTGGACTGGGGCACGAACCCGTGTCCCCTGTATTGGCAGGCGGACTCTCAACCACTGCGCCACCAGGGAAGCCTGGCAGGTGGATTCTTAACCACTGTACCACCAGGGAAGCCCCCCAAGAACGGTTTTTCACATCAAAATTGTTTGACTGAAAAGTGTCTGTGATTTTGCAATATTAAAAAAAAGAGAGACTCCCTCTTGTGAGAACACCAGAATCATAACTAGCTGCTGGACAATCATCGACAGGCAGACACTGGAACTCACCAAAAAAGATACCCCACATCCAAAGACAAAGGAGAAGCCACATTGAGACGGTAGGAGGGGCGCAATCACAGTAAAATCAAATCCCATAACAGTTGGGTGGGTGACTCACAGACTGGAGAACACTTATACCACAGAAGTCCAGCCACTGGAGTGAAGGTTCTGAGCCCCACGCCAGGCTTTCCAACCTGGAGGTCCAGCAACGGGAAGAGGAATTCCTAGAGAATCAGACTATGAAGCCTAGTGGGATTTGATTGCAGGACTTCAACAAGACTGGGGGAAACAGAGACTCCACTCCTGGAGGGCACACACAAAGTAGTGTGCCCATCGGGACCCAGGGGAAGGAGCAGTGACCCCAGGGGAGACTGAACCCGACCTACCTGCTAGTGTTGGAGGGTCTCCTGCAGAGGCGGGGGGTGGCTGTGGCTCACCTTGAGGACAAGGACACTGGCAGCAGAAGTTCTGGGAAGTACTCCTTGGCTTGAGCCCTCCCAGGGTCTGTCATTAGCCCCACCAAAGAGCCCGGGTAGGCTCCAGTGTTGGGTTGCCTCAGGCCAAACAACCAATAGGGAGGGAACCCAGCCCCACCCATCAGCAGTCAAGCAGATTAAAGTTTTACTGAGCTCTGCCCACCAGAGCAACAGTCAGCCTTACCCACCACCAGTCCCTCCCATCAGGAAACCTACACAAGCCTCTTAGATAGCCTCATCCACCAGAGGGCAGACAGCAGAAGCAGCCTGTGGATCAAAAACCACATTCACAGAAAGACAGACAAGATGAAAAGGCAGAAGGCTATGAACCAGATGAAGGAACAAGATAAAACCCCAGAAAAACAAGTAAATGAAGTGGAGATAGGCAACCTTCCAGAAAAAGAATTCAGAATAATGATAGTGAAGATGATCCAGGACAGCGGAAAAAGAATGGAAGAAAAGACCGAGAAGATGCAAGAAATGTTTAACGAAGACCTAGAAGAATTAAAGAACAAACAAACAGAGATGAGCAATACAATAAATGAAATGAAAACTACATTAGAAGGAATCGATAGCAGAATAACTGAGGCAGAAGAACGGATAAGTGACCTGG
Source organism: Monodon monoceros (assembly GCF_005190385.1). Lineage (NCBI taxonomy): Eukaryota > Metazoa > Chordata > Mammalia > Artiodactyla > Monodontidae > Monodon > Monodon monoceros. The sequence goes on from NW_021703779.1 coordinate 80,921,767, forward strand.
AAGACAGAATGCTGGAATTCACGGCTGTGAAATAGAATAAAGAAAAAAGAATGAAAAGAAATGAACACAACCTAAGAGACCTCTGGGACAACATTAAATGCAACAACATTTGCATTGTAGGGTTCCCAGAAGGAGAAGAGAGAGAGAAAGGAACAGAGAAAATATTTGAAGAGATTATAGTCGAAAACTTCCCTACCATGGGAAAGGAAATAGCCACCCAGGTCCAGGAAGCGCAGCAAGTCCCATACAGGATTAAACCCAAGGAGAAACACGCCAAGACACATAGTAATCAAACTGGCAAAAAATAAAGACAAAGAAAATTTATTGAAAGCAGCAAGGGAAAAATGACAAATAACATACAAGGGAACTCCCATAAGGTTAACAGCTGATTTCTCAGCAGAAACTCTACAAGCCAGAAGGGAGTGGCATGATATACTTAAAGAGATGAAAGGGAAGAACCTACAACCAAGATTACTCTACCCGGAAAGGATCTTATTCAGATTCGATGGAGAAATCAAAAGCTTTACAGACAAGCAAAAGCTAAGAGAATTCAGCACCACCAAACCAGCTCTACAACAAATGCTAAAGGAATTTCTCTAAGTGGGAAACAAAAGAGAAGAAAAGGACCTACAAAAACAAACCCAAAACAATTAAGAAAATGGTCATAGGAACATACATATCGATAATTAGCTTAAACGTGAATGGATTAAATGTTCCAACCAAAAGACACAGGCTTGCTGAATGGATACAAAAACAAGACCCATATATATGCTGTCTACAGGAGACCCACTTCAGACCTAGGGACACATTCTGACTAAAAGTGAGGGGATGGAAAAAGATATTCCATGAAAATGGAAATCAAAGGAAAGCTGGAGTAGACATTCTCATATCCAATAAAATAGACTTTAAAATAAAGAATGTTACAAGAGACAAGGAAGAACACTACATAATGTTCAAGGGGTCATTCCAAGAAGAAGATATAACAATTATAAATATATATGCATCCAACATAGGAACACCTTGATAAATAAGGCAACTACCAAGAGCTATAAAAGAGGAAATCGACAGTAACACAATAATAGTGGGGGACTTTAACACCTCACTTACACCAATGGACAGATCATCCAAAATGAAAATAAATAAGGAAACAGAAGCATTAAATGACACAATAGACCAGATAGAGTTAATTGATATTTATAGGACATCCCATCCAAAAACGGCAGATTATATATTCTTCTCACGTGCGCACGCAACATTCTCCAGTATAGATCACATCTTGGGTCACAAATCAAGCCTCAGTAAATTTAAGAAAATTGAAATCATATCAAGCATCTTTTGTGACCACAACGCTATGAGATTAGAAATCAGTTACAGGGAAAAAAATGTAAGGAACACAAACACATGGAGGCTAAACAATATGTTACTAAATAACCAAGGGATCACTGAAGAAATCAAAGGGAAATCAAAAAATACCTAGAGACAAATGACAATGAAAACAGGACAATCCAAAACCTATGGGATGCAGCAAAAGCAGCTCTAAGAGGGAATTTTATAGCTATCGAAGCCTACCTCAAGAAACAAGAAAAATCTCAAATAAACAATCTAAACTTACACCTAAAGGAACTAGAGAAAGAAGAACAGACAAAACCCAAAGTTAGCAGAAGGAAAGAAATCATAAAGAGCGGAAATAAATGAAACAGAAACAAAGAAAACATTAGCAAAGATCAATAAAACTAAAAGGTGGTTCTTTGAGAAGATAAACAAAATTGAAAAACCATTAGCCAGCCTCATCAAGAAAATGAGGGAGAGGACTCAAATCAATAAAATTAGAAATGAAAAAGGAGAAGTTACAACAGACACTGCAGAAATACAAAGTATCCTAAGAGACTACTACAAGCAACTCTATGCCAATAGAATGGACAACCTGGAAGAAATGGACAAATTCTTAGAAAGGTATAACCTTCCAAGACTGAACCAGGAAGAAATAGAAAATATGAACAGATGAATCACAAGTAATGAAATTGAAACTGTAATTAAAAATCTTCCAACAAACAAAAGTCCAGGAGCAGATGATTTCACAGGTAAATTCTATAAGACATTTAGAGAAGTGCTAAAACTCATCCTTTTCAAACTCTTCCAAAAAATTGCAGAGGAAGGAACACTCCCAAACTCATTCTATGAGGCCACCATCACCCTGATACCAAAAGCAGGCAAAGATACAACAAGAAAAGAAAATTATAGACCAATATCACTGATGAATATAGATGCAAAAATCCTCAACCAAATACTAGCAAACAGAATCCAACGACACATTAAAAGGATCATACACCATCATCAAGTGGGATTTATCCCAGGGATGCAAGGATTCTTCAATATATGCAAATCAATCAATGTGATACACCATATTAACAAATTGAAGAAGAAAAACCATATGATCATCTCAATAGATGCAGAAAAAGCTTTTGACAAAATTCAACACCCATTTATGATAAAAACTCTCCAGAAAGTGGGCATAGAGGGAACCTACCTCAACATAATAAAGGCCATATATGACAAACCCACAGCAAACATCATTCACAATGGTGAAAAACTGAAAGCATTTCCTCTAAGATCAGAAACAAGACAAGAATGTCCACTCTCACCACTCTTATTCAACATAGTTTTGGAAGTCCTAGCCTTGGCAATCAGAGAAGAAAAATAAATAAAAGGAATACAAATTGGAAAAGAAGAAGTAAAACTGTCACTGTTTGCAGAAGACATGATACTATACATGGAGTATCCTAAAAATGCCACCAGAAAACTACTAGAGCTAATCAATGAATTTGCTAAAGTTGCAGGGTACAAAATTAATGCACAGAAATCTCTTGCATTCCTATACACTAATGATGAAACATCTGAAAAAGAAATTAAGGAAACACTCCCATTTACCATTGCAACAAAAAGAATAAAGTATCTAAATAATAAACCTACCTAAGGAGACAAAAGACGTGTTTGCAGAAAACTATAAGACACTGATGAAAGAAATTAAAGGTGGTACAGACAGATGGAGAGATATACCATGTTCTTGGATTGGAGGAATCAATATTGTTTAAATGACTATACTACCCAAAGCAATCTACAGATTCAATGAAATCCCTATCAAATTACCAATGGCATTTTTTACGGAACTAGAACAAAAAATCTTAAAATTTGTATGGAGACACAAAAGACCCCGAATAGCCAAAGCAGTCTTCAGGGAAAAAAATGGAGTTGGAGGAATCAGACTCCCTGACTTCAGACTATACTACAAAGCTACAGTAATGAAGTAATGAAGACAATATGGTAGTGGCACAAAAACAGAAACATAGATCAATGGGCGAAGATAGAAAGCCCAGAGATAAATGCACGCACCTATGGTCAACTAATCTATGACAAAGGAGGCAAGGATATACAATGGAGAAAAGACATTCTCTTCAGTAAGTGGTGCTGGGAAAACTGGACAGCTACATGTAAAAGAATGAAATTAGGACACTTCCTAACACCATACACAAAAATAAACTCAAAATAGATTTGAGACCTAAGTGTAAGACTGGACAGTATAAAACTCTTAGAGGAAAACATAGGAAGAACACTGTTTGACATAAATCACAGCAAGATCTTTTTTGATCCACCTCCTAGAGTAATAGAAATAAAAACAGAAATAAACAAATGGGACCTAATGAAGCTTGAAAGCTTTTGCACACCAAAGGAAAGCATAAACAAGATGAAAAGACAACCCTCAGAGTGGGAGAAAATATTTGCAAAGGAATCAACGGACAAAGGATTAATCTCCAAAATATATAAACAGCTCATGAAGCTCAATATTAAAGAAACAATCAACCCAATCCAAAAATGGGCAGAGGACCTAAATAGACATTTCTCCAAGGAAGACATATGGATGGCCAAGAAGCACATGAAAAGGTGCTCAACATCACTAATTATTAGAGAAATGCAAATGAAAACTACAATGAGGTATCACCTCACACCAGTTAGAATGGGCATCATCAGGAAATCTACAGACAACAAATGCTGGGGAAGGTGTGGAGAAAAGGGAACCCTCTTGCACTATTGGTGGGAATGTAAATTGATACAGCCACTATTGAGAACAGTATGGAATTTCCTTAGAAAACTAAAAATAGAATTACCATATGATCCAGCAATCCCACTCCTGGGCATATACCCAGAGAAAACCATAATTCAAAAAGACACATGCACCCCAATGTTCATTGAAGCACTATTTACAATAGCCAGGTCATGGAAGCAACCTAAATGCCCATTGCCAGACGCATGGATAAAGAAGAAGTGGTACATATATACAATGGAATATTACTTAGCCATAAAAAGGAACGAAATTGGGTGATTTGTTGAGACGTGGATGTATCTAGAGACTGTCATACAGAGTGAAGTAAGTCAGAAAGAGAGAAACAGATATCGTATATTAGCGCATGTATGTGGAACCTAGAAAAATGATATAGGTGAACCGGTTTGCAGGGCAGAAGTTGAGACATAGATGTAGAGAAGAAACGTATGGACACCAAGGGGGGAAAGCTGAGGGCGGGGTGGGGATGGTGGTGTGATGAATTAGGCAATTGGGATTGACGTGTTTACACTGATGTGTATAAAATGGATGACTAATAAGAACCTGCTGTATAAAAAAATAAATAAAATAAAATTAGAAAATAATCCAAATTAAAAAAAGAAAAAAAAGAAAGTTTGAACCATCTGCTTTGACCTGTTCATGTGTAAGGGCCATTATGGTAGTTCTTGAGTTGCCTATACTTTTTCAGGGAAAAGGACATACAGTTAATCTTTATTTTATCTTGTAATTGGTAAATTGGTTACACGTTACATACAAGGCTTCAGAGGCTAAGTATAGTTGCTGGTTTAGTTTAGTTTTATAGTTGTAGTTTTTTTTTTAATATATATATATCTGAGTCACTTTGCTGTACAGCAGAAATTAACAGAACATTGTAAATCAAGTATACGTCAATAAAATTAAAAAAAACACTACAACTATGAATCTAAACTTATATAAGTCCCCTACATACAAACAAGCTCCGTTCTAGGTGAGCATCTGTAAGTCCAATTTGTTTGTAAGTCCAACAAAGTTAGCCTTTGTACCCAACTAACACAATTGGCCATATACCGCTGCTTTTACACTTGCTTCCAGACATCCTGGGCTTGAAATAAAGATACCATACTACTGTATCTATACAGTACTGTACAGTAAAGTACACAAAAGCACAACCACTTGTAGAGGATGCACACATGTGACAGTGTACGTCAGACATATGGTCTAACTTATGTGATTGGACATGCAAATGCATGTTCGCATCTTTGAAAGTTCACAACTTGAAGGTTTATATGTAGGGGACTTACTATATAGATACATACATACATACACACATATATATTCTTTTCCATTATGGTTTATCACAGGATATTGAATATAGTTCCTTGTGCTATACAGTGGGACCTTGTTGTTTAATAGTTGTAGTTCCTAACTCCACCTCAGTTAATTCAAAACGTGAAGAGTCCATTGTGAAAAACACTGTTAGAGTGGAAGAAATTTGAGGTTTATCAGAATAAACATTAATACAATTGATGCTTTGCCTAAAATCACAAAAACAGTCAAGAATTTAAAACTACCTGTTAGTTTGTTATGATACTATTTGTAAAACAGTGACATAAATGAAATTTCTCTGCAATGTGTTATTTTGACAGAATTTCTGTCACTATCTTAAGATGGAATTCCTCATCTAAATGGAAACTAAGTAAAAAACCATTTAAGGAACGCTATAGGACAGAAGTTTTAAAGGGAGTTATCAGTAATCAGCATAGAATCTTAAGCCAATGGGGAAAAAATTGAAGGTTACCAAATTTGACAATTTTTTGCTAATCCTAAATTCTTCGAAAGATCCTTTTGAAGTTTTCTGAAATTTTAAATCATTTTTGTCTATCATATAATTATGTTTTGCTTAAGTTTTTAAGTGTTCAATATTTGTTATAATTAGTTATTTTAAACATCCTTCCTGTATGAGTCCAAATAAACTGTTTTGTTTTCTGTGGGGAGAAGGTTGTCCACTTTCACTTTGGAAGCCAGTTTTACTAGTTGCACCTTTGGAAACCTGTGTTCCAGGAGCTAAACAACTGCCACACAATTGAACTTTTAGACCACAACCTGTTCCTGAATTGGGAATTGTTTGCAAATTCAAGAATATTAATTAAAAGTACTAATTGTGAAATTAGATTATTGGCTGACTTTAGTTATCTTTTCCTAAAGATATGTATGTTATTATTATGTTGTTATTATTATGATGATGTCATGTTAAGATATTATGTTATTATATGTATTATTACAATGTACAAAAAGTATGTTGTAATAATACCTTATTCACAACTCAGGTATAATTTTCAGCTTTAGGCAATTCATACTCTTGAATCTTTATAGAGGAGTGAATTATTTTGTTTTGTCAGATTAATTTTGCAGCTACGTCAGAAAACTAAATGATGTGGTAATTTATAAAAGGTACTTGAAGTAGATAAATGAGGTGAAATATCTCCAGAGTGATAATCATAGCCATTTAGGTGTTATAAAGATAGTAATCACAACAACAGATATTAAATTACTCCATTTAATACAAGCAGCAATCATATGTCTGGGTATAGTTGCCTCAAAAACATGCATAATTTTAAACAAAATTATATATAGTAACTGCCTTCTCTCTATTCCTATTGCTACTATCATAGTCTAAGCTCTTATCATCTCACAACTGGATCTCTCTCTATCTCTCTTCTCTGTTTGCATCTCCAATTCAATAAATCATGACAGGTTTGAGTGTAGCTCTGTGCTAGAAACAGTGCAAAAAACTGAGGACACAGTGGGGACCAAGAGAGACCTAGTCCTTACTACACTGAGTTTACAGTATAGCCAGAAGACTGGCATTGATAGGGAATTATAATTTGATAATTGGGGTAAAAGAAGTCAGGAACCATGGGAGACGATAACAAGACCAACTTCAGCTCAACTGAGACCAGAAAGGGTGAGTAGGAGTTGGGCAGATGAAGGAGTGGGTGAGGGGTGAGCGCCTGAAGCAGAGCAAAGTCTACATGGAAAGGCCAAGATTGAAAGAGAACTTGCACTCTAACCAGTATTGTTATATATGATGAAGACACTTCATCATATATGTGTTATATAAGATGAAGACAGATTTCAGAATATAGATAGAGGTTTTAGAGCTTGGGTTCTACTCAGACCTAAATGCTAATTCCAACTGAGTAATTAATTATCTTTGTGCATTTAGGTAAGTAACTTAATGCCTGCAAACCTTGATTCCCTGATCTGCCAAATAGGACAATAAATTCCTATATCATAGGATTGCTGTGAGTATTTAAATGAGGCAATGCATGTAAAGCTCTTAGCATAGTGCCCGGCATATAATAAATGCTCAGTAAATGGTGGCTAGTATTTAGGTAGAATAGATCCAACTTGCTGATCTCTGCAAGCTGCCTTTTTAGCCTTTGATTCCTTCCTCAGTCTATCCTGAATATTACAGCCTACAACCCTTCTCGGAAATGCTAAAATCTGAAAGTTCTGAAAACAGAATTTTATCATTTGGCCCCGAAACCCAGCCTGGCTTGAGGCTGTATATAATCTTTACTTATCCTGTCTTGTGGAGTATTCATGTTTCCCTGCTAACCTTGAATGCATTTGATTTAGGGTGCCAGCCCAGATCGCACTGGGTGTGTTTTGTAATATATGGTACACATACCATATTCCTTTCTAAAATATGAAGCACTCTGAATTCCAAAACACATCTGGCTTCAAGGGTTTCAGATAAGAGATTGTGGACCTGTACCACCCGAAGTCATCTTTCTAAAATTCCACCTTCTCTATGTCTGTCTCTGAATCAGGAACTCATAAGGACCCTCGATGGTTGTCAGACATAGTCTAGACTACGCCTTGTGGTTTTCAAGACTGTCTCTAATCTGTCCCCACTGTCAACTGAAAAAAATGTACAACCTAAAAGTTGAGAATTATGTTCTATTGGGCAGAGTTTCTAAGGACTTAAGCCCGGAAGACAGCCTCTCAGATCGCTCTGAGGGAGTGCTCCAAAGAGGTAAGGGAGGAGCCAGGATACATAGGAGTTTTTGCAACAAAAACAGGTAGTCAGAACATCAAAAGATTACTGTGAATTAAAGAAAACCTGATATCTCAAGTTAATGAATTTAGCGCTCCTCTAGGTATGGGAAGATGCAAGAGTGTGGGCTCGTTGAAATCATTCCTTCGATATGCACCTTAACAATCTAGGGCCAGTACCTGCTTTTCTCCATCCTGAATCCCGTCAGGGTGCACAGTTAGGGGTGGCTGCAGTGGCTGAGGGCTTGATGGCTGCAACATCCTTTGTTTACTGATATGGCAGGCGACATTTTTCAGCCCCACCACCCTACATGTTCGAAATTTAATACCCTCTAACTTGAACCCTTTGTTTCCTAAGGCTGCTTCCCTAAAGTAAAATGTTAACACTGCTCTCTGTCTCACTTCCTTTTCTTCCTCTCTTTCTGGCTATTCAAATCCTACCCAGCAATTAGGGCACAGTTCTTTATAGTTTCTTAATGAAGCTATATTTATTTCTTCTCTGAATTCCTCTTGTACTTAATTTATTCACCAAATATTTGAGCAGGTATGATGTGCCAGCTACTGCTCTAAATGTTAGAGATCCAAAAGTGATTAAGACAGGAAAATTAAGGGCTCTGCTATTAGGGAACTGGTTTTCTAGAAGCTAGAACATAAGTAAGTAAATAGCTAAGTGAACAGATAATTTCAGGTAGCGGTTCTGCTATGAAAATAGTAAGACAGGACATGTGATAGTGCCCAGGGAGGAAGAGCAGGAATATACCTCAGAATCTCCTCTGTGGTTAGTTTTCATTCCCTGGTTAGATTGTTAATGCCTTAAGGGCAGAATCGCGTCTTAAACTTCTCTTTGCCACAAAGTGCTGAGCCTATGATGGGTTCTGAAACATTAATGTTTGGTGGAGACATCTGTCTTTTTTTTAAAACAGAGAAGGTAAAAATTTATTTATTAAATATTGAGCCCCACTTGGCTAACTCATTGATCTAAGAGTATCTATTATGTACAATTGCTGGGCAAAGCCGGCTTTCTTTTCATTTCTGTTGCTTTTTATTCATAGAGTTATAAAGAACTTTCACATCCCAACAGTTTTCCCATTTGAAATGGTTTAGTACCTACAGAAGAAGTTACTACTTGAAAAACCTGGATTATTCATGCAATTGTTTCTGATTAATTCAGGTACTAAGTGACTTCCTCTAATTCATTAGCATGAATGTTTTTTAAGACCTAAGTGGCAAACATACATTTCTTTAAAAATTTTATTTTTATTTCTCTATTAACTTCTTTTGATTGAGGTATAGTTGATTTACAGTGTTGCATTAGTTTCTGGTGTACAGCAAAGTGATTCAGTTTTTTTTCCTCTCCTTTTAATTAATTTTTATTGGAGTATAGTTGCTTTACAGTGTTGTGCTGATTCAGTTATACATACATACATATATGTATTCATTTCCAGATTCTTTTCCTGCATAGATTATTACAAGATAGTGAATATAGTTCCCTCTGCTGTACAGTAGGTCCTTGTTGCTTATCTATTTTATGTATAGTAGTTTGTATTTGTTAACCCCAAACTCCTAATTTATCTCCCCCACCCCGTACCTTTCCCCTTTGGTAACCATAAATTTGTTTTCTAAAACGTATGTTTCTTGAGCGCTTCACCCCTAGTCCTTAAGCTGAACATTCTTTTTTTTTTTTCTGTGGTACGTGGGCCTCTCACTCTTGTGGCCTCTCCCGTTGCGGAGCACAGGCTCCGGACGTGCAGGCTCAGCGGCCATGGCTAACGGGCCCAGCCGTTCCGCGGCATGTGGGATCTTCCCGGACCGGGGCACGAACCCGTGTCCCCTGCATCGGCAGGCAGACTCTCAACCACTGCGCCACCAGGGAAGCCCAAGCTGAACATTCTTGTTACACAGAAGAGACTGCTGGATTTCCATATCATAGACACCCCTCTTGGCAGTTAAATATTGAAGTTCGTGGCAAGACAATTAATTTAAGCTTGAGAAGAACTTGTTGTGACAGATTTCTGAAACTTATCCAGTGAACTAACATGGTCTTTTGCTTCATGAAGAAAACTGAAGCCCTATACTGTGATGTCATATTTGATTTCTGGTAGATACACATTTTGTTCTTTATATTGAAAGAGTATCTTGAGAAGCAAATCCGAAAAGGAATTTTTTTCTTGTTGTAAAAATGGTAGAAAGAATTATGATTTGTAGTAGCCAAGAGCTCAGGTGGGTTCAAATTTGAGGCTTTTGATTTGACAGTGCTTCTGAGATGGTGTCCTTTTGGTTACAAAAATAGAAAAGTATAGAAAAGTATTGCTCTATTAAAATGATGAAATGGACAGTTTGAGATGCTCACAGTAGCAAAGTAAGGTGGAGAATTGGAGCTTAATGCCTGTAACTTCATCTTCTCAACTACTAGGCTTTTGCCCTTTGAGGTCAGGGCCATGTCTCTTTAAATCCCAGTGCCTCGCACACTGCCAGCTGATCTATCATCTATTCGGAAGTGCTAATGGTGATGGAAGAATGCAGTGCCTAAGAGGACATGTGGGTGTCTGAAAATGCCCCTTACTGTTAGAAAGGAGATGAAAAAATGTTTTAGAGTAATTTTAAATACAAGCAGTAATAGTTCAATGGTTTTGAAAGCCAATTTTTCTTTTCCTCCTGTCTTCTTAGAATCAAACCTCTATCTACGTTGATCTCAGTTCTAAAAATCAGATTATATATACCTTTGTTGGTGAAACACAGCGGAGAGGTACTCAACTAAAACAATCTTCATAGTAAAGGGATTTGAATAGCTGAACAGAATGTTCAGCTTGGTTGCCAGATGGTTAAATAGCCTTGAATTGTCTTGATTGGTCTTACTGATTTGTAAAGTTCAGGGTGAATCCAGGATCTGAAAAGTTGAAAGGCAGCACTTTGAAGAATAATTACTTCCTTCTGTGACTGCTGCTGATCTGAATCAGTATTGGTCAGGGATGTCATCTAGAGATTTCAAACCCTGGATCATTGGTTGAGATGGATGACCTTTCTTGAAGGCCCTTCTTACTTGGAAAGTATATGGAGGTTATGATAGAGTACCACCCGAACAGTGCTCTCAGAATTCCTCTGTTGTGATTGTTCTTTCATTCATTTGATCTTTGACTAGACTACAGCTTCCGTAAGGTACATGCTTATCTTGTTTATGGTTGTATTCCTAGTGCCCAGCACTGAACAGGTGCATAGTAGATGCTCAAATATTTGTTCAGTTGAATTGAACATGCTTTTCTATATTATATTGCCTTGCCCTACTTAGAGATTAAGAAATTTAAGCTGGGTAAATAATTGACCCTTCATCTTTATTGTGATGGCCAACTTACTTTCTCTAAAAGAGAAGAAAATAGTCAAACTTGAAGAAGTGTGGCCAAGTTTTTGAGTTGGTGGTGAGACTTTTGAATTGTATGCAATTCAGTTGTCCAATTTCTGTGGTACTGGAGTAATTTCAAGATGTTTATGAAACATTGTATTACCATGTAACATTAGCCATAAGAGAGTCAAATCTTTACATCTTGCTGTTTTTGTTAATTTCTGCCTGATTGAGAAAATTAAAACTTAATTTTCTTGCAATAATGGCTCCTGCATTTCAATCAGAACTTCAGCATTAGAGTTTGTAAGTAAATCATCCATTTCTCTTATTCTTAAGGGGTTGAGACTCTGGAGTGAAACTTTTATAATTATGCAGTACTCATAGAGTACTGTAGTAAGTTATATTTAATATAACTGTTCATAAATGAAGTTTAATAAACTCTAATTGCTTGACTATTCACAAGCGTATTGCTTTTCTAGAGTTGATTTTAATGAAAATATATGGTCACTATACTTATTGGTGTAATATGCCCTCATCCTAATGACCATTATAGATTTAGATTTGCAATAAAAACTTACTAAAATGACTTTAATCAGTGCTTTTAATTCAGGGGTGTGACTCTGATAAACATTTTTTTGGTCATTTTTTGTTGTTGTTTTAACTCCATAGTAGCTCTATAGTTTTTACACAGGAGTAAAATCCATAATGTCTGCTTGCCAGTGGTGTGAGAGAGAGAGGTGCATGCACCTATATAAATTACATTCAGATAAAATTTGAGAGCTTGTCCCTGTAGAACATCATTATAAATGAGACTGTATCTTAATACAACCATTTAAAAATGTTTTACAGGTCAATTCACATAAAAATGACTGCGATTGAATCTTGTCAAAGAGATAGCTCTTTACAGCTCTCTGAACTTTTTTCATGTTGGTGGTGTTTTTGTTATTGTTCTCCTTTTGTAACTTTCTCTTTTTTTGACTAATGTATAAAAACAGTTGTGCAGCAGAAATAATTTATTTTCTATTGCAGATAATTTAAGTGTAATTTATACAATAATTTCAATGTATTTTTAATGCGCAGTGGCCAAAAATGGCCCCCTCCTAAACTCAATCTCTTCAAATGTCCTTAAAGATTTTTCTTTTCAATAGACCACATTTGTCTCTCTTTTCTGAATAGTTGTAGAGTTCTAAGTAATGGTCTCAAGAAGATATTTATGACAGCAGAGTTTTACATGAGGGAAATCTATGAGAAAAATATCCATATCAGTCAAATGTGCATAGTTATATAGGATATCCAGTCTGTAGTTGAATGAAACTTGTAAATCAAGAAATCATAAGCAGAGTGTTTTTCTTTATGGTTCTCTATTACAAGTAATTTGGATAATTTTTTACATGAATATAATTTCCTCTTTGTCTTAAGGTGCTCTATCATTCTTAAAGATGCCTTTTAGGAAAAAATAGTCTTTAAGAAGACACTAAACAAAGCATAGTTCTCCTCCATTTTTGACCATGGGTCCACATTTGGTTTATTAATAACCAGACTTTAAACTCAAGGGCAGCTCTAGAAATAGAAAGGTACCTAGCCAGATTGACATTCCAGTAGAGGGAAGAGTGGGTGCACAAACAGGACATAATGAGGCATGCGGTGGGAAAAGGATTTCCATTTTTCCATAGCGCACAGATCATTGAGGGAAGACGTAGAAGGTAGCCTAGGGCTGAATAATATAGGGCTTTGAATGCCATATTAAGGGTACTAGTCTTTATTCTGTAGGTCATCAGGAGCCATTGAATACAGATGGGCAAGTAATAGTCATTTATAATTTTTTATTGAGTTCTGTGTGCCAAACACTGATCTAGGCATTAGGGGTACATCCCTGAAACAAACAGATGAAAACCTTGGTTCCTATGGAGCTCACATTTTTAGTGGGAGAAACAGACAGAAATAAATTATAGACTATGTGAGAATGTCGTAAGTTTTATTGAAAAAAGGAAAGCAGAGCATGCTAAAGCAGGTCAGGAGAGTGTGGAGGAGGTGGGTGTTTCCATTTAAATAGGATGGACAGAGTAGGTCTCCCTGAGCAAGAACTTGAAAGGGGGAGGAGTGATGGAGGAAAGCATATGGATAACAGAAAAGAGCATTCCAGGCAGAGGGAAGACACAGTGTATGTGGCTTATTGCCTTATGGGGAACAGTGAGGTGGTTGCTGTGACTAGAGCTGAGTGAATGAAAGGAACTGTAGTAGGAGATGAGGTCAGAGGGATATGAAGAGTATGCAGCTCCATAGGGCCTTGCAGGTTATTGTAACGATTTTGACTTTCACTGGCAGTGAAAATAGGGTGCCATTGAAAAGTTTTGAGCAGAGGAGTGACATGATCTGACTTGGTTTTTTTTTTTTTCTGACTAAAGTCCATGGTTTATTCAGATTTCTTTAGCTTTTTCTTTTCTTTGTTGTTTTTTTTTTTTTTTGACAGGAAAGTAGGATTTATTGGTGCACGTGAGTAAAGAGGGGACAGCCTCAAGGCTCTCATGAGTGCAGGGCCCGCCATGTGTCCAGGGGGCCACGATTAGGGATGTATTTGACCCCACAGCCATCCGGCAGGAGCCGCTTATCTGCCGCCATGTTTTCAAATTCACCTGCATTAAACTTAGTAAATCCCCACTTCTTGGAGATGTGGATCTTCTGGCAGCCAGGGAACTTGAACTTGGCTCTGCACAGGGCCTCAAACACGTGCTCCTCGCTCTGCAGCTTGGTGCGGATGGACATTATGACATGGCCAATGTGGACCCTGGCCACTGTGCCCTGGGGCTTTCCAAAGGCACTGCGTATACCTGTCTGGAGACTAGATTGGGGGCAGCATGCCAGTCACGAATGTCCACTGGAAAGGGCTGTCTCCAGGGTCCCTTAGGGCAACACATACAGGCAACAGGCTGCATACACTACTGAGGAGGCTGCTGTTTGCAGCCATTGCACACGTGGCCCCTGCGGGGAAAAGAGCATAGTTGGTTTAATTGGCTGCAAACTGACTTGGGTTTTAATACTGTCACTTCCTCAATGTGTTCAGAATGAACTATAGCAGGGTAAAGGTGGAAAAAGGGAGATAGGTTAGGAGGTTCTTACAGAAATCTAGGGAAGAGGTGATGTGATGGTGACTTGAACCAGATCTTTGCTTGAAGAAGATGACTTTGGCAATGAGGAGAGAATGGTGGCAGAGGTAATTATTAGGAGGCTACTGCCAGTGATTAGACTCTAAACTGGGATGGTTTGTGCAGAAATGAAGAAGAAACTGCAGAAAGATCACCGTGGAACTTGACAACTGTTTTGGCTGTAGGGATTGAAGAGAGGGAGGAGACCAAGGTGACATGGAAGTCTTAAAATTGGATGGTAACCATTACCATAAACATGACCCTATTTTTGTAAGTCTGTCCTAACCCTCTGTGACAACCCTTGGTGCTCATGTAGTGTTTCCACTGGGTTATTAATTATATACCCACTTTTTCCTACTCTATTTTCCCTCCTATTACCCACCTAGAGAGCTGAGAGAACAGCTCTGATTCTTACAATTGTGGCAGTAGTAAGATATAATTAGGAATGAAGAATTATGAAAGACCAAAGAATCTAAATTTGTATATAGTTTGTATATGAAAAATAACCAGCCACTGGAAGAACATTAGTGTATATTGGTCAAAATGAATTTAGCAGGTGACACATAAGACGTGTTAGGGAAGGACTTTGGTTGCCAGGGGAATGCTCTTCGGGATGATGCTTGACCCTCTGGTAATGATGGCAAAAGGCAGTTACCCAAAGGAAAATGAAACTGATGGGACTTGGGGCATATCTGTGAATTTGAGGTTACCATGAACTGTTTCAATTCAGTAGTTCAACCTTAATATCCTACAGCCTAATTATACCACCTGAAGAGGCCATATGTTGACTAAGAGTTAGTATCTAGTGACAACCAGATCTGTGGTCCGTGGGCGAGTCAGCCTCTTCAAGCTTCAGTTTCACCATTTGTAAATTGAGAGGTTTTGACCAGATTATCTCAAATTTCATCCAATTTAATAGTGTCTAACTCCATACTGTGGGATTTAATATGGACAAAAATATGTTAATTTCAAAAAAAAAAAGAGAGTGGAGGTGGGAGAAGAGGAGAAAACTCAAGTCTCTTCCCATAAGACAAGGTGGAACTATTGCTAGCAATGCTTTTTCGTTGTTGTTGTTTCTGTCCCCCATGATTAAACTATCAACATATATTCAATTGAGATACAGACTTAAGGCATTCGAGACATATGTGTACCTTAACTTAGAGAATTTGACTAAAATCTTATTTTCCCCGAATTTACATATTCACTTTGAAGATTTATATGTTTCCAATCTTGAGTTTATAACCTCAAAGGATGGTAAGAAAAGAAAAGCAGGGGTTGCTTGAAGAACTGTATAATCTGTCTAATAAATAACACAGGTGGACAGGTACATATCTGGATGGTAGCAGGGTAGTTGAGGCACTTTTGAGACTTTGACATTTCTCACTCTGATTTTACATGACAGGAAATCATGAAGCTTGTCACTGTGCATAGAGCAGTTTTCTGTACCCCACAGGGAAAATTAAAGAGAAAATACCAGGTAGAGATAGTCCTAGGGTGAACTGATCTCTCTTAAAAAGGCTTCAGTTCTGATATAAGTAATCCCCCTTCTTTTCTTTTTTCTAGGCAGTAAAGATTGATTGGGGTTTGTGTCAGCAGGATGTGATGAAGACATAGTACAAAAATGTAGAAGTGTAGATCCCTGAGGGAATAGATGTATTAAAAGTAGAAAAAGAACTACACATATAATAGTATATTTGTCCCAACTGCTGGAGGGGAGGATGATCTTTAACAGCATTTAGTTGGTGATATTTGAAGACAGTTTTATGAGATCCTGTGACGAAATAATTCTCACTTAAAACTCTTAATGGAATTCTCCCCACCAGTGATACGACCATATTTTTCTTAGTTAAAAGGGATGTGAGCATGCATGATGTACATCATTCAGCTTCTGTTTTGTTGTAGGAAATAAATATACAGGTTGTGGCAGAAGGGTTAATTTCAGTTCCTAACAGGCGATTTAAAAAAATATGGTTCTTTCCTAATCACATCTCTTAACTAGCACTACAACATATTTCAACATATTTATGATATAAAAATAACTGCTTTCGTGCTGATTGTATGTTATTGTAAGATCTTGAAGTATCTTCTGAATCCTGGAAGATTACTAAATTGTTAGCTGTTACTTTGCTTACTTTAATATTGCTTTATTACTCCAGTATTGTTTGTACTCTATGTGGTAGTTTTTATTAACCACTGTATTTTATTAAGTAGAGTATACCATTTCCAATGATTCTCAACATTAGAAGTAGAAAACCACATGCAAAAAAAAAAAAGAAAGTGTTGGAGTTTTTGAGAAATGGGCATATATTAACAGAATCAGTAAGTTCAATGTTATCTAGAATATTTATAAAGGTGTTCGTTAAATTATCTATCAGATGCAACTGAGTTCTAGACTGAGCTGTTTCATTATATGTCATTACTATTAAATGTGACATTTTTCCTGTTCATGTTTTTAAAAGTTTTATGTATCTCAAAAATATGATTATTCATTCTAAAACTTTGAAAAATCTTGAAAGGGCTTATGACTTTTTTATATCTGTTCTCACGTTTGAGCACTGTGGTAGTGATGTCTGTTCCAAATCTGACTTTGGGGACTTGGGAGTTATCTTCAAAAAAGAAGAGACACCCCCTTCACCAAACCTTCATTTTTAATCCTTAATAAGTTGTTTTTTTCTTTTGTAAAGAATGTGTTTATAGATTTAAAGTTTCTAATTCTCTTTGAAGAATTATAGTTGATAAAATAAAAAATGAGAATCATTCAGTTATTTTCTTGTTTGATCTATGAATTTCTCTTATCTGACAGGTATTTTTTTTTCCTTTTTGGTTTTAATAGAACATTCAAATAAAAACTTTGGCAGATGATGTGGTAAGGTGGACTTAGCATGTTATTACTTACTTATGCATGTTGCCTTTTTATTAAAGTGGGTGGACATTAAAGCATTGATATATGTAAAGATATAAAAAGTCTAGATGTTTACAAAGTACAGTAGATGGAAGAATTGTCAATAGAGTGGCTTTTCTTTTTTTGATATAAACATAAGCAATTGTATGTGTTCTCAAAATAATTTTGATGTTACCATCCTGATATATACCTTAGCTAATTAAAAAAAATCAGTATAAATCTAACTCTGGAAAACACAAATGTTTCCTTTCTCAATAGCCATGTAAATTGACTCTGAATATGTTAAGCATTAATATTAACAGTAAAGGAAATTAATTTAAAATGGAAAGGAAGTTAAGTACATTATGTTAGAAATGTGGTATTTAAAATCCTCAAATATTTTTGATCTGAGTCTATCGTAGTAAAACTTATTAAAAGTTATGGGCTTAAAATTTAAATGTGCCCTTTTATAGCTAAGCTTTTAAAATGTGGTATTTTAAGTATTTTTTCTTTGTGAAATTACCTGTCTACAAATAATGTAGAATATCGTTCATGATTTAAGGAAGTGAAAGTTATGTGGCTTAACTTTATTTTCTTATCAAGATATAGCTGAAAGCAAAAGCCAATTTTCTAGATCAAAGTGAAGAGCATAGTGGAAGATCAAATATATATGTAAATAATGCTACTCAGTGAAAAAGCCAGCACTGCAAAAGTAAATATTAAGTGATATGAAGGGAAAGGAACAGAGATATGTTGATTTAATGGTCGATTGCATATTTAAATGCTTTTGTGTCCACCATATCTTCTAGTGAAATTTGACTCTTGGTTATGTACTCAGCTTATTTGGGATTGCTTAATGTTTTTTCTTGAGTTGTTTGAGTTGGTTATTACATATCTAATCTAACTTAATTTTCCTCAAAAACATTCAAATTTAAAAGAAAATATGAAAATATAGAAGGTGATTCGAAGAAATGAATCTTTATGTGAACACTGGGCTAGGAACCAGGGACTCGTGAATTTAGCGAGTCACTTTTTCTGTGAAGTGAGAGAGTCGGCCTAGATGATTTTTCAAGTTTCTTCCCAGCTCTAAAATATTATGATTTACATAATCTCTTTGTAAGCAACCATGTACTAAGATCATTTTTGGAATCCTAAATAAGCTGCTTAAAACTGCTCATATTTCTTTCAAAGTACACCTTTTAGAAAAAAAAAGTGTTCTTTGAATCAAAAAAAAAGTATGTTCTTTTAATGGGGGTCAACAGAAGTCGACATAATTGTGGTAAGAACTTCTGTGATGCTTTTTATACTGTTGAAGTGATTTATAAGGACTTGGTAATGTGGCAGTGACGAGGCACTGTCCTGATATCTAACATATCTGCTTGTTTAACGTGAGCTGACAGTATGCATGCATGTGCTTCCTAACAGAAACCAGAATAAAACTGAGTTGTATTCAGTTTTATGGTTATTACTAATTTTTGATGTCCAGTGTTCTGTGGTTTAAAACAGAATGGCCTATTTACATGCAAGTGGAGTCGTTAACTCACTTTATGTGAAATCGCAAGCTAATTATTAGAGATTGTACGTGGAATCAATGGTTCCAAGTCAATATCCATAAAATAGCAAGTTCTTCATAGTAGTATTTGTAGGAATAAGATATTTCTGTTTATGTTATATTTCCAGAGCAAAAAGGTAATGTTTTTAATTTTGTTGTGCTTCCTTGTTGGTCCCACGTTTTAGGGAAGAAAAAGGTGTGTGTAATAATAATAATAGTAATAGTAACAACAACAACAATAGTAATAAATAGTAGCTAAGTACACTAAACATATAACTTATTTAAATTTCACAATAACTGTTTCTTTGTTGCTTTCTCTGTCTCCCCTTCCTCCTTCCCTCCCTTCCTTCCTTCCTTCCTTCCTTCCTTCTTTCCTTCCTCCTACATACATTAACTTGTTATCCCTATTTTAGAGATGAGGAAACAGTCATAGAGAGACCAAGTAATTTGCACAGGGTAACTGACCTAGTAAATTGCAGATTCAAATCTAGGTAGTCTGGCTCCAGAGTCCATGCTCTTAACCACTGTATTCTACTACTACACTTCCAAAGTATTCATAGATACTTGTCACAATTATTTTGGTGCTTTGAAGAAGAGAAACATTACTATAATTTCCCCCTTAGAATTGGATATTCTTTTCTTTTGTTTTTTTTTTTCTCATAGTTTGAAAGTTGCCGCCAAAGACACGTTCTCTCTCAAACCACTATACGACTTTGAGGCCGGACTTTTCTGACCTAGTTACTGTGCAGAACAGAAATGACAAGGGACTAAGTTTTACTTTTGAGGAATACTTTTCACTCCCTAGATTTCTGCGGCTGCAGAGCTACTTCAAGGTTTCAAAATAGTACAATCTCTAACTGGAGCTTGCTGCTTAAAATAACATTTTGTCAAAAGACAATAATGATTCCTAAGTGCTATTTTGATGTTTCAGTTCTTCATGTTTGTTCGTGATTCTTGATCTCTTCCTTAGGGCTTCTTGTTTTTTTCTGTTTGCAGCGTGACCGAATTACAAGTTTTAGAAAATCTACTGTCAAAAAAGAAAAACCTCTTATCCAACATCCTATTGATTCTCAAGTTGCGATGAGTGAGTTTCCAGCGGCTCAGCCATTATATGATGAACGATCTTTGAATTTGTCCGAAAAGGAAGTACTGGATCTCTTTGAAAAAATGATGGTAAGTTAGACCCCCTGATTTTGTTGTAATCTTAAAATGCATGTGCCCAGAGTAGCACTGGGTTCTAAGTAGGGCTGTTTGTATGGACTGTGTTTATATCACATAAAGGAGAGACCAGAAACTTGTTGATACAACAGAACTGTTTTCGAAAGCATCTGTCTTTTTGAGCTATAATATGTCTGTCTCTTCCACTATGAGCTCCTAAAAGGGGGGGCTGTCTTACTTATTTTTGTTCTCTAGTATTCAGTAGTCTGTGGCACACTGAATCAATTTTTTAACTACCTAACTTGTGTTTCTGTTTCTATAAAGCAAAACAGGCCTAAGTCCACTTTTCTGAAAATAATATAAGGCATCTTGTTAGGTATATGAAATAGAGTTGGGAGGACAGAGTGTAAAAAAACAAAACAAAACAAAACAGTAGAGGGGACAGAAGAATGAATTCCTCCAAGTTTGTTCTATTATCAACAGTCATACCATCTATATTTTCTAGCATACTTCTTATATTTTATAGCTTGTGATCTAGATTATTTCTTATATTAGATAATAAATATAATACTTTGATTATTCAGCAGTTTATACCAAGAGAGGGGAGAGATGAGGCATCGGGCCATCTTGGATTGGTTTCCTTGATCAGAGAAGTGGAGATGCTGATTCATGATTCATTAATTTCTAATTCTGTCCCACTTATCATGGCAAATTTTTTTTTGTGAATCTCTATTCATTTTGAGTTAAGGTCCACAAGAGTTTCAAAGGTCTCCTTACCCATACCAAAAGAAGAGGTTAAGAATACTGGAAATCTAGACCCTTCTACTCTGCCCATTATGGAACATCTTGTTACCACCCCGCCCCCAACCCCACTAGTAATTGAAAGTTGTTGAATGAATACAAATTCCCTTTATCTTTAAACTTTTCCTTTAATGTTCCTTCTGTCTAGCCAGAGCTGACATCCAGCTTTTCCCTTGTCACAAGTCCTGACATTCCCACCCTCTTCAGCCTTTCCTCCTAGTCCTATGGTACACCCTCTTTCCGGCTGCTCCTTCTATGTCAAATTCTTTGAACCATCTTTCAACAACCCTTTCTCTTGTAAAGTCTATTACCTGCTGACCAACCATGATGATGATAGCATCTGGCTATCCTTTTGACCCTTCCCTTGCTATTCGTTTTGGTGATTTCAGCTATTACATTGATAACCTTGCCATCACATTGTTGCCCTTAGTTCCTTGGTTTCCTGAACTCTGACCTTTGCATCCATGTATTTAGCTAATTATAGACATGACTACACCTTGGACTGTGTCACTCTTTGGAATGATTCCACCTCTGAGATCTTTAGCTCTGAAACTCTTCTCGGAAGCTAAACAACCTATATTACCTTTTCCAGGCCCTTAATTTTACAAGGCATGTTTGTGTAGTGGTTAAGAGCTTGGACTTTGGGGTCATTCAGCCTTGAGGCTGAGTTCTGCCTCTGCTATTAATCACATTACCCTGTGAAGGTGATACATCCTCTCTACACTTTATTTTCCATAACTGTAACAAAGGTATAAGAGGGTCTACCTCATATGGTTATTTTTAGGATTAGAGGAGATGATATTCCTAGAATAGTGCCTGGCATAAAACTTTCTATAAAAATAATTTTATAAATGTTTGTTGCATTTCCTTCCTTTAGCAAATAAAGCTCTGTTCTTTCTTCAGTTTCCCCTCAATTTGCAACTTGGTTGTCTTATCTTAATCACCCCAAACCAACAATGACAGAAACAAACATTCTTTGACATTAATCAAACTTTTAAATCTTATTTTAAACTCTTCTTCTCTTTACTCAAACTTCACTCAAATGATACTTACTCCTTTAATCAGCTAACCAATCGGTTACTAATTTTTGCAGTAGTGAAATAGTTATTTTAGTTTATCGTGGCATTGCCACCCTCCAGTTCACTTTAGCTCAACACTTACGGGCCTTCTTCCACGCCATTCATTTTCTCAGTCACTTCTAATTGCTTTCCAAATCCCATTGGTTCTGCTTTTGCAATGACTTTTACGTCTGTTGCCTCAGTTGTCCTCCAGATGCTCTTGCCCTGCTTTAGGCAGTATCTCTCTCTGGCTTTTTCTCGTGGGCTACGAAAGTAGCCTCCTATCTGGTCTTCCTCCTGTCCTCCAGGTTTTGCCTGTTCTAATCCAGTGGTGCTCTATTCATGATTCTGAAACAGATTCCTTTTCCAAAGCCCCAAGTAGGCCCTTCTGTTTTCACACAGTCATCTTCTATGTCCCTACTCCATTCCCTCCACTGTGCTTCTAGATGACTATTTCACACCTTTACTTTGCTGCTCAATCCTCAGAACTCTTACCCATCTTTATGCTCTGCTGATGAGCTTGCTGCGTAATTTACTGAGTAACCTGAAGTGATCAGAAGAGAACTTCCACAGACTCTCACCACCACATCTACCTAAGTTTGAGTATCTGCAGTCTTGCTACCTATCACCACCATAGATGAAGTTTTCATCTTCCAGTCCCTCCATTTGTGTACAGGGTTCCATTCCTTTAGACCTACTTACTCAAGGACATTGCTCCAATCATTTTTTCCTCTCTCTTCTGCCCTTCCCAGCAGCATACAAATGTGCTATCTCACTTTACAACTTTTTCATGACCTTATCTCCCTTGCCTGTTACCACTGTATTTTTACTCTCCT
Organism: Monodon monoceros; assembly: GCF_005190385.1. Classification (NCBI taxonomy): domain Eukaryota; kingdom Metazoa; phylum Chordata; class Mammalia; order Artiodactyla; family Monodontidae; genus Monodon; species Monodon monoceros. Next base: position 80,944,691 of record NW_021703779.1, read on the forward strand.
TTGAAGGAAGACACCTCCTAATAATTTTGTTTATATTCACTGCTTCTCATTTCTCTCGTCTTACTTTCTGTCTTAAACTCACTCTAGCCAGGCTTCCATCCCACCATTCCATCAAAATGGCTCTTATCAGTGTCACCAGAGATCTTTATGCTGCTGAGTCCCATGTTCAGTTTTCAGTTCTCATCTTAACTGACCTATCAGCGGCAGGTGATGCATTTGGTCATAAATCGCCCCCTGCTCCCCCTTTATTTGGTTTTCCTCCTATCTCTTTGGCTGCTGCTTTTTAATCTTCTTTGCGGATTCCTTTTCATGTCCTCAACCTTTAAATGTTGGAGAGGCCCAGGGATCCATCCTTGGACATGTTCTCTTCTCTATCTACACTGTCTTCTTTTGTGATTGCAACCAGTACTGTGGCTTTACATTCCACTGTTATTCTCACAATTCTCAAATTTATCTACAGCTTAGTCCTCGTGTCTGAACTCTAGACTTTCATAATCAAACTTCATAATTGACATCTCTCTCTGATTGGTCAGTAGACTTCTCAAAAGTAACATATCCAAAACCAAACTGTTGATATTCCCCTCCAAACCTGCTCCTCCCAGTGTCTCCCCCTTCTCAGTTGATGGTATATCCATCTGTCCAGTTACTCAGGCCTAAAACTTTGGAATTGTCTTTGTCTACTCTCTCTTTCTCACATTTCACATTCAATTGACTAGGAAACCCATGCACTCTTCCTTCAAAGTACGGTACTTACAAGAGCTGACCATTTCTTACCGCCTTCACTGGTCCCATACTGGTTGAAGCCTCACCTAGGCTGCTACAATAGTGGTAGAACTATTAGGATTAACACAGTTCCTCATTGGTCTCCCTGCTTCCACCATGACCCTCTGCAGTATATTCTCAACACAGAAACATTACCCTTTTAAAACCTGAACAATGTCATGTCACTTGGGTTCTCAAATCTCTACTATGGCTTCTTGTTTCCCTCAGGGTACAAAAGCCAGTATCCTTATAAGAGCCTGTAAGGCCCTGTATGATCTGATCCCCACTTTACCTCTTCGATATCTTCCTCTACTACCCTCTTCATTTGCTTCAGTGACACACACATGCCTTTTACATGATGATAGCTGTAAGCAAAAATGATTCCTGGCACTTATAAACTTTTTCAATTTGTGTACAGCATTTACTATGTTTTCAAACCTTTTACAATATTTCCGTTTTGTGGTTTGAATTTTAATTCTAATGTTTCATCAACAAATTACCACTTTCCTCTTTAAATATGTTATGTTTTTAAAAAGATTTGCTTGTGGATTCATAAATGTGACTTAAAGAAAGGTACAACTTGGTGCCACATTTTCCTTAATGAGAATTTTTCCTTCCATGGGAATGTTGGAAAAGGAAATCAGACAATTATGATTTGCTTAAAAGTAACAACAAAAGATCAATAAAAAACTTTTTAAGGGTTGTATCTCTTCTTTGAGAGAAGTCTACTTGTACATTGAACATTTTGCATTTTCTTTATTATCTTCAGTTTGTCTGTAATCAGGTTAAGTGAACAACTTATTTTATGAATTTTCACAGCTTTCATTTACTGTGCACCCTTGGGCCCAGCATGTAACTGAGCAGCTTACATGTATTGTTTCAGCTGATCTTTGTGACAGTGCTGCAAAGAAGGCAACATAGTTATACTCCATTTTTCAGATAAGGAAATTAAAGCTTAGAGAGAGGCTAAAGAAATTGGTTCTGTAACTTGCCTTAGCTAATACGGGGCTGAGCTCAAACTTAAATTTAGGTACATAAAAATCTAAAAAATTGGCATTTTGGTAATCTCTATCTTTAATAATATTTCATTTAAGCTAAATGTAAAATTAATACACTTTCTTTGCACGCATACTAAGTGGAAGTAGAAGGCAACTCTGAGATACATTGCCTTGCAGGTAAAGTGAGATGGATGGATTGTTTCCTATTGATGACAGAAGGTTGTCTTTTTCCAGAGCATCGATTGAAAAGAAAGAGGCCCACAATTTAGTTTTGGAAAACTGTTAAAATGCCATCTTCAAAGTTGATTGGGAGAAGACACTTAAGTCGTCAGAAGTAGATTTCCAGATATGAAATTTCCCTTTTTTATTTCATTCTTTGTAGGTGTCCTTCCATGTACAAATAATGTAATAGATGTACTTGTCCTACTTGATGGCTATTATGACAATCTTGTCTCTCTTGATTCTCATCCTTCATTGTGCTATTCCTGTTTTCAGACTTTTTACACTTTAGAGTACTACAAATGTTTAGACCATTGGGCCTTAAACACCTTGTATGTGTTTTAGGATAGCATACCTTGAGGAGTGAAACATTTAAAATAATTACATAAAATAGCACATTATAGACAGTAACAGAGTATGAGACGCTTGACAAGAAATATATTACATTAAAATTGCTAATATAATTTATTATTTGGAATTTCTGGGGGTTGATATATTTTGGTGAAACTTTTGGTGAAAGGCTTAAGTAATGAAAGGCAATATTCAAATAAATCCTCTATTACTCTGATAATTGAAACTCTTGTTATGTCTGAGGATCATATTTGTCAACAGAAGTTCTCCCTGTACAGGTTTGTAGATGTAGATAATAGGGCAATGTTGGGCTCAATCTGAAATTACTACAGATTTTTAAAAAAGTGTTAATTCTTTTATTTGATTACTGTAACTTGTATTTAACTACTAATAGCTCATTTTAAACATCACTTGACACTTTATAGCCAAGTAAAATCCTGGAATGAGTCCAGTTAACTGAAAGATCTGAATGGTTAGGTTTTACTTTACTAGTGAGTTAGTAGATTACTAACGTTCCATTGACAATGACATCTGTTCTACGCATTGATATGCCACTTTTCATATTGTGGCTGCTCAAGGAAACAAGTATAGACAGATCTTCTGAGTAAGGGTATCCATGGCTATTGCTGATGGATGTAAAGCTCTAAATTTGAAACTTTTAGATGACTGCTTTTTTCACGGAGCACACACTATTTATTATCAGCATGTGTTCAGTAGTTTGTAAAACTGGATTTTGTACTTGGAGTGTGGTCATTGCCTATTAATTGAAAATTAGAAAGTGGTTCTTTTATTAAAACTTCCAGGAGTGGAAAAAAATACCCTCACTCGTTTTTATATGATTTTTATATTTACCTGCATGGGATAAACTATACTTGCTCTTTAAGATTCCTGTTCCCCTTTTCTGCCCAGTCGTGTTTTCAAATCTTCCACAAGTGGGTAAGGGTAGTAGGACCAAGACAACAATACTGCTTCCACATTTTTGGGAGGGTAATTTTAAAAGATGACTGAACTATTGTAATATTACATATCACCTTTAACCCCCAATTCAAATTTGAATGAGGTTCATATTTATCATCTTTTTCATGTTAATCAGAGACATTTTGTATTGTCTCTAATTAGGACTGGTGAAATATCTTCTCCCTTACACTTTAAATATACGTAAATTAATAATGCTGTAATTGAATAACTATTCAACATGTTAAGGTATCATAGCCTTTGAGCTTACTGAGAATAACTGAACTGATCTTTGTACATTGAGAATACTGCTTAAGGACTATTAAGTGTTTAATAGCGATAGCTCATTTTTGAATAATGCAATCAGAGCAAGGAGAGAAATGTGTCTGGACACTGTCCATTTCCTTTTTTTTTCTTTAACTTCTTTATTGGGGTATAATTGCTTTACAATGGTGTGTTAGTTTCTGCTTTATAACAAAGTGAATCAGTTATACATATACATATGTTCCCATATCTCTTCCCTCTTGCATCTCCCTCCCTCCCACCCTCCCTATCCCACCCCTCCAGGCGGTCACAAAGCACCGAACTGATATCCCTGTGCTATGCGGCTGCTTCCCACTAGCTATCTACCTTATGTTTGGTAGTGTATATATGTCCGTGCCTCTCCCTCGCTTTGCCACAGCTCACCCTTCCCTCTCTGTCCATTTCCTTTTGAATATTATTTCCCTTTTGTATGCAACTGTTCTAAAACTTTTTTTTTTTTGCTTAGGGGATAGGGGATTTCCATTTTAAGCTTAAAAAAATAAACATACAGAGATGTCTTGGAAGTTCAAGTTGGAATTTAATTTCTTTTACCTAGTACAGGATCTGTTGAGTGGAAGTCCAGCTGATGTTGGTCACATTAGAGTCCTACAGATATGTCAATAAGGACTGTGTTTTAATATAGGTAATTAAATAGTTTAATTGTATACAAAAGATGAGGCTAGTGATGATTATTGATTTATGATTTATGATTAATTTCTAGGCACACTTCATTTCAACTTCCGTTATTAAAGGCAATGTTTAATATATGATTCCACGTGCAAATGTGATGTTTTATACTTTGTTTCTGTTCAGCAATTTACATTAATATATTTTGCATTTTGGGCATAATTTAATGATTGTACAGTCATATGCAATAAATATTAAATTATCTGTCCCATATTCCATCTGGTAGAACTCATAAATAATCCCAAAGCTTTTCATTTTGTTCTCTCACTTTTGCCTTTCATCAGTTTTGAGAGCCTGTTTGACTTTGGACCCCAGGTGCTGTCCTTGTTTTCCCCTGACTGCTGTCATGGGTTTCTTTCTCACCCAACAGCAGTCTTTTAGGAGTTGGTTAGCTTGGATGAGAACCTTTTAGTGCTCTCAGCATAAGTAATTTTAATTAAAGGTTAAGTTACTGTAAAATAAGTTATTGGTAACATAGGTCTTAAAATCTATAATAAGGCATGGAAATAATTTTCAGGAATGGCTAGATCCTTAGAAATTATCTAGATAGCCTACTTTCCATTTTTTACATTTATATTTCCAATATCCTTACTCTGTATCATTGGACTGAGAGAACGCCAGCATCATTTCTAGTCATTTTATTTTCTTACACACATTCCCAAGTAAAGCATGTAAAGGAGGAGCAAAACTTACCCTGTAAACAGGTCTCAAAGTTAGCTAAATCTGGGTCACTTTTAAATTTCCTTCCGAAATATAATTCTCACCAAAAGTTCACAAATAAGGGAGTAGTAGGATAGAAGTCCCAGGAAGAGGAATTAAGGGAACTAGGTTTGTAAATTTACTCTGATTGTAGCTGATAAACTTCACAATTCACTGATTCTGTTCTTGATTTTTACATAGAAATGTTTCCTACGGTATTTTTTCTGTTTGAAAAGTTCCACTAGTGTTTTTGCCATGAAGGCATTTTCACGACCGTGTATTGATATGTGCAGTGTGCCAGGTCGTGTGCTACATGCTGCAGGTACACAGATAAATCCAGTTCCTCCCTTGCCCCCAGAGAGCTCAGAATTTAGTCAGGGAGGCAAGCAAGTAAACACAGGATTTCCATGGTAATAGGACAGCTGTGAATAGGCTACTGTGAGTACTTAAGCCAGCACAGGGGCTCAGGGAGGAAAAAGAGAAGATCTGAATATACTACGAAACCCAGTGTCACTTCTGAATTTTCAGTCTTTATTTTTTTGACATTAAAGTGTTCTCAGAGTTTGAATGACTTAGTTCATCAAGGTCCAATGCCTTCTATATGCCAGGTACTGTTCTAAGTTCTGAGGAGGGAGGGAGGGAGGGAGGGAGGGAGGGAGAGAGAGAGAGAGAGAGAGCGCGCGAGAGCGAGCAACTCAAGGAAGATCCTTGCTGTCAAGGGTAGAGGTGATATAGCAGAACGTAAGGTGTAATTGTGGGGAAAAAAAAAAGGAAAAGCAAAGACATATTTCTGTATCATGGAGAAGTTTATTTGACAACTCTCTACTGAATGCCAGATACTTTGTTAGGTGCAGGGGAGCATAAAGATGGCAAAGACACTATCCCTGCCTCTAGGTTTTTATTTTGTATGACTCCCAAGGTAAGAATAGCTTTTATATTTTTAAATGGTTGCAGAAAATCAAAAGAAGACTGTTTCAGGGCACATGAAAATCTGAAATTCAGTGTTCATAAATGCAATTTTGTTGAATGCAGCCACAGCCATTTGTTTACATATTGTTGATAGCTCCTTTTACCCTGTAACTGCAGAGTTGGGTAGTTGTGACAAAGACCCTGTGACCCGCAAAGCCTAAAACATTTAATGTCTGGCCCTTTATAGTAAAAGTGTCAACATCTGGACTAGTGTAGTAGTCTCTAAACTTTCTAATTTCCTATCCCGTTAGAAAAAAACAAAAATATATATATATATATATATTTGAGCAAGTAACACCAATATGTTTTATTTATAAAATATACACATATATGTATGTACTAATACTATGTATAAAATGCAGACATAGAAAAGAATGAGAAAAACATGCAATGAACAAGATTTTAAAATGATTTAAAATGAGTTTATTTTATTTATTAATGGTGCAAAAGCCTTTGCTGTCACGATTAATAACTTTTTAGTGAGAGCAATGTCAGTGTGTCATTATTTTTTATGTCTTGTTTTAAAAAAGAGACTAATTAGAAGGTTTAGTTCCGAGTCCATTTTATTTTGATATTTGGTTTAATGTCTGTTATAGTTGAAACATAAATCTGACAACGATGCATAGGTCCAAGTGGAACGAGAACATCATTAGCAACACTTATTAAATCATAGTATTAACTTTGCTCAGTCCAATCCATGAATCAAGCAAGAATTTCCTGCTGAACCACGGCTAGTAAATTTCCATCTCCCTTGATGACGGTCAGTTGTTCTTGGAACTAATCTGAAGTGTTGCGTTTTTATATTTGTGAATAAATTGGTTCAAAATGGGCTTTAAAAAACGGGCTTCACTAGATGTCATCAGGGACATGGGCTTTTTGCATTTTTCCTTCCATATACTTAATGTGTAGACCCCCGCCCCCATGTTTGTCTACTCATGTCCGCTGCAGACATTGTACCTAATACCCGGAAGAAGAAAGAAGAGGTGAGTCATGCAAGGGTGAAGGAGACCCACCTGGCAGTTGGGTCTGCCAGTGTGTGGCTTTTTCAATGAAGTTCATTTGCAAAGCAGTTTCTTTCTCACCAGTTGTTAACTCTTAAGGGATTACTTGTCCTTTTGTGAATGAAAAATGCCCAAGTCATGTGAAATTTCAGAAGTTTTAAAATACTTTGTCATGAAATAGCTGGAAATCTCTCTGTAAGATACATGTTTTCATGCTCACTTCCTGTCTCATTTTAAAATATTGTAAGTATTTACAGTATTTGAAATATCTTGCTTTTATAAAAAACAACAAAAAACACCTACATTCTTGACTCTGCATACCACTGTGTATTTTGATTTCAACTTCTTTCTTGCAATGGTTTAAATTTTATATGTGGGCTAACCTTCCTTACTCAGGAATGCTTCCCACTTACAGTTTTTTCATAAACATCCTTTTATTAAATAAATCATTTATTTTGGCAATATGTTTTCCCTGTTACATTGTTCCATTAGCAACTTAAAGAAAAGTAGTTTTTATATTTCATTATTGGAACAATCTAGCAAATAATATAAGCTGAGTTGTTTAAAAGAAAAAACAGCTGTATTTTCATTCAGCTGTATGATAAACCTCCCACACTGAGTAATTTTTCTAATACTTGTTTTAGCAAATTTTCAGCAATGATTTCTATGTGTCTTCTGACAGTATTTGCTGACAAAGGAATGTGTTTTAGTTTATTGCCATGTTGTTTTGCATGTATTATTTCAGCTGCTTCTACCAAGTGTTCCCCCCAGTGTCATGGGACCTTTTGTCTTTTGCTATTAAAGAAAGAAAACATTCAAAAGAGTCTTCTAAGCATGTGTCATTAAGTTTACAAAATTCCACTAAGTACTGGATTGCGTATCACATGATTCTAATTATTGCTGAGAAAGTCGAAAAAGCTTTCCTCATGGTCTAGATGTTTGGATTTTAAATGGTCTGCAAGTTTGAGGTAGCTTTACACTATCATTAGCTAATATTTTTAAGTGCAATATGCACATAAAATGAGAGGCATCAGTGATAATTGATATACATGCATATTTCAGATAGTTACCTTACTAATTTTAATCTTGTGGGACCAGCTTCTTATCAGCCTTATATTTTTATTACTTTTATCATATGATATGACTGATGAAAGGCTCAGACCTATGAGTAGGAGATATAACAGTCTAGTATTTTCTTGTTCCTCTGTACTTGCATTATTGGTATTATTATCCTCAATCTGTTGTCTTTGCAAGAATCTTTTAAAGCTACTTTTCTATTTTGTTGTTGTTGTTTTGAGGGTTGACTTAGTTAAAACTTGGTAAAATAGTCTGTAAGTCCACTTAACCAGGTACTTGTAAACTGCAGTACGTTGCAGTACACTGACGGTGAAAAAATATGCATTGTGAATACCCCACTCCTCCCTTGAGATACCTCATGTACCATTTGGACCTACGGATCCAGTGAGGGCTTCAGTGTTATTCTCATGTTAAATATTGAAGCTTATTTTCTTGTATTTTGAATAAACATCAATATTTCACAAACCACAGTGGATCCTTTAAGTAATCTTTGGACTCTGGACACCGGTTCCATGTTGAGCTCAGGATTAAGGACTATGGGAGAGTAAAAATAATATTTGGGTTTCCTAATAGCTAAATACATGTTCTGAATTTACCTTATTGATGGTGAAGAGGTATATGTAGGTGTTCATAGTTGTAGTTTCCTCCAATAGGCCCTGAAAGTAGAAATAGCTGAAGACTTTTTGTGCAGTACTCAGTAACATTCACTTAATTTCATGCTTGCTTGCCCCGGCTTTTGGCTGCATACCATTTGTAGAGATAATGTATTTGGACAATTTTTTTCCCCTTTAACTTTGTTTTCCATGTAAACTTCTATATGTTATGCTGCTACATTCTATATAGGTAAACTTAACTAGATCATTTGACGACATGAGGTAGTTAATTAATACCAGGTACAATTGGCCATTTATTTACTTATGTAGAAAATTCCTGATGCTTTTATTGGAATTTTAAAAAGAAATGTTCTGTCCTTTCTAGTTCTAGTAGAGGAATTATCTATAGAGCATATCTTTATATGAACGTTTCTTTAGAAAAGAATAAAGAAATAAATGTAAAAATCCATTAATTTATAATCTTAAAATAATCAAAGATAACTATAATTGCTGTTCATGCTAGGGTATATTTTTAGGTACTAGGGTATCATTAGTTTATTCTCTTCAGGGGTACAGGTCCCCTCGAGATAGAAGTTAAAGAATACTTGAATAATTACTATTGAGAAGCAGAAGGAAGAGGGCAAGCATTAGATGGTGAAGTGAAGTTCAGATTTAAAAACAGCGAGTGGAAAATCCAGCCTTAAACTGGGATCAATGCATGTTGCAGAAACAGAAACAGTTACTTTATAGAAAATATACAGACATTTTTAGCAACTGCATAGAAAGAAGGAGCAAGTATTACTTCTTACAGAGGAGGAAAAGATGTAAAAACATAAAGGGTTGACATTTACCTTTCATAAAACAAGTGAGGAAAACAGTGGAAGGGTTAGGAAAATAGCAAATGATGTTAGGACACGAGAAAGTTTAAAAAATTGTACTGTCACCTGTTTAAAGATTTACTGGCGGGTGAGAGGGAGAAAGAGAGAGAGAGTGAGAATGAATGAATGAAAGAGAATACAAATGAATGAATAGGCAGCTGGTTCAACTTTTAACCTTCTCATTTGACTCTATTCTTATACGGCTCCTCAGTTATAACTTTAAGAATACAATGTGTATTTGCTGAAGAAGTGAAGGAGTTTGTCTATAATAGGAAAATTGCATCATGGCATAAGTGGTAGGAGATAAAATGGTTTAGTGTTTACAAACATGGCTTGATACAAATATTATAAGTGGTCAGTTATTTACTTCAGCATTTCTTAAATTACAAAATACCACATTCTTCTCATGTATTGTGGAAGTACTAACTAAATGTTAAATACACTAAAAGCTTGCTTTTGTGTTTTGAGTACTATAAGAACTCAGTGTGTTTAACACTACTATATATAAAATAGATGACCAATAAGGACCTACTGTATAGCACAGGGAACTCTACTCAATATCTTATAATAACCTATAATGGAAAAGAATCTGAAAAAGAATATTTATGTGTGTGTGTGTGTGTGTGTGTGTGTGTGTGTGTGTATATATATATATATATATATATATATAACTGAATCATTTTACTGTACACCTGAAACTTAACATTGTAAATCAACTATATTTCAATTAAAAAGAAAAATACTCAGTGTGTTTAGAAGTAGTTTCATATTCAATTACATTTTTTAGAATTAATATTGAATTATGAGTATTGCTCTATTTAGTTTTATGATTGTATTATAAAGCTGGAGTTAATGATTTGGAAGTATTAGCTGCCTAATTAGTAGTATGCTGCTTATTTCTGTAAAAATAAGATGAGTCATTGTTCATGTGAATGGTACCTAGTCCCAATCAACCTATGCAGCAGATTTATAGGTATAAAAAATGATTGTGGCTTTGCTCTATAGATAATTCCTCTACTAGAACTAGAAAGGATAGAACATTTCTTTTTAAAATTCCTCACTTGTTTTATGAAAGGTAAATGTCAACCCTTTATGTTTTTACATCTTTCCTCCTCTGTAAGAAGTAATACTTGCTCCTTCTTTCTATACAGTTGCTAAAAATGTCTATATATTTTCTATAAAGTAACTGTTTCTGTTTCTGCAACATGCATTGATCCCAGTTTAAGGCTGGATTTTCCACTCACTGTTTTTAAATCTGAACTTCACTTCACCATCTAATGCTTGCCCTCTTCCTTCTGCTTCTCAATAGTAATTATTCAAGTATTCTTTAACTTCTATCTCGAGGGGACCTGTACCCCTGAAGAGAATAAACTAATGATACCCTAGTACCTAAAAATATACCCTAGCATGAACAGCAATTATAGTTATCTTTGATTATTTTAAGATTATAAATTAATGGATTTTAAATTATAAATTAATGGGTTTTGTGGATTTTGTGTTTGTGGTAAAGCAAATTAAAATATTTAGAGAAAAGCTCCTAAGTATCACATTGGTTCAACAGATATTTATTAAATGCCTGGTGCATTCCAGGAACGCATACTCTTTGCTTGGAAATACAAAGAAAAAAAGAACCCAGTTTCTTCCCTCAGTTAGCTTATATTGATACAATATAGGAAATTAATATGGAAGAATAGAATGAAGATAGTCATTTCTAAATGAGATGTTTTGGGGGAAATCTGAAGAATTAGCAGAAGTACATGAGTTAGCCCAATATGGATTTGGGTGTGGTGGGGTGTGGTGAGGTGGGATAAGATGGGGGTTAATAGATGAAGAGGGTGCTGAAGTTGACAGCATTCTAGGCAGAGAGAACAGCATCATGAACAAAGTAATGGAAGTGTGTAACAGCATAGTGTATGTAGAAAAACTGCAAACAAGCTTGTATCATTCAAACCTAAGGGGTAAGATGAAAAGTGGTAAAAAAGAAAAAAAGGGCACAAATGAACTTATTTACAAAACATAAGTAGAGTCATGGATGTGGAAGACAGGCTTATGGTTACCAGGGGATATGGGTGCAGGGAGGGATAAATTGGGAGATTGGGATTGACATATACACACTACTATATAGAAAATAGATAACTAATAAGAACCTGCTATATAGCACTGGGAACTCTACTCAATACTCTGTAATGGCCTATATGGGAAAAGAATCTAAAAAAAAAAGTGCATATATGTATATGTGTAACTGCTTCACTTTGCTGTAAACCTGAGGCTAATACAATATTGTAAGTCAACTATACTCCAACAAAAATAAAACAGAAAAAAGAAGGGTCTAGGCCATTTACAGGAAAAAAAAGAAATGAGACCAGGGAAGTGATAATAACACTAATAGCTAGCATTCTTTGATGGCTAGTTAATATACATGAGGCTTGGGTTCATGATCACAATTAATCTTGACATTCCTCTGAGGTCTGTATTCTCCATATTCCCCTTAATGTCCTGCCTGCCTCCATGATTCTAGTCTGATAGCATGATCTTAGCAGTGTGTGCCATTAACAATTAGATTAGAGGTACATGGTAACATAGAAATGTCACTGGAAGGAGAGCAAACTCTCTACCTAGAGACTGCCAAAGGTGACACTCTTAAGCCTGGCTGTGACGTGTACAAATACAATCTTGTCACCGTTCCAGAGTCGATTCTACTTGGGGATGCAGATTCATGCTAACTACATTTGCAGGAGACTATAATTTAACCAGAATGTTATGAGATGGTAGGGATATAGTCCATTATACATGAGCAGTATTTAGGGGGTTTTGATGGAAACAAACACAATATGAGTCAGCAGAATGATGTACTTGCCAATAAAGCCATAAAATCTGAAGCTGAATTAATAGAGGTATAGTATTTCAAGGTGAAGGATGTGGAAGTCCTTTCCTTCCTTCATCTGCCTATCAAAGGGGATAGGTATATATACATGAAATTTATAAGTATTGATTGTGAATTAATCATCATAGGAGTCACTGCAGTGGGTGCAACTATAGATCATGAGATTCTTGCTGTCACTGAAGTTACTATTCAATTGATGCAGTTTGATTACTTTTTATGTATCCTTTGTTTTTTCCCCCACATTCTCACATATGGATCTTTAAAATAATTTTAGTATTTTTCTTTGTTGGCCTATTAGTTTACTTGATTAAAAAATAGTAATGGTTAGAATTACTAAGCAAGTAAAGGGATAAAAATACTGATTTCTTTTTCTGTTTTTAAAAAATTGAGGTACCATTCAGATGCAATAAAATTCACCCTATTAAAGTATACAGTTCAATGTGTTTTTTTCATATATTCAAATAGCTGTGCAACCATCACAACAATCACTTTCAGAACATTTTTATCACCCCCAAAAGAAACACCGTATATGTTGGCAGTCACACCCCAATTCTCCCATCCCCACCTTACCCTGCCCCTGACAACCTCTAATCCACTTTCTGTCTCTATAGATTTGCCTGTTCTGGATATTTAATATAAATGGGATCTTACAATATATGGCCTTTTGTGACTGGCTTCTTTCATTTAGCATAATGTGATTTTAAGGTTCATCCATGCCATAGCATGTATCAGTACTTCATTCCTCTTTGTGGCTGAATAATATTCAGTTGCATGGACATATGACATTTGTTTATCCATTCATCACTTGACGGACATTTGGATTGTTTCCACTCTGCTGCTGCTGCTGCTATGAACATTCATGTACAAGTTTCTTTTTTTTTTTTTAAAGATTTTTTGATGTGGACCATTTTTAAAGTCTTTATTGAATTTGTTACAATATTTCTTCTGTTTTATGTTTTTTGTTTTTCTGGCCCTGAGGCATGTGGGATCTTAGCTCCCTGACCAGTACAGGGGTCAAACCTGTACGCATTGGAAGGCAAAGTCTTAACCGCTGGACTGCCAGGGAAGTCCCCATGTACAAGTTTTTATGTGAACAGATGTTTTCATTTCTCTTGGGTATAAGCTGAGTCATGTGGTAACTCTAAGTATAACTTTTTGAGGAACTGCTAGACTGTTTTCCAAAGTGGCTGCATCATTTCACATTCTCACCAGCAGTGTGTGAGGGTTCCAATTTCTCCACATCCTCACCAACAATTGTTATTACCTTTTTTGTCATAGCCATCCTAGTGGGAGTGAAATGTTATCTCACTGTGATTTTTTTTTTTTTTTTTTTTTGCGGTACGTGGGCCTCTCACTGTTGTGGCCTCTCCCGTTGCAGAGCACAGGCTCCGGACGTGCAGGCTCAGCAGCCATGGCTCACGGGCCTAGCCGCTCCGCGGCATGTGGGATCTTCCTGGACCGGGGCACAAACCCGTGTCCCCTGCATCGGCAGGCGGACTCCCAACCACTGTGCCACCAGGGAAGCCCTCACTGTGATTTTGATTTGCATTTCCCTGATGAATAATGATGTTGAACATCATGTGCTTATTGGCCATTTGTATATCTTCTTTAGAGAAATGTCTATTCAAATCCTTTGCCCACTTGTATTTGGGTTATTTGTCTTTTTATTGTTGTCTTGTAAGGCTTCTTTTTATAATTTATATACAAGCCCCTTATCAGACATATGACTTGTAAACATTTTCACCCATTCTGTAGGTTGTCTTTTCATTTGATGTTACTTTTTGAAGCATAGTCCTTTCCAACTTGATTTTGTGACCCTTCAAGGGTGTCTTAATATAGCGGTCCCCAACCTTTTTGGCACCAGGGACTGGTTTAGTGAAAGACAATTTTTCCAAGGACAGGGAAGTGGGGGATGGTTCAGGCCATAATGCGAGCGATGGGGAGCGGCAGATGAAGCTTTGCTCACCTGCTGCTCACCTCCTACTGTGTGGCCCAGTTTCTAACAGGCCATGGCATGGGGTTTGGGAGCCCCTGTCTTAATGTGTTGCAGGGGTTAACATGAGTTTCAAAATGAAGAAAAATAATTTGTCTAGTGAAGATGTTATACATGTGTGTGTATCACAATATAAAGGAAGATTTCCAACCAAATTAAAGCTTATTGAACCTCAAAACAGTGTGTTGTTGTAACAATATTTTTCTCTACAGTGAGTAGTTTTTGTTATCCCTATATGGGTAACTATGTTTCTGATTTTCGTTTTTCCAAATTCAGCAACTTCTCATGAATCTTTCTTCAGTGACATATTGTAGCTATATATTTCCTATTAATTTACAAATCATATTTGCTCTTCTAAATAATAACGATCCTACGAGGACATATGCCAAATAGTAAAGTGTTTGTTTATCTGTTTATTTTTGCTATCAGTGTAAATAAATAGCTTTGCTAAGGTATGATGTATATCTATACTATAAATTGCCAGTTTATTCTATGGAATAGTTAAAAGTTTTTTTCTTTCTGCTCATTTATTGAGTAGGTAGTGATATGAACCATGATTATATGGTAAAGTTTATACAAGATTATGGTATATAGAGTGAAAAATAATAGTGAAGGAGCCAGAAAAATGATGGTTGTTGTTAGTCATAGCATGACTTACTATTTTAAGATAAAAAATATTAATTTTTTCTTTTTCTTTTTTTAAAATTTATTTTATTGAGGTATAGTTGATTTATAATGGTGTGTTAATTTGTGCTGTACAACAAAGTGATTCAGTCATACATATATATATATTCTTTTTCATATTCTTTTCCATTATGGTTTATTATAGGATATTGAGTATAGTTCCCTGTGCTATATAGTAGGACCTTGTTGTTTAATATTTACTAATCACTTTTGAAACTCGTAAGCAGGAATTTGCTAATGCTCACAATAAATGTTCTTTTTAACAGGAGGACATGAACCTTAATGAAGAACGAAAAGCTCCTTTACGAAACAAAGATTTTACCACCAAGCGTGAGATGGTCGTCCAGTATATTTCTGCTACTGCCAAATCTGTAAGTAGTGAGAATCTCCTGGCACCCACATAATGAGCTTAGCGTTATCTGCTTAAAAAGAAACAAATCTTGGCTCTCCAAGTTCTTGCCTCAATGTACTTATATAGACTTCGTAAAAGAAGCATATACATGTACTTTAATACATTTTGTATATATTTCAAAACTGTTCTTAATTAGAGAGACTTCCATTCTTATAAACAAGACAGACTAAGGATAGAGGGCTCTGAGTTAATCCAGTAAGTTTTGGGGCTGAGTTTTTGTGCACTTACTAACAAATGACAGCAATTTGCAGGTATTCCACTTAATACACAGTTTGTTACATGAACATTTCAGATTTTGAGGGAGAAGATACAAACATAGCCTAGTCACAAGATTTAACTAAGTTTACATTAAAGCTATATGTCCGGTATCTGCTTGCATGAAATTTTTAGCAATGTTTTTAATAAGCAGTTTTGGTTTTTTCCATTATTTTCTGTGATGCTAACTGTGTAAACTACCTCATAATTGTTATTATACAGCTAAATTTAACATAAAGAAGGGTGTTTAATAGGAGCTTTAATGAAATCTGTGCGAGTCTCAAAAGACTTGAAAGTAGGGTTCATTGAAAAGACTTGTCTTCAGCAGGAAAATCTTCGTGTTTTAATGGAATGTGTTGCTTTGTTCATTTCCTGAGGTGCTTCCAAAAATAGTCTTCAGGTTTGATTTATTTTTGTAAGAAAAAATGTATTTTTTGAAATGGTGAAATATATCTTTTACATTTCTGTAAAGAAGAAGCTTTTCACATTTAGAGTTCATAACATCACTATATTTGTTATATATTATATACATGTGTGTATGTATGTATGTATCACACACAGTGATTTTATGTTTGTGTAATATGTATATCACACACAAACACATTTACATTTAAGACATACATATTTTAAATGTAAAAACTTGACCAGTGAATAAAATAGCTCTTCAGTGGCAAAATATGTTCTAAAGTTATTTGCCTATCCTATTAATGCTATTTCAGTACAGTAATTGCAGTGGCAATTACTGATGCATTTTGCCCTGAATTCTACAATTGTATTGATTCCATATTGTACTTCAAGCAAGCTAAATCTGAATGCTGAACTATTTAAACATAACGCATTGCAGCTCTGCCAGAGCAGAGCAACAGCATGTTTTTTAATTTGCTTCTGGTATCCAAGGGCAGAAATATGTTTCAAGTGATAAGTGAAATTTGCCATGAGCATCGTTTTCAATAGAATAGGTGAGGCATAGGTTTTGCTTTGAAATTCTGATGAATCTCCTCATTTTTGTAGTCAGCTTATTGTTCACAGTAAAATGCTTTAGGAAGTGCAGGGTGTACATTCAATGTTATTTTTCAAATACCTAAAGGCAAATACACTAGTAAATCTATATAGCTAAATCTGAGTGCAAAGTACAGATAATAATACATGAATAATTATGTGGTGTTTTTAATGGTAAGATTTTGTTAGTGTTTCTGGCTCATTTGTTGTTTTTGTTTGTGTAAGTGGGACTGAATATAATCAAGATTGTATGAAGCTCTTACTCCTTAACCTTTTGATATTGACTCTATCTCTATGTAGAGCTTGTTTTCACTTATCCTATTGTTTCCTCTTCAACTGACCAGAGAGATGCACACTTTTAATTTATAGACTCATTTTTAAGATTAAAATGCTAAACTTTGGGTAAACATTGGATGAGCTCTCTACAATTGCTTTATTTGAAACATGGAAATTGAATGTTTCTCAAAAGACATGAAAATACTATATTTAAGGTGTTAGGCTCAAAATCAGTACTATAACTATTTAGTATGTGATCCTTATTTGCTTCCTTTAGCACACATAGGAGCACCTGATGTGTGTACAGAACTTTCATTAGAGCTCTAAGGTTATACATTTTATTTGCAAATATTTTTCATGGACCAAATATTATGATGAAAGAAAGCCTGTTGATAAGCATGCTTTAAAGCTTTCTCACTTTGGGGAGACATTCATTAGTGCTGTGTTTTCTGTGGCGAAAACAAAGGAAATTGCATATGTGATTTCCTTTTGAAGGTGATAGGGATGCCATTCAGTGACAAACCATCCTCTCATCTTTTGACCTCTTCGTGATCATGACAATAAAATTTGCATAAATTATAACCTAACCTATGCCCATTTACCTATGTGTAACCAAGGTTTCCATCCTGCTGTTTTTTATTAGGCTTTAGATATGCTTTGCTTGTCATACCTTTTTATGCTTACTTTTTCATTATATTGATACACTGATTAAAAATGTTTCCACTTTTAAAGTAGATGTGATTGTAACCACTTCTTTATGAAAATGCTTTACAAGTAGCCAAAACTTTCATCTTGAAGTAAAAGCAAAGTTAAGGACTATAGTCCATGGTGGAAAAATGTCTTGTAGTCATATGTAAAATGTGTGAAAATTACAGTTAAATTTAAACATAAATTGTACATTTCCACCTTTAACACCTGCATTAGTCATTTTGTGTGGAATTGAAAAACAAATAAAATATGAGCTCAGTAAGAGATGTGGGTCATTCTCCTGGGTTTGTGGGTAAGGACCGTAAAGCAACATGAAACTAATACACAGGTTTGGGCTCAAAACCTGTTTCTAAAGCAAAGGAGAGTCTTTTATTGTGTAATTGACTATGCCAAAATTAGCCTGAAATAAGAGAATATAAAGGAAATTGAAAGATAATGATGAAAACTATTGCTTAGTTTTTTTCCTTTTCAAGTTCCTTAGTAGAGAATGTTAAGTTGTGTGAATGCGAAGGAAAAAGTAGCTTGAGTAACTCTGTCAGTGATGAATGGACTTTAAGGGAGTGGAAAAGAGCCTCTTCTCTGCTGGAGCTGTACTCATTTGCTCATTGTAGCAAGTGCGGTTATGGACCTGATCTAGGGTAGTTAGTATGTGTAGATAATTTGGCCACAGATAATCTGGAAGAGCCTTTGTTTTCAAAACACCAACATATGTTTTCAGAAATGGAAAACCAAGCTTTGTTAATATTGCAACATTGTCATATCAATTCATAATCCTGAGAGGCACAAGACATCAGTGACTTAGAGGGAATGTTGCATGTTATTTTTTAACAGCCTATATAGACATGTTATTTTTTAACAGCCTATAATTTTTCCTATATATGAGGAAAAATTAGTCACTGAAATCCTAACATTAGTTTGCCAGATGTCAGTGTCCTTATGAAAATATTAAGAAACTAGTTTATTTCTAACTTAAATAGCAATCTTTGAAGTTGAGATTTAAAAATATGTAAAATTATATTTTCATGAAGATACATTGAAAGGTATCATTGATTTAAAAAACTCTCAATAGGAGATAATTCAAAATAGTGATACCAAATACATCTCTAAATTTTTTTAGATTGACCCATATATTAAGCATTTGAGAGCTGTAGTATATCTATTTGTATGTGTGTATACATATATTAATGGTTTTGCCTTTGCCATTATCAGATATTTTCTTTCTCAGATCTTTTCGAGGCATCACCTAGATATGGTGAAACAATTGAACCCAAACATGACCAAACCAGTTTCTTTTAGCTTTCCTTGTCTCATCTAATCTCTTTGCTGTATGTGCTTTAGCTAAATGCAATCATTTTGCAATCGGAATGAATCATTAAATGGGCCGTATTCTGGTCGTTTCACCGAGTATAGACCTGCCTTAATTGTTAAGAAGGCTTGCATTCATATTTTTAGCTTCATGTCTGTGCTAAATAAACAAGGGACAAATAAGATCTCTGTCGTTTTGGTGGGAGGAGATAATTTAGGTCAGTAGCATATCTTTCAATTCAGAAGGTGGTTAATGACACCACAGAAGCTTTTATTCAACTAAATAATCACTGTCTGTAAATAGTCTGTTGAATGAATATTTAAGAAAGCTACTTCTCTATTTGGAGATTCATGGATTCCTCTGAAATAATTTACTGGGAAACTGTCATTATCTTTTTGTATTTTGCAGTATCCTGTTAAACTTAGAATTCTTATTGGGATTTCAATTATATTTGATTTTTATTTTTAAAGTACTAGCTGAAAGACAGCACATAGTGATAATAAAACTGCTATCAGATTAATGGTTTTCAATTGTGGATTAGGTCTTTTTTGAACATTGCTTGATATTCAACTGTAGGAAACTGATAACAATGATTTGGATTGGATTTTAGTATAAAATTATGTTTTAGGACTATGATTTTACTTCTTGCTTTCTTAAACACAAATTCTCAGAAATTCTCTTTTCTCTTAACCATTAGAAAAGCTCACTCGAGGTTGTAATTTTGAACTGTTTCCTCCTTATGAATAACTATGTTTAAATACAAACTACTTCTTTGTCTTTGCATTATATACAAAACTGTGCTCTTATAATAGAAATTCTAGGATGATCTAGAAAACTAGAATCATAAGCAATCTCTCTGCTTTGTAATTTTCAAGTATAATATAAAACAATATTTTAAACCTTAAATTCATAACAATATAAAATATTCCAGTTTTCAACCTAAAGTTTATTTATTAACTTAATGCATGACTTTAAATGCAACATTTATATTCTAAAATACATAATTCCAACCTTAATAGTATACCTGTTAAAATAAGGAAAGAGGTAAAAAGCAATATTCGGAAAAAATTCGATTTTCTTGTGATAATTTTTTTGAGGGGTTGTGGGCTGATAAAATATCTGATGCCTGATTACACTTAATCTTGCATTACTTGATGTTTACACTGCACTAGCTGAGAAGCCCATTACAGAAAATTAAAAAAAAAAAATCCTTAAGTTGTAATAATCTTTTATGTGGGAATCTTTATTCTGCAGACTTTACACATTTTTGAAATATGGTAGAAATCAATACTGATATATTTGTGTTAGCCTCTAGATCTAAAGTATTAAAAGTATACATGGGGGTAGCTATTTACTAATTTACTAAACACTTAACTTCTGTGAAAAGCTTCTGATTACTAATACTGTTGCTATTTGTTTTTTTTTACACCATAACCACTCTCCGTTGACCACTGCATGCAGATAGTTGGAAGTAAAGTTATGGTGAGTACAAAAGATGTGTTTTACCCTTAGAAGTGAATTTGTGCTTTTGGGGATTGAGTGATTTTTGCTTATAGTATTTTATATGTTGGGCTCTTCTTTTGGTGTGTATTTTACCAAAACAGTGAGGTGAATATTAAGATCAGGTGAATAGAATTTAGCTATGGTAAGTATTTTTCCTGTGGCTTTGGGAAATGCTTTAGAAGTAGAATATGCTTGTATATTCTGTCTTAGAAAGTTTTACTTCTTTTTAAAATTTTTTTCTTTTTTTTTCGTAATTGTGCCCGTGTCAGTCTTTATGATTCTGATAAAACTGTGTGTTTTACCTCAGTTTTTCAGGATGGCAGGCAGAGACTCATAAAAGGTTGGTTTATGCTAACAGGAATTCTTATTGAAGTATCTGACTTTGACTTTAGTATCCCTAAGCACATAGTGTAACGAGAGCAACCTTTGATGTTCAGTCAGGAGACCTGCGTGCTTGTCTTTGTTGGGTGCTGCTCATCAGCTTTGTGACTTTGGGCAAGTCATGTAGTTTCTCTGAGGTTCAGTTATTAAGTGGATAAATTGAAGTGATTGGCTTGCGTTATCTGTTAAGGTTCTTTCTGTTGCTGTCTTCTAAAGGTTCTTTTACTACAGACACTGTATTTCAGTGCCACAATTACATGATACACTATTATACCAATACACCAAAAGTGACCTGTATTGTAATTAAGAGCTATTTGTAATTACCTTGCCTTCATGATTAAGCAGTCTGCATTTCAAAAACAGGCCAGGAAACATTATCTTTAGCATCATCAGGTACCATGGTATCTAGAATAGTAAATATATTTACATGTGTTTTGCTTTTAAAAATTGAAGTCCTCTTTTATTTTTTCTTTTTGAATTCACGTGACATTTAAGGGAAAACAAAGCCATTCATCTTTTGGGATGATTTCAAAAATCAACAAATATTTCTTCAGTGCTTATTATGTGCCAAGAGCTGTGCTAGGCACACTGATGACTGGCAAATAAGAATGAGATAAGACCTTATAGTTTCAATAATATATGTTGAAATAATCAAACCTTAAATTGTGCCGGCTGATTGTAAGTGTAATAGGAATACATGAGCGGGAGAGAGAAGTAGGGTTAGAGTAATTAGAGAAAACTCCATGCACATTTCTAGACTTTCAGGATCTGGTGGCTGGGATTTGACTGGCGAGGAGAGATGATAGAGAAGCTCGCAGATTGTGGAAGTAATATTGAATGCAAAGGCTTGGAGAAAGAACCAAACTGTGTTTGGGAGGGGGTGGGGGGAGAAGAGGGAAATGAGAGATGAGGTTGACTTTGTTGGAACAAAGAACAAAAAAGTAAATTGGAAAGATTCAAAAATCAAGTTGAAAGAGGATCTTGAAGTCTGGGTAGAAGATTAGAAATTAGTTGGAGCAAGCAAGTGACATGAGGGAAGCAGGGTTTAAGAAAAATAAATTTGATAGTAGTAGGTAGGCTGGATCAGGCTAGTGGTTCCCAAAGTTGAAAGTATCAAAATGCAGGTTTTGCCCTTCATGGGGTCTGGGATAGGGCCAAGAACTCTGCCTTTTTATCAAGCACCACAGGAGATTCTGATAAGGTAGGCTCAAGAGTTGACTTTGAGAAATACTGGATTAGGATAGAGAGATTTGTTTGGGGTGCTACCTAGGAGACATGTGTGAGTCAGTGAGGACCTGCATTAAACTGGAGGCTTAGGTGTATAAGGGTGGGGTTAAATAACAGAGTTTGGGGCAATGAAGGAATCTGGAGCTCATTTTAATGTGGGCCAGAGCCAGCCTATATTTCTGGTCTTGGTACCATAAGCAATCCAATGGCTTATGCCAGAAGCTACTGAAAGATTACTGATTTCTCCACATCCAGTTACCAAGTTCTTTCTCCTAAATAACTCTCAGCTCTCTCCCCTAATCTCAGACCCATGATTTAACACACCTGTGGCTGCCCCAGTCTCCTCAATACTCTCCTAGTCTTGGCTCTCACACCCCACCCACACATGCTCTACATGGTTACAAGAGATGCTGCTGCTACCCCATCAAAACTTTCAAATGGCTCCCTATTCCTTTTGTGATCTTATCCCCGCTTCCTTTTCTAATTTCACCTCCAGCTGCATTCTTACATGTGCCTGTCCTCTGTCTGTACAGGAACACTTGGCAATTCCTTAACATCCTATTCTTTAATCCCTCTAAATCAAGCACATTCTGTTTCTTTGAGCCAGAATGCCCTTTTCTTCTTGAGTGTGCCCAGCAAGCTCCTAAATATCCATCAAAATTAAGCTTCATGTCAGTCTTTGAAGGAAAAGCCATCTTAGATAACACCTTCCTTTCCATAGCACCGTGTATATAGCTCAATTGTAATATTTAGCACATTTTATTATGATAAATTATATGTTTTTCTTCCCCAATGAACATAGCTGGTGCCCTCAAAATACTAGGTCTAATGGGGAAGGTAGACAGGAAAACAGAATATAAGATAGGGCCTGAAGATGTAATATAGGAAAGGTTGCAAAGTGGCTGCTTATGGTTTAGCGAACAGTTTCATCTTGTCTGAGAGTGTTTTGAAAGACACTATGAGAAAGATGTTATGATTGATCTACAGTAGAAATGATTTCATACCCGTTGTTTTATCTGTGAGCTGCTTCTTACGTTGGAGTTTGCAAATCCTGCAATAAGGGGAGGATACTCTAGGGATCGACCAGCTTCTAGAGGAAGTGATGAGGGAATTAATTCTAGAGTTTAGGTGGGAAGGGTGCCTTCAGGAGGAAGGTTTTTTGTTGTTTGTTGAGACTAGAGAGAGGAGTGAAGAAAAATATTTAAAATCACCAGTTGAAAGTCAGGTACAAAAGGGCTTATTTTTCGTGGTCTCACTAATCTACAAAAGATGGGAAGTGTTTGTTGATAAAGTGGACAGGTAAGAATTTCATAAGAAGTGTTCAACAGAGAAGAAATCCTAGAATAGCCACTTTAAGTATTCTGGTTGCCTAAAGACTACATATGTTGGTCAAAAAATGAGTGATGTGGAAGTCAGACTGAAACTGGAAAGATGGAATATGTAATGAACCAGGTCTTCATGACCCTGTCTTCCTTTTCTCTCTCCAGTGTTGATTAGAAGCACAGTTGGAGGCATTTGAGGTCCTCCTGATGTCAGACTACCATTAGCCTTAGTTTTCACTATTCTCTTTCAAAAATTTACTTTACAAATCAGGCTGTTACCTGAACATAACCACCCACTCAGCCTCAAGCAGTCTTGCTTCTGACTTGGCTCATTGGATCATTTTTTTTTTTTGCTTCGAATATTTTCCCTCCTGTGTCAACATTCTCCCCATCCTCAGCTCTTCCATGAAGTCTATCCTGATGACCTTCCCCCCCATTCCCCCACCTCCTGATTTCCTCCTAATAATTTCTCTGAACTTCTATAGCACTTTATTTTTAACTTTCTTTTGGAATCACTTTCTACTCTATTTTATAGTTTCTATTACATTATATGTTCTTTAAGGGCCTTTTTTATAATACACCTATATTACTTTAGTTTATAATAATGTATGTCCTTGAATAATACTTTCTGTTACCGTGCAGGTCTGTCTTTTTATGTCCACAATATAGACCCTATGAAGGGATACAAATTTTAGTAGAGGTCATGGATTCAGAGGCAAATAGACCTGAGCTCAGATTCCAACTCTGCTACGTACTAACTGTGTGACCTTAAATAATTAATGTCTCTGAACCTCAGTCTCCCTATTAACACAATGAGGATAATAATACTCAATTCAGGATGGTTTTGAAGTTTATTGTTTATATTTAATATATTTATTATATTAAGAACCTTGCAAATAGCAGGTCTAAATTACATTTTTTGGTTAAATGTATTAAATTTTATGAAATGCTTGGTATGACAGACATAAAACATGAAGATAACATGGTAAAACAAGATGAGACTTTGAGCTGCCTCTTTTTTTTTTTTGCTAAGTATTCAAGATGTGTGCTATTTAATAGAGTGATTTATTCTGGGTCAAGAATGGTGGGAAGGATTTGGCTGGATGGAAGAAAGA
Organism: Monodon monoceros; assembly: GCF_005190385.1. Taxonomy (NCBI): domain Eukaryota; kingdom Metazoa; phylum Chordata; class Mammalia; order Artiodactyla; family Monodontidae; genus Monodon; species Monodon monoceros. The sequence continues at coordinate 80,969,247 of NW_021703779.1, forward strand.
ATGTTTTGCCTGTTTATTGGAAGCTATGTGTTATGTGGTATGGATTATTGCTGGGCTTTGAAAAAAAATAAAAATTCATATATGGTCTCAAGATAATATTGACAAGGTTATTTTAAAGATTTAATAAGATAGTTGAAGATTTGTTATAGATGCTATCTAAGAAAGGATAGAATATCTTCTTATCAATATCTTAAAATAGCAAAAGAGAACTTAGAGTGGGATAGAGATAGAAAGAACTGAATGACTTTTTCAATGGCTTCTAGTTATAGGTAAGTGTAAACTTTTTGAAAGAAAATAAATTGTTTTTATTATTTAGTAACACATTGCATGAAACAGGTTTAGGAATCAGCTAAAATGACTAATTTGATTTCACTGCAAACCAGGAATAATGTATCCACAGGAGGAAGAAGAACCATTCTTCTGTGGGAAAAAAGGGTAAAAATTGACATGATTACATATGATAATTAGAAAATAGAATTCTAATGACCAGACCTAACAATGTTAAATATAAAGTAACTTAATGACAGAAATAGTTGAGCACCTAGGGCAAGCAGTAGGGTGTCTTTTGGGCTAGTGTTTATTTTGGCATCATAAAGACCTGAATTTAGATCCTGATTCAGCACTCGTTCATTCTCTAGGTCTGGTTAATCTCTCTAGCCACAGATTCTTTTCTTTTTTAGATAAAAAGTTACTGCCCACCTATTATGTGTCAGACACTATTCTAGGTGCTTGGGTGATGAACCATTACAGATAAATTCCTCATGGAGCTTATATTTCTACTTGGGGAGGCAGACAATAAGACGCATATCAAATATAACGGCAGGTAGTGGTAAGAGCTATGAAGGAAAAAAAGCAAGATGAGAAAGCCGAGTGTGATCAGGGTTGTGCTGTTTTAGGTAGGTGAGCTCTCTGAGCAAATGACATTTGAACAGAGACATGAGTGAAACTGGGGAGAGCCAATGCAAATATCTAGGGAAGAGCTTTACAGGCAGAGAGAGCATCAAGTGCCCTGGCTTTGAGGCAGGAGTGTGCCTTGAGTATTTGAAGAATTGCAAAGAGGCCACTGTGGTTGGAGTGGAGTGAACCAAGGGGAAGTACGGGGGTGTTTTTGTTAAGGTGACTAAAAACATAGGTTAAGTATATCAGGGGGTTGTAAATGTGGAAAGGTAGGTTAAGGTCATTTTAGGAGGGATATGCCAAGGAGATGATACTTTAATAGTCAGTGAGGAATCCTGGAAGGTTTTGAGCAATGGAATGACAAAATCTGAGTTACATTTGGGGAAGATTAATGGAGCAGTGGAAATGGGAGAGGTTAGAGACTGGGGCAGGGAGATCAAACTGGGGGTTGTCGCTGTACCTGAAGTAATAAGACCCTGGAATGGAGAGTGGTTAGTAAGAACTAAATGGAGGTGGTAGATGAGAGAGAGAGATTGCAGAAGTAGACTATATCAGCCTCAGCAAATGATGAAAAAGGGCAGAGGAGATGTGTGACTCAATAATGAGTGAATTTGCAAGCATGGGTGACTGAAGTGATGGTGACTTGAGCCTTCATGGAGAAGTCAGGAGCAAGACTACGTTTGGAGTAAAACAGGATGAGTTCAGTTTAGACATGTTAATCAAGGAGAAATTAGTAAAATCACAGAAATAAGAATAAAGTTATTGCCACGCAAGACCATTTCTTTGGCACTCGTAGCATAGAGTAGAATTTTTATAATTAGGTTTTCTGTTTCAAACACCTACTTTAACTATTGTAAATATATTCTCTGCACATGCTGCTGAACATATGTTGTTTATCATTCTAATAACACTTACCTGTTTATAAACCACAGCCTCATTTCCTGTACTAGGCAATGAAGGTCATGTGTGTTTCTTGTTGACTCAGTGGACCTGGATTAGAAAAGAGCTAATCATTTTGGTGGCCTATAGTATTGCTTACTAGATAAGCCATTTTATGTAATTAGGATGTCACATTTGTACGTTTTGCAGTGTTTCTAAATAATCTGAGTCAAAAGGACAGCCCCATCATAGGTGAAGGGTAGGTACACATGTATGTTTCTTTGTCCTAATTGGGGCATGGCAATTTTGGGCACGATTGAGTGAATATTATAGGACCTTTTTCTCAAAATAGAGCCAAATGAATTTGTTTCCCTAGGCTGTTGAAGAAGTTCATGCTGAAAGAAAGTTCCTGTTAACAGTAAACTTATAGCCAGGCTCAAAGTAATAAATTCAAAATGCTATTGATGTGTTTCTTACTACAAGCTACCTACTAATTATAATAGCCATAAAATACCACTAAGCGTGGCAGTATGTATTTGTGGGCTGTTAAGCTGCTATTGCATTATTAAATTGAAGTTTTATTAGTTTACTGATCTAATAGTATCATCATGATTACTTCATGTAACGTTACACTTGTGTCAGACCAATTATTTGAATATATCCTGTGAAAAAAAGATCAAATCTTACTTTGCTGTTTCTTTTTTTAAAAAATAATTGTATGGTCCAGAAGGGGGAGACAAAACACTGATTATTGGAGTTTGAAGTAGCTGCTTCCTGATAAAACATGGCTTTTTTGGTATGCCAATTTGATTGTTTTTTGTTCCTCTTTCTCTTGTTATAGGTTTAGAAATTGTAGGATAGTTGCTACTGCAAAATATTTAGTTTTATGGTGGTGAAAATTTTGTTAAAAATCTAAATTCAATCAGAATAAAAATAATCAGTGCAATTATTTTTAACTAGTATATATAAAGTAGAAAAGCTCATTTGGTAATCAGGTGAAAATAAGACCTAAGACTGTTTAATGAGGGTATATTTTATAAGTGATCTTTTAAAAATAGCACAAGCAATATTAAAATTCCACTTTTGGTCTTTTCTAATTTCACATTCATTATGTGCAATGAGTAGCTTCCTTCCCATTTCCTTATATTTTGATACTGCAAGCTGGCTTGTGTATTATACTTGTTTTGGATAGGAATATCTGCATATGTTTTGAAAGGTTTTGTTATTTAAACCTCCATTCATTTTTAGAACAATTTCTTATCAGTCCCTTCCCTTCCAGTGCATTGTCATAAATTACATTATTTCATCATGCCAGATTAAATTCATTGTTTAAGGAATGCTAAGATAATGTCGATTATAAAATATTAGCAAGTCATCTTACCTTGGGCATTTGGAAACATCGAAAAGACAGTATGAATATTGACTTTCCTTTAGACATATATTTTGTAAATTGATGCATTAATATTTATGAGTATGGAGTAGTTATGTTTTATAGTGTGTCCTGATATTAGAAACAAAAAGATATCCTTTTCATGTAGGATTCTGCACTGCAAGTTTATTTTCTGTGTATTTTGCTTGTGATCATGTTAAAAATTTCGATTGAGCTTCTTTCTCTATGTATATCATCAGGTAAAAATAATACATTTAAAATCTGATGCTTGGTATAAGACATTTAACACTCGTGTAGTTATTATTTCATATTTTTTAAAATTTTTATTTATTTTTTATTTTATTTTTTATTTTTCATTTATGGCAACAGTTTTTTAAATTTATTATTTAAATTTTTTTTTTTTTATTTTTCAATTATGGCAACAATTTTGATCAGCCACAGAGCATGAGATAATTACATGAGAAGTGTTTTTTAATGTTTGTTTTGGTTGTTAAATAGTATGGTCTCTATACCACATATCCTTTAAAAGCTCTGTGTAAAATTTACTGTTACCATTATAAAACAAGTGGCATGACACAGGGATATTTCTTACGAGACAATGCTTTCTTGATCCAGGTAGTGTTGTCAGCAGGGGAAAAATTAGACACTCTAAGATGATGATCAATATTAAAGAGTTACCTTAACTTACTGTATATCAAATTTTGGCCTTTTTCTCACATGTCTGATTCAATTTCCCATTTCAGTTAATCAGATTTCTTGTTCTTGCTTATCTGTTAGGAAAAGACTGGTTGAATCATAATTAGCTCCTTTGAATGGGGTAAGGGCAGAATAAGATCATCTTAAAAATGCCACCTTAGATTTATAAAGTGCTTTAGAGTTTTTAAAGCCCTTTCACACATTTTCTCATTTGAGCTACATACTATATGTATTTCTGTAGGTCTGTGCATCATTTTTACAGGAAGACATTGCTTCCATCTCCAGATTCCTGGGGTCTGGCCATTTTCCATGGAGTTTTTTTGAGGGGTATATACTGCCGAGGGTATTTTGTCGGTGGTCAACAGATATTCATAACGTGAATTAGTATCCAGTTTATATGCTTGTATGAAATGCTTTTTGAGCCTAATGCTTTGTGGGCCTGCATCGCTAAATAATGGTCATGTGACTAGTAACATTTAAGGTAATTTTTTTTACTGTGGTCACCATAATTCAGATACTGGATTACTGCATTCATTGCATGTGCTATTCTAGTTGAGACCACAATTGCCTATCAAAACAATATCGAAAACAAAAATGAATTTTAAGAGCGTCAATCAAAGGTACAAAAAACTTTCCAAGCTCATTTTTTATGCTGATCTGTTTGTAAATTTTTACTAACCTGTCATGGTTCCTTTCTTCAATGAATTTGTGATCTAAGGAGAACATAATTGCTCATGCAGTGTAATTCTTGTGCTTTGAGTGTAGTAACTACTTTGTATACTTTAGGTGAATCATTTATTTTCATTGATGATGATGCTTTTTTGGCAGAGTGGTTTGCATCCAGAGAGCTGTTTTACAAAGTGTGATTGGCACCCGTATACTAGGTAGACAGAGTGTGTGTGTGCGTATGTGTCTGTGTATCTGTATATCCATCTATCTGTCTATCCTCTCAGAGTTAAATGAGGTCACATAGGTTCTATGTTCGAAAGCTGAGAAGTTATGAGAACTGAGACTTTTCCTCAGAATTATTTCAGATTTTCTTATTGTGTGGAATGTTTTCACGTAGAGTGAGGTAAGTATACGTTATAGGCTGAATTGTGTCTCCCATAAATCCTGTGTTGAAGCCCTAACCCCCAGTACCTGAGAATGTGACTATTTGGAGATAGGGCCTTTAAAGAGTTTATTAAATTAAAATGAGGCTGTTAGGGTATACCCTAATCCAATCTAACTGGTGTCCTTATAAGAGGAAATTTGGACAAAGAAACACCAGAGGTATGCACAGAGGAAACACCATGTGAGGACACAGAGAGAATGTGGCCATATGTCAGCCAAGGAGAGAGGCCTCAAGAGGAAACCAACCCTGCTGACACCCTGATCTTGGAATTCTAGCCACAGGCTGTGAGGAAATAAATTTTGGTTGTTTAAGCCACCTGCTCTGTAGTTTTGCTTTTCTCATCTTCTTCTTCTTCTTTTTTTTTTTTTTTTTTTTTTGGTATGACAGCCCTAGCAAACTAATACAGTATATAATATTCATTCTGTTGTATTCAACACGTAATAATAGCTAATCTTTAGAGGGCACTGAGTGCCAGGGACTACGCTTAGTAAGTTTCATGTAAAAACCAATTTAATCCTCATAACAATTATCACCCCCATTGTTTGGATGAGGAAAGTGAAGCTTAGGAAAGCAAGTACATTATCTGGGGTTGCACAGTAAGTAGGTAGGAGAACCAGGACTTGAATCCAGTCAGACTGAGTCCAGAGCTTGGCCTCTTAACCAAAACCTGAGTAAGAATTTGGTGGATTCCAGGCAGTTATGGATAATGGTCATCACCATGGGTGCTTACTTTCACTAACATTATTATTATTTTTAAAATTTATTTTGTTGAAGTATAGTTGATTTACAATGTTGTGTTAATTTCTGCTGCACAGCAAAGCGAGTCAGTTCTACATATATATTCTTTTTCATATTCTTTTCTATTATGGTTTATCATAGGATACTGAGTATAGTTCTCTGTGCTATACAGTAGGACTTTGTTGTTTATCCATTCGATATACAATAGTTTGCATCTGCTAATCCCAAACTCCCAGTCTATCCCTCCCTCATCCCTCTCCCCCTTGGCAACCACAAGTCTGTTCTCTGTGTCTGTGAGTCTGTTCCATGGATAAGTTCATTTGTGTCATATTTTAGATTCCACATATAAGTGATATGGTATGGTATTTGTCTTTCTCTCTCTGACTTACTTCACTTCCCTTAGTATGATAATCTGTAGGTCCATCCATGTTGCTGCAAATGGCATTATTTCATTTTTTATGGGTGAGTAGTATTCCACTGTATATGTATGCCACATCTTCTTGATCCATTCATCTGTCGATGGACATTTAGGTTGCTTCCATGTCTTGGTTATTATAAATAGTGCTGCTATGAACATAGGGGTACATGTATCTTTTTGATTTATAGTTTAGGACAAACACTTTTTTTAAAATACTCAACAAATATTTTTATTGAGATATAATTGACATATAACATCCTATTAGTTTCAGGTATACAACATACTGATTCGCTTTATGTATATATTGTAAAATGATCACCACAATGAGTCTAGTTAACATCCATCACCCCACATAGTTACAAAGTTTTCATCTACTCTAAACAACTTTCAAATATACAATACAGTGTTATTAACTATACTCACCATGCTGTATATTACATCCCCAGGACTTATTTATTTTATAACTGGATGTTTGTCCCTTTTGACCCCCTTCACCCATTTTTGCACCCCACCCCTCCCTGCCCCGGCCTACCTCCGGCAACCACTAATGTCTTCTCTGTATCTCTGAGTTTGGCTTTTTGTTTTTGTTTTTTAAATCTCACATATAAGTGAGATATTTCAGTATTTGTCTTTCTCTGTCTGTCTTATCTCACTTAGCATAATGCCCTCAAAGTCCATCCATGTTGTCACAAATAGCAGGATTTCCTTCTTTTATATGGTTGAATAATATTTCACACTATGCATATGTACCACATTTTCTTTATCCATTCATCCATTGATGAACACTTAGGTTGCTTCCATGTCTCAGCTATTGCAAATAATGCTGCAGTGAACATCATGGTGCATAGACCTTTTACTGTTAGTTTTTTTTTGTTTGTTTGTTTCCTTCAGATAAATATCCAGAAGTGGAATTGCTGGATCATATGGTAGTTCTATTTTTAATTTTTTGAAGTAGAACAAACACTCTTAATCACCATTTAGGTCAAGAAAAGAGCTAGTTTGTTGTATTTTTTAGATTCCCCATATAAATGATATAATACAGTACCTGTTTCTCTCTGTCTGACTTATATCACCTAGCATAATGTGCTCCAAGTCTGTCCATGTTGTCGCAAATGGCAAAATTTCATTCTTTTTTGTAGCTGAGTAGTATTCTATTGTGTGTATATCTATATCTATATCTATCTATCTCACATCTTCTTTATCCATTCTTCTGTTGATGTGCATTTAGGTTGTTGCCACGTCTTGGCTATTGTAATAGTGGTACTATGAACATTGGGGTGCATGTATCTTTTCGAGTTACAGTTTTGTCTGGATATATGCCCAGGAGTGGGATTGCTGGGTCATATGGTAGTTCTAGTTTTAGTTTTTTAAGGAACCTCCATGCTGTTCTCCATAGTGGCTGTACCAATTTACATTCCCACCAACAGTGTAGGAGGTTCCACTTTTCTCCACACCCTCTCCAGTATTTTTTATTTCTAACATTATTACTTAGTCCTTCACAGATTGCAAATAGGGGATTATCTTCCACCAGCTGGAGAATGCTTCTAATCACACCAACAACACAGAGAGAGCCCTCCCTATCACAGAGAATTAAGTGCCTCTATACAAATGTTTCTCTATGGGCCAAAAATGACTGAGTAGACATGGTCTTTGTGCTTTCATAGCAGATATTAAAAAACAGGTAACATTACCTCAGATGAACAGAATGCACTGAGCAACATAAATGTGAGGAAAGAGACACTGCTCCTTTGTAAACCAAACATAAATATTAGAAATAATCCCATTATTAGGTATTGCCTTTAATTTCTTAAAGCCCTTTTCCCTGTGTCTAAATTAGATTAGACATTGTGCTTCTTCAAGTTTTATATCATCAGTGTTCACCTTTCTTATGCATTATTTCCTTTTATAATTAATTTCAATTAAACATTAGTTTTGTTTAATTAAGATTGTGTAATTAAAATGCTTATAAGCTCCCAAAGGGCAAGGACTGTGTCTTAATACCCCTTAGACATTTTAAAATACACTAGGCTATAACAGCAATAAAATAATTAAACATCCTTTTGTTCAATCTCTGCATATTTACAATGCCTCTGACACTGAACTGTATAAAAACTGAAATAAGAAAGGTGCTTTCATAATGCTTTTCAAGAACAGAAGTCCTCTTCCATTGGAAATGCAGTCCAGCATCTTAAAATCTAATTTTTTTCAAGAACAAACTAAATTTCTCCTATTGAAGTTCAGGCCCCTTTCCTCTTGATACGTTTCCTACTTCCGCTGAGGACGGTTGTTCATCATCACCCACGCAACCTCTCTTAGGACCTTGTAGATTTAAGTGGCCCCTCAGTTTCCTCTTCTCTCACTTGCTTTAACTTTTCCATATCGTGCTGCCTTCTTTTTAATTGCTTTTGGACTGTACAGTTTAGGGCTTCAGAAGTGTAAGTGCCACTTGATAATACACCCAGTTTAAATGCTCTCATTCTCATTGTACTCAGTGTGTGTAGCTTCTGAGTTTTAGTGGTGACACTGTTGATAGCGATTGATTTTTATGTACAGATGTGACTAAAATTAAAGACCGAGAACTGTCCCCCCCCCATTCTTTTCTCATTATGTAAGAAACTCCAAAAATAGCTCCTCATCACATGAACTAGAAACATCCTGGATGTTTCACCTGGAGTCTTTCTCGAATTGTTTGCTCGCAGCCTGGTGTACAAAGTAAATCATACCCATCCGTAAGCCACCACACAAAATGGATGCTTAGAGCGTAAATTATAACATAGTAGAAATTACTGCATTTGGACTCAGAAGACCTGGGGTTTGGCTCATGGCTCTGTCTCTTAATGGCTAAGTGATTTGGGGTGAAGCGGAATTTTCTGAGCCCAGGTCTCTTTATCTGTAGCTCTCCTGCCATCCTAATAGAATTATGAAGTACTTGGTAAACTGCAAAACACACTGCACATAGAAATCATTATTATGGTACTCATGAAAGAAATGATTCTCACGGTAGTTCCTAATACACATTTTTTGGGAGAAAGCGCTAAAGCACAACTACTGCTTACAGTGACACATGCACGCAGGCATTCATTCCTTCATTCCTCAGGGTCAGTTTCGAAACCAGTTGTAGTTATAATTGTTGTAAAAGCTCAGGTCTTCCAAGAAGGCTCCCCGGACCACAGACTACATTTAGAAGTCACCCTTTTAATGAAAAGGCACAAGCAACCATGAGAATTATCCCCAGTCTTCCATCTAAATATTAAAATGTCTGCATTTGAAACTGCGCGGCCATGGTCTCATTTTCTCATTTCATTTGAACTCTTTTCTTCAGCTGAATATTGTATATACTCTACAAATTAGGGATTCAGCAACTTCTAAACTAAAGTCACATGAACTCAGAGGTGGGAAAGTTTCTGGAGTAGTATTTTGATATTGTAGTAGTACTTAAGAATTTGGGCTTTTTTTTTTTTAAGTAATGCCAAATGTTTACATACAAAAGGCCATGTTTCCTTTAAATATGTTTTAAACCAAATATATGACTGAAAGCAAATGCTTTTCAAGTTTGTTATTTTCATTCTAAGAGTAATACAATATGTTTCAGAAAATTGGATAATGGAGTTAAGGAGAGGGAATTAAAAAAGAAAAAAAAAAAAAAGACCATACCCTCATAACCCTAACATAAACCACTGTTAGTAATTTGGTACTGATAGCCAGTCATTTCTCTGCTGTGTAGTTTTATTTTTAACATGATTTCTATCACTCTTTGTAGCCATACTTCTTCAGAAATGTATCTCTATTTTATGATGAGGTAAACTGATACAGATGAGTTTTGGTAAATTGTACCTTCTGATAGCAAAGTCGTATTTTAACCAATCCTGGCACTCTCACTTCATTTAATTACATTCTGGTTACTGTAAACACAGTATCTAGAGGCATCTGATGCCTTGTATAGTTATGGCATGATTTTATATTTAGTAATGTTTGAGTATGTGGACCGTAATAGGCCATTTTTACGTGTTTTCCTGGGTAGCTTAAAAAAACCTAATGAAAAATGTCCATGATCTATCTATTCCATTATTGGATGAACATAATATACAGATTGCCATCAAGATATGAAACAACACTAAATCTCAATTTTCTCAGGTAACTATTTATAATACATTTTTCTTATTTATGAGATGTGAATAATTTGGAGAAGAATCTAGAGGTGTTGAGTGGATATTAAGTAGCAGAAAAGTGTATCAGTGAGTCTCATGAAATTGTGTAAACCTCTATATTCATTACTTTTGGGGGGTGTGGTTGAATTACTGTTGCAAATGAAGCAAGACCATTTGGAAAGATTACTTGTATTAAACAGATGACAAGGCTGAAGTAGCTGCAAAAACGATTTCATGCTTTTGTTTTTAATGTAGTCCAATTATACAGTGTCACATCAGATTGTGTGTGAGTATACAAGTGCATAATTTTAATTTTATTTCTGAGTTATCACATTTTAAGAAATTGATTAAAATCACCCAAAATATTTGATAAGCTTTTTCTATATAACAAATTAACCATTGCCACTAAGTTAAAGCAAGATTGAAAGTTTGGCAGTCAGTACCTTTATTAAAGGAACAGATCAATTACTTTATAGTTACCTATTTTGTCTTTTGTAGCAAGGAATTCACTACCACATTTTATTATTTGCTTTAATTTCTTATTCTGAAGTTTCAAATCTGCAGAATCATTAAAGAATATTACAATGAATATTCACACCCGTCACCATAATTCTCTAATTTTTTCACATTGTCGTATTTGCTACATTCTCTTTTTCTTTTTCTCCTTTTCATTCTTTTCTGAGTCTTAGTTGCTGATAAATAACTCTTTACCCCTAAATGCTTCAGTGTGTATCTCTCTTTTTTTTTTTTAACATCTTTATTGGAGTATAATTGCTTTACATTTTTGTGTTAGTTTCTTCTGTATAACAAAGCCAATCAGCTATACGTATACATATATCCCCATATACCCTCCCTCTTGTGTCTCCCTCCCACCCTCCCCATCCCACCCCACTACGTGGTCACAAAGCACTGAGCTGATCTCCCTGTGCTATGCAGCTGCTTCCCATTAGCTATCTGTTTTACATTTGGTAGTATATATATGTCCATGCCACTCTCTCACTTTGTCCCAGCTTACCCTTCCCCCTCCCCATGTCCTCAAGTCCATTCTCCACGACTGCGTCTTTATTCCTGTCCTGCCCCTAGATTCTTCAGAAACATTTTCATTTTTAGATTCCATATATATGTGTTAGCATACAGTATTTGTTTTTCTCTTTCTGACTTACTTCACTCTGTATGACAGACTCTAGGTCCATCCACCTCACTATAAATAACTCAATTTCATTTCTTTTTATGGCTGAGTAATATTCCATTGTATATATGGGCCACATCTTCTTTATCCATTCATCTGTTGATCGACACTTAGGTTGCTTCCATGTCCCAGCTATTGTAAATAGTGCCACAATGAACATTGTGGTACGTGACTCTTTTTGAATTATGGCTTTCTCAGTGTATATGCCCAGTAGTGGGATTGCTGGGTCATATGGTAGTTCTAGTTTTAGTTTTGTAAGGAATCTCCATACTGTTCTCCATAGTGGCTGTATCAATTTACATTCCCACCAACAGTACAATGGGTTCCCTCTTCTCTACACCCTCTCCAGCATTTATTGTTTGTAGATATTTGGTGATGGCCATTCTGACTGATGTGAGGTGATACCTCACTGTATTTTTTTTTTTATTTATATATATTTTTTGTGGTACGCGGGCCTCTCACTGTTGTGGCCTCTCCCATTGCGGAGCACAGGCTCCGGACGCACAGGCTCAGCGGCCATGGCTCACGGGCCCAGCCGCTCCGTGGCATGTGGGATCTTCCTGGACTGGGGCACGAACCCACGTCCCCTGCATCGGCAGGCAGACTCTCAACCACTGCGCCACCAGGGAAGCCCCTCATTGTAGTTTTGATTTGCATTTCTCTAATGATTAGTGATGTTGAGCATCCTCTCATGTGTTTGTTGGCAATCTGTATATCTTCTTTGGAGAAATGTCTATTTAGGTATTCTGCCCATTTTTGGATGGGGTTGTTTGTTTTTTTAATATTGAGCTGCATGAACTGCTTATATATTTTGGAGATTAAGCCTTTGTCCATTGCTTCATTTGCAAATATTTTCTCCCATTCTGAGGGTTTTCTTTTCTCCTTGTTTATTGTTTCCTTTGCTGTGCAAAAGGTTTTAAGTTTCATTAGGTCCCATTTGTTTATTTTCATTTTTATTTCCATTTCTCTAGGAGATGGGTCAAAAGGATCTTGCTGTGATTTATGTCAGAGTGTTCTGCTATGTTTTCCTCTAAGAGTTTTATAGTGATTGGCCTTACATTTAGGTCTTTAATCCATTTTGAGTTTATTTTTGTGTATGGTGTTAGGGAGTGTTCTAATTTCATTCTTTTACATGTAGCTGTCCAGTTTTCCCAGCACCACTTATTGAAGAGGGTGTCTTTTCTCCATTGTGTATTCTTGCCTCCTATATCAAAGATAAGATGACCATATGTGTGTGGGTTTGTCTCTGGGCTTTCTGTCCTGTTCTATTGACCTATATTTCTGTTTTTGTGCCAGTATCATACTGTCTTGATTACTGTAGCTTTGTCGTATACTATAAAGTCAGGGAGCCTGATTCCTTCAGGTCCGTTTTTCTTTCTGAAGATTCCTTAGGCTATTCGGGGTCTTTTGTATATCCGTACAAATTGTGAAATTTTTTGTTCTACTTCTGTTAAAAATGCCGTTGGTAGTTTGATGGGGATTGCATTGAATATCTGGATTGCTTTGGGCAGTAGAGTCATTTTCACAGTGTTGATTTTTCCAGTCCAAGAACATGGTATATCTCTCCATCTGTTTGTATCATCTTTAATTTCTTTCATCAGTATCTTATAGTTTTCTGCATACAGGTCTTCTGTGTCCTTAGGTAGGTTTATTCCTAGGTATTTTATTAGTTTTGTTGCAATGGTAAATGGGAGTGTTTCCTTAATTTCTCTTTCAGATTTTTCTTCATTCGTGTATAGGAATGCAAGAGATTTCTGTGCATTAGTTTTGTATCCTGCTACTTTACCAAATTCATAGATTAGCTCTAGTAGTTTTCTGGTAGAGTCTTTAGGATTTTCTACGTATAGTATCATGTCATCTGCAAACAGTGACAGTTTTACTTCTTCTTTTCCAATTTGGGTTTCTTTTATTTCTTTTTCATCTCTGATTGCTGTGGCTAGGACTTCCAAAACTATGTTGAATAATAGTGGTGAGAGTGGGCAACCTTGTCTTGTTCCTGACCTTAGTAGAAATGGTTTCAGTATTTCACCATTGAGAACAATGTTGGCTGTGGGTTTGTCATATATGGCCTTTATTATGTTGAGGTAAGTTCCCTCTATGCATACTTTCTGGAGGGTTTTTATCCTAAATGGGTGTTGAATTTTGTCAAAAGCTTTTTCTGCATCTCTTGAGATGATCATATGGTTTTTCCCCTTCAATTTGTTAATATGGTGTATCACATTGATTGATTTGTGTCTTTTGAAGAATCATTGCATTCCTGGGATAAACCACACTTGATCATGGTGTATGATCCTTTTATTGTGCTGCTGGATTCTGTTTGCTAGTATTTTGTTGAGGATTATTGCATCTATGTTCATCAGTGATAATTGGCCTATAGTTTTCTTTTTTGTGTGACATCTTTGTCTGGTTTTGGTGTCAGGGTGATTGTGGCCTCACAGAATGAGTTTGGGGGTGTTCCTCCCTCTGCTATATTTTCGAAGAGTTTGAGAAGGATAGGTGTTAGCTCTTCTCTATATGTTTGATAGAATTTGCCTGTGAAGCCTTCTGTTCCTGGGCTTTTATTTGTTGGAAGATTTTTAATCACAGTGTCAATTTCAGAGCTTGTGATTGGCCTGTTTATGTTTTCTATTTGTTCCTGGTTCAGTCTCAGAAGGTTGTGCTTTTCTGAGAATTTGTCTGTTTCTTCCAGGTTGTCCAATTTATTGGCATATGGCTGCTTGTAGTAATCTCTCATGATCCTTTGTATTTCTACAGTGTCAGTTGTTACTTCTCCTTTCTCATTTCTAATTCTGTTGATTTGAGTCTTCTCCCTTATTTTCTTGATGTCTGGCTAATGGTTTATCAATTTTGTTTATCTTCTCAAAGAACCAGATTTTCGTTTTACTGATGTTTGCTACTGGTTCCTTCATTTCCTTTTCATGTACTTCTGATCGTATCTTTATGATTTCTTTCATTCTGCTAACTTTGGGGGTTTTTTTGTTCTTCTTTCTCTAATTGCTTTAGGTGTAAGGTTAGGTTGTTTATTTGAGATTTTTCTTATTTCTTGAGGTAGGATTGTATTGCTGTAAACTTCCCTCTTAGAATTGCTTTTGTTGCATCCCAGAAGTTTTGGGCCGTCATGTTTTCATTGTCATTTGTTTCTAGGTATTTTTTGATTTCCTCTTTGATTTCTTCAGTGATGTCTTGGTTATTTAGTCGTGTATTTTTTATCCTCCAAGTGTTTGTATTTTTTACAGTTTTTTTCCTGTAATTGATATCTAGTCTCATAGCGTTGTGGTCAGAAAAGATACTTGATACAATTTCAATTTTCTTAAATTTACCAAGGCTTCATTTGTCATCCAAGATATGCTCTATCCTGGAGAGTGTTCCATGAGCACTTGAGAAGAAAGTGTATTCTGTCGTTTTTAGATGGAATGTCCTAGAAATATCAGTTAAGTCCATCTTGTTTTATGTGTCATTTAAAGCTTGTGTTTCCTTATTTATTTTCATTTTGGTTGATATGTCCATTGGTGAGAGTGGGATGTTAAAGTCCCCTACTATTATTGTGTTACTATCGATTTCCCCTTTTATGGCGGTTAGCAGTTTCCTTATGTATTGAGGTGCTTCTATTTTTGGTGCATAAATTATAATTCTTATCTCTTATTTTTGCATTGATCCCTTGATTATTTTGCAGTGTGCTTCTTTGTCTCTTGTAATAGTCTTTAAAGTCTGTTTTGTCTGATATGAGAATTGCTATTCCAGCTTTCTTTTGATTTCCATTTGAATGGAATATCTTTTTCCATCTCCTCACTTTCAGTCTGTATGTTTCCCTAGGTCTGAAGTGGGTCTCTTGTAGACAGCATATGTACAGGTCTTGTTTTTGTATCTATTCAGTCAGTCTATGTCTTTTGGTTGGAGCATTTAATCCATTTACATTTAAGGTAGTTATTGATATGTATGTTCCTATTACCATTTTCTTAATTGTTTTGGGTTTGTTATTGTAGGTCTTTTCCTTCTCTTGTGTTTCTTTCTAGAAAATTTTTAAATTCATTTATTGTGTTGGTCATCATTGTTTGTTTGCTCTTTAGTTCTTCTAGGTCCTTGTTAAACTTTTCTTTTATTTTCTCCATTGTATTTCCAGGATTTTGGATCATCTTTACCACCATTACTCTGAATTGTTTTTCAGGCCGACTGCTTATTTCCTCTTCATTTGTTTGGTCTGGTGGGTTTTTACCTTGCTCCATCATCTGCTGCGTATTTTTGTCTCTCATTTTGCTTAACTTACTGTGTTTCGGGTCGCCTTTTCGCAGGCTGCAAGTTCGTAGTTCCCATTTTTTTTGGTGTCTGCCCGCAGTGGGTATGGTTGGTTCAGTGGGTTGTGTAGGCTTCCTGGTGGAGGGGACTTGTGCCTGTGTTCTGGTGGGTGAGGCTGGATGTTGTCTTTCTGCTGGGCAGGACCATGTCCAGTGGTGTGTTTTGGTATTTCTGTGAACTTATTATGAGTTTAGGCAGCCTATCCACTAATGGGTGGTGTCGTGTTCCTGTCTTGCTAGTTGTTTGGCATGGGGTGTCCAGCTTTGGAGCTTGCTCATTGTTGAGTGGAGCTGGGTCTTAGCGTCAAGATGGAGGTCTCTGGGAGAGCTCTTGCTGATTGATATTAGCTGGGGCTGGGAGGTCTCTGGTATTCCAGTGTCCTGAGCTCAGCTCTACCACCTCTGAGGCTCAGGCCTGACACCGGTCAGAGCACCAAGACCCTGTCTGTCACATGGCTTAGAAAAGAAGGGATAAATAAAAGAAAGAAAGGCAAAAATTAAATTAAATAAAATAATTAAAATAAATATTTTTTAAAAATATTATTAAAATAAAAAATAAAAAAGTAATATAAAGAAAAAGAAGAGTGCAAAGAAACCAGTAAATAAATCCACCAATGATAAGAAGCGCTAAAAACTAAACTAAGATAAATATGTAAGTCAGGAACTAGTCAGTCACGTACAGCAAACCCCAAGTCTACAGTTGCTCCTGAAGTCCACCATGTAAGTTTTGGGATGATTCGTTGTCTATTCATGTATTCCACAGATGCAGGGTACATCAAGTTGATTGTGGAAGTTTAATCTGCTGCTCCTGAGGCTGCTGGGAGAAATTTCCCTTTCTCTTCTTTGTTCGCACAGCTCTTGGGGTTCAGCTTTGGATTTGGCCCCGCCTCTGCATGTAGGTTGCCCTCTGGCATCTGTTCTTCGCCCAGAGAGGAGGGGGTTAAAGGAGCGGCCGATTAGGGGGTTCTGGCTCACTCAGGCCGGGCGAGGGAGGGGTATGGCATGTGGGGCGAGCCCGCGGCAGCAGAGCCCAGTGTGATGTTGCAATAGCCTGGGGCACGCTGTGTGTTCTTCCAGAGAAGTTGTCCCTGGATCACGGGACCTGGCAGTGGTGGGCTGCACAGGCTTCCGGGAGGGGAGGTGTGGATAGTGACCTGTGCTTGCACATAGGATTCTTGGTCACTGCAGCAGCAGCGTTAGTGTTTCATGCCCGTCTCTCGTGT
Source organism: Monodon monoceros (assembly GCF_005190385.1). NCBI lineage: Eukaryota > Metazoa > Chordata > Mammalia > Artiodactyla > Monodontidae > Monodon > Monodon monoceros. Next base: position 80,986,231 of record NW_021703779.1, read on the forward strand.
CCACACTGATAGCTGTGGCTCATGCCCGCCTTTTGAGCTTGTTTAGGTGGTGCTCTGAATCTCCTCCCCTTGTGTACCCCAAAACAATGGTCTCTTGCCCCTTAGGCAGGTCCAGACTTTTTCCCGGACTCCCTCCCAGCTAGCTGTGGTGCACTATCCCCCTTCAGGCTGTGTTCACGCAGCCAACCCCAGTCTTCTCCCTGGGATCTGACCTCCAAAGCCCAAGCCTCAGCTCCCAGCTCTGCCTGCCCTGGCGAGTGAGCAGACAAGCCTCTCGAGCTGGTGAGTGCTGGTCAGCAGTGATCCTCTGTGCGGGAATCTCTCTGCTTTGCCCTCTGTACCCCTGTTGCTGTGCTCTCCTCCGTGGCTCTGAAGCTTCCCCCCCGCCACCCACAGTCTCCCCCCGCGAAGGGTCTTCCTAGTGTGTGGAAACCTTTCCTCCTTCACAGCTCCCTCCCACTGGTGCAGGTCCTGTCCCTATTCTTTTGTCTCTGTTTTTTCTTCTTTCTTTTGCCTTACCCAGGCACGTGGGGAGTTTCTTGACTTTTGGGAGGTCTGAGGTCTTCTGCCAGCGTTGAGTAGGTGTTCTGTAGGAGTTGTTCCACATGTAGACGTATTTCTGATGTATTTGTGGGGAGGAAGGTGATCTCCACATCTTACTCCTCCACCATCTTGAAGGTTGTCCTCTTCTGTGTGTATCTCTTAAGAACAAGGACCTTCTCCTGTATAAGCACAGTATAATTTTAAAACGCAGGGCATTTATCACTGATACAATACTATTATCTAATATACAGCCCATATTCAAGTTTCCCCAACTATCCCTTTGGGAATGTCTTTTATAACTTCTTTTCTCTAGAATCCATTCAGAGATCACATGTTACATTTATTTGTCATATCTTTCTAGTCTTCTTTAATCAAGAACAGTTTCTAGACTTTAAAAGTTTTTTTCATTTCATTTCATTAATGTTTTGATGAGGGCAGTTGTTTTACATTATGTTTCTCAATTTGCATTTGTCTAACTGTTTCCCTATAATTAGATTCAGGGTAAACATATTTTCAAGGATGCTACGTGGGTGATGTTTGTCCTCAGTGTATCACTTCCTAGGGCACGTGGATATCAATTTGCCCCATTATTGGTGATGTTAAGGGTGGTAGTTTGGTCGGGAAGGTAACTTCCATATTTTTCTTTGCAATTAACAAATGATACATGGGTATACTTTGAGATCGCTTAAATAACCTGTTCCCCAGCATCATTTCACATAGTTTTAACATTGGTTGATGATTCTTGTCTGAATCAAATTATAACTGGGGTTTTTATAAAATGGTGATTTCTAATTTTATCATTCCTTCTACATTTATCATCTAGCATTCTTCTATTTTTTTTAAAAAAATTATTGGAGTATAGTTGATTTACAATGTTGTGTTAGTTTCAGGGGTACAGCAAAGTGAATCAGTTATACATATACATATATCCACTCTTCTTTTTTTTTTAGATTCTTTCCCCATATAGGCCATTACAGAGTATTGAGTAGAGTTCCCTGTGCTATACAGCAGGTTCTTATTAGTTATCTGTTTTATCTGTAGTAGTGTGTATATGTCTGTCCCAATCTCCCAACTTATCCCTTCCTCTCCCCCATCCCCTGGTGACCCTAAGTTTGTTTTCTACATTCGTGATTCTACTTCTGTTTTGTAAATAAGTTCATTTGTACCCTGTTTTTTTTAGCATTCTTCTTTAAAGTAGAACTTTCCCTTGTTTCCCCTTCCCCTTTTAATTTTTAAAGAAATATTATTATGGAATAATGGATTCATTATTTAAATTCTGTTCACTGCCTTAGCTTATTGGTAGAAGCTCTGTTAAAACCTTTTAATTACTTACTGAAAATAACAAATAAAAATAAGCAGTTATTATCTGTTTTGTTTGAACTTTATGAGGTAATTATACACATACTAGTTTATTAACTCTCATCCAGGAGCAGTTCTGTTCCCCTCACCCCAGCATTCCAGAAGAAAACATTAGATAGGTATAGTGGAATCTGAAGTAATGAAATGTCTGACATGATCCATTTATTCACTGCAATTGCTATATTTGGGCCCTACTTAGTTTCATTGCTGCATATTCCTTCTGAATATTCTAAACATTAAAATCTACTTTTGTATCTTATCAGACATAAGAAAGCTTATATCAGATTGCTATTTGAATCAGAATGCCTTTAGACATCTTTATTTTCAGAGTTCCAGGGTCTTTACAAAGTCATGACAGTTTACCTTTAGCTGTTATCAAGCATGAATCTATAAACACCCACAAATGTGTTTTCTGGAAAAATAAAGGCATTTGCATATAGGAATGTGGGCTGCCATAATGTTTGATCATCCAGAGCAATGCTTTTCAAACTGTCTCCCTTGCATGCTCTTCACCCGAGGCTTTGGTAGAGGTGCTTCATGATTTCTGCAGGTTTTTTCCCCAGTTCCATTTAAAAAGAGAGGTTTACTTATTTTAAAAGGTTAAAAAAATAACACCCATGTTCAAAGATATCCAGAAAAGTAATTTATAAGGCCAGATGCATTCATTTTTGTGTACACTTCAGAATGTAGCTTCTCTTAGCATCTTTAATTTGTTTATTTATTTATTTCCTTTTGGCTGCATTGGGTCTTCGCTGCTGTGCGTGGGCTTTTTATCGCAGTGGCTTCTCTTGTTGCAGAGCATAGGCTCTAGGCACGCAGGCTTCAGTAGTTGTGGCACGTGGGCTCAGCAGTTGTGGCTCATGGGCTCTAGAGCACAGGCTCAGTAGTTGTGGCACACAGGCTTAGTTGCTCTGCGGCATGTGGGGTCTTCTCAGACCAGGGCTTGAACCCGTGTCCCTTTTATTGGCAGGTGGATTCTTAACCACTGTGCCACCAGGAAAGTCCCATCTCTTGGCATCTTCAATGATAAAGTATTCTAAGATTGCAAGAGATGCTATTTTAAAACTCTTAACATGTATAGATATTTATTTGTGAAAATGTGGGTTTTCTTCATATAATACAACTAAAATGAAATGTGTAAATCATTTATATGCTTTGCTTAATAGAACTATAGCTCTTTTATAAAATGCCTGATGTTAGATGTTTCTGTTTATCCAAATAGTCTCATTGTTCTTCTTGATTGACCTATCAATTCCCACTAATGGAATACTATTTTAATATACATGGAAAAAAGGTTAGTCTTTGCAAAAAAGTTTGTAAACTACCAGTCTTAGAGAAAATATCCATTTCAATATGTAAATTTAGGAGACCCATTATTTAAAGTATATGTGTTTGTATGAATTTTAAGTGTATTTCCTTTCATGGAACATTGAATTAGGACTTTACAATTAGCTCTCCTTGATCCTAATAAAATAAAGGGTGGAAATTAGGAATTCGTGCTGCTCTTAAGTAAAAACAAGAATCCTTTTAGCGGTCTGGATCGAGGGGTTGTGAAAAACAGCAGTCACACTTACCTGTAAATCTGTGTGGCTGAAAAACGGATTGTGGCAAAATGGTCAAGGAACGATGAGGGGGGCAGCAATCTCATGGCATTACTGTATTTTAGAGCTGACACTGGAGTTTGTATTGCCCATAAGATCAAGGTGAAGTTTAGCCAAAAGTTTTGTGGCCCTTCATAATCTATTTCCAGTTTCTCCTTATTACCTCTACCATATTCTACTGTTCAGTTTATATCTGTATCTTGATTTCTGCCCTTCCAATTAGTCTCTTTGAGTAATTAGGATAAGTGACTTCTTTTAAAAATTTTTATTATTTTATTGAAGTATAGTTGATTTACAATGTTGTGTTAATTTCCGGTATACAGCAAACTGATTCAGTTTTTTGTATATATATTCTTTTTCATATTCTTTTCCATTATGGTTTACTACAGGATATTGAATATAGTTACATGTGTTATACAGTAGGAGCTTGTTGTTTCTCTGTTTTATACACTACTCCCAAACTCCTAATTTATCCCTCCCCCACCCCCTCTCCCCTTTGGTAACAGGATAAGTGATTTGTGAAATTTCATTATATAAGCATTACTTGCTGTCTGGTTAGGGAAAAAAGCATATTCCTAATTGCCAAAATTATCCTTTGGTTCCACACTCAAAACTATTTTCCTAGGAATATTATGTCCTATAAATAAGAAGAGACTACATAAATATACATAAGCATTTTATGGATGAAGGTAGAACATGGGGTAATTTCCTTATGTAAGGAACAGCTGTTAATAAATTAATTCTTTAAAATCCTGTTTATATTACTTTATAATGCCTGGAGAATAGCTTAGGTAAAACGTTATACCCAGATAAGTGTTACATGTAAATAGTGAGAGAATGAACTAACACTAAAATATGTTAAAACACATATATTTATAAATTTAAGTACCTTATCTTACTTACCGATGTCAATTTTAAGAAATAAAATTCATACTATTGAAAACAGAGGTGTAAAAATGATCCTATAGTGCTTTTAAATTCAAAGGTGTGAAATCTATGACTTTTATCCTGCTATTTAATGTTATATAAGCCCTATTCTTTATCCTCAATATTTCTTATTTATTTATAAAATATATATTGAATGTACCAGGTATTTTTCTAGGTACTGAGGGGAGAAAAACAATACAGGAAGAAAGTTCCTTAGAACTTAAAGTCTAGTTGGGCTAGTGTTAGAGTAGATCACTGAAACAATATGTTTCTTTGGTAAGTCTCAATGTCTTCACTCTAAGGGGAGCAGAGGTCACATTTTCTAGTGTGTAAATTGATCATTTTATTTTATAAAACACAGTTGCTATTAGCCTCTCATAAAGTATTTTCTTTCCCTACAAGGGTTTATTTAATATTAATCATCGAGTGCATTAAATCAGACCACAGTGAAATCTTAGTAGTAAGCGAAGGCTAGATCTTTTGATACTCGTGAAACAATCAGAACAAATAACACTCTGCAAGTAAGGGGTGGGGTGGGGATCTGCCGTGGAGGGGAGAAAAGCCCAGAATATCTGAGTTATGACTAAAATGAGAGGCGGCAGGGAGAGAGAAAGAGACAGAGAGAAAGAGAGAAACACAAGAGTGCACCAGGCAGGGCCAGAGCTACAGCCAAAGGAGACTTAGAGATTCATTTTACACATTAAGTCCTTGGTTTGATGGCAAGAGAAAAAGGCATGTTCTGTTTGCCTGGTAACTTACTAGAAAAGCCTAGCCTTCTTGCACAGAAGCTAAAAAGAGAAACTAAAAAGTGAGAGTGGAGGCGATCAGCAATAGCATCAGCATTTAGTGGCTTGTGGATGTTAACATCCGCAAGTCACTGAGACAGATGCAAACTAGAGATGATGGTAACAACCTTCCAGTGGACTTTAGAAGGAGTGATTGAGGTAGCTGGCTGGTGAGAGACGTAATAAAGACACGTGTGTGTAGAAGAGCTCTGTATAGCAGCAGGTCAAGGAGCAAAGAGGCTTTTAGACTAAGTCACAAGGCATGGCCCCTGTGGTAATTCTCAACTATAGATGAGGAATGTCAGCAGTTTGAGAACTACTCTCCCTCCTCCTACCCTTGATTCTGAGAACAGACACTTGCAACTAGAAAAAGTTCCCTCCCTTTCCCCTGTGGGAATCACTCCTCTATTCTGTGTGTTTTATGTCTGTCCAAAAAAATCCTGCTGGTACCTTAATAACTCTGAAAGGTATTGTGTGAATGTGGAACCCATGACACACACTGATCAGTCTTTTGGCCCAAGGTACCATCCATCTGCATCTGAATATCCCAATTTTATCGGTAGTATATTGTAATGTGTTCGGATCACTGGGGTCGATAGAGACAAATTTCAACCAAAAAACTTAAAATAGATGCATTGGAATGGAAACTTTCATTTCCCTGGAATACTTTTTTCCTAGAATGTCTCATTCCCTACTTATCGTAGGTCAGGAGGCATTTTGCTTTATTGATCCGCTTTCTGGCTATTTGGGATTTCAATATTCCACATAGGTGCACTGGTTTTCTTTGTGAATAATGACACAGCCAGATTACATAATTACAGTTAGAGAATTATCTCATATGGCTAAAAATAATACTGGAATAGAATGAGTGTGTGTATCATCTTAATAATAAGCCATTTATTTTTATTAAAATATTAAGATCCATATTCAGACTTCATTTAACTGATTTTTTTTCATTGTCCATTGGTTTGAATCAAGAAACGTATTCTGGGGCTTCCCTGGTGGCGCAGTGGTTGAGAGTCCGCCTGCCGATGCAGGGGACGCAGGTTCGTGCCCCGGTCTGGGAAGGTCCCACATGCTGCGGAGCGTCTGGGCCCGTGAGCCATGGCCACTGAGCCTGTGCGTCCAGAGCCTGTGCTCCGCAGCGGGAGAGGCCACAACAGTGAGAGGCCCGCGTACCGCAAAAAAAAAAAAAAAAAAAAAAAAAAGAAACGTATTCTGGCTTTTGATTTCTTGTAGTTATACATGTATGGGATTGGCAATATTGATTGAAATATAATCCAGTCCTTCTAACTTTGGTATATTAGGAGGAGGCTCCTCCATACACTAAAACCCATCTTAAGTATATGTAAAAACAGTAGTGTAAATATAAGCATCCACAATTAAATGGGTGTAATTAAATTCATCAGTTTGACTATCAGGGTTTATAAAAGGTGTGCAGTTTGAAAAAATTAGTGTGGAGGTAGTTACATATCCCTGCACTATGTAGAGGACTTGCTTAATTAGAGACAGGAAGATGTGATGGTATATGGTCCATGAGTTTAGAGGGCAGTGAGTAGCATCAGGGCCCGGATGATAAAGCTGGGCTTCAGTGGAGTCTATTTGAACTGTCTAGATATTGGATTATTGTGGAGGAAATCGTCAATACAGAATGGAGACCTTAGAAATGTTGGCTGGACTTTGAATGCAATTTGGAAAGTAGCCATTTCTGGAAGGTTGGCTAAATCATAGTCAGATAATCAAAGATATGGTGAGCAACAGTGGTTACGAAGGCAGCCCCTGGAGTCAGTCTGCCTAGGTTTGAATCCTGGCAGGCTGTGTAATCTTGGTTTTCTCATCTGTAAAATGGTGATGACAAAAAATAGAATCTACTTCCAAGCTATGTGGTGAGAATTAAATGTTAGCCACTGTGATGGTTGTCATTACTAGGGGAGTGAAATGGATATGGTTTTGGACAGAAAAAATGAATTCGGCTTGTAGAAGTAGTCAAATATAAGTGGAAATATCTGATTAGCTGCTGGGGAAGCTGAATAGAAATTAGGTAGTGGGGGAGAGTAAGAGTTGTTACTCTGTGGGTCTTCATATAGGAGCCATAGTCCAAACCTTAGAAAACATGGGCTCCCTGAGGGGGAGAGAGTGGACAGAAAAGAGTTGGGGGACAAAAAGTGTATGCAGGGAAGTGCTCATGTTTACTGAGCAGAAGGATGAGCTGGAGCTAATGGCACAAATACAAGAGCAGAGGAGGATGTATCCTTGAGGAATAGACGTTAGCAGGGAGGTGAGCGAAGTCAAGTGAGACTTTCACAAGGTGGAGGAAACCTGTTTATGTTTGAAGAAACCAAGGGAGTTAATCCAAAATATGATTGTACCCACAGGCCCTTTGCCACAGAAAGGTACTATAAGTCCCCTGTCACCGTTGGTGAAACTTTACACCATTGTGTAGCATAAAAGTTATTTAGGGGCTTCCCTGGTGGCGCAGTGGTTGAGAGTCCACCTGCCGATGCAGGGCACACGGTCCGGGAAGATCCCACATGCCGCGGAGCAGCTGGGCCCGTGAGCCATGGCCGCTGAGCCTGCGCGTCCGGAGCCTGTGCTCCGCAACGGGAGAGGCCACAACAATGAGAGGCCCGCGTACCGCAAAAAAAAAAAAAAAAAAGTTATTTAGTGCAGTAGTAATCAAGAATTTGGCAGCCCAAATGAACTAAACAGCCCCTTGATAACCTCTGAAGAAGTTAGTAGCCTACTGTAAGCGCTCACCGGATTACCAGGGAGTAATTAAGGTGCTGTGGAGAACGGGGCTTCAGATAATTAGAACTTGGAATTAGTCAGGTCTGTTGTGAGTAGCTGGGATTGTAAGCAGGTTTGGGGAGAGTATTAAGTATGGTAACAAATATCGCCATCCCTTCATGTCCACTGGGAATTGGTTCTGGGACAACATGCTCTCCCTCCCCCTCCCCCCACCCCACTCTGGCTGTGGGTACCAAAATCCAGAGAATGCCCAAGTCCCTTATGTAAATTGGCGTAATATTTGTGTATAACCTATGCACAACCTCCTGTATACTTTAAATCATCTCTAAATTACTTAAAATACCTACTACAATGTAAATGCTATGTAAATAGTTGCTGGTGCCTGTCAAATTTAAGTTTTGCTTTTTGGAAGTTTCTGGAATTCTTGTTTTCCCTGAATATTTTGGCTCTACTGGTTGAATCTGCGGATATGGAACCTGCAGATACAGAGGGCCACTCTACAATTTAGTTATTCAAAATGTAATTCCTATTACAGAAAAGATAACAGATGTATTTAGATCAGTTCCTGTTTGTGTTTAAAAAAAGAAGTACAAACTATTGATTCCAGTTTGATGAGCACTGACAATGTTACTTGCATAGCTATCTAACAGAGGGAAGAAATACTTATAGTAAATAAAGGAGAGAGCCTCAAACTGAAGCATCTCATCCTGCTTGACTTCCGGTGATGACAACACTCATCCTTTTACTTTACTTCAGTAACAATTTAATGTTTTGTTTTGTGGACTAGACTCACTACAGTATTAGGAAGAATTCAGAAGGTAAAGGATAGTCCTGGTCAATACTGTGTATGGTATTGCTAGTAAATTTTCTTTTAGCATAGTGTTTTCCAAATTTTAGAAAATGTAATAATTGAACTTAGTATGCAAGCAGTAGCTTCTGTAATAAAATAATTGTATGTTATGTACTGTGATGTAAACCTTATTGCTTGCTTTGATTTATATGCAAATGTTTCTTATTCTTAGAGTTTACATTGCTTTCAGCTGCTATCTTAGTTTTTGTGTTCTAGACTATCTCCATTTTTTTCTATGGTTACGGTAATAAAATAGGCAAGCAGGAAAAATTATGGCTACTTTCTGTCTCATTTTATATATTTGCTTCAGTCGTAGTACCAATCTTTTCAGCAACCAGTGTTGTTGATGTCATGAATTTACAGTAAACCTGTGGAATTTACATATATAAAACATAGATGTCATGCTGGTGAACTCAACTTACAAACCATGGAATAGAACTCTTGCAGTGAGGCTATTAGTTTCAGGTAATTTAAATCTCAGTGGGAGCCAAGAAATGGATTTTGAACTAATATATTTTTGAAGTCTTCAAAGAGAGGGGATTGTAATATTCTGTGTAAAGAAAAATAAGTTGGTGATTTTTTTAAGGTAAAGAGGTTTAAATTTTTTAAAAAGTAGTTTATTTTTGGCTGTGTTGGGTCTTCGTTGCTGCACACGGGCTTTCTCTAGCTGCGGCGAGCGGGGCTACTCTTCGTTGAGGTGTGCGGGCTCCTCATTGCGGTGGCTTCTCTTGTTGCAGAGCATGGGCTCTAGGCGCACAGGCTCAGTAGTTGTGGCTCGCAGGATCAGTAGTTTTGTCTCGCGGGCTCTAGAGCACAGGCTCAGTAGTTGTGGTGCACGGGCATAGTTGCTCTGTGGCATGTGGGATCTTCCCAGACCAGGGCTCACATGCCCTGGTCCCCTGCATTGGCAGGGGGATTCCCAGCCACTGCACCACCAGGGAAGTCCCAAGAGGTTTAAATTTAACGACGTGATTAAAAGTAATTTCAAGATTTATTTGCCCTTTATAAAAATTGTTTTCGTGGCTTAAAGGAAATTGGTTAAAAAATTAGGTTCCTTTTCAACATAATGCCAAATAGGATGGAACATACCTTTCAACACTGGGAACTGTTTTTAGTGGGAGGAAGGCAAAATTGTTTGTTGGTGAGGACGAGCACAGGGCCTGATGTCATTTATTCACCAATACCGTTGTTGATAAGGATGGTGTGATCACTCTTGGATATTTTATACTAAATGATGTTATCAGGAAAAATGATATCTTGATAAAATGTTTTTCTAAGTTTAGAACTTGAAGGAAAATTTAGAACTATTTTAAAGTGTAGTTAGTAGTAAGACTCAGTTAATTTTCAGACTCTGCCACTCAGGTGTTATAACTGTTAGCTCCTTTTCACACATTTGTTTTCTAATAAGAATGGTGTGTAATGGTAGAGATCATAAGTTTGCTCTTCGTTGACACTGCTACATCACTTCCTGCAAACTTCATAGACCTCTAACCTGGAATTCTAATAATTTGTTTACCTCTCTCTTTCAGGAGATTATGGGATCCTGGAGGGTTGGGGCATGTTTATGTTTCTATTGCAACAAATCTTGCATAGTGCTTGATACTTAGTTGATAGCTGATAAACTCTAGGAAGGTGCTGACAACTAACATTTAAAGGGTCTGGCGAAATTTAGGGGCCCACAACCCTGCCTTTTCAAAATATTTTGAGGAAAATTAACTAACGGCCCTAGTATTACCCAAGGAAGCATATAACTTGTGCAAGTCAAATTATGGGTCAGAGAAAATTGGAATGCCTATGATGGAGTAGTTAACATCTTTTTGTTTCTAATATTTCAGGCAGTGTCATTTTCAAGAGGGCTGTTTGTGACTGTGTCCTTTACACAAAGGCTGTGTTTAATTTTTGTATTCCTATTAAGCCTATTACCTAACATTGCCAGTGATGCAATTGATGATGCTCATTAAAATTCTGAATGAATGGTCAGGGTTTCCTGGTTTACTGCCAGCATACCCTCCCAGCTCTCCCACTAAATGATAAGCAGCTTGAGGGTGGGACCCAAGTATTAGTCATTTTTAAATTCTCCTCTGTCCCACATTCAAAACAGTTCCACATGTATAGTTGGAGATTCCCAAGACCACTCCCACATTCAGAGATACACTAGAAGGACTCACAGGACTCAGAATATAGTTCTACTAACAGCTAAGATTTGCCACAGTGACATAGTGAGGATATACCACCAGATCATAAGGGGCGAAGTACAGGTGAATTCTGGAGGAATCCATGGGCAGGCTTCCTTATGCTCTCTCTCTCATAAGGGGTCACATACAGTGTTCTCTTCCCTCAACAGGGAAAATGAAACAATATATCTGCAATATTTCCACCCAGGGAAGCCCATTAGGGAGTGAGAGCCCAAGATTTTTACTGGGGGCTAGTCATGCAGGCGCTATGTTTAGCATGTACCAAAATTCCAGATGCCCTAAAGTAAAGCAAGCACTCAGTATAATCCAAATTATTTGTACAAGCAGGCACAGTAAACCATCCTTATCAGTTAAGGAGCAGTGGGAACTCGCCACAAAACCAAGTTCCCAGACACCAGCCAAAGGTAAACCTTGCTAGCAAGCTTTGATCTTAGACCTGCTATGTTAATGCTATTCTACATGGCGTGGATTTGTGTGAATACCACTTTGGGTAGGAGAAGGAACCTGGATGGCATTTCTTTTTATTACTTCATAATAGTCTTATGCTTAATTCGTTAGGGAGATTAAGGTTTCTGTTCTTTATTAGGGGTGCCTTTAATACCTTGGTGGTTTAAATGCCTGTTCATCAGCTTGGGTTGTTGCTAAATTCCCTTCTGGAGCTTTATGAATGCACCAGACATACCTGTCTTCCCCATCCCCACAACAGAGCTTGCTACAAGTACAATTGCTTATACTCCATGTCCTCTTGCAAATACAGTCAACTAGGCCATACTCTCTGTTGATTCCTGGTTACAGATAGTTGTTATAAACCCACATAATATTATAACAGCTTCTATTCTGAGTGTTTAATTTTCTTTATTTTGGTTGGTGGGTTAGGGTATTCATAAGATAGGAGCTAAGAAAGCAATAAAACAAAGGAAAAAGTGAGGATTCCAAAAAATCTGGGCATATTGTTGTAGTATCACGTCCTAAAGTGTTCAAAGCTTAATTTCTGAGCTGTTTAGATGAATCCCTGATAGATGGCATCTCCATGGTGATTGATAGAAAATCACCTTTGATTACTGCTTTATGTAGTTTTCTGTGATAACATGTTTTCTGATTTTAAAGGTTTCCATCAATTGGGCTTTACCTTCCTGCTTTTTGGAATACAATTATGGCAGTTTTGTATTCAACAGAGGTAGCCTGATCAGAAACTCAGTATTCTGGCTGATCTCAACTATTTGCAGTATGACCTGCATTTCTGCAAATTAAGAGGGGAAAAAAAAAGACTCTTGTGTGTCTTAGAGAATTGTGGTGTCACCTCAGGCTCTCACCCAGTTAATCTTGTGTTTTGAAAAGAAAAAAAATGAAAGGTGCTATTGACAGTGAGATGTGACAGCTAACAGCAGAAAGAGGAACTATAAAAATATAGCAGTCTTTGGTTATTTCACAGAGAGAAAAACAGCCCGCTGCTCTTCAGTGGTTTCAGAGGGCAACTCTGTATTATTGCACAGAATAGAAATTGATCTTGATGAGGAGTCATCAAGGGGAGATTGAATGTACTCTTCATCAGTGCAGTCTAGGCATAATATATTTTCAGCAAGTTTCCATCAGGAATGGTTAGCTTCCTCCCCTCTCCCCCTTTAGTTGTTATACTTAAAGAGATATCTTTCAAGTACCTATACAGCACACATTCATAGATCACTGATTGTGCTGGATAAGGGACTCGTATTTTGTTCTTCTTATGAAAAGCTTGTGGGACAAATGCATATCTGTGCCTTATTCAATAATATAATTAAAAAGGCTATGGCTATAACTACAGAAGCAACACACCAAGTGCAAGAGGGAAGTATCCAGAAATACCTGGTAAAATGTGGAATGCATTTTGCATGTTTTCCTCCTTGCTCACATTAATATTTCTGAGATTGATATTCAAAGAAAACAATTGGTCACAAATAAAATATATTGTTTTTCAAAGATGTTTCCTGTTCTCGATGAGGCAAAGAAGTCTTAAACTTGGTGGGGAGAGGGAAGACAATTAAGCCTAGAAATAGGATAAAAGATACTTGAACCCTCGTGCCATCTCGTGGGGAGGAAAAATCCTCCCACTTTTCAGACTTAAGGAATGCAGTTCTTTGGCAGGCTGGCAGTTTTACTTATCAACTGGGAGAGGACTTATGCCAGTTGGTTATATAAAGGTCCACCCCAGCCCCAGCATCTCTGCTAGGTAACTTTCTATATAGTAACATTTACTGACCACTTGCAGTGTGGACCAGGCACTGTGATAAGTGGTTTTCATGGATAACCTCATTTAATCCTCTATAACCCTATGGGGTGGTCATTATTTTTATCTCCAGTTTAGGAAGAGGCTGATTCAGAGAAGACTAACCCACCGAAGGTTGGTTGTGCCTGATGCTAAACTAAGATCCTGTAAGCCGGGTGGCAAGGCCAAAGAAAAATTAAGGCAGTGCTGTTCTCCTCCCCGCCAGTTTTCAGGGCTTCCTCTGGACCCCATCCCTTGTTGCAAGGGAGTTCAGGGCTTAGAACTTCTGTTATTACAATAACACATTATTTTATGTGTTGACCGTGTTTTTCAGGATAGCCTTGGAACTTGAGCCTTTTATTTAAACTTGTTTTTCTTATTAAATACGTCCCAGCATTTTTTGCCAAATGATTTGCACACTGTCTTTAGAATACAACCCACTTGTAAATTGGGACTGCTTCTATAACACAGATAGGGTTGGGGATAGTTTTTCTATCAGATTAGATTGAATATTCCAGTTTGAATCCTGTGATATATAGGAAATTGTGTATGCTGCAGTTAGTTTAACACTTCAGTTGCTATAAAAGCATAATTTCAATAGTATGTAAATTTAATGTAACTTTGGAGACAGAGTTGCTTTGTTCATTTCAATGTTAATTTATTTAAATTTTAGATATTTTAAAATAGGTTTGTTTGTGTAGGCCTGGTAATGTTTTTTTATTTCAATATCATTACATTTGGAAATGAAAGTTACTTTAAAATAGGCTCCAAGGAGGTGTTAGTTAAATTATTAGTAACGAGTTTGGTGCTTTGGAAAAAACTATACTTGTCAATGAATACACATAATGAAACTGCAGTAAACTCTCTTTGTAATGCTGCCATTACAGGGTACACTACCTGTTAATGAGGACTAATTTTGCTATATCATGATTTTACTATATACAGTGATAGTTTCAGGAGCAGTAGGACTTTAACATATTAAAAGGTCTGCTATTTTGGGATATTGGAGTGTAGATTCTACCATATTAGAACTTTTGTTTGAGGAACGCATACTTGGAACCTGGTTCCAGAATCTTATATAACCATTGGAGAATGATGAAAGAGATCACTCTAGCTTATCTTTTTGATTTCACTCTCTATTGTGTACTTTATTACTGATCTTTCTTACTGTACTCTTTTCTTTGTATTCTATTTCCACACTTAAAAAAATAATTTTATACAAATAGTACAACTATCTTGTAGAAAAGTTAGTCAAGAAACCAGACTCCCCTCCCCACCCACAATGCGTCTTAATTTTACTATCTTGAGCAAAGCAGTGTTAGTATTTGTTTTATTTTTTATTTTTACTCAACAAGATAGTATGGTTATCTTTCCATGTCAAAATATATAAAGCTACATAATTTTGAATGACTCCATAGTATTCTTTTATGTCGGAGACTTGGTGGATTCCCCATCCTCCAACAAACAGCAGACCATTTGGGGTGGAGGGAGATGCTCTTGGGCTTACCTGGGGGAAATAAAGCAGAGGTGGAAACATAGAGTTACAGAGGGCATGTCGGTCCAAGTCAAGAGGAGAAAGAAACAAGGTATGGGTCAGTGCATAAGCAGTGAACTCTAACTGAATAACTCTGTCCATGGAGAATGGAAGCTTAATGAGTGACAGAGTCCCAGCAATTGCATTAATTAGATAAATCTGCCCTTCCAGGGGAAGAAGGAAGCGAGGGCTTGGACAGGAGTATTCTAAGTCTTCTTCCTAACACTGTTCCCTTCCAGAGAGCAGAGTGAAAGTCTCCTCCCCTCTTTGGATGCATATCTCATACCATTCCACTGCTGAAAGACATTTGGATTATTTTCAATTTTTAACCATGATAATTCTAAAGTGAGCATCCTTATTTTTGCAACCTTGAAGAATTATTTAATTTTTTTGTCTTTAGATACAAGAAGTAGAATTTCTGGGTCAGGGAATACTCCTATTTGAAGACTTTTGATAGTTGTTACTAAATTGTCAACCCTCACTTATATCTTTTATGTTCCATTTTTATTAGGGAGGTTAGGAAAGAACTTTAGTATTTGAGTACTTACTGTGCGCTAGGCATTTACTTTTACCTCATTTAATCCTCACAATTCTGTGAGGTAGATGGAATTCTTGTTGTCTTAGAGATGAAGAAACTGAAGCTTAGAGTGATAAAGTAACTTGCCTAAAGTCACGAAATTTGTGGAATAGAATCAGGAGTCAAATTCAGGTCTGATACCAAAGTTCCTGGTCTTTCCACTGTGTCAAGATGCATCTTTTTTATTCTTCTTTCACATTTCTCTAATCATCAAGCTGAGTTTTGCTAAAGAATGGGTTATTGGGACTGAGGACATGATAGTAATTGAAATGAATGTCCCTGGATTTTATTTTTCTCTACCTCCACCCTGTTCCTGACATGAACCATTTAATATCTTATTGAGATCATCACTGTTCTTTGACCAGAAGCATCAGTCTTTACCAGTCATACCATAAGTTATCTTCTTTGTCAGAAAGATAAATATATAAGAAAGGAGATAATGCAGAGCATAAAATACCATCCTATCACCTGATTAGGGGCATATGGCTTGAGGTAAAAAAAAAAAAAAATTGTGGGGTCATTTTGTGCATTGGGCTAATTTCAGAAAGGACATATTGAACTTTCATGTGCAAAACACTGGACTAGCCACTGCAAGAGTAGTATGATAGAAATGGAATCTCATTCACATCAAACTTACAGTCTAGTTCAGAGAAGAAATATACATGCATAGATATATATATATATGTGTGTGTGTGTGTGTGTGTGTTATTTTCATAAGAACTTAAATAATAGACAATATGTAAAAAAATAGTATAGTACACAGTCAATATTTAAGTGTCGTGGGGAGATAGAGTAGAGGAAAGCTGTTGAGGTAGAAAGACAGAGACAATATGTTGTTCATATGTGTCTCCTTAGTGCTGATCACAGTGCCTGGCTGACACAAAGTAGGTACTCAATAAATAATACTCATTTATCAATGGATAAATGAAAAATCATGGAAATAGACTTTTGAGTGGGCCGGGACTTTAGAAGTCAAGTCTAGTTTCCCAAACTAGTTCAAATCTACTTGGAACATTAAAATAACCAAATACCATTTCACACTCATTAAATTGCTACCCCCCCACCACCAATAGTCTGATAATATCAGGTACTGGAAACTCTCATTTTCTGCTCATAGGTGTTGTAAATAGGTACAGTCATGTTAGCGTGTAAATTGGCAGCATCAACTCAAGTTGAAGATAAGTATTATATATCCTATGACATAAAAAAAATCTCCTTTAATATATAGACGCTAGAGAAACTCTCACCTATGTGATTGTATTAACTTCCTAGGGCTTCCATAACAAATTACCACAACTTTGGTGGCTTAAAACAATAGAAACTTACTGTCTCAGTTCTGGAGGCCAGAAATGTGAAATCAAGGTGTTGGTCGGGCCATACTCTCTACAAAAGCTCTAGGGGAGATTTCTTCCTTGCCTCTTCTGCTTCAGATAGCTCCATATATTCTTTGGCTTGTGGCTGCATTCCTCCAGTCTCTTCTTCTGACTTCACATAGTCTTCTCCTTTTCCCAGTGTGACTCTCCTCTGTGTGTCTTTTTTTTTTTTTTTTTTTGCGGTACGCGGGCCTCTCACTGTTGTGGCCTCTCCCGTTGCGGAGCACAGGCTCCGGACGCGCAGGCTCAGCAGCCATGGCTCATGGGCCCAGCCACTCCGGGGCATGTGGGATCTTCCCGGACCGGGGCACGAACCCGTGTCCCCTGCATCGTCAGGTGGACTCTCAACCACTGCGCCACCAGGGAAGCCCTGTGTGTCTTTTATAAGGACACTTTTCATTGGATTGAGTACCCATCTGGATAATCCAGAATGATCTCACATCAAGATCCTTAACTTAATTATATTTATAAGAATGCTTTTTCCAAATAAGGTCACATTCACAGGTTCTTAGGGTTAGAATGTGGACATATCTTTTTTGGGGCCACCATTCAACTTACCATTTCAACAGAGGTTTAGAGCAGTAGTATTTGTACTGAAACTAAGCCTAACTTCCATGCTGTTTGTTCTGGTCTGCTAGTAGTTCCTGATACATGGCAGGTTATTTCATTACCACGTCAATAATTGAAAACTAGAGAGGAGTGATTATGACCTTATTGCATTACTTTTAAATTTATTAAGGCTAGTTTTATGATCTGGCATATAGTCTATTTTATTGAATGTTCCTGGTGCACTTGAAAGAGAAGATATATTCTGAGTTTGGTTAAAGTGTTCTATAAACATCATTTAGATCAAGTCAGTTAATAGGGTTGTTCGAGTCTTCTATATTCTTAATGATTTTCTGTCGACTTATTTTATCAGTTACTGAAAGAGGCATGCTGAAATCACCAACTCTAATTATGGATTTGTCCATTTCTTCTTTAGTTATGTCAGTTTTTGCTTCATGTATTTTGGAACTCTATTATTAATTATATACACATTTAGGATTGTCTTCTCTATTAATTGACCATTTCATAATAATGGAATATCTTTCTTTATCTTTGGTGATATTCCTTGTCCTAAAGTCTACCTTGCGTGATATTTATTTAGCTACTCCAACTTTTGTATGATTACTATTTGCATGATATATCATTTTCTATCCTTTTACATTTAACCCATCTGTATCTTTATATTTAAAGTGTGTTCCTGGTAGAAAGCATATATTTGGGTATATATATTTTTTATGCTGTCTGATAATCTCTGCCTATTAATCTGTATGGTCAATACATTTACATTTAATATAATTATTAATATCACTGTGTTTATGTCTGTAGTCTTATTTGTTTTCTGTTTCATCTGTCCTTTGTTCCTTTAATCTCTTTTCCTGCCTTCCTTTGGATTAAGTATTTTTTTTTTTTTACAATTCCATTTTATCTCATGTATTAGCTTATTAGATAAACTTCTTTATTTTAGTTTTCAGTGGTTGCTATAAGGTTTACAGTATGCATCTTTAACTTGTGACAGTCTAGCTTAAAATGATATTGTATATATTCCTGTATAATGTAAGAACCTTACAATAGCATACTTACATTCTTCCCTCTCATCTTTTGTTTTATTGTTGTCATACATTTTCCTTCTACATATGTTATAGATCTGACCTTACATTGTATTATTTTTTTCTTCAAATAATCAATTATATTTTAAGGAAAATAAACTAGAAACAATGTCTTATCTATTTTCATTCTGTATTTCACAGACAGTTCTGCCACTCTTCATTCCTTTATGTAGATCTGAGTTTCTATCTGGTATCGATTTTCTTTAACCTAAAGAACTTCCTTTAAATATTTCTTGTAGTGCAGGTTCTCTTCAACTTGATTCTTTCAGATTATGTTTGTCTAGTAACATCTTTATTTTACCTTCATTTTTGAAGGATATTTTCATGGGATACAGAATTCTAAGATGATAGGTCCCCCCCACTCCTTCGGTTTTCTTTTTTTTTTTAGCACTTTAAAGATGTCATCTCTTCTCATATGGCTTGAACTGTTTCTGATGAGAAGTCAGCAATCATTTTAAACTCTGATCCCCTCTATGTAACATGCTTTTCTCTCTGGCTACTATTAAGGTTTTTTCCTTTATCATTGGTTTTCAACAATATGATTATAATGTACCTTGGGGTTATTTTATGTTTATTTTGTTTGGGATTCATTGAGATTCTTACATTGTAAATTGATATTTTTCATCAAATTTGGAAAATTGTGGGTCTTCATTCATTCACATATTTCTCTTGATTTATCCCTTCACCATTTTGGGAGTTTCTTCTGTAGTATATCACATTATATTGTCCCATATGTCATTGAAGCTCTCTGATAATTTTTTAACCATTTTATTTTTCCTTTCTGTGCTTCAGATTGGTAGTTCTTATTGACATTATTTCTATTTCACTCATCTTTTTTTTTTTTTACTGCAGTGTCTAATCTGCTATTAGCCCATACAGTGAAATTTTCATTTCAGATATTGTAGTTTTCAACTCTAGAGTCCTATTTGGTTCTTTTTTTTTATAGTTCCATTTCTATTCTCATGGTGTTCATGTTTTCTTTAAATCTTGAATATACTAATAATATCTGTTTTAAAATCTTTGCCAGCTTTTTCTGCCATCTCTGTCACTTCTATATTTGTTTCTATTGGGTGATTTTCCTTGTGTCTTTGAGTCATATTTCCCTGCTTCTTTGATTATCTGAGAATTTTTGACTGGATTCTAGATATTAGAATGTGACATTGTTGAATATTGTAATTTGGTTATCTTAAAGCGTGTTAGGCTTTGTTCTGGCTGTTAATTTATATGTAGATCAGCTTGATCATTTCAAGACTTGTTTTTAAACTTTGTATGTATCTAAAGTAGCATTTCCTATAGGGCTAGTTTGGCTCTACTTCTAAAGTGTGGACTTTTTCTGGTCTCTGAATACTCAATGAAGTCTTTTCACTCTGGCTGATCAGAATGTCTCCCAGCCCTGTGTGATCTCCAGCAGGTGTTATGTTTATTCTTTTTTGGTAGTCGTTCCTTCTCTAGTACAGTAGTGTTCTCTGCCCATCCTCATCAAGTCTCCCTTACCCTTGTTCAGATTAGTATTCAGCCAAAAACTCAAGGAGACTCCACTATGGATGTCTGGAACTATTTTTCTGTGGGGCTTTCTCTTCTCTGATACTGTACCCCATAAATCGAAACTGCCTCAGCCTCCCTGATCTTGCATCTCTCTCTCTTCAGCTCTGTAAGACTACAGTACTCTGCATAATTTCCCCCTCCCTGAACTTTAATGGGGAATGTGCCTCCACACACAAAACTGGTATGACTATAGGGCTCACTTTGTTTTCTTTGTCTCAGGGATCACAGCCCTGTGCTGCCTGTTGTCCAGTGTCTGAAAACAGTTGTTTCATATATTTTGTGTAGTTCCCTAGTTGTTTACAGATGGAGGGCTAGTCTAGTACCAGTTACTCCTTTATGGCCAGAAGCAAAAGAATTCCCTAATATAGCTTTTATAGATGGATGAGGGGTATTTGGTTGCCATTCTTTAGTTAATAGACTTTTGAATTTGTGTTCATTTTTTTCTTGGGTGTTGCATTTAAAAAGTAACCTTTCTTAATTCAAGGGCAAAATTTTATATACATAAATATCTATATAAAACCATGAGGTAGCTGTCTAAGTTTAATTAGTCATACAGACTTGTTTGTGGGTTGTTTTTAGAATTCTTGTATGTATGAGAGACATTTATATGCTGAATTTGTATGTAGTCTGTTTCAACTAAAGAAAGTTATTACAATTGTGACCTACTTTTTTCCATTGTATTTTATTCACTAATAGCCAAGTGTTTTGATAGAGTGTAAAGCAACATTTTACTAGTTTCTCAAATCCCTTGCTATGTTCTCTTGCAGAATGACATTTTTCACTATTTATGTCATAGTACAGAATATAGAATATGAAAATATAATTGTCCACTTCTCTTAACTGCAGTTACAATTTGAATAGTCACACAAGATACATTTCTTTTTCCCCAGACATAAGTGAAGCCTCTTTTGAGTTCAGAGCAAAAATTAAGGACTGTTTTCGATTGAGTCCCCAGGACACTCGGTTTTTCATTCTAGGTAGCACTATCTCATTTTTACATTTCCTGTGTTGCCTCTGTAGACGGTTAGAAAAGCAATACTTCATCAAAACGAAGGGTTCCTGCCAGCACCCCTCTGTGAGATGGTTATTAAAAGCATGTCCTTTCCTCTCCAATTCAGAGTGCAAGATTTTCACTGAGGTTATATGCTTGAGTTCTTCTGACACAAGGGAGAGGGGAGCGAAAACAGCTCTCAAACCTGGGTTTATAGCCTTCGGTATCATTTGGTATTTCAGTGAACTAGGTGAGGTGGTTCTTAATCTTTTTCTACCTCTGTATCATTAACGTGGTTGATCGTCAGTGAGAGCCGCAGTCAAACAAAAATGGAAACTTTGTAATTTATGTATAGCTTTAAAAAGGCAAAGAAATGAAGGATTATTGCAGTTGGTGCAGTCTCTGATACAATTAATATCAAATGCATATAAATCCTATTAGAGATCTGTCATGGGTGAAAAAGGAATATGAAAAATGTGTGACCTATCTTTATTAGATTCAGTTAGAGAGACACCATACAGAGCTAAGGAGCTTTACGAACTGCATATTAATCATAACCAGTCTTCTGAGATAAACCTATTTCTTGTAACTTATCAAAGCTGTACAGAAGATTAGTCATTCCCTTTGGTAAAAGAATGTTTTACATATTGTTCTGAGTTTTGAACATCACAGCTTTAAAAACTGATTAACAGATATTTTAATACTAAAATATATCTCATTGAATTATATAGCTTAGGCAGCTATTATCCTGTAATGCCACCTCAATAGGGAGATGGGCTCTTTGTCAAAATCTCTACATCATTGTTTTGTTGCATATTGAACAAGACACTCTAGGGAGTTATATTAGAGACCAGACAAAAGAACTTTACTACAGCGAGCAATCATTAAGTCATGCAGAAATATTTCTTTCTTAAATCTTTACTTTAAGCAACAATTGGTAGTTGCCAGCACCATTTTTTTAATGTCACTTTCAATTCCTGAAGTCTTTTATCTCTGAAAAGGAACAGAATTAGCTTATGGGGATGGTTAAGACCATCATGTTAATGCACAGTATTACTAAAGATAGGGGATGTATAACAGCTATAATCTGACAAAGGTAATTAAGATAGTATTTTAAAAACATGTGAGAAGGTTTCATAAGATTATGAAACTTTTAGATAAAACATAAAGAGTAACAGGTTTAAGATGTATTTTCTATTGTTGGTTCACAAAACTTAGAGTTGTTGAGTGATTTAAACATTTAGTTTCTGACCTCCTGTTGTCACTTGTGAGTGCCCACAATGTATTAAGTCTTGTCGATAAAAATATAAAATCACATCATGATGAAGATATGTAATAATATATGTCATTTTATTACTTCATTTTCATTTTTCTAAAACAATAGGCTTATTTAAAAAGTTAAAAAATATGGAAGTATACCCATTAAAAATAAAATCTCTCATTCTTCCCATCCTATACTCTAGGGGTAACTACTGTTAATAATTTGGTGTATAATCCTTCTGCATATCTTTAAAAAAACTCATTTATTGAAGGAATACACATAAAAGTGCACAAATTATAAGCAAGCAGTTCAATGAATTATCTCAAAGGCAATTCACCCTCATAACCAACACCCAATTCAAGAAGTAGAACATTGCCAGTTCTTCCCAATTCCTGTTGCCTTCCTCCTCCCCAAAGATAACTACTAATTTGACTGGAAGCACTATAGTTTAGTACTGCCTCTTTTGTTTTTTGGCCGCTGCATGGCCTGTGGGATCTTAGTTCCCCGACCAGGGATCGAACCCACAATCCCTGTAGTGGAAGCGTGGATTCTTAACCACTGGACCACCAGGGAAGTCCCTAGTACTGCCTATTTTTGAACTTTATATGAATTGAATCATAGAGTATCTCTTTTTCTGATTCTGGGTTCTTTCACTCAACCCCTTGTTTGTGAGACTCATTCACAGTCTTGAATGTAACTGTGGTTTTTCATTTTTTTGTTCTATAGCCCAGGTTGGCAAACATTTTCTGTAAAGGGCCAGACGGTAAATATTTTAGACTTTGTGTATATGATTGTAGTCCCTGCCACAACTGCTCAGTTTGACTATTGTAATACAAAAGTAGCCATAGACAGTATACAAATGAATGTGGTTGTATTCCAATAAAACTTTATTTACAAAAATAGGCTGCAGGCCTGATTTTGCCCATGGGCCATAGTTTACCAACCCCTGCTGTACAGTATTCCATTATATAAATATATCAAAATTAACTTACCCATTCAAATATTGACAGACCTTTGTGTTTTGGCAATGAATACTGTCATACATGTGTTTTTGTATACATGTGCATGCATTTCTGTTTGGTATATAGAGTTGCCTCCTCAAAGGTTACATACCTAGGTTCAACATCAATAGTAATGCCAAATGGTTTTCCAAAGTGGTGGATTAATTTACACTCCTACCGGTAGTTACACTCATCATCAGTTGTTATTGTCAGTCTTTTTAAGAGATATTTTCCTTACTAAATTAAGTTATACATAATACATGATGATATTTTCATTAAAAAATTAAAACATTAGAGACTCCATATATCAACTTATATTATCTAATCACAAAAGTCCATATAGAAAATTTTGCATAATATGTTAGCCTCTCATTTAACCACTTATTTTCCTTAATCCTCATATGCTAAAGGAGCAACACAGCATACATTGTGTAAATTATGTATTGAACTGATTGAACTGACTTTTATTCTCAACAGTTATCTCATGGTAGCATTAGTGTGGCCATGCAGAACAAAGGAGAATACGTCAATCCTAGATAACATAATTTCTGCACATGTACTCTATTAATAGCCTTTTCTGAGGTTATCTATGACCTTTAACTTAGAGTCTAAATCCAAAGTCCTTTTCTCAAATGTCATCTTCTTGAAATTCTTTTTTGGCATTTGGTATCAACTACTATCCATTCTTTCTTGACTCTCTGGTGCTTTCTACCTATCTGTACCCTGTTTCTATTTCCTAGCTTCCCATTTTCCTGCCTCAATAATTTTGCCTAGTTCCTGGGTTTTTGTTCAAGGCCTTTATTCTCCTGCTGAAATTTGCCTGCTGTGATGAGTTCATATTATCATCCTTCTGTGTATGCTCTTTTTTTAAATTTATTTATTTATTTTTGACTGCGTTGGGTGTTCGTTGCTGTGCGTGGGCTTTCTCTAGTTGTGGCAAGCAGGGGCTACTCTTCGTTGGGGTTTGTGGGCTTCTCATTGCAGTGTCTTCTCTTGTTGCGGAGCACGGACTCTAGGCGTGCGGGCTTCAATAGTTGTGGCGCGTGGGCTCTAGAGCACAGGCTCAGTAGTTGTGGCACATGGGCTTAGTTGCTCCGCGGCACGTAGGATCTTCCCAGACCAGGGCTCGAACCCTGGTCCCCTGCATGGTCAGGTGGATTCTTAACCACTGCACCACCAGGGAAGCCCTATGTGTATGCCCTTAAATTTACATCTTTGATCCAGACTTCTCACCTGCCTTCTGGTCTTATATTTCCAGATACCTAGAAGGTATGATTATTTCATCTCATCTTCTCAAATTTAAATATCTAAAGTGAAACTCATAATGTTCACCATTTATTTTCTCTTTTCTCCTTCCCCCCAAAGTCCCAACCTCTTCTTTACTCCATTTAACAAACACAGAGTAGATAGGAGTGTTTTATTAGGCTTTGATAACTAGGAAGGAATAGAACAATTTCTTATTTGGTTAAATGAAAGGAAAGGGAAGGAATGGCACATTTTATAAAACTCGTATTAGGAAAGAAATTTATAACTTATTCAAAATGATATGGAGTACTGTTAACTTGGATATTTGTTCACCAAATATAACTCGTTTTACAGCCACAGTTTGGGGTAATTAAGCAAGTTAATTTTGGAAAATAGTATAAGAGTAGTGCTAGATCATTCTAATTGAACAATGATCATAGTTCAGTTCTCTCTACTGTTCCAAAAATAAAGTTATAAATATATGCTAAAATTTAAAAATAATTTATTCAGCATAAATAAGTGATAACTATCATCTTAAAAAAGGGATTGCTTCTGGGTGGTTAAGAAAAAGCATGTCTTTCCAGTGAGGCACTAATATTCTCTGAATCTAAATGGAGTTAGTTTAAAACTTTTGAGAAAAGCACATAATTCATAAGCGTGTCATTTCCAAATGTGGAAGCCCTTAATCTCATAGGGAATGGGGAGAGTCACTGAAATTCTTTAGTATCCTTGATATACTGCCAACATGTAGGGTACTTAGGTGAATTTGCTGGTAAACTAACATAGGTAAAATAACATATATTTGGGTGCCTGCTATGATGCAGGCATTATTGTAGCAGCTTGTAAGGACAAAGAGAAAAAAAATACACACATGTATGTTCATGTACATACACATGCATATATGTACACACACATATAGATAGATAGATAGACAGATAGATAGATAAAATCCCAGGTGTAAATGCTGTGGTGAAAAGAATGGAAATAGACCAGGGTAGAGAGTACCAGGGGTGAGGTTTACAATTTGAAGTAGGATGGTCAGGATAGGCGTTGTTGTGATATTTGAGTGAAGATGAGGACAAGGTAAGGGAGTGAGCCAAACAAACACCTGATACAGTGTTTATCTAGTAGGTTTTTAATTTACTTCTCACTTCATTCCTGAAAGGATTTGGTGCCTAAATTAGTTAGTAGATCAAAACTGAAGTAAAACATGATACAGTGACATTTTCTGCCTTTGATAACATAAGGGAACCATGCTAGGGAAAACGTAGTTTACTCTGGGGAAGTGGTCTGCCTAGACTTTCGTTTTACTGTCAGTGTGCTCTCTGGGGTTCCATGCTGCCCACAGTCGTCACTGAGGGTAGGTATGTCACTGTAATGTTTCCTCGCCTGATGAAGTTGACTTAGCTTGGAACATCACCTCAGACCCTGAACCTTGTTCTTTTGGAGTGCAGATTTTCTAATCTAAATATCCAATGAAAAGGAATGCCAGAAAGTTTACTGGAAACGCCTACGTAATGTGAAGCCATTGTAACAGTGGTTGTTTGGAAATAATTCTTCCGATGTTATTATCTGCTGAGTGAAATAATGCTGAATTTCTGGTAAAGGTGAAGGCAGATAAGACCTAAAAGTAGTCCTCAAATCACACAGTATAGGAAATTACCTATTCCAGTTATGTAGCATCTGCTCTGGTTGCTGACTTTCCCCATTATTCACCATCACTGTAATTGAGAAACCTGGAATATCTAGAAAGTGAACTCTGAATGGATGGCTCTTAGTTTGTTATGTTACTGCTAAGTATCATTGGAATAAATAGAGGTGTTGTTTTCCAGGATGTTTGGTGATTATTCTACACAGAAACCTAATAATTGTATCCTGACTTTCCAACTCAGTATTC
Organism: Monodon monoceros; assembly: GCF_005190385.1. Classification (NCBI taxonomy): domain Eukaryota; kingdom Metazoa; phylum Chordata; class Mammalia; order Artiodactyla; family Monodontidae; genus Monodon; species Monodon monoceros. The sequence continues at coordinate 81,012,557 of NW_021703779.1, forward strand.
AGAATTCTAGAATCTGTTTGGGGAATTTTCCTTCTACTTTTATGTAGTTTTATAGATAAATCTTCAGTTTTCCAATATGGCAACGTATCACTAATATTAAAGTGAGAACACACAGGGCTTGTAATTTGAAAAATTAAGGATTAGCTATTAATTTTATAGGTTCTAACTATGTATGATCCAATGTACCTTCACTTAGTTTCCTGGCTTCTGGTTTCTGTTAAACTGGAATTGCCACTTTAACATTAAATGTTAAATGTCATATGTTTGTTTAGCTGATTGTATATATTTAACTCTCGCAACAAGGAAGGAGAGGTATTGACATCCTGGACTCATTAGTGAAGGAACCAGGTCAATAATAATCCAGCTGGGCCAGTGGGCAACTTTAAGTAAGGAAGGGAGTATAGGTAAATGTCATTGGTTTAGGCACCAAGGTTTCAGTGTTGAAGAGGAATCATTGATAGTCTAGGAAATTGAGAACCAGAGTCTGGGACCCAGGAACAGCATCTGGGCTAAGAAAAAAGTCCTAAATAGATGTCAGATATGCTCGGCAAAGGAAAGAGGATACCAGGAATTCATAAAACTTGATATGGAGCTAAAGGTTTTATAGACCATGAGCTTTTCTGCTGAGAAGCATATCAGCGCAGAAAGGACACTTAGAGGGACTCTGGTCCACGAAGCTCAGATTGGGAAGGAGGCCGCTCCTACATCTACTGTCCACCACAGGTGAGATTTGGTGTTGCAGAAAAACAACAAAATCTCCTTGTGGACCTTAAAAAATATGTGAGCCCTTTATGAGGTCCATGTTTCATGTAAATTAAAAATAACGTATCTCAAAGCACAATCGGTTTAAAAATTGTATAGTTTTTTGCCCACTCTTAATTGGGAAGATTTAGTTTCTTGACCTTTTGTATTACATATCACTCTCATTCCTAGATACTTTAATAGAGATGCCATCCTTCCCACTCTCTCCTATCTTCACAATGGGGCTGATTTAACAAATACTCAATAGATAGGCAAAAATCCCACCAGCATTGATTGGTAACTCAAAGGAGGTGTGGATATGGAATAAAGAATAGAATTATAAAATTTACAAAATGCCATCAATTGCACCAGTACCTGTATTACTCTAAAGACTAATCATTGTTCTGCATTTATAGTGGCAAAAGATTTTCTATTAGGCAAAAGAAAAAAAAAATGAATGTGCATTCTTTCCTCATCCCACCTCCTATTTTTTTAAAATATTTTCTTTCTTGCTTGCTTTCTTACTTTCTTTCTCTTTGGCTGCATTGGGTCTTTGTTGCTATGCACGGGCTTTCTCTAGTTGCGGCGAGCAGGGGTCTACTCTTCGTTGTGGTGCGCAGGCTTCTCATTGCGGTGGCTGCTCTTGTTGTGGAGCATGGGCTCTAGGCGTGCCGGCTTCAGTAGTTGTGGCATGCAGGCTCAGTAGTTGTGGCTTGTGGGCTCTAGAGCGCAGGCTCTGTAGTTGTACCTCACCAGCGTAGTTGCTCTGCAGCATGTGGGATCTTCCCGGACCAGGGCTCAAACACATGTCCCCTGCATTGGCAGGCGGCCTCTTAACCACTGTGCTACCAGGGAAGTCCCCACACCTCCTATTTTGAATGTATGTGCAAGGCTGGTTTAAATCTTGCTCAAAAGTTTACAGTAAAAAAATGTATGTGCTTCACATAGACATGGTAATGCCTAATTGCCCATTAAAGAAGACATTTCACATTTTCAACATGAACGGTTTCCTAACTCTAAGCATTTTTATTAAGCCATTTATTCAACAGAGGAGGGCTGGCACAGCAAGCATTAGTGTAGATGTTTTTCAACTACTACTGTGTCAGGAATGTCCATAGAAATACATTTGAAATACCACATTGAGGAAAAAATTCTTTAACGGAAATCCAAATAACACCAAAAAATGATCATTACCATTGGACTATAAGATTAGTCTACAGTTTGATTTTGTGACTATTTAAGGATATCACCCTTTAAAGGTATCTTACCATTTTCTCTTAAATTTTCTTCTATTGATGATTGTTTTAAATTACACAATGCCAGGGATCTTCACTTTATCCTCTTTCATCACTTAAAAGTGGCTTCTTACACTACCTTGAACAGTATCATGTATTTTATTTTGTTTTTTTGTGGTACGCGGGCCTCTCACTGTTGTGGCCTCTCGCATTGCGGAGCACAGGCTCCGGACGCGCAGACTCAGCGGCCATGGCTCACGGGCCCAGCTGCTCCACGGCATGTGGGATCTTCCCGGACCGGGGCACGAACCTGTGTCCCCTGCATCGGCAGGCAGACTCTCAACCACTGCGCCACCAGGGAAGCCCTATTTATGTGTTTTAAAAGTACTTAAAGATATGCTTGGTAAAGATGTTATTAATTGCTTATTGCATATTTCATTGATTGTTATATCAAATAAAAGAGTAAATTATTAAGTTTTTGGACACCCAGACACAAATGATGTTTCCTGATATTCCGTGGTGTCCTTTGGGTATTTGATGTAAACAAGATCTCCATCTCTCTCTCTGTCTCTGTCTCTCATTGTGGTTTTGATTTGCATTTTCCAGATGATTAGTGATGTTGAGCATCTTTTCATGTGCCTGTTGGCCATTTTCATTTCTTCTTTGGACAAATGTCTATTCAGTTCTTCTGCCCATTTTTAAATCAGGTTTTTTGCTTTTTTGATGTTGAGTTGTATGAGCTGTTTATGTATTTTGGATATTAACCCCTTATTGGACATATCATTTGCAAATACTTGGGTGACGAGAGGGAAGTGTGCTGATGGGAAGGGCCTATTGTTTCTTTAAGTAAGTTTCTGCCCTTTTTTCTCTCTCTTACCCCTTGGGACTGCTTTAATACATTTATTAGTCTTCTCGTTTATATCCCTTAGGTCCCTTAGGCTTTCTTCACCCTTTTTTATTCTTTTTTCTTTTTGTTCCTTTGATTGGGTAATTTCAAATGACTTGTCTTCGAATATGCTATTCTTTCTTTTGCTTGATCAACTCTGTTGTTAAACACCTGTAATGAAATTTTAGTTCAACTGTTGCATTCTTCAGGTCCCAAATTTCTGTTTGGTTCTTTTTTATATTTTCTACTTCTTTGTTGAAATTCTCAATTTGGTCATTTTTCTGAGCTTGTTGAGCATATTTTTGATAGCTATTTTGAATCCTTTGTCATTAAATTCATATATCACTTTCTTTTTAGAGTCAGTTTCTGTAGATTTTTGTTCCTTTGGGCCATTTTTCCTTGGTTTGTGTGTATGTGTGTGTGTTCATTGAACTTTGTGTTGTTATCTGTGCATTTGAAAAAAAAAAAAACACAAGTCTCCAAGTCTTTAGAAACTGGGAAAGGCCTTCACCAATCAGCCTTGCTAGAGATTCTGGGGGCCTCTCAAACCTTTTTTCTAGACATGTATTTTCTGGACTTGTGTGTGTAGATTTTTAATTGAGGGACTTTTCCGTTTTTTTTTTTTTTTCAGGAACTTTTAATCTCTTACTCCCTCTGATATCTGTCTGCTGTTCCGTGGGTTCTGTGAAGCAGCAGCATGTCACTCAGCTCTTTTTTTGTTCTCAATGGCCCCCAGCTACCTAGAGTATTCCACGTCTCATCAGTTCTCCAAGTCAGGCCCCACTCCCTTGGGCTGCCTCACCCAAAAAGTCAGAACATTGGATATATGGTCCAGTCTTCTCTTACCCTCCCCAGGGAGAAGCCAGGACCCGGGCATTTCCTCCAAACTTCATGGCTCTGTGTGGGGGATGGGTGTGTGTGTGTCTATGGTACTCACCTGGAGTGCAAAGCCTCTTAACTGGTTTCTGGATTTCTGACCAAGAAAATTGGTCCAGGTATTGTTGTTGAATCAGTGTCTCTGTGGGAGGAAGAGGAGTCTGAGGCTTCATAGTTTACCATCTTGCTGACATTGTTCCCTTATATGGCTGTGTTTTTTATCAGTGTGTGAAGTGATAGGAAATTAATTGAAGATGGAGAATAATGGTGCTTTTACTATTTATTTTTGTAAATTTCCAAATCATCAGATAAATATACCATATTTAAATGCAAACAAAGACATTAGCTTTTGACATATTGGGGACTATTTTTGTAACAAAGGAAAGTTGAATACCGTATTCCCTTGAAAATTAGTGAAGTGTGCTAGTATATTAAAAGCTGTAAAAAGTCTGTTGTTTAACTTTTTAAAAAGCAATATTTCTCAAACCTGCGTTATCAAGGAACCCCTTTTGGGATAAAGGGAATAATAACCACTAACATTTTGAATCAAGGCACTCCTTTTTTATTGTCTACAGCTAGGTAAATGCTGAATGTATGTTTAAGTATAAAATAGCCCTGATTCACATATGGCTATTTAAATTTAAATTAATTTAAATTAAATAAAGTTAGATATTTAGTTCCTCAGTCACATTAGCCACATTTCAAGTACTGGTAGCCACAAGTGGCTAGAGACTACTGTTATCAGACAGGAAACATAGAATAAAACATTTTTTATCATCATAGAAATTTCTAGTGTATAGTGCTAGTATAAATTAAACTTACTCAGTTTTGATACTTATTAGTAATTTTAAATGTCAGTCTTGCTATTTGCTTGTTTATCCTTTCAAAAACATATCTGCCCTTAATGAACAGCCTAGAAAATATGAACTATGGGCTCTGGAAAGAGGATGCAATTTTAATCTGCCAAGTATCCAAATTTTATCAAAAGCCCTATCAAGTAATACTATCTTTCTGGGAGCCTATTTGAAGGAATAGTAGTCCATCCATCCTTCTAAATCAAGGATCAGCAAATTGTGGACTGTGGGCCAAATCTGGCCTGCCACCTGCTTTTCTAAATAAAATTTTATTTAACCCTAACTATGTCCGTTTCTTTACATATCTTCTATGACGGTTTTCATGCTACAGTGACAGAGTTGAGTAGTTGCTACAGAGACTGTATGCCTTGTAAAGCCTAAAATATTTATGATTATGAGTATTATTTTTAACACAGTACTACAGACAATTTACCATGAAAGACATTGACTACAAATCAACCCAATTTGGTATGCAAGATGAAATCAATTTTCCGTATCCTATGTATAACCGTGGATCAATCCATACCCATAAACGAGTTACGTACTTGGATCCATTTTCTTGCTTATCCCCTGTGTCCCAGGAGAATTGTTTTTTACTGATTTGTTGTTCGTTTTTAGATTACCCTGAGGAATATTACAAGAACTACTCATCTAAAAATCTGTTACTACTTTTAATATAGCAATGCTATTGTAGATATGGTTCACTATATCATTGGGTGCATTTTATGAAAACCCACATGAACCATTTTTTTCAAGTGTAAATGCTAGAAAAAACTTTGCTTCCTTGAAAAGTAACTAACTGTACTTTCTTTCTTTCTTTCTTTCTTTTTGTTTTTTTTGATTTGGCCACCAGAAAATACAGTTAAATCTTTTTTGTAACATTTTTCTTAATCTTGACCTGTTCTGATTTACATTTTTTCCTATTCCTGTTTTCTATTTTTTTTCTATTGTTTTCATAATCTTGCAAGACACTTCAAATTCCATAAGGACAAAGCAAAGTATAAGTAAACATTAGTGATTTATAACTGTTCAAATATTTTTACAAAATTCATGTAAGTGATCAATATCCTAGGCTGCCCATTTTTCTAGGGCATTTGATATTTGAGTCATTTTACCATTAGATACATTCCTAGTATCAATGATACGTTTTCTAAACTGTCTGTAAGCTCTTTCTTGCTCAATTACCTTATGATCAATAGCACATGGTATAGAATTCCTTAGAAGTAGGAATATAAAATCTAACTGTAGTCTGTGTTTCTCCATATGGCTTCAGAAGCAGAACAAACCTGTGCAATTAAGTATGTTTGTTTCTAAGTCAGTATTTGAAACTTACTATATAATCATTCATTTACTCTTCCATTCATTGATTCATTTAAGAAACATTTAGTGGATGCCTGCTGTGCACTGAGCTCTCTTCTAGGTGCTGGAGAAACAGCAGTGAACCAAAGAGACAAAAAGTTCCTTCCCTCAAAGAACTTACATTTTATTGAGACTAAACTTCAATGCCAGTTCAATAAACTCTTAATTATTGAGATGATTAATGGGAAAGATTGTCTCTTCGTGCCTTCTCCTCACATACACCAAAGTTGCTTCATTTTCTGGTTGAGAACCATGGCCTTGTTTGCTGTGGCAATAAAAGAGACAAGTACGCCAGATCCAACTGGAGGCAGAGGCATGGACTCTTGTTCAACCTCATTGTATTGAGGAATATGGGCAAGAGAGAGCTGATTAGAAATATAGTTAGTTGATCCTAAAATATTCTGGGAGGGGGTTTGTGTTTCAACTAAGACATAGTTGAAGACATACTCTTTGAGATCTAATCTATTCTTAGAGGTAATCAGAATCATTCATAGGTGATTGGTTTTAAAAATAAAAATGCAAACCAGTTAAATGTATTTGCTAAAAAAATATCCATTGGACACGTAGCATGTAACAGTGTTCTAGGTGCTGCGGATAGAAGAGTGAATAAAAGGAACAAAAATCCCTGCCCTCATGGAGCTTGCAGTGAAGATTAGTGACCAAGTGAACAAATAATTGATTAAGAAAACAAGACAATCATAAATGATATGGAGACAAAGTAGAGAGGTATGATAGTGACAGAGTGACTTTTTTTTTTTATTTTTGGAGCAGAGAAAGGTTTATTGCAGGGCCAAAGAAAGAGAACAGGTGGCTTGTGCTCAAAAACCCCTGAACTCCCAGAGTGAATCTTTTAACTTGATATTCAAGGAAGGCTTTTCTTTCTTTTATTTTCTTTTCTTTTTTTTATGAGCCCAATTCTTGCATCTCCTCATATCTAGAAAAGCACTAAATTTCTTCATGGTGATGTCTGCTTCTTGTGACTCATAACCCTCACAAGACCTTCTGCAAAAAATGTGTGCTTGATTACATGTACTCCCTCTTCACCAAAACCTCATATATACTGACCTCCCCCCCGCCCCGCCACCTCTTTGGAGCACTTTCTCAGAGCTATCTGAAATGCTGTCTCCTGGGCTATAGTTCTCATTTTGAAAGAAGGCTTTTCTAAAGTAGTGATTTGTATTCTGAATCCTTAATGATATGAAGAAAACAGCCATGGGACCATCAAGCCAAATGCCCTTCCATGCTAAGGGAGCAGCTAATACAAAAACCTTAATGTTGGAAAACTCGGCATGGTGGAAAAACAGGAAGAAAGTCAGTTTTGCTGTGAAGTAGTGTGAGGGCCAAGGGATATGGGAAGGGAGCACACAGGGAAGCAGGGGCCAGATCAAGTATAGTTGTTTATGTGTACCAACTGAGTGAAACAGCTTTCTATCTTTAAAATAAAAACACTTCCTGAGTAGCCCTGAGAACTTTCCAGCTGCTTATAAGCCAGAAGGAAGTCATAATAATTTAGCCTTCACTTAGTCAACACAGGCAAACTCATGTTCCAGTCTTTCATTTTAACTTATTTGTTTTATATTCTCCTTGGCTCTTTTTTCCTTTTGGCTAAACAGCAGAACCCATTGACTTTTTGCTTTACTCTAGATTTCAATCATTGACTTCCTTGCATATGTGCACACAGAGGGAGTTGTGACAGCCCTTGAGCTGGGGCAATGAAGGCAGAAGAGAGCTTTTGAATAGCTGGATGGGTAGGTGATCAATGATGGTCATGTCTACATCTCTCAGGTGAATGCATCAAACATTTAACAATTTTGAACTTGTGAAAAAAAATTGGAATTAAAGTCGATTCTCTAAAGAATATATCGACAGCTTTTAAAATAGTATTTTTTGTTCTTTTAAGTTACCTTTTGGCCAAAGTGCAAGTTTTCAATCTTAAATCTAGCATCAATCACCCTCCCATAATTTTAAGACTGGGGTTTTTATTTGGCTCTATTATATAGCTTTTATTGCCTTTGAAAGTAAGAGACTGACTGTAACTCTGATAGTTTGCTGTCACTAATACAGGTATTGAGTCTTACTTTTAGCTCTTAAGAAAGTTATTTTCACCTTGGAAACACTTTAAAGATACATTGAGCTTTTTTTCTAAAGCTGTATAATCCATTTATATAAGACATTTACATAACACAAGTCTCCCACATACAAGGCTCACAACAGGCAAAATTCTATATGTCTGCTTTAGATTTTCCTGTAGAATACATTGTTTTGGCTGCTTTTAAAACATCAAAAGTCATTCTAGCTAGGTTGTGTTTTTTTTTGTCTTGACTTTTTGAAAGTTTCTATACTACTCTTTCCTAGGTTACATATATATTATAAAGTGCAGTTAAATCTCATGAACAATGGTCTTTTAGACCTGAGTATAAGAAACTGTCAAATTCACATTAAACTCTATTTCCTTGTATTGTCAATTTATTTCATGAATATCAAAAAAATTATTATATAATGATACAACTTTAAAACAAAGGAATATTGTGTTTGGTTTCCTGAATATTGTGTTCCTCTCTTCCCTACCTTCCCAGTACCCACTGGCTTGCTGTTGGATTGTGCATGAAACTAAAGGGAGCTTGAATACATGAATGGTCCCCTAGTATTGTTTGAATGAAAGGGACAGTGTTAAATCAAGGGTGGTTTTTATACCCTTGAGCACATATTATTTAAATGTTTAATCAGATAGTTAGGTTGCTACTGGTATATTTCTAAGAATGAAATGTGACAGATAGAGGAAGAGTTATGGCAAGAATCCTTTTCTAGTTTGAGAAGTTACGTTGGATACTCCAAATCAGAAGGGGAAAGTGTTGCTGGAGCAACTGACAAATTATTGAATGGAAAATATAAATTGATCCCCTACCTCACACCATACATCAAAGTAAAATTCAGAACACCTAAAGAATTAGGTGTAATTATATAGAAGACAGAAAAGAAAAAATATTCTTGACTATACACAAATTAGGAACTTTTGTAAGTCAAGAACACAGTATGCATTAGTAAAATGCAAATAATGAATTTAGAACAACTTTATAAAATTTTGATAATGGATTAATACTTTTCTGTATGTGTTCTTACTCAGCAAAAAGAAAAATAAATATCTTAATAGAAACATGAGCAAAGGTAATGAACATGATATTGACATAGCATAAGTTACATATATAATGTATGTGGTATGTATGGTATGTACGGGTGGGCTTAATGTGGGTGTGTATGGGCATGTATGGCTGTGCATTGGGTGTGTATATGTTCAGCCTTACTAGCGGTAAAAGAAATGCCTATTAAAAGAATTGTGCAATTTAATAAAAAAGATATAACATAATTATCTGATCAGTGAGGGTGCTGAGAAGCATGTACTTTCATTTCTTGATGGTTGATTTATAAAATAGTACAGCCCTCCTGGAAGGCAGTTTAGCAGAATGAAACATAAGTAATAAAAATGTTTATAATGACATCCAGCAGTTCTAATTCTGGATGGAATGTCCTCATGAAGCAGATGTATAAAGAAGATATCTGTACATGGACGTTCACTTCAGCATTATTTCTAATAGTGAAAATTTAGAGCATAGATGCCCAGTAATAAGAGTTTGTTAAGTAATTGTTACATGGTAATTAAAACTAATCTTCTATATATTTAATTATATGAAAAGATATTCATGATATATTAAGTGGTAAAAGCAGGATATGAAATGTATATACAACATATAGTATGACCTCAGTTTTGTTTAACACTGTATTGTACACAGGAAAAAAAAAACAAAACTGTGTTAAAATGTTAATAGTTCTCACTAAATGAGAAATGGTGGTGATTTTTATTTTCTTCTTTTATGTTAACTTTATTTTACAAATTTCCAACGAGTCTGTGTTAGTTTTGGAATGAGACAAAAGGAAAAAATGATCAAGAAGAAATTGGATTACATTATTTGTATTCTCAGTGTTCACAGTGTAGCATTCATTGATAGAATTAATAAACTCTTTGTATCTGCCTTGTTTATCAACTCAGAGTTTAGCAAGAAGAAATATTATTTAAATTTCATTTTATTTATAAAGAATGAAAATATATTTTCTGATTTTTTTTATGATGTGAGGGCAGAGGATGAAGGAGCCCACAGCAATTCTTTTACCTACCATTTCTTTTAGATATTAAAAAAGACAAATATGTCATATGTCCTGTTGATCTGACTAAGGGAAAACAAGAAAACAGATACGTAAATATCTCCACCTTTCCTTCCAAACCCTGACCTTCTGATCATATCTGGATTTTACCTTTAGACAAGGCATCATATTAGTAATTTATTTTGACCACATTTAGGGGGTTTTATATTTGGTGAGACTATAATGACAATGGATTTAATGGGAGTTAACATTTAGAAATAGATTTGTAGCCAAGTTTTTTGTTTTGTTAATAGACTGGGAAGCTAAAAATAATGCCTTGTAAGGGAAAAAATTGCAAACAGATGAAATTTAACTGAGCACCAGACATCCAGAGTTGAAGAGCACACATGGGGGAAATTGTATGTCCTTAAATTATCAACTTATTGGGACTGAAATGCTCTGGTACAGATGTGAAGAGTAAAATAAAAACAAGTCTGATATTTGGTAACATCTTCCCATGTGCTGTCTGTATTACAAGTAAAAGTCCCACGGTCCACACTCATGGCAATAAGCTCTTGAAAAACAAACAAATAAATGCTTCGCAATTTCAGTTTTAGATAAGGTATTCAGAAAGAGATGATAACATTGTGCATCACTGTAAGGGACAAATATACTAGTTTAATTTACCTACAGATGTTCATCAGGATGCTTTTCCCTCAAAGTGTTTTTGATGTGTTCTCGAAAGACCAATCTCATGATCTATTTAAGAAAATGTCAGTTAATTTGCATATGCAAACAATTGAGTCCATGGACCATATGATTTTATCCCCTGATTATTTATGTAAAGGTTTAAATTGAACATATACCACATATTACAAACCTATACTGCATATTAGCAAATGCATATTAGCAAAGACAATCGCTTTGCTTAGGCATATCTCTTAAAGTGAGACATTTAATCCTTTGGTAAGTGGTTGTTTATATGTAACTAAATAAGCTTTTCTCTCCCTCACAAGTATTAAATACTTTTCTAATCAGATAAAGCTTTCATTTTGAAAAAATCAAAATTTTGATGTAAATTGTTTGATTACTACATTTATTTTCTTTCTTTCGTTAAAAAAAAACTATTTTGCTAAAGAATATTGTCAGTTATATAGAGAACAGACTTGTGGTCACCAAGGGGGAGGGGGAGGGGGAGGGGGAGGGGGCAGGGTTGGATTGGGAGTTTGGGGCTAGCAGATGCACACTAGTATATATAGGTAGGATGGATAAACAAGGTCCTACTGTATAGCACAGGGAACTATATTCAATATCCTGTAATAAACCATGGTGGAAAAGAAAAAAGCAATAAATAAAAAATAAAACAATATGAATGGAGAGGGAAAAAGTATTGTCAGTTATATCTTCATGGAGGTTTTTAGGTGGAGTTTTTTTTATTGGCTGTGTTTATGTGGGTAGAAAATTATGCTAAATCACAAAACTAGAAACGAGCTATTTCTTGCTATGTAAGCAGGTCTAGTAGAAATCTAGATAACTATACTATTCTCTTAGATCAAATTTATCAGTTTTCTTTTGTTACAAAAGAACATGTTGTATTAGCTAGCCCGTAATGATGATTACTTTATGCTATACTTCAGTGTTCCACTGGCACCTTATACTTAATATATCTAATATAGATTCTGTCAGTTTTCCTTATTACCCATGTTAGCTTCCCCTCCTCTGCTCTTTCACATTAAAATGTGAAAAAATATATTTGCAACACGTGTGACAAAGGCCTCATGCTCTTAATATACAAAGACTTTACAAAATAAGTACAAGCAAACTAAAATCCCAATTTAAAAATGGCAAAACCTGGGACTTCGCTGGTGGTCCAGTGATTAAGACTCCATGCTCCCAGTGTAGGGGGCCCGGGTTTGATCCCTGGTCAGGGAACTAGATCCCACATGCCGCAACTAAGAGCCTGCATGCCACAACTAAAGATCCTGCGTGCCACAAAACTAAGACCCCGCGTAGCCAAATAAATAAATATTTTTTAAAAATGGCAAAACCCTTAAGTGGGCAGTTTACAGCTAAAGAAATATAAATAACCAATAAATATATAAAAGGTACTTTAAACAGAATTAAATAAATGTAGATTAAACTAGCAGTGGCATAACATTTAAAAAATGTAGCAAATTAAATTAGCAAGGGTTAAAACGTCTGATAATATGACAGTAGTGTAAGAGCTTGTATGGTAAACAAGCACTTTCTTCTACTCTTTTTTTTTTTTTTTTTTTTTTTTGCACGGTACGCAGGCCTCTCACTGTTGCCGCCCCTCCCGTTGTGGAGCACAGGCCCCAGACATGCAGGCTCAGTGGCCGTGGCTCACGGGCCCAGCCGCTCCGCGGCATGTGGGATCCTCCCGGACCGGGGCATGAACCCGCGTCCCCTGTATTGGCAGGCAGACTCTCAACCACTGCGCCACCAGGGAAGCCCTTTCTTCTACTCTTGGCACCAGTCTTTTCCCTGTCATCTTTTAGAAGTGAAATTTCATGATGTCTATCAAAATTTGTCCCAGCAATTCCAGTTGGGATTTATCCTATGCTTAATCCTATATAGACATAAAAAGATGCATGTACAAGAATACTGGAGGCAACGTGTCTATCAGGGGAGGATTGGTAAAATAATCTGCCATCACTCTTTCCCTGGCTCGGTGCACTCCAACCACACTAGCCTTGCTGTTTCTTGAATACAGGCAGTCATTTCCACTTCAGGGCCTCTGCATTAGCTAGTCCCTCCACTTTGAAAGCTTTTTCCCCAGATTTTTTACACGACCTACTCTTTCTTGTCAATTAGATCTCCGTTTAATTATCACTCCTCAAAGAAGCCTTTCCTAACTACCTACCATAAAGTCACTCCTTCTCCTCATCATATTACTATGTATTATTTTCATCATAGTAGCTACTAGTACTTGATATTTTCTTGCATATTTTTGTATTATCTGTTTCCCCAGAATAGGGAAAGGCAGTATATAACTTGTTGATTGAAAGCATTGACTCTGGAGCCACAGCTGGGTTCAAATTCTGGCTCTACCATTTACTATCTGTGGGCACTTGAGGACAATTTTAACTTAATCTTGATGTATTTCACTTTCATCACCTGCAAAACTGTGGGCGAGGATAGAATCTACCTCATAGACTTGCTGTGAGAATTAAATGAACTTTAACATTTCAAGCAGTATTTGAGACATGGCAGATACTCACAAAATACTTGTTGATCAAGTGAATTAAATTATCATTCATTCATGCAAAAGAATATTATAATATATCTGAAACATTGTAAATTAATAATACTTCAATTTTAAAAGGATTTTAAAAAAGAATCATAAAAAAAGAATATTATGAAACCATTTCAGTGAATGAGGTAGATCTGTGTGTTTATATATGAATGGACTTCAAGATGTGATGTTAGTGAGGATAGGCTAGTTACACTGAGATGTTAACTTCAGAATTTAACCTCAGTCTTTAAACAGCAAAGGCTTATTTCTTACTCATGCTCCATGTCCGTCACATGTCACTGAGGGTCTCTGTCCCATGTTATTCTTACTCAGGATTCTGGCTCTGCCATATTACAAAAGGAAGTAGAAGATGTACCATCCTTCACTCTACTTACATTGCATCAGCCAAAATAAGTCAGATAGTCACATCTAACTTCAAGGTCTAGGAAAGTACAATCCTATTATTTTACTCTAAAGAGAACTTGAAATATCCGTGATCAGTCATTAGTAACGGGAATATAATTGAGAAAAAAGGGACAAAAGAGCAGGTATGGTAAGAGCCTATCTTTTCAAAGATGTGTGTGTGTGTCTGTGTGTAAAGTTCTTGGATTTATATTATAAAAATGTGTGGAATGATCCACAAAAAACTCTTAACAGTGGTCTGCTCTGGGAAGTGGGATATTTACTTTTCACATCACACCTTTATGTACTGTTTGATATATTTTTCAATGTGCACATGTGTTACTTTCATGACTAAAAAAATTGTCTCTCAGCTTCCCCTCATCTATACTTTGACAATGTGCCATGACAAATGTTATTAAAATTGAGTCAATATGGGATGCCATATTGTGTATCTCACGGAGAAGGAAACTGATTTAGCAATGAGGAAAAAAAAAGGAGTAAATAGATGATTTTCTGCGTAGAGAAGTATAGAATGGGTTCTTTAAGGACCAGTGGCAGTACTAAAGTTCTATAAACTATCTGGTGGAGGGAGTTTGCATGGTAAAATTTCCAAGCTTACTAGTCTTCTGGGTAGGTATTAGCCAGGGAAGCAGGGGCAGATCACAAAAAGATTTTTATATCACTTTTCACTTGGTGAGAAACATGACACAGGGAGGTGATATATTTCTGATCTCTTAAAATTGCTGTTGGCAATCATTCCAGGGCTTTTCCCAGCTTGAAAATTCCTAACTTTCATACTTCTTAAAAAGTAATACATGAGAAGATACACCTGTGTATGATTTGCAGACAATCGAGGAAGCATTGATTTCAGGTAAAAATCACTTCTGTTTAGATTTTTTGTAATTTGTAACGACTTGGGTACATTATATGCCTAATTATTTCCCCTGTTGTTTACCTTTTTGGGGACATTTTTTGGAAATGCGTACTTTTTGAGGGGGAGACGCAAATCATGGAAGTTCTGTATGGAGGCATAGATTTAGCTTGTAAAGTAGATATAGTGGTAAGTTGAAGGACTTTTGAAATTAAAAAATTATTGAATAATTTACAGAGTGTCATAAGAGATTTATATACAGAAAACACTGTGAGGAAATTTGAAGGACAATTTTCTATTATACTTAATTGCTCTTTGTAATGTGTTTGTGAAACTGGTGCTATATTTTTATTTTAATTAGTATTTAAAGCTATAGTTAAGGTCAAAAGTTATGATTAAGTATATTTTAAATATGTATTTTGGTTCTGTTTTCATAGCCTTGTGTTAAAATGAGTAGTGTAGTACTTACATTTTACATAGGAAGGTAAACACAGTCCTCTCCAAGACTGGTCAAAAAATTTAAAGGGTTAGATTCAGGTATTAAAAATATATATATATATATATATATATATATATATATATATATCACTATATAAGAGTGAGTCCAGAAAACTCAGATGTGTCTGTAGATCTTTCACTTACTCAACCTGTTGACTTTTCAAAGGGGTTTATTACCATCCAGCAATATGCTTGAAAGCAGTACTTTATGTGCTTTATACTCTTACATGATCACATTGAAGACAACAAGATTTCCTCAACATTACTGAGCATCTAGTCTGTCAAGGAATGTTTCAATGTAAATATTGTTTCTTTAAATCTGCTGCATTTAGATTGCACCATTCACCATGTACTTCTTGGCTGGTGGTCTGTATCAACTAGTGAGACTAGTATTCTGCTCAACAGTTTGAGATACATCTTGAAGAAGTATTTTGAAGTAGGTGTCATGTGCTTCCTTTCCTTAAATTTCTAGTAACTCTAAGCTTTTCCCTTTAGTAGTTATGCATGCATAATTAATACATTTAAGAAAATGACCAGATATGATATTCAAAATGGATATTAAAAGCAATATGGTAAAACACAGGAACATGTAATATACAAGCTTGCAGATCCTTTCTATATCTGATACAGATGGAAGCCCTCATTTAAATTTTAGTAGTATACTACATTAGGAAAACAAGGCATATTTGGTAAATATTACTTTTATCTTTTGATCATATTTTCAAAAAAATAATTCTTAATGGAAACGAAAACATGTTAGGTCATAAATAGTCAACTTTTCTTCCATACTCTATTGTAGAGCATGCTGGAAAGAAACAGAGAAGACAGGCCTACTGTTCAATTAACTGTTGTTTATTGAGTTCCTATTATTTACTCAACACTATAATTAGGTGTGGAGAATATAGGAAGAAAGTATAAAATACCTTGATTTCAAGGAAGTTAAAATTTTCTTGTTTGATCTTCTGAGAGAGGTTAAATAATTTGTCTAAGGAATTATAGCTGGTCAGGGCAGAACTGAGAGAGAGCCTTGTGATTCCAGAGGCATTTTTATTACTATGTTAAATTGCTTCTTCCATAGCAGGAAAGACTTCGTGGAGTAGATGACAGTTGAATTGGATTTTAAAGGATGTTACTGGGAGAGGAATAACAAAAATGGAATTTTAAAAATGGTAAGGAGGAAGCTGGTTCAATCCAAAAAGAAGGTGTGTGCTAGGAAGTAAGGAAATAATATAATAATAATAACAGCAGCAATAAAAATAGCTAATATTAATTGGACACTTACTATGTGTTGAGCATTGTTATGAGTGCTTTTACTACATGAAATAATTCACCATCACAACAACATGAGGTAGGTACAGTTATTATTCCCATTTTACAAGTGGGGAAACTGAGGTCCAGAGAGCTTGCTTGCTCAGAGTTCCACATGTAGTAAGTGGTGGAACCAGTGTTTGAAGTCTCGCTTTGGAGATCATACTCTATCTAATCTTTATGCTGTGCTGCCTCTGTGTAAATTAGTACGGAGTGGTAAAACCAAGCCAATGTAGCCAGTGTAGTGAATCCACTGAATGTTAAAAAGCCTCTGAGAATTGAGAGAGAGGAAGGGCAAGGGCAAGCTCTAGCAAGGTTCCTCAGTTTCTACTGTTACTATGTAGCCAGAGCATGGGCCCTGCCTTCTATCCTTTACCTGCCCCCTGCCAAATAGAGGTGAAAGAGATCTCTCCCTTCCCCCATGGCCACCTGGGCTGACCCCAGAAGGGCAGTAAAACCACCTAAAGATTCTTGGGTTACATGGAAAACCCAATCACCACCCATGTTTGGTGATTTTAAAGACTTTTCTAAAAGAGAAGGGAGCCAAAGACTTTTCTAATCACCTTTCACCCTCTCCTACCCCACCGGGGCTAATGCCAAAATAGAAGGAAGATATTTCTATATTTTATTAAAATTAAATATATTTTATTTAATTACTAAATTAAAATTAATTTTATTAAGATTTTAAATACTCATTGCTTTGGAAGTATATTGTCTTATCAGGTTTTGTTTTAGATTTTATGTTTAAAAGACTTAAAAAATTTAAGGTACTTGCTTTTATCCAAAAGAATGTTATTTAGTTATAAATACAGTTATCTACTTAACTCTTATACAGTAAGTTCTTTCTCCTCTACTGGGAGGGTAGTGTCTGAGTGTCACATCTGACATTGGCCTAGTTTTTACAATTGCACCACTATGGTTAAGCATGGAGTCTTAACTACAGTGGTGTTCAGGGCCTTGAAAGCTAGACAAGAATTTGTACCCAGAGTCCTTGCCTTATAGGATTATATAATCTAAATGATTTAGAGAACTTTTGTTGTCCAGAGTTTAAGGCACTCATAAAAGGCTGTTTGGTTCTGGAATGAATTTTTCTCATGATAAATGACTGTTCTCAAAGGCATATTGATTTCCATATAATTATATAGCTAGTTATACTCTAGTTTATTAGCAAAACAGTCTTGGATTTTGCATAATTTAATGATATAATTAATGACTAACTATTCTTCTTTCCTCTCATAGGCTAAGTAATCAGGCTGACCTAGACCAATTATTTATACTCATTACAGAATAGAAAAAAAAATAGCTGCAAAATATTATTTTGCATGATGACTCTATTTTTCTCAACTTCCAATCTTAAGGCACTTGATTAATTTCATTTTACAGCAGTACAGGTATACTTAATATAAGGAATAGAGACATTCTAGCCTAAAGAGTGGTAAAATAAAATTCACATGCAATGTATTCCTTTTCTTTTGTGCTTTAAAGAAAAATGATGTCACTGGGAAGCCAAGCACTCGTATTTTAGATATCAGTTATTATATATTAGGTAAGGGTGTTTTGTGAAGTATGGTTATAAAAATCTGAACTATATGTCACATTAGGTAATGACCAGTTCCCAAAGGAACTGTATAAATAGCTTCATGGATGAACATGTTTACATCTTACTAGCAGCTTACTGTGTAAGAGTGTGTGTGTGTGTGTATGTGTAGCTGTGGGAGCAGCCAATGAACTTCAAGGTGAGGTAGTGTAGCCTCCCCGATTGATCAAGTCAAAGTAAAGTAACTAGTCAATTTAACTTTTTTGTTTTTGTTTTTGTTTTGCGGTAAGTGGGCCTCTCACTGTTGTGGCCTCTCCCGTTGCGGAGCGCAGGCTCAGCGGCCATGGCTCACGGGCCCAGCCGCTCCGCGGCATGTGGGATCTTCCCAGACCGAGGCATGAACCTGTGTCCCCTGCATCAGCAGGCGGACTCTCAACCACTGTGCCACCAGGGAAGCCCCAATTTTACTTTTTAAGGGCATTGTGTTTTCTTTTTCTCCTTTGGTGCCTAGAATAGTGCCTAGAAATAGTAGGTGGTCAAAAGTTTTGATTGTATTTTTGTAAGTAAAAAGGAGACTTGGATTTTGGTTATAAAAATATTTATGCTACCTTCAGGGACGTGTGTATGGTATCAAATAGGATAATTCTGTAATTAAAATGGAGCAGGAAACACATCAGAACTATTTTACTAAGGTTTTTCATGTGTGGCTTCTAGAATTTATTTTCCACAGTGTAAATACAGTGTGTTCATCTATTGATCCCTTACTTCTTATTAGGCACCATGCTGGTACTTTTACAGATGTCATCTTATTTACCAGATATTCTGACTCAGAATTTCAGCAAGCTGCCCAATCATTTGTTTGATAGTAAGCACCGAGGCTTTTATGTGAACTCAAGTGCTTTTTCTCTTGAATATCCATCCTTGCTGGTAGTAAATCTTCTTCTTCTGAGAGTGGAAGTAATCTTGAGAAACATCCGACATTTTATGCCTTAAATTTGTTGAATAAGATGGGTGACTAAATTAATCAAATCCTAGCCTTAAAATATAAAGCAATGAGACATGTTTTATTGTTTTGGGGGGTAAACTGTCCCTGAAGGTAATTCCTTCATCCAAAAAGGATGTTCAGAGATGTTTTCAGCAGTGGCAGCATAATTATAGTGCATATCTAGCCCCTGAGATAACTGTGATAGGCAGTTCACATTTGGAAGATTAAGTTCTGTTTGTTAAAAAACGAAACAGGATAGGTATTTTATAGTCACGCTTTGTGATGCCAAAGTAAATCATTTTCATGCCATTATCTAATTGTATACATTGTTTTAAGAGATGTAAAGAAATATTATATTAGAGTACAAAATTATATCGTTTATGGTAGTGTGGAACATTTGATCATTTCTAAAGGAAAATTTCAAAAGTGTTTAGTTCACCTCAGTTTCTATAGCAGAGCCTCTAAAGTCTCATTTCTTTAACAGGGCCTTGTGGGTGTTCTAAAGGAATGATTGAAATGAAAAGAAATGAGAGAGTCAAACAGTGTACCACAATAGATGAAGTGGAAAGTAATTATGTTAATGTTGACTCATTATGAAGCTCCAACCATTTTTACCTGCTCATTTCTGTGTGGAAACCTGTGCAGCTGAGATGCTGAATAAGAAATTCTTGTACAAATGAGCCTAGAGGCATATTTCTAATATTGGAACTAAGCCTATACAGAATTATAATGAATTTCCCTAAGTCAGTATTTAAATGTGCTACCAGAGAAGGTAGTTCTCCTGCCAGAAAATTTGGATTCTAATGTTTATCATCAAATTTTGAGTCATATATTTGAATCTTCATAGCTGCATATAATTCTCATTTGTTAATTACAGGGGAAAAACTGAAATCCAAAACCACATCTACATCACATAGAGTGTCAGATTTCATAGGATGTATGCAGCTAGGAGAAGTATTTTAGAGAAATTATAATGAAAGGATTTATAAGGAAAAAATGTTAGCAGGCCAAAATGTTGTGGATAAATATATCTTGGCAAATATGTGCTAAGGAGTATTTCATAAGGAAGCAGTTGTCAATTATTTATTCAAGAAGTTTGGCCAAGGGGTGAAGAGCAGGTGTCTGTGTTTATATACAAATTCAGAATCATAATCATATATATATCATATAATCATATATATATATGTATATACACACACACACACACACACACACACACACACGAAGATACATGAAATGCTTAAGACATTGGGATTTGGAGTTAGGTAGAGTAGATTTAAGCCAAGTCTGTCTGACTCCCAAACCAAAGCTTTTATTCATGGTCAGAGAAGTTTAAAAATGTCATTCCCCTAAGTGCTTACACTGCTCCCCTCGTTGCATAGATCCTTTTTTGCCCATGTCCTTTTTCTCTGTAGTACTCATCTTTCCGTCATCATGTATAATAAAGTTTAATGTTCTTACCTTCTACAACTCAAAGGTCCTGCCTGTATTCAGGAAATAAAATATTGTAGAGAATATTTTTGACTATGTTAAATTGCCAACCATGATTTAATTACTTCTTAGAAAAATGGTACAGCGTCATTTTTAATTTTAAGAGACTTAATGTTTTTCCTACACCAATGAGCGGCTTCTAAAACAATTACGTTCCTAAAACAATTAAATATCTAATTTTTGTCAAATTATGTTCAACATTAATTTAAGAGTTTAATTGAAACAAAAGAATATTTTACCTTGGGCATGAACTTTTCTTTTTCTACTGTCAGTGTGCGAATGCTTTTAAGCAATAAACTTAAATGTCATTTTCTTAAAATTAATGTTGGTGCATATAATGTTCTTTTTTACATAGTGGTATTTAGTGTCAGTCTTTTATGTTTGGAACTTTTAAAACATTTTTGTGTTATTCCCCACAAAGATGCAAGAACTAGTTATACTTTTTATTTTACCCTTTTAACAGTGGAGTCATGATAGCATAGAATTATTGCACCAGAAGGCATGTAAAAATTTCAACTAGAGCAGAGCTGTCTCGAAGAAATATAATGTGAGACACACATGTAATTTAAAATATTCTAGTAGCCACATTTAAAAAGTAAAAGAAACAGGTGAAACTCATTTTAATAATATATTTTATTTGATCCAACATATTCAGAACATTATCATTTTAATATGTAATCAATAAAAAGTTATTAATGACATATATTACATTTTGGGGGTACAAACTCTTCAAACTCTGGTGTGTATTTCACATGTAAAGCACATTTCAATTCCACCTAACCACATTTCAAGTGATCGGTTGCCACACATGACTTGTGGCTACTGTATTGGACAGTGCAGATCTGGAGTGTCAATTTTTTTTCCATCCAAATGCCCCTGATGATATGGCATATGAGAGTAGTGCTAATGACTTACCAAGTAGGACATACCTCCCTGGTAAGGCATTATAAGAAAATCCGGGTGACAGGAGCTGTCTTCTGTATTTTTGTGGTGGGGGAGGGGCAGTGCATTTCACATGATCTGATGAGTATCCCACCTGAAGTAGGGGAGCCGCCTTCTCCACTGAGAATCATTGATCTTACTCGATCTGCTTATCTTACCCATGAGGAAATGAGGTCCAGATTCATTCCAGGGCCTATGTCCTGGGATAAGGTTGGCAGTCTCAGATTTCTTTCTATCCTGCGGTTGCCTTTCCCCATGTTTGTTTGTTCACTTTTTGGCATAAATCTGTTTTCCTTCTGCTCCAATCTGTATATCTAATGGAATGGAGACATCACATTTCACTAATGATGGTTCTACTTTTCTTTTTAAATGTCCATTGCCTCTATTCTCTTTGAATCTCTGCCTGTTATTTAAGTCACACCCTGCTGTAGATCCAACAAATCAGAACTAATTGCTTAGCATTTTGAAAATAAATTGCCAATCTATTCTCTGCTTTGAAAAACATCTCTCCTCCCCGTTATTAACTGGTAGTGTCTTTTTGTTCCTTTTGAAAGTGTATTTCTACTACACTACTACCACCAAGATAACAGTTACTGATCATGTGCTTAGTGTTCTTCCAAGCCCTTTGCCTGAATCATCTCACATAATTTTTTTTAAAAACTTTTTAAAACTTTTAATATTTTTTAAACATAATCTTTATAACAACCAAAGAAGGTAGTTTCTCTTGTTCTCTCTCTTTTTTGAAGTGAAGAAATTGAAGCTCAGAGAGTTGAAATGACTTGCTCAAATTCATACGACCACTGAATGGTGAGGCTTGTGGGTCACATTCAGGGAATCAGACTCCAGACTCATACTTAATCATTATTCTTTGTGCAACCTCTTTTTCTTTATTCTTTACCCTGCTTTGTGTGCCATCTGGTAGGATTGTCCTATGTGTGTAGATGGGCTTGCACTCTCCATACTTTCTTCTTTATCAGAGGGAAACGAGTTACCTGTTTGCATGGTTCCTTGGGCTCGTCTAAGCATTTGTAGGGTCTCCTCTTCCCTTCACCTTCATGCTGGTGGTACCCTCTTACCAAATAAGGTCATGCAAAGCCCATCATGTGATAGCTTACTGGGAATTGAGAAATTTAGAATTGAGAAAAGGAGGACAAACACAAGAAGAACTCAGGAAGTAGATGAAGCTGGCTCACTGTGTTCCATTCATCTGTGTTTCACACTCTCTCCAATGAACTGTCTCTTGAAATAATCGCCTTCTTCTTTTTATTCCCTCTCCACTTCCATGTTTTTAGGCCAGGAGTTTTAGGAGAGCCTCCCAGGTTGTATGCTCTTACCCCTTGAAAGTGCCTCCAGAATTATTATTCAAAAAATAAATCGAATCATATTGTTCCTTGTTGTCTAGCAATGGTCCAGCTCAGTGTGACAGGCAGTCTCCTTAGCTGCCTGGCTTTCCATCCACACTGCCTGTCATTCCCTTCCTCCCCACTCTCCATCCCCCACAAACCTGAACATTCAGCACTCTGGCCTAACTCTTTATATTCCCCAGTGCATTGCAAACATTCTTGCTTCTGTTTGTGATATTCCTCATACACAGAATGCCCTCCTCCCTCAAGCCACTGTAAAGGTCACTGTTTTACATAATGTCCCTCCCATCCATTGGAATTATTCTTTTTTTTGGCATTCTCATAACACATTTCTTTTCGCAGGTTTCTTGCTTTTAATATTGTATGGGAGTTTCAAGTCTCTTTTGTTTCATAGTAAACTCCTTGGGCTGGAAAGAAACACAACTGGCATTTATTGAGCATCTAGGTTCCAGGCCCTATGCTAGGTATTTTTAATTTATATCTGCAATCCCAGCACCGATGTAGAATATAGTAGTGATGTAGTAAATATTTGTGGAGTTTTATGTTGTTTACAGCTTTTAAAATCCATTAGAACTCCTTTTGGAGTTCTAACTGAGCAGTTCCATATGGGGAGGAAACTGACATGTATTAAATGCCTAGTAGGTGCTTTATACATATAATTTCATTTAGTATTGGCAATAACCCTGTGCGGTTGGTAGAGTTTCCGCATTTTAAAGATGAGGAAACTGAAGCTAAATGAAGTCAACTAATTACCCAAATCATGCACCCAGTAAATGGCAGAGCTAGGCTCTGAATCCAGGTGTGACTGAAGGTTGCCTCCTTAGATTTGAAAGTACAGACTTAGGGTAAAGAAAGAAACTTTGGAGGTGGTAGGAGGTAAAAGCTTGGCTAACTAGATCAACTGAGTCAAGCATGATGATGCAGGCATTTCGACCTGATAACTCTTACCCAAGGTGCACTAGTTTAATTAACTTGCTTATGTTCCTGTTTCCCTATGTTGATGTATACTAAACTTTGGAAGGGTTATTATTGGTAATGTACTTATGTGAAATGTAAGTTAGTAAAAGATGGCTGTAGAAGGACTCTTCTAAATTAGTAAAAAGTTTGAATTACAGAATTTTTCTTTGAAAGAAATATAATGATTGGGAGTAGGTTAACAGCATTGTCCAGTAGAGGACCTTAGGAAACCTGATTTACTGAATGTATAAAAGCTTTTAGTAATTAGCATATCAATTATTTGTCAATAAGTAGGGGCTTTAGAAGTATTTTGGGAAGAGGTAGAAAAGTAGCATTAGTTGAGTGGCATAATTTATGCAGTCCTCATATGGCCCTATGAGGTCGGTAACCCGAGATTTGTAAATTGAGGTTTGAAGAGGTTAAAGCACTTGCTTAAATTACAAAGTGAGTAAGTGGTGGAGTAGCATTCAAATATATATTTTTCCAGCTCCCCCCAAGCACACGCCCTTTCAAATATGCCAATAACTAATTTCAGTATTCTTTCTGTACTCTGTTACTCCATTAATTTTATTAGCAAACATATTTCATAAGTAGTACAAAGATGAATTTCAAAATTGCTCTATCAATAGGCATCTAAAATCTACATTCATAATTCTTGACTACATATGCTAAATGAAAACATATTATAACCATTTAAACTGCCATCAATCAATTCCTTCTTTTCAGTTATGCATAAGCTTTACATAGGTTAAGTGGCTTATTTTTCATTAAACATACTTGCTTAAACGCACAATTTGAAGGTAATAGTCACTCTGTCACACCTTTTAAATGATATTAATATTTTTCACTAAGTCATTTATTTCACTTTTCCTTTGCTCTTTGGAAAGTCAAATTTTTTTCTTTTGGCTTCAGCCGAAAGAAGATAACATAAAATAAATCCCATCCTTTTAATGTCAATAGTAAAATTGTCATTGATTTATATATAAACTCTGAAGATCTAAATGCTAAATTGTTTTTGGTAATCAAATTTCCTAACCCACCATAGTATATGGTGATATCTCTGTGTCATATGGTTTTGTGGATAACAGTAACCCCAGTGAGTCTAGGAGATTTATGTGGACACACAGATTTTTCAGGGATATTTAACATATTGCAGAGGAAGTGCTATTTCACATCAATATACTAACCCTCTCTGAACCCCCATTCATTGAAAACACTGATCACACCATTCATTACTTAAGCCAGAACTCTTAAAATCTAGCAAGCTTTAACAGTCTCCTTATAATTCAGTTGTGGTTATGAAATATGAAAAATAATATTTTAAGATTTATTTAAAGACACTTTGGTAAGGAAAACACATTTCTTCTTTCCCCATCATTAATCCTGACTTTATGTATAGACTGGTCCCACTTATCCTGGAGGCAGTTAATCATTAAACATTTTTAGTGGCAAAAACCTCTCCTTATAAAAAGATTTTTGTCTTCCTGTCATAAATTTCTCATTTTTTTCCTGGATTTTTAAGTTAGAAAATGCTGTAAATATCTTAAGGAAGCATTGCAGTCTTTCTGCCAAATTAAAATGATAGCTGTCTAATATCACCTGTTCTTCTTAGTAAGTGGCGTGTTTACTAGTTGATGACTGGTCTCTTCAGAGATAGTTATTCAGAGATAGGTATTCAACCCTTTGCAAATATACACTGTGTAGGGGAGGGGAAAATTTCTTTCTACCCTTCTAGGTTCTTCGGTTGGTCTAATAATCAAATGGACATAAGACAGATGAACAAGCGAAAAATTAATTTTGGATGTAAGGGAGTCCCATAAATGTGAGACCCAAAGGCAGTCAGGTAATTGAGACCTATATAACATCCTGAGCTAAGGAAAGGGATAGGGGTCTGGGGGATACAAAGGAGAGGAAGGCCATTCACAGGAAGAAGAGAGGAGATGTTTGGAAAACTAAAGGTTGTCTTGCTATGCAGATAAGCTTCTTAGGTAAAAAGGTATCTCTGGTCAAAGCTCTCTTCTAGGTACAGGCCTTCCTTCCAATGTAAATTTAGGCAGTTGAGGGGGAGGGGGAGAGGTAAAGAGCTTTTCCTGAATCTTCTGGGTTTTGATTGCCTTTATCTCAAAATGATCCTCATGCCAAAGTGACATATTTTGGGGTGGAGATTCTGTTCCCCTTCAACTGACTACTTTTCACACAGACACTAGGGTGACTACCTGATTAAAATGACATTAATCCTATTAGCCCAAACCAAGGCTAACTGCTAGGGAAAAGAACAAGCCATCAATAAATTAAAGAACATTACCATCTTGATGGGCTCTCCCTTTAAGTATGTCAACTTAAGAAGTCGATTTATTGATGAGGCACCATTTCCATGTTCAAAAGACAGGGATGTGTTACTCTTTTCTTTAATGAGATGATTAATAATTTTCCCTGTTTCTGTTTTTGTTAAGCCAGATTAACAAATAATTATTCCATGAAGGGAAGCAGGGAAACTGTGCATTTACAATTATTATTTAGGATGAATTTTATTCAGTGAAGCTCTTGACACAGATTTGCATATAGCAAGAATATTTTTGTATTTCACCTTTAGTTTTTCTAATTTCACCTAATATAAAGTATAAGTTAAAGCGAAAGCACCATTTACAGTTGAGTGTGAAAAGTCCTGGCAGTGGTAGAAAGAAAAAGGATTTACTTCAAGCAGTGCATTTCTATGGATCTCCATGATAGCACTATATTTTATATATGTTTATTTGAGTTCCCTCAATTGTGAAACCTGCAATTTAAGAGTTAAACTTTGAACTAAAGCAAACGTATAAATGTATCCAATTATATTCATATTCATTGAGTCCAGTTTCTAATTTAACACATTTAACAAAGCAAGGAAAGTTAAAATATGCATATCTTGAGTATTATAATTTGCATTTGAAACTGCAGAATCTTCTGGCTGAATGAATCAATAGTGCAAATATTTTTCTAATTTTATATTTAGTGTTCTTTAATAGTATTTTTGTAAAGTCTAAAGTGTTATGTAAAAGATAGGTTTGTTTGTTTTTTTTTTTTTAAGAGAATCTGGCAGAGATTTTGGTCCCATGTTTCAAAGTACAGTAGGAATTCTGTCTGAAATCTCAATTGCTTTTGGAATGCCTAACTTGAGTTCTACATTGTACCTATTTTAATGGTATAGCCACTGCAACTGCTGGACCATTCAGGCCTAATGGAATCAATAACTGTGTTAATAAGTGTTTCTTGAGAGAGGATATCCTGGCTTAGATACATTCCTTATATATGCATTGCCTTTTATTACTGACTTGTTGTCGTTTTAGTTGCTACCAGTCCTTTGTTCCCATTCCCACCCCTATGGCCCTCATCCTTTGCTGCTGCCTCTGTGGGTGAAAAGACAAAATATAAGAAGAAACTTGTAGCAGGGCCTTATAGCAATTTCCAGTATCTAAAGAAGTGTGGTGTAGAAGCAGCAGCAGACTTGTTCTCTGTAGGCCCAAAAGGAATAAGTAGAACCAAGGAATACATTACTGTGAGGCATGTTTCACATTAATAAAAGAACTAAGTGATTGATAACTCAAGATGCCCAGATGTGGAATGTCTGCCTTAAGGGATACTGAATGCACTGTTGACAAGGCAGTGAACAATAATGGAAAGAATGTGTGAGCTTTGGAATCAGACAGATCTGTATTCCAATTTTGGCTCTACATCTTAACAGCTATGTGGCCATAAGCAAGTCACTGAGTGACAGAACCTTAGTTTCTTTATGTCTAATGTGGGAGATAGGGCTTACCTTGCAGGTTGATATAAAGGTTAAGAGATGGTGTGTGTTGGGCTTCCCTGGTGGTGCAGTGGTTGGGAGTCCGCCTGCCGATGCAGGGGACGCGGGTTCGTGCCCCGGTCCTGGAAGATCCTGCATGCCGCGGAGCGGCTGGGCCCGTGAGCCATGGCCGCTGGGCCTGCTCGTCCGGAGCCTGTGCTCCGCAACGGGAGAGGCCACAACAGTGAGAGGCCCGCGTACCGCAAAAAAAAAAAAAAAAAAAAAAAAAAAAGAGATGGTGTGTGTAAAGCTCCTTAGCATTGTGCCTGGCATGTAATAGGTACTCAATGAATGGTAGTTGCTGTTGTTACTGTTTTATTCATTTTATGAGTGATCCAAGGTTACTCTTTAAAACTGATGTTGAAGAATTGCACAAGGTAGTGAAATAAATTTGATCATTTGTGTTGTCCCATCTACCTTGCTGATATGATCCTATATCACTGTTAAAGATATGTGGTTGCCTGGTACTGAGCACTACCCTTCTCTCTCTATGGTATGGTAACTAGGTCAGTAGTTAATGGAGAGAAAACAGGATTATGCCTTGCTCTCCAGACCCACCCCACTTCCCCCAGCATTTTAAGTGAAAATGTATGTTGTCAGGCAGGAATATTTTATTATGATGATGATTTTTTTTATGGCTATGTCAACCGCTACTCTTTTTTTTTTTTCTTTCTTCCCCCACTAATCTAATCTGGAGCTATAGTTCATGTAGATCTTCAGAGCATATTCCAAGTCTTTCTTTTTTTTTAAATTTAAATTTATTTTTTTTTTGGCTGCATCACAGCACGTGGGATATTAGTTGCCTGACCAGGGATCGAACCTGTGTCCCCTGTAATGGAAACATGGAGCCCTAACCTCTGGACCACCATGGAATTCCCCCCAAGTCTATTTCTGCCATGCTCAACAATGTGTGTGTTCCACAGCAAGCAATGGTCAATGTTTTTGTTGAATATGTGGATACAGGGGTTGAGCTTTTGGGCAATTTCATGCATTTCAGCCTGTTGTAAGTAAATTGACCGTTTGCTCAAAATCAGTCAACATTAAATTCTTAAAGTAATTTTCATGTCTGCATTGCTGATAATATTTTTGGGAAAAAGTAGGAAATTGAGGAGGATCGTGGTAAAATGCATTCACTTTTAGCTGCCATTTTGAAGAGAATCTTAAAAGGTACAAGCCTCTTCACTCGGAGGTTCTTAAGTGATAAAAGATAGTGACAGGAGTGGTGATGATTTTTTCCATAACAGTTTTGGGGATCAAGGTAAGAGAGAATTATATCCTAAACCTTAACTTCATTAAATGCCAACAAAACTGTCACTTGTCTTTCCTTTGGTCATCAGAATTATTATCTAGAACGTTATCAATTTAGGACAGTAGCATTGGGATAATGGGTTTCTGATTTTATGTTATATACTTTTCAGGCATTTTTTAAAAATTTCTTTGAATCTAGTATGTAAAGCATGAACATTGTTTTCAAAGTTTGCCTCACTTTGAGGTGCTTCTTTCCCCAGGGATGCCCATTGTTTGCATAGGGCCAAGAATTAATGATACTGTTTTTTCCTGATTTCTATTAAAGATATTTTTTGTATATGTGCTGCCGAAGCGAGCACTAAAGATATTTTTTGTTACCTAATCTGATTTAAACATTGGCTCCTTTTCTCAACTGTCATTTGTCAGGTGGTGATACCTGATAAAAATCTTTCCTCATGAATGATGGAAGTTACCAGAAATTTGGAATACTTTTGGATTGAAAATAATTACACGGTAAAATATTGCAAAAACTATCTGTGAATGAATAATGAACCAATACATTTTCTATTCACTTAGCACATATGTAAAACAGTTGCTCAGAAGAATGCAGTAACCTTTATATTGCTTAATAGCTCAATAACCTTTTAGTGCCTCTACAAATGCAGAATACTTCCTTAAACTGTAGCAGAATAATCAGAAAAGCTTCTATTGTTTTTTTATTGTAGCACTAAAGGGATTCACACTTGGTGCTTTCCCATCATTTCTACTTCTGTTCTAGTAAAAAACCTGGGAAAAATTATTCCTCGACACCTTGTGATATTTCTGTCCTTAGGGTTCAGTACCAGGAGGACCTGGTACAGTAAATACTGAACTCCATTGGATCAGATCCTTATAGTGTTAACTGTCACAATATAACATGGTGAATTTGCATCAAATTGAGCTCATATCTAAAAAAAAGTATTTCTTATTAAGTATAGACACAATCCAGAGAGAGATTGCCTGGTGAGATAATAATAATAACAGTATGTAATCCTTACTGTGTGCCAAACATTGTTGTGTGCCCCACCCACAAAGAGGCCAAACAAACCAAAAGGTCAGAGTTTGGTGCAGAGAAGGGTTTATTGCAGGGCCATGCAAGGAGAACGGGTGGTTTGTGCTCAAAAACCCTGAACTCCTTGATGGTTTTGGGGGAGAAGTTTTTATAGGCAAAATTGGGGGTGAGGGCTGCAGGGGGTGTGGCTTTCTTCTGATTGGTTGGTGGTGAGATAACAGGGTGGTGCTCCAGGAATCTTATGCTCAGCCTGAAGTTACCTCCTCCACCTGGTGGGGGGCCAGGGGGCCTTAGTTCCTGAAGAAGAACTCAAAGGTATTTTGTTATGTATATTCCTTGTGGAGGAACCGGGACCCTGCCCCTTCACTGCACTATTGTTTCTTGACTGCTCCTCCCTTGTCTCTGCATCCCCTCCCTTCCTAGATTAGCAATTGTTTGAATCTAGGAGACTGAATGAAGCCTATTTCCTACAAACAAGAAACGGGGAACATGGGGGACATGGAAAGGATTTGTGCCTGGGAGGGCCCCACAGGGTCCTGCTTAGTTTTATCACCACATCCCAATGAAGTAAGTAATATTTTTATTCCATTTTATAGAGGCCTAAACTGAGGCACAGAGAGGTTAAGTAACTTTCCCAAGAATATGTAGCTAGTTAAGTGAATCCACCCAGGTAATTTGACTCAAGGATCTATTCTCTTAACTATTATGTTATGCAGCTGGTAGATACTTTAAGAAGCTACCATGCTTCCTGCTTTTTCCCTATTTCATTTTCAATTGGCCTTCATTCATGGAGAAAGCATAGAAAGGGGAAAAGTAGAAGCTCTTCATTTTTGCCTGTTTATTCCATCCCCTAGTGTCTGCCTCTGTATGAACTGTCTGAAGTCAGTAAAAACTATTATTATGTCTTATGATTTTAATCATGGTAATTGCTTCATTCTCTGAGGCATGCAGCACTTGAAGTTATTTTCAAACATATTGATTTTCTACATTTATAAATGCTGGTTTAAATAGCAATTGAATAGAAATTAATAAAGCAAATAATGTTTGGTTTGCATGGTATCTCAATTCTGAGATTAGGTAATAAGATGAGCAAAGATTTTGCCTAGATCTTATCTCCCCACCCCCATTCTGCAGTGAGGTACAGTGATAATTACTATTCATAATGATAACCCTGAGAAGGCATCAAGATCTTTGTTCCCTAGAATGTACTTTTGGAAGCAGGAATGTGGATGCTTCTTTTTCAGAAGTATTTTAATCAGCATGGGTTTAAATAACGATAACCAAAAAAGGTAGTGCAGTCATGAAAAGTTTAAAGTGAAAGTTAAATTTACTACAACATACCATCATTCATGCCAAACAGTCATTCTGGTTAATCAGTATTTGGATTTTGAAAGAGAAGTAATTGTACATGTGCTGTACGAATTCCACTGTAGTTGAGTCACAGGGCAGACTGATGATGATATTTCGTTTGGTATGGTAGTTAAAGCTTTTTAATTCAGATTCCTACTTAGTTCAAAGTAAGTAGGAGTTCAAAATATATATTACCTATCTGTAAAACCTCTTCTTATTTTAGAATGTCAGCTATCTTAGTCCATTTCATATTTTAAACCTGAAGTGGTAATTGATTTTAATTAAAATTTAACAGGTTGAAATAAAATAGACATCAGATTTCTCTTTTATTTCATTCCAATTCAGCCAAACATCTTTTGAATGTGCTAGGCACTGAACATTTCAAAGACCATTATGAAATGGTTCCCGTGCTTGTAAGCTTTTTCAAGTATCTTGTTGGTCAAATTGATCCAATTTACCAAAACTTAGTTTTAAGGAAAATTCTTCTTAAAATTATTAAATGACTGTTCTTCTTTCGAATGTATTCATGTCCGGTTTAACAGCACTTAAAGTGAATGCAGTGCTTTTTGGTAGGTGTTCATAGTTCTCGGAGATTTTACTTGTCTCATTTTCATGTTGTCTTTGTAACAGCATTTTGAGGAATATTTGTTTCTACCCAGCTCCTTGCTGCTAGAACTAGAGGGAGCTGGGGTGCCGAGGGGGACTCTCTGCAGAGGGAAAGATACAAAGGCAAGTTGACATATGAGCCTGGATTGGTAATCCTTAAGAACATGGAGTCTGAGGACCAGAGTGAGGGAGGAGATTGGGTGTGTTGCAAGAGAGGGAGATGTCTTGTCCTGGGACCTGCAGGAGTCCTTAGGACGGACCACCAAGTGAGAGTCCTTGGCTCCTCACAGAAAAGAATTCAAGAGTGACCCAGAGTAAGGGGAAAGCAAGTTTATTAGAGTTACACATTCCACAGACAGAATGCTGTCCTTCTTAGAAGGCGAGAGCAGTGCCAGGTCATGGGGTCGATGGTTTTTATGGGCTAAGTAATTTCATAGGCTAACGAGTTGGAGGAATATTCTTGCTATTTCGGGAAGGGTGGGATTTCCCAGGAATTGGGCCGCTGCCCACTTTTTGGCCTTTTATGGTCCTCCTGGAAATTGCCATGGCGTAAGGGATAGTGATATTTAGTATTACAGTGAAGGTATAATGAACTAAAGGCCAGTGACTGGACTATTCTCAAAGCCACCTTGGTTTCAGCTGTTTCTAGCCAGTCTTAATGGATCACAATAGCTGAGCCCCTTCTTCATTGTCTAGTGTTTGTGTCCTGTCCCTTCCCCTTCTGTCTCAGGTGGAAGAGTTAAAGAGTCTGAGGTCTCCAAAACCTAGAGCTCTGACTCCCCAGTTTTCTTTTGTTCTGCCAATCCAATGTGACTCATTTGAAACTTTAAAAATAATTCAGAAAAACATTTCCAATACACCTTGTAAATTCTGCTAATTGATCTTTCCGGGAATTGACATTTGGCAAATAGGCTTTTCTGTGATTTATCTAGAGCCCCTGCTGTCAAAGGGATCCCAAATGCAAATGGAAGATAATGATATTACCTACAGCAAGTTTCAGGTCAAAAATTGCCTTAACTATATCTGAATCTCAAAACAACCCACTGAGGAGTGCAAGGATTATTATCCCTGTTTAATATCCCTACTTAATACTTGAAGGTTCAGAGAGGCTGAGTGATTTGCCCTCAAAAGGCAATGAAAATGGAGGCATCGGGACTTGATTCTGGTGTTGTGGCTTATAAGGCTAGTTAGTGTTTTTTCCCATTAAGCCATTCTGAAGACACACACTTTGTATAGATAATTTTAATTTTAGATTTCTGAGGCTAGGGGTTGGGGGAATGGAGGATGAGGGGTGAAAGAGTACTATAGTTTGCTTAATTGATGACACATTTCTGTATACTTGTGCTTAGTAAATCTGTCTTATAAGGAATTATTCCAAGAAGTTTTAAACATTTATTTTTATAGACGCAAATTAACTTGTATACTATTAGTTTAAACAATATTAGTAGAATGTTATTTTTGTATATGACAGCATTAGATAATACTAAGTGCTAATCCTTGGATTTTACTAGCTCACAGCCCTATTCTAGATGCCCTTTTCAAGTTTTCAGACTTGGCAGGATCACACAGTGTTTTCCTGTTTAAGACTCCTATTTATCTTAAGACAGAAAGAGGTTCTGTTGGTTCTCACATTAAAGAGAAATTCCCATTTCCCATTAATATATTTAAATACATTCACTTCAAAGATACCTATACTGCTAAATAGCTTCGCCACTGTGTCTTACTGTTCCCTATTTTAGGACTTTACTTTTCAGAAATAGCTGTAAAACTTTCTTAAGCATTATGAAAATATTTCTGAACCCGTCTTAAAACATTTACTATTTACTATATCTGTCATTAGTTATAGCTTCTAAAATGGGTTAATTGCACTTCAAGACTATAGCATTTTACTGGTTTTATTTTTTTGAAAGCTGCTTTGTTTCCTAGTTTAATGGAGGATAAGTCAGTCACATGTGTTGTTGTGCATATACTAGATTTAAATGTTTAGTGCTTGCTTTTGACAACTAGGTAAAGAAGATCTATATACTAGATCTAGATTTATTTTTGAAATTGAAGAATCGTGCTTTTAAAATTATTGTGGGTAGCTTCAGTTTGTATCATAGTGTACCAGCACTAATACATTACTGGTGTCACCTTATACGATGTATGAAAATATTAGGTACTATGGTATTGGTGAAATAGTTTTTCCCCGTGTATCTTTTTTTTTTTTTTTTTTTTTTGGCGGTACGCGGGCCTCTCACTGTTGTGGCCTCTCCCGTTGTGGAGCACAGGCTCCAGGCGCGCAGGCTCAGCAGCCATGGCTCACGGGCCCAGCCGCTCCGTGGCATGCGGGATCTTCCCGGACCGGGGCACAAACCCGTGTCCCCTGCATCGGCAGGCGGACTCCCAACCACTGCACCACCAGGGAAGCCCTCCCCCTGTATATCTTATTCGATTTAATCCAAAGCTAAGTCTTTCTACTGGTACTAGATATGTCCTTTACATCACAATGAGAGAGTCTAATAATAGTGTACACAAATTTATATCGAAACTAACAAAAATACAAATGGCCTCGTTTATCTTTGCAGTAGTTAAAGGAGACAAACGAAAATGCAAAGTAGTAACATGCAGGATAAAAAACATGCAAACCTTATTTTCCTTGCCAAGCATAGCTTGTTCTATTATGGGTTTTATATGAACATACTTTGAAATGAAATGCCATTAGTTAAAAAAACAAAAGATCAGAAGTACTAACCAAGTGGCAGGCTCAAAACATAATCTTTGTATTTTAGGTATGTCTCAGAGGCATCTGAATTGAAAATTGAGGTATTGAGTGAATATTTTATAGCAGCTATCTGTTTTTTAAATCTAGGCTTCCTTCTTAACTCTAAAACTCTTAATCTAATTTGTGCTACGTTCTACACTTTAAATTTCTTAAATTTCAATTTTATATTTTATGATTATTCCCTTTCTGTTTTTTAGAATATCTCTCTAAGGTAATTAGAAATTTATACCTACTCAGAATTTCTCTGAACTGTTGGTACAGTCAGATGGTTTTTCTTCATTTAATCAATTAGAGACACTATAGTATGATTAAATTTATGTTTAAACGTATGTTACCCAAATTAGAACTGAGAGCTGAGGTTCTAGCTTTGGCATTAAAACCCCAAACATTTCTAACCCTTACTGTAATACCCTTCAAATTAGGACTGGGTTTATTATGTATGTAGCTTATGAAAGCAAGGTTTATGTAGCCTTCTGGTTTCTAAATAAATATGATCCATATTGAGAAAGGAGTATGTTTTGTTGTATATTCATTTATTAAATATACATTTTTCCATTGAATACTGTGCAAGCAGATGCAGCAGTAGACAAGTACAGCATAGTCCCTATCCTCATGAAGACAGGGGAGACAGATATAAAACCGATATTCATTTTAATTATCCTAAGTGCTCAAAGGAGACATCCAGGAGATTAAAGGAACCTAGTTTGGGAACACAGGGAAAACTTCCCTGAGGAATTGATATTTAAGCTGAATCTTTAATGATGAATTAGGATTAGACAAACAAAGAAGGTAAGAACATATTTCAATGTGGGCAAGTTAAAGTCTAATATTTAAAAAAATTATATAAATAGAATCAGAGATGGAGGATAATTAAAGCTAAAAATTTAAGCTGTTTAAACATTGTGAGCTCTACAACAGCATGGAAATAAAAAAAAATATGCTAATGTTAGAACCTTGTTGACGATTAATCTTACTGAATCTAGATTTTATTTTGAATGAAGCTCTAGGCCACACTTTGGTTCAATTGCCTGTAACTGGAGTATTAGGAAGGAAATCTAGCAGCCAGCCAAATGTCAATGGCTACTTTGTCTTTTAGCTGTGCTGGGTCTTCATTGTGGCACGTGGTTTCTTCTTTGTTGTGGCGTGGGGGCTTCTGTAGGTGTGCTGCGCGGGCTCCAGAGCGGGCGGGCTCAGTAGTTGTGGCACGTGGGGTTAGTTGCCCCGCGGCGTGTAGGACCTTAGTTCCCCAACCTGGGATCAAGCGCGCGTCCCCTGCATTGGAAGTCGGATTCTTAACCACTGGACCACCAGGGAAGTCCCTCAGTGGCTACTTTAAGAACAAAATGTGGGGAGGAGCTTCAAGACGGCGGAAGAGTAAGACGCGGAGATCACCTTCCTTCCCACAAATACATCAGAAATACATCTACATGTGGAACACCTCCCACAGAACACCCACTGAACGCTGGCAGAAGACCTCATACCTCCCAAAAGGCAAGAAACTCCCCACGTACCTGGGTAGGGCAAAAGAAAAAAAGAAAAAAACAGAGGCAAAGAATAGGGACGGGACCTGGACCCGTGGGAGGGAGGTGTGAAGAAGGAAAGGTTTCCACACACTAGGAAGCCCCTTCTCGGGCTGAGACTGCCGGGACTGCGGGTGGCGGAGGGGGGAAGCTTCGGAGCAGAAACTGACACACCACTGTAAAGCAATTATACTCTAATAAAGATGTTAAAAAAAAAAAAAGGAACAAAATGTGGAAAAACAGACACTTAACAAAAACTAATCCATTAACATATGTGTGTGTGGAATGGAGGGGGAGGATAGATTCAAACATGAAAGACCCTTGTAAGAAGCCAGTGTGATACCGAATTCTCCATGTCATTTATTAACCAGACTACCCCACGACTGGGTGTCTGACCTTTTGATCCAAGTAACTCATAATTGAAGTGTTTGCTAGATAATTTTCATCCAACAACAAATTTCAGTATTTCTGTTCTAGGTAACTGTATGCTTGGGCCCCTGGGTGATAAAAGGTGTCTTATTAGCTGCCTTCATACGCCCCAGTTCTCACAAAGTTAAATAAGTTGTATGGCTGTCAAGTGAGTTAAGAGAAGATTTAAAAATAGAATTCAAGTTTGTGTGTGTGTGTGATGCACTCTTACTGTGGTGACACTGTCTTTCAAATTTGTGTTGTTTTTCAGTAGCACGTCCTAATTAGTTAGATTTGTATACTTCAAAAGAGTTGAATGTTTATTTGTTCTAAGATTTTTTTAAAAAGGAGAAAAAAAAAAACTTGTTCAGAGGCAGAGGGGGAAAACACAAGAAACTTTCTGATAATTCAAAGCTGCCTGTACCAACTCATTCACTCTTTCAGCAAGTATTTATTGAATGTTTCTGGTGTATGGTATTGAAGGGATAGCCTTAAGAAAGAAAAAACATGGTCTTTTCCCTTGAGGAGTTTTCAGTATAACCAGTGAAATGAAAGATATGCACATTCTCATCAGGCCATGAGATGGAAACAACAAGTATCCTTCTGAATTCAGGGTTGGTTTTGTTTTGTTTTGTTTTTATGTTAGGGAGAGATTGAAAATACCTTAGTATTTCATTTCTGATGTATTTTACCTGAATATAATGTGAATGCTCTTTGAGTATACACGTTACAGCACTTGTTGGAACTTTCTGCAAGTTTATTTACATCATCCGCAGGTGTGCATTCTTTCCATTTGTATAGGAAAGAGTGAAAAATACACTCAAGAATAATAGTTACCTATTTTTAAAAATGTTCAGAAATTGCAAATTATTACTTTAACAGAATGATTTATCATAGCAGTGAAGGTTCCAAACTCCTATTTCTAAAGCTACTGTCCATATCTCAAGGAAACACTTAAAATCCACTTAAATACAGATTTCTAAAAATTTTCCTGCAATGTATGTTAAATGCCCGTAGAAAAATCCATCTTTTAAAGGTACCACACCAAGTAATCTTAATTGTGTTTCACATAGTTATTGAAACTTATGCTGATTTTATTTTGTAGTTAGACGTTTCTTCCCATTCAGACATCCCAATTTTTCTTTAAAAATGCTTTTCTACATGATGTAGAAGAAAACACTGACCAAGAGTAGCCGAAACAGTTGGGATCTGTTGTTTCCAGGGATAAGTTGTGTGAGTTCAGCATCACACTCAGCTTGCTTGGACATTGTTTTCTTTGTTCTGTTCTTATCTGCCCTGAATATCACACGTGGTTGTTATGAGGATTAAATGGCATAATATATGTGAAAATGTTTGTAAGTTATAACTTGCTATGTAATGTCAAGTACACTTATTATAAGGAAGCTAAGCTATAAGTGTTTTTATCCAGTAGAGGAAGTTAACCCTATGCATGCTATAAAACAACAAATCTGAATTTCTCTTCCTGTTAAAATGATTTATTATTATGTCACAGTAAATGTTTGAAGCAAAGTATATACCTATAAGAATTCTTTTTTGCTGATATACCAATGATAAAATCTTTGATGGATACAAAGGTATTTAGTAGCATGTGAAGTAAAATGACAATGTTCATTTGATTCTTTTGAAGCACATATATAGATAGCTTTAATTTTGTATTCCAGGCTACTAGAGAAAGTG
This sequence comes from Monodon monoceros, assembly GCF_005190385.1. Taxonomy (NCBI): domain Eukaryota; kingdom Metazoa; phylum Chordata; class Mammalia; order Artiodactyla; family Monodontidae; genus Monodon; species Monodon monoceros. The sequence continues at coordinate 81,050,724 of NW_021703779.1, forward strand.
ATTCACAGTGTATACAAGTTATTTCTGCTACGTATTGGCCCATTTCAGCCTTGAGGCTACTGTGACCACCGATGTAATGGCCCATGGTGAAAAGGGAGTAAATTGACAGCCATGAGTCAAAGTTTTGGAACTTGGTTGAATTCCATGTGGGGTGGCTATAGATGAATTCAAGGTTCAAAGAGATGTGGGAAAGTGACATTTGATCTGGCGCATTGACAATATCCAAGGAGTCTTCTGATGTGGTAGTTAGGATGCAGCTACTTGATCTTCTAGACAGACTTTGGCAGCATTGTGGTTCCAGGTGATCAGTGGTTCGGAGGAAAAACACTTGCCAAATTTTGGGGTTCATAATGTAGGGTGCTGTCTTCGATTCCTAGGGGAAAAGGTTAGCATGATGTCAAGTTAGCTAGGGTTCAGGGCAAGTTCCTATCCCAGCAGGGGATGTTTACCCTAAGTATATTGGGCTTTAGACTCAGGACAGCAAAGGTAAATCTCGACACCACTTATAGGCAGTGATGAGGATCCTAAATACTTCGAGTTTCCTTGGTCATAACCGAGCCTGCAGATTGAAGGAGTCAGTGCTTGGAAGTAGCCAATATAAACTTGATAGAACACACTAGCACCATGAAACATGCATCTGCAACATTACAGATATGTTTACTTCTCTCTGCTTTTGTTGATTTATAAGGGTATTGATTGATATAACCAAGAAAAACTTGAAAACTACCCCTAAAGACAATAGAACCCTGGACTAGAAATCAAAGAGGCTAGAGTCACAGGTGTTGTTTTTGTCTCATCTTCCAGTTGAAGGCTAGAATTTTTTTTTTGCGGTACGCGGGCCTCTCACCATTGTGGCCTCCCCCGTTGCGGAGCATAGGCTCCGGACGCGCAGTCCCAGTGGCCATGGCTCACGGGCCCAGCCGCTCTGCAGCATGTGGGATCTTCCCGGACCGGGGCACGAACCCGTGTCCCCCACATCGGCAGGCGGACTCTCAACCACTGCGCCAGGGAAGCCCCTGAAGGCTAGAATTTTGAGGGTCAGGAGGAGCAAGAGAGTACTTTGCTGACTATGTACCTAAATTAAATATTAAATTCTCAGTTTGATATTTAGTAAAGTGATTTGTTTCAATAGCATTTCTTTATGACAATAATAACCAGTTAAAGAACACAATGAAATGGTTAAGATGGTAAATTTTTTATGTTATGTGTATTTAACCACAATTTTAAAAAAAGAACACATTGACAGGGCGAGAGAGAGTCATGGACATATACACACTAACAAACGTAGTAAGGTAGATAGCTAGGGGGAAGCAGCCGCAAGGCACAGGGATATTAGCTCGGTGCTTTGTGACAGCCTGGAGGGGTGGGATAGGGAGAGTGGGAGGGAGGGAGACGCAAGAGGGAAGACATATGGGAACATATGTATATGTATAACTGATTCACTTTGTTATAAAGCAGAAACTAACACACCATTGTAAAGCAATTATACCCCAATAAAGATGTTTAAAAAAAAAAAAAAAAAAAAGAACACATTGAAAAAATCTCATTCAAAATAGTAATAAAGTATAAGATGACTTGAATGAACTTAAGAGATGTATATAATCTACATAAATAAATCTACATCACTTGGAGAGCTATAGAAAAAAATGAGAATACATGTAAAGACAATACAATTCGAGACGGGATGAATAAAGACCATAAAGATAAAAATTTCTCTTTTTAAATGTATACATTTAACCTAATTATAATGAAGTAAAAACTGACATTTTAACTGAATTGAATATGACAAGATTGTTATATATATGGAAAAAGAAACTGGCAAGAATGTAAAATACCATTTTGAGAACCAGGGACAATATTTTGGTGGTAGAGGAGAAGAAAGAGAGAGAGAGAGAGAGAGAGAGAGATAAAGGAAGAGAAAGTGTTTTGTAAGGGTATAATATAAGGAGAGGAGATAGGCATCCCAACACCGTTCATTAATCTGCCTATAAGTCTCGGGGAAAAAATAGGTCCATAAGTCATATTGTATACCAAAATCAGAGAGAGATTAAAAGTAAACAGCAAAGTGAAAACTTTGTAAGCTTTGAAGTAATTGAAGTTACAAAATAAAAGGTTTACTCCTTTGAATAAATAAAAGCTAAACTGTATGGAAAATATAAAAAATAAAACACTGAAGAAATATTTACAAGTTTATCACACAAGGGATCAATGTTGTTAGTATCTAAGTACTGCATAGAGCGTGATGGAGACATTTAGTTTTGGATAGATAAATCTGTAAAAGGAATAGATAATTCACATAAGTGGAAATAAAATCAGGAAAATGGGGAAAATTTTAACATACCAACTGAGAAATGCAAATTTTGAAAATGAGGTATCATTTTCCACCTATTCAATTGGAGCAATAAGATTGACATTACCTAATACGGTGAAATTTGTACCTTACTGTATTGTGCTGGTAGAATTAAATCCGCTTGAAAAGCAATTGGACAGAATATACAAAATGCTTATACCCTTTGACCCCTGTTACATAGTACTTCAGAGAATTTATCCTGAGGAAATTATCCAAAAGAAGGAAAAAGAGATTCCTTGCAGGATTGTTCATACTAATGGAAAATCAAGGTGGGTGGAAACCTTAATTCCAAGAAGAAGGGAATGCCTAAATTATGGGCCAGACCCTTAGGAGAATATTATCTAGGTACTAAAATGACTTATATAGGCTGTGTAGAAAAATGAAAGCATTCATCTGATACAATGGGTAAAAGAAATTACATGAGTGGTGTGATGTATGCTTTCAGCTATTACATTTTAGTAAGCCTATGATCAAAGATTAGATGACAGTGTAAAAACTAGTGTCTGGTATGGTGGGATTTTTAATGTTTTTTTTTTTTACATTCTCCTTGCCAAACTTATTTTTAAGGGGGTGTAGAGAAAATAAAAATGGCACAGACTTCTAAGAATAACATTGGGAATGCTAAACTGTGCTGCTCGACAACTTGTATTGATCATGTTCTGTGGACCAGGAACCACTTTAAGTGTTTTGCATGCATTCTCTCATTCTGAAATGAGAGAAAGCTGAAAAAGAGAAGGTTTTGGTGGGGTATACTTGTCTCCAAATCATTGAAGGGCTGTGACAGGAAAGCACAATTAGAATAGTCATCTTTTATTCCATCCTCCATGAAGCCTTTCTGGACATCTGGATCCTGTCCTTCTGTGTTCTCATACAACCCTATGCTACCCTCTTTCTTCTCATATTACTAGAAAGTAAGGACCACCCTTGTAGAGCTCATTGTCTACTTGGTTTACTCCCAGATCCTCAGTTTCAGCAGATTGGGCCCATAGGAGCTGCTCAATATGTATCCATTGAATGAGTCTCTCTGGTTTTGACCTACAGTGAATACTGTAAACTCCTTAAGATTTGTATTTTCAACTTCCAATTTGAGCACCGTCTTCTTAATCATCAGTTTGTTAACACCAAGCACAAATGCCATACACAGTGCATCTTCAATAATGGTTTGAAATGAATGAATAACTCAGCATTTGAATGAATGAATCATTGTAATGGTGACACCTCACTGAGGTTAATAAGCATTCTTCCCTTCTTTAAGTTCCTTGAAGGCAAAGACTGTCTCATTTGTCTCTGTTTTACCTATGGAACCTAACATAGTGACTTATACATGGTAGACACTCAGTGGATAATTACCTTGAGTTCCCAAGATTGAACACTAGCTAGAAAGTTCCAACTAATGCTAGTATTAATTAGTTGATCTTGACCATGTCTGGAATTTGAACTTTAGCTAGATTTCTCTGTATATTTATGTATGTGTGCCTGTATGTATATCATGTCAACATACAATATTTAAAGGTAGAAGACTGGTTTCATATTCACTTATACTACTTAGTGACCATTAAAATGATGCCCTCACCCTACAAATAGTCAAAATTCTCTTCTCATTGTTAGGTTGTTGATTTGTTTTACTGTGGCTGTTTTTGTGTTGATCTTGCAGGGGATCCTGGGTTGCTCTGTAACTTTTAAGGCAAAGTCCAGGGCTTGTCCTAATCATTCACTGTGTAATCAATGAGAGCGTATTAGGATTTGAGGAAGAATTTTTAACTGAAGGAAATATGTGTGGGAAACCCTTTATGGGGAAGGTTCTTTTTTCTTTTTTCTTTCTTTTTTGCTTGATCATAGAACTTCAGGTGACATGTTATCTATATTCCTTCACCTCTTCCTTCCCTCATCAATGTGTTTTACTTATAAATGTCTGCCTATAGAGATGTGTCTTGAAGCCTATTTTAACAAACAGAAGGTGATACATATTTGAATAAACATCCTCTTAGTGATTGAGGTTGAAAGTGTACAGATCTTTGGTTGAAGCAAGAGAGATTGTTCCTGCTTTGTGAAGGAAGGGTTTTCTTTTGTGTCCTCAAGTTTCTTTATTCCTTTCTTTTTTTTTCTGTATTGTTTTGTGTCTCTCCTTTATTAATATTGTTTTCTTTCACCTCTTATCTCTTTTATTCTCACCTTTTGTTTACTCAAGCCTTATACCTATGTATATGAGTAAATTCAACCAAAGCAGATGGTAGAGCTTTCTTTTAAAAATATTTAATATATTTTAATTACAAAAGTAATCATCTTAAATTTAGAAAATCTGGAAGCACAACAAGTTTTGAAGAGGAAAATGTACATCTAAAATTCTATTACTTGGGGATAATTACCATTAACATTACCATAGATTTCCATTTGAATGATAGAAACATTTTTACATAATTGAAATCATACTGTACAAAGAGTTTTATTTCTCATTTCACATAACAGTGACTCAAAGGTATATTTCCCCATCATGAAAACATGTTAATGGCTGTATAATATTCCATTTTAAGTAGATGCCATAGTTTACCTCTTCATTTCCCTACATTTGATCTCTTAAAGTGTTTACAAGTTTCCTTTTCAAAAAAATGATGTCTTTAATATCTTAGAGCATAAAGCTTGGTCTACAGTTCAGATTATTTCTGATGATAGATTCCTAGAAGCAGCATTACTAGGTCAAAGAGAATGCATACTTTTTCTTGTGGCTCTTGGTTCTTCTTACCAGATGGCTTTCTAGGAAGATTATGCCAAGCCTTCATCTTGCTATCAGCATTGTGAAAGAATTTCTATCTCACCCCATGGGCAGGGCTTTTTCTGGGGAGGGGGGATGGACAGGCTTTTTAGTTGCTTTAATTGTATTCTGTGTCAATAAGTGCATAATTTCTGTATAGCTGTGTGTACTGAATCATCAAGTGAATCCATTAAACAAAGTATGTTATTTTACGAACACATTTGAATCTTACACAATGTATTTTGAAGGCAGTAGTCACCTGTTATGTTTTTTCTACACTTGGAATCTTTTTTTGTGCTGAGTTATTACTCTGTGATATTGTACTACTCTGTTAAATCCCAAACTAAAGCAATTAATTTTTTTCTAAGTTCAGTATCTTTGTGGCTTTGACAACTGAGCCAGGACTTTGAAGAGTCAGTGATCCTGGACAGTATTTTAGGACAATGAGAAGTGCCAAAGGCATAAGAGAGAAAGACTAATAGATAGAATACTGGACTAGAAATCAGATGCCCTAGGTTCTATTCCCAGTTCCATTTTTCATTGTGCATCATGGCCAAATTTGATGAAAGAACTTGCCCAATCTGTAAAACAGGGATAATACGTCTCACCTTACAGGGATGCTAGAGAGATTAATGCAATATATTTTTTATAATACATTTGTGTTCTTCAAAGAGAATTCTAACATTAGAGATCAAAAACTAAGGTCAATGTAAAATTTGAAAGTAGAAGTTAATTTTTATACTTTCAAACTTTTATATCCCTAGTTTTGTTTGTTAACTTAAAGCCTTTATTGGTTATTTATACAAAGTATAGATTGACTGCAGTATTTCCCCAAATGTGGCAAAAAGTGATACTGGGTTTATGAACAGTTAGTTTCCACTTTAAAACTTACATCATTTTACATATGTTCTTCTGTATTTATCATATATTACATTAAAATGAAAGAAGGAGAATCAATTCTTTAAAAAACCCACATGAGTTAATATGGTGAGTCTAACAATAGTAGACAAGTATTTTGCTTTACTAGTTTATGATATTTTTATTTAAGAAATGGTCTATGAAACAGTGGCATGAAAAAGAATTTCTTTATCCTCATTGCTTGAGTCAGTGTTTTTTTCTGAATTTGGCAAAGTTCTGTCTGTAAATTGATCTCCCTTTTTCTAATCTAGAATAAGTATTTTCTAAAAATAGTAGAAACCTTGGGATGAGTAGAAGAGTTAGGTGACAAATTTGAATAATCCCTAAGCCTCATTTAGAAATTTTCATTAAAAACGCCTGGTAAAGAAAATGCTATTCAACCTGACTTAGAGCTCCTTGAGGACAGGGGATGTTGCCTTAGACATCTTTGTATAGCCAGTGCCTAGCATATAGTGGTACTTAGTAAATGTTTCATGAGGAAATTAATCTGCGGGTTGAGATAAGATATAAAAGTAATGCATAAAGGTCATCTGCTTCCAAGAAAAATAATATACAGTAGGAGCTAAAATGTTCTTTGAAATAATATCTTAGATAAAAATAACATTCCACACATGTACCACACTTTTCTAGAATTCAAAGCATTTACCACTCTTTAAAATTCACATTTCTAATGTGGAAACTATGCTGGGTGAGGATATTTCAGATTGGTTCTATTTTGACCACCAAGAGCTCATACTTTGTGTAAAGCCATACAAGTTATTATTATCTGGGAGAAGAGTAGCACTTTTGCTCTTTAATACTTGTTTTAGTTTTGCTTTCGGGGACTTAGCCAGTTTGATAGTGAGTCTGTAGCAATTTTCAGTATTCCAAGGGAAACTCTGTTTTTGAATGCTTTGGGATGTCGGTAATGTTTCAAACTGGTTTTAATTTGGGGGGCCATATTTAGTAGTAATGGCACGTACCATTTTTTTGAATTGTCACAAATTAGTTGTGATATCTACATCAATACATTTATTAGTGTATATGATATTTCTCATAAAAATGCTTCCCTCCACCCTGCATGCAGACTTGTGTGCTTCAATAAATGAAAAAATATAGTGGAAGAAAGAAGCCTCCTCCCTCAACCCTAGGATTTTGTAGAGTTCTAGTAATGTAAAATATATATCACACATTGAATGATAAATATATTCCTGAAGAATTACATAAACCATTACAAAAAAGTCACTGCCCTTGGGGAAGTCTGCTGAATAAATAAAACTTATAGTGGCTGGTGGATGAAGGAAAGAATTATTGAGAATAATAATGGGGCAGTACGTAAACTCGGGAGTAAGTAATATGTTTACCTCTGGACAGAGAATAAATTAAAAATTTGGCAAGTCATATGGGACTCAGGATCTCGATGGAATATCACTTTTGGGGAGAGACTTATGCTCTCAGGGGTGTGTGTGCTTCTACCCCATATTTGGTCTTGATAGTGGCCACTCTCTCTCACAGGCCCCAGGCAATATCTTTAATCCTTATTTTGTCCCAGAACTGTGGAATGTTCAAGCTGCACATGACATTAGAGATCATATTCTAGCCCCTCATTTTCATAAGAGGAAGAAACAGATTGGCCCGGAGAATCTGTGTGTGTCTCACGGCACAAAGCAAACGATGGCTGAGCCAGGTTTAAAATCTAAGTGTCATGACTTCCACTCCAGCAAGTTGCCCTCTTTAGCATACTGCCTCCTTAGTATTACTGGTGGTGTGTTTTAATTGGCAACTTAGACTAGCACAGTCTCTTGCACCACATTCTGCTCATCTAAAATGACACATGTGGGTTGTCAACTGGTCAGATCAAATGGACTGATTTATAGATCCCAGTGTGATGAAAAAGGAGAGTTGATCTTTGTGATCCTTACACAAAGGAGGTTTGCGTAAGATCAGGAATCTAGAGATTTGTTTCCAGGAGTAACAGAAGATATAGCTTTCTAAAAGTAAGGGAGTCTGACTGAAGGTGAGAAGTTTGTTCTCATTGCAGGTTAGTGAGTATATCGGATATATATATACGAGGCAGCATTTTAGGAAAACATGCCACAAATTCTATCAAATTTGTGTCTCATGAAAAATCACCTGTAACTCATCTATTTTCCAGATCTGGTGTACATCTGTGTTTATGTGTATGTATATTTTTGTGTATTTAAGCAGCGTAGTTGAAAGCTCTTGTTGGGTATCCATCCATCCATTATCTCCTGTGTTCTGAGCACTATGCTATGGACTGGAGATACAGCCCAAAAGAAGAGAAACAAAGCCCTTGGTGCCATGGGATTTATATTTCAGTGAAGACGGACAGGTAATCAACAGATGAATAAATAAAGAATATGGCAAATAGTAATAAACAAAGAATATACCAAGTAGTAATAAGAGCCCCTAAAAGAGTGATGTGAGTTTTTTAGGTTGCTCTTTTGATGGTGGGCTACATCATGTAGGATGGCCAGAGAAAGCCTGTGTGAGGAGGTGGTATTTGAATAATGGGAAGAAGATAACCATGCACACATTCAGGAAAAGGGCTTTCCCAGCTGAGGGAAGAACATGTGTAGAGGCTCTAGTGTGGGAATGGGCTTGAGGTGTTTGAGTGCCAGATAACAGACCGCTGTGGTTGGGAAGTAGTGGATAGGGATGGGATGGAATCAGATGAAGTTGTAGAGACAGGTAGGGGCAAAATTACACAGGGCTTTGTGGACCTCAGCAAGGAGTTCAAATGGACCAGAGTCTGTACGTCTACTACTTACGAACTGTGTGTGTGACTTCAGATAAGTTTCGTAACTTCTGTGAGCTTCAGTTTTCTCATTTGTGAATTGGGGATAATTATTCCTCTTTAGGATTGTTTACAAGGATTAGGATAATAAGTGTTAAGTGAGTTAGTACAGTGACTGGAGCATAGTACGCTCAAGACGTTGGATGTTGATGATAATACTAAGCAATAAATATCCATTGCATACCTAATTATGTGTTAGGCATAGTGCTGGATACCTTACATTTATTTATATTTAAATTTTCAAAGCAATTCTGTAATATATAATGAAACTCAGAAAAATGGTTACACACATTTAAACATTCCTGAGTAGCAGATATTGGATTCAAAATCAAATCTCCATGATTCCAAAGTCAGTTTCCTCCCACTATATTAAGGAAGTAAAGCAATTATAATGTGTTGGTTGGTTTTGTATGTAAATGCACTTTGTGACTATACACATGCTTTTAGAGATGAAATTAATCTCTGATGTTACATGAATATCTCTTGCCTCCGCAGGAACTTTAATACCTGTTGACATTCCTCTCACTGCTTAGGATAATGTCTTGTTCCCTCTAGAAATACTCTCACTGTGTTTTTTAACTAAGTGGATCTGCATAACAATATGAATACTTGCCAACAACATGCCACAACTTTTGAAGAAACCTAAGGAATCTTCAGGTTTTTTGTTTTTGCAAGATTTCTTATTTTTTCTCAAAGACATACATCATATAGCAGCCTCTTCTTTTGAAAATGTTTTGCCCTCAATTGTACTAGTTGGAACTGTCAGAATAGTGCATTAACCTACTGAGCTCCATATGGCTGGCTTTTTTGGGTTGTTTTGCCTCCTCTTGTTTTGTTTAAAGGAATGCAGAATTGGCAGCAGAGCCCTCAGACTGGTGTCAGATTTGGGTAGTGTAAATTGCTGTGTTTGGAGAGTAAACATGCACTTTAAGAAATCACGCGGTGTACTTTTTATTCTTTGATGTACAAAACCCTCACTGAATATATTAGAGAAGTTGAAAGGCTCATTCATTTTGTGAAGAAGTTTAGAAGGACATTACTGCTTGTCTAAACTATTGAAGAGATTTAACATCAATGTTTTACTTTGGGTAGGAGAAGAAGGAAATGAAGCCTTTTCGAGATGTGTGTATATGTTGGGTTGTTAGACTATATTCATTTTCTCTCTGAGAAGTAAATGACACACTAAAATAATAAACCATTGTAGGTGGACCGTGAAGAAATGTTATTTTTAGAATAATTATTTTGATGAAACAGGAATGTGGGTTCTCTTATAATCAAATTCTCAACTTAGGTCTTTAGAGGTAAGAATGCTACCAGCTGAAACAGATGGTTGGTAATCTATGAAAGTAATGCCATCATATTGGGTAATTTGATCCTGCTGCTTCTATTGGCATAACCTCAAACTGTAACATGATATATTATGTAGCACTTATGAGCCAGAACATTGTTTGTGCTTTTATAAAAAACTCTACGAAGACTACATGCTCTAGTACTAGCTCGATATTCTTATCAGGGTGTTCTTTCAAGTTAGGCTAGGGCTTTGAACAAACAGTGTTTTGTGATATTCATTGTATATGATTTGAGAACTAGAATTGGTTCTCATGCTGCAGAGATGAATTATCACCAGATGTCTTGAATAACTTGTAAATCCATCACTACTGTAGAAAATACAAACAAATGTTTAACTTTGTTAGGTAAACTCAGTCTTTTGAAATGAAACCAAAAAAGATCAGCTTCCAGGTATTCTTAGAGTTTACATATACAAACCTAAACAAATCATGCCTCTTTTAAACACTAACCAGAAGACTGTCCTCCTAAAATACTATTTGATCCCAAAGACATCAGTTTCTTTAATTAAACTGAACATTTATGGAGTAGTTGATTTCATTGTAAATAAATTGTCATTTTTCATGTTGCAATTGGTTTTTTAGAGACCAGATCACAAAAATGGAAAATTGAGTATTCAGTTGCATATGTGCAAATTAAAATGTCCCCTCCCTTTCACATATTCTTGTCGATTTATAAAAGATTCTATTCTGTACTTCTTGCTGTCTGTTTCTAAATGTAAGCACTAATCAGATTTTCTTACTTGACCTTGTTTTCTCACTTTCTATATTTTCTGTGGGAATCTTGAATCAAACTTTATCACTACTAATATGGAAGCAGTGTTGTTCGATGTTTAAGCACACAGGCCTCAGAGTCAGGATTTGGGATCAAATTCAGGTTCTTACTAGTAATGTGACCTTGTCCAAGTTCCTGAAACCTAAGTTTCTTGATCTGTAAAAATGCAGATAACATTATCACTTAGCTCAGAGGGGCTGCCTAAATCTGGGAAGCATGTTAATTTGTCCATCTTACCTGGCCTGGCATCCCCATTCACTTAGCTAGGTGAAGTAGGTCTAGGTCCTAAACAACCCTCTAATCCAGTCTTGTCTTTTTAACTGCAATGTTTATAGCTATCGCTTCATCATATTCTTCCCTAAACAAATCTACTGCTCCATTCTCTCCCCCAACTGCTTTTCTACACACTGCCCAGCTCAAGCCATCATTTACAATACAGATATATTTGTTATTCCACAGCCTAAATCCTTCCAGTGCTTTTCTCTCACCTATGGCAATTTCTCAGATTTGACCAAGATATAGCCCCCTTTTAAAGGAAAAGCCTTCTCAAAGACCCCAGTGTTGACTTAAAATATTTTAATTAAACTGTTTAAATGTGTGCCAATACAGAATAAGATTTACACTCTGCCAATAAGTCTTACACACTTTATAAAACAAATATACGTGTTAAAGAAAAATACAAAAACCAATAAAATTTAAATTAACATTATTTTAAGTGATAAATGATGTTCTGAACCTAAATTGCTATTTACAATGTGAAGATACTACAGTACAGGAAGGCATTTTTTTCATTCTCTGTGACTAGAGTGCCATAGGATGACCCAATTATACCATCCGTTTACTCCATCTGTGGTTAAATTTTGACTAGTCTAGCAAGCTGCAATGTCATTTGCTTTTTATTTGGTACAAATACATTGTTTTCATACTGAGACCATCTCTGTTCTCATTAGTCTGAGATAATGAAAGTCATCCTTCCCAGTAACAGTGTGATCCTAAATGCAAATGTGGATGTTGAGATTAGGTGGCAGGACTTGGGGGTAACATGGTTATCCCGATAATCCAGTTAATGCAGAGTTTTATCACATTATCTGATGAAATGAAACTGCAGAATTTTAAGTTATCTTATACAAGTCAGAGGCCATTAGGAATATGTTTGAGGATCTCAGTTTGAGAAACATTACCCCTGAGCTCCAGTTTTATTGATCTACTAGCAAGTTGGCAAACATTGTGCCTCAGTGTTTATTCTGACTTCTTACTAAAATAACTTTATCTGCCTTGGGTGAACATGTACTCACCTTTTACAGCTTGCCTGACCATCTTCCCCCAAATAAAATCAGACCATCTATCCTTCAAATTCCCGTACCTCCCCATATCTACTTCTGTCACGGCACTTATCACATTGTTTAATAAGTCTGCTTATGGCCCCTCACCCTCACCCAAAGTGTAAGCTCTTTGATGGCAAGGGTATGTCTTGGCTTGTATCTGTACTCCCAGTTCCTGGAACCTCATGGGAACTCAATAAATGTTGAGTAGGACTATTCTAATATGAAAAAGACACCGTATGCAAAAGAGATAGATTATTTTGTGAAGAAACTGAAAACCTGACTAATCATGTGTGTGTGCAGAGAATATGACAGTCAATTAAAATTTTATATTTAAAAAAGAAAAGCTTGTGCTTTAGTACACAAATGGACGCATATTCTGAGTCATAGATTCAAAAGGGCAGGACCTTCAAGATCATCTAGCTCAGTGGGTTTAAACTTTATTTAACATCAAAGCAGTTTATCCATAAGAAATCACATGTGGAATAGGAATATATAAAGCAGACAAATGTGCAAATGTCCTTATTCTTGGGGGAGAGAAGATATGGACACTCCCCGATGAGCCCTCCTCTGTATGCATCCCCTCTTCAGCCCCCAAAGCAGCCCCGAAAACAACTTAAGGAATTCTGTGGGCCCTCAGAATACAGTTTGAAAATAATCACCTTATCTACCTAAGGTAGAAATCCTTTCCTGAGCATTTCAGAAAGATAAGCAGCCCAACTCAGCATCACCTGAACAAGGTGACCAGAAACTACTCATTTCATACTACCAGTATTTCTTTCATTAGGCAATTTTAAAAGACATTTCTCATTAGATTAATGATAAAATAATATATAATGGCAGCAAACATTAATTGAGTACTTATTATATACCAGACATTATTGTATTTTACCTGGATTCTTATTTCATCCTTATAACAACTCTGAGGGTAGATACAATATTATTCCCATTTTGCAGATAAGGAACCTGAGGCCCAGGAGGACAAGTAATAACTTGATTAAATTCACACAGCTTTTGAGGGTAAGGAATATTTCTGAAACTTTTGCCCACCTTTCCTCTTTTTGTTATAATCCGACATCGAAAGCAAATTGTACTCCCTTGAAAATAGTTCTGCCCTGTCTTCCGAAAGGAACTCTCTATTTTAGATTCTAGCCGGTTTCTGACAATTATTTGCTAGTTAGACAGTCTCAGGCAAGTCGTGACTTCCCCATGGCTCAATTTTCACAGCTGCAGAAAAGAAAAATGGTTTTAGCAGTATCTTCCCCTGGTGTTAGATTCAGATGCAAGAGTATATAGGAAAAGTTCTGAAAGCTGTTTGTGCTATAGAAATATAAGGCCTTTTTGATGTCTAAAGCTATGAATCTCATTCAGTGCCGATGACACACATCCATTTATTTACATGTCAATCAGTCATAGATCTTTTACTTTGTTTTTCTATGCTTTGGATGTTTTACTATTGATGCACCATTGATAAAGGTAGGCAAGGAACTGAATAAAGTTCAGTGTGTTCATTTTGGCTGATAGCACTTAATAAAACGTTTACAAGGCTAGGGGTCTAAAAATAATAGGGAAATTTTTTGTTTTGTGGAAGGAATTTTTCTTTATTTCATTTACGATTTATAGCTTCATTACCTCCTTAAGATGTAGTTTCTATCTGGGCTATAGGAAATATTTATAATCTGCAAAAATATTATTAAACTAGCTTTGTTACAGTGTCTAAAGTTACTCTTAGAATTAGGTCTAAAAATGGTAAAGCAGGGAGGGAAAACATTATACTTAAATATCTTTTTTTAAATTAAAAAATTTTAATTGAAGTATAGTTGATTTACAGTGTTTCAGGTATACAGCAAAGTGATTCAGTTCTATTTGTCTATCTATCTCCTTTTTCAGATTCTTTTCCATTATGTTATAAGATATCAAATATAGTTCCCTGTGCTATACAGTAGTAGGTCCTTGTTGTTTATCTATTTTATATATAGTAATGTGTATCTGTTAATCCCAAATTTCCAATTTATCCCTTCCTCCTTCCTCTTTGGTAACCATAAATTTGTTTTCTGAATATCATAAATATCTAAATATCTTATTCTTAAATATCCTTATGGTCTTTGCTCAACATAACAAATGCTGATGAAGCTTTCCCTATTGTTCTTATCTTTAAATGGTACGTGAAGAAACTGGCTATGCAAATAGATTCATTATCCTATTGGACATTATCATTGGTCAAATTCTGTTCATTTTCTTGTTGTCTTTTGCATAGGTGAGCTTTCTCTGTTTGAAAGGGTAGCGTACATTTTCTCCCTTCATAGAGCAGAGGATAGAGTGAATATAGTGCCAGTACAAAATAGAGAAAACAGATGCCTGTAAGGGTTCTTAGCTTGTTTTGTACCGTGAGCCCCTTTGGCAGTCTGGTGAACCTATGGGCACCTTCTCAGAATCATGTTTTTACACGTAAAGCACAAGCTACATAGGATTAACAAGGAAACTAATTATATTAAAATATACTTATCGAACTATTTTTTAAACTTATGACACATTCCAGAGAAATAGAAACTTATGTTTGCACAAAAGCCTGAGGACAGATGTTTATAGCAGTTTTGTTCATAATTGACAAAAACTGGAATCAACCCAAATGTCCTCAATGGGTGAATGGCTAAATAATTGTAGTATATCCATACCATGGGCTACTACTCGGCAATAAACAGGAACAAACTATTGATATGTGCGATTATTTGTATGAATCTCCAGGGCATTATGCTGAGTGAAAAAGCCCATGCCAAAAGGTTACTATTGTATGATTGCCTTTATATGACATTGACAAAATTATAGAAATGGAGAATGGATTAGTGGTTGCCAGGGGTGGAGGGTTGTGGGAGGGATTTGAGTGTGGTTGTGAAAGGTAACATGAAGCATCCTTGTGGCCGTGGGAGTGTTCTGTATCTTGATTTTGGTGGTTGGATACAAGAATCTACAGGTGATCAAATTGCAAAGAACTTAAATAAACACACACACACACACACACAAATAAGTGCAAGTAAAACTAAGGAACTCTCAGGATAGGTGGGTTTTCTCAATGTCAGTATCCCAGTTGTGATATTGTAATATAGTTTTGTAAGACATTACCACTGGGTGAAAACAAGGGTTTCTCTGCATTTCTTTTATAACTGGGTGCATATTTACAATTATCTCAAAATAGAAAGTTTAATTAAAAAATTGAGACAGTAATGGGCTTCTTTACAAGCTCTTTTTTTTTTTTTATTTTTTTTTTTTTTTTTTTTGCGGCCCAGCCGCTCTGCGGCATGTGGGATCCTCCCGGACCGGGGCACGAACCCGCGTCCCCTGCATCGGCAGGCGGACTCCCAACCACTGCGCCACCAGGGAAGCCCCTTTACAAGATTTTTTAAATAACGAGACAAAGTGGCAGCTCGCATAACTAGTGAAATTTTTAAGAAATGATGATATTTTACTCTTTAAAAAAATATTAATTAATTTTTGGCTGCGTTGGATCTTTGTTGCTGTGCATGGGCTTTCTCTAGGTGCGGTGAGCGGGGACTACTCTTCGTTGCGGTGCGAGGACTTCTCATTGCAGTGGCTTCTCTTGTTGTGGAGCACAGGATCTAGGTGCGTGGGCTTCAGTAGTTGTGGCACGCGGGCTTAGTAGTTGTGGCTCAAGGGCTCTAGAGCGCAGGCTCAGTAGTTGCGTTGCACGGGCTTAGTTGTTCCGCGCAGCACGTGGGATCTTCCTGGATCAGGGCTTGAACCCGTGTCCCCTGCATTGGTAGGCGGATTCTTAACAACTGCTCCACCAGGGAAGCCCCTGATATTTTAATATACCACCACAAATGTGGTGTGTGGTGTGATAGGAAAATATCTGTGACTTCTGTTAGTCACAGTGACCAAGTGGTAGGTGCTGCTTATACACTGTGGTCTGTTGCCTACATTCCTAATTGAAAGAGATGCTAAATTCAAATCAGCAGTTACTGAAAATAAAGATGTCAGTTTTCCCCTTCCAAGTTTGCATACTCCCTGAATTGGGACCCAGGGTTAAGAAGCCCCTGGGTTACTTTCTATCTGTTTACATTTCATTATCTGATATATCTCTAGGGCCTCTGTCAAATAAAAGATAAACATAATGCTTAAGCTTTCTCTTAATCAAGTACAGTGGGTGGTGATAAGATCTCATAAAAAATGCTAGTAGGCACACACTTTACAGTTTTAAAGATTTACTGGGTGTCCATTCACTCACATGCACGTTGTTCATTATAATTGCTAAATACTAGTTTTAAAAGGCAAGTATGGATAGATTTTAAATTTTTTTCTTTTGGCTGTGTTGGGTATTCGTTGCTGTGTGCGGGCTTTCTGTAGTTGTGGAGAGCAGGGCCTACTCTTTGTTGCGGTGCATGGACTTCTCAGTTCAGTGACTTCTCTTGTTGCAGAGCGTGGGCTTCAGTAGTTGCGGGGCATGGGCTCAGTAGTTGTGCACGTGGGCTCTAGGGTGTGTGGTCTTCAGTAGTTGTGGCACACGGTCTCAGTAGTTGTGGCTTGTGGGCTGTAGAGCACAGGCTCAGTAGTTGTGGCACACGGGCTTAGTTGCTCCGCGGCATGTGAGATCTTCCCGGACCAGGGATCGAACCCGTGTCCCCTGCATTGGCAGGTGGATTCTTGACCACAGCGCCACCAGGGATGTCCCTGGATAGATTTTAAGTATGGAGTAGACCACATGTTTATTGTGTTTGATATGAAAAAGAAACATGTCAGACTGATTGCTAATTATACAGATTGACTAATTTTGAATATCATTAAATATTTTAATTAGCTTTCTCTAAGAAATCATTTATTGGTGGTTTAGCTTCTCATTGTTAATGTCTCTAAGAGTGTCTAGATCAGATAAGGCTGTTGTTTTACGAGAAAGAAGTTTAGTGTTTGGGGATCAACATTCTACTTATTAAAATATCACCCGTTTATTTCAGTCAATGATAAAAATTAAAATTTATTGTGTGTTTAACTGAGTAATTATTTGGTGTCATTATGAAGTATTTTCTTCCATACTCCATAAATTATGTGTTTCACAACAAAAGAAATAACAATAAGGCCACAGAATTTAAATAAGTGTTTCGGGTTTCCTTGTGTACTTGACATTTCTAATAGTACATGTGCTGAAAGAATGATTTAAGTATTCATTCTGTGATGGTTTTAGATTCTATAATTTGGGGGTGAAATGCTTAATCTGGTATTTAATATATAGAAGCTTCAATAAGTAAACAATAAATGTTTTCTCATAGAAAACCTTACACTTAAAACATTTTAGCTAATTATACTTAAATAAACTTAGTCAAATTCTTTTGAGACAAATGGTATGTATAATCTGAAGAACGATGATGCTTTTACATTGTACCTCTTAATCCCCTTCACCTATTTTGCCCATTCCTACCCACCCCCACATGACAACCACCACTTTGCTTTTTGTATCCATGAGTCTATTTCTATTTTGTTTTGTATGTTTGTTTGTTTTGTTTTTTAGATTCCACATACAAGTGAAATCATACAGTATTTTTCTTTCTCTGTCTGACTTGTTTCACTTAGCATGATATCCTGTAGGACCAACCATTTTGTGGCAGTGGCAAGAGTTCATTCTTTTTATAGCTGAGTAATATTCCATTTATACTAGTAATCCATGTATTCAGATTTTCTCTTTCTTCATGATTGAGTCTGGGAAGGTTGTGTGTTTCTAGGAATTTATCCATTTATTTTGTTTAATTTGTTGGCATATAATTGTTCATAGTAATCTTATGATCCTTTGTATTTTTGTGGTGTTACTTGTACCTTCCCTTTCATTTCTGATTTTATTTGGGCCCCCTCTTTTTTTTTTGATGAGTCTGACTAAAGGTGTATCAGTTTTGTTTATGTTTTCAGAGAACCAGCTCTTTGTTTTATTGATCTATTTAAAATTTTAGTTTCTATTTTATTTATTTCCTCTTTGATCTTTAGTATTTCCTTCCTTCTACCAACTTTGGGTTTATTTTCTTCTTATTCTTCTAGCTCCTTTAAATGTAAAGTTAGATTTGTTTGTTTGTTTCTTGGGATAGGCCTGTATTTCTATGAGTTTTACTCTTAGAACTGCTTTTCCTGTGTCCCAAAGATTTTGGAATGTTCTGTTTGCATTTTTATTTGTTTCAAGTTATTTTTTGCTTTCTTCTTTGATTTCTTCGTTGACCCATTGGTTGTTTAATAGCACGTTGTTTAGTCTCCACGCATTTGTGTTTTTTTTCCAGATTTTTGCTTGCGATTGATTTCTAATTTCATACACTTGTGGTCACAAAAGATGCTTGATATGATTTCAGTCTTCTTAAATTTATTGAGACTTGTTTTGTTACCTTACATATGATCTAAACTGGAGAATGTTCCATGTGCACTTGAAAACAATGTGTATTCTGCTGTTTTTAGATGCAGTGTTCTGTATATATATTAAGTTCATCTTGTCTAATGTGTTGTTTAAGGCTAATGCTTCCTTACTGATTTTCTATCTGGATGATCTATCTATTGATATAAGGAGGGTAGGGGTATTAAAGTCCTGCACTCTTATTGTATTGTTGTCTCTCTCTTCCCTTACCTCTGTTAATATTTGCTTTGTATATTTAGGTGCTTCTTTGTCTGGTGCATAAATGTTATAAATGTTATATCTTCTTGTTGGATTGACTCTTTTATTATTATGTAATGCCTTCTTTGACTTTTGTTACAGTCTTTGTTTTAAACTCTATTTTATCTGATATAAGTATTGCTACCAAAGCTATCTTTTTATTTCCATTTGCATTGTATATCTTTTTCCATCCCCTCATTTTCAGTCTGTGAGTTTCTTTAGGTTTGATGTGAGTCTCTTGTAGGCAGCATATAGAAAGGTCTTTTTAAAAAAAATCTATTCAGTTATACTATGTCTTTTGATTAGAGCATTTATTCCATTTAGAGTAATTATTGATAGCTATATAATTATTGTAATTTTGTTAGTTGTTTTTTGGCAATTTTTGTAGTTCTCTGTTTTTTCTTCTCTCTCTCTTCCCTTGTGGTTTGATTGTTATGTTTAGATTCGTTTCCCATTTTCTTTTTTGTATTTATTATAATTTTTGTGTGTGTGGTTACTGTGAGGTTCACATATGACATCCTAAGTGTATAACATAGTCTTTTAAGTTAATAGTAACTTAATTTGGAACACATTCCAAAACTTTATATTTTTACCCCCCTCATATTTTATGTTTTTACTGACACAATTTACATCTTTTTATTTCATACATCCCTTAACTAATTACTGGTTTTTCAAATAGTTTTACTTCTTTTGTCTTTTACCCTTCATACTTGCTTTATAAGTGATTACTCCACTACCCTTATTATTTATTCATGTTTTCCAGTGAGATTTTTACCTATTTATGTTTTCTTATTATTAATTAGTTCCTTTCCTTTTTAGCTTACCAAAGTCCCTTTAACATTTCTTGTAAGGCTGGTTTAGTGGTGATGAATTCCTTTTGCTTTTGCTTATCTGGAAACCTCTTAACTTCTCCTTCAATTGTGAATGATTACCTTGTTGTGTAGAGAATTCTTGGTTGGCAGTTTTTTTTTCTTTCAGCATTATTAATATATCTTGCCACTCCCTTTCGGCCTGTAAGTTTCTGCAAAAAATCTGCTGATAGCATTATGGAGTTTCCTTTGTATGTAATAAATTGCTTTTCTCTTTCTCCTTTTAAGATTCTCTCTTTATCCTTTACTTTTACCACATTAATTATAATGCATCTCAGTGTATTTTCTCTTTGCATTCATATTATTTGGAATTCTCTGGGCTTCCTGGACCTGGATATCTGTTTCCTTCCACAGATTCAGGAAGTTTTCAGCCATTATTTCCTCAAATAATTTTTCTGGCCCCTTGTTTCTTCTCCTTCTGGGACCTCTGTAATATGAATGTTATTCCACTTGATGTTAGGATATGTTCTGAGTATTACTTTTGGCCCCTGAAAAAGGTCTTAATTATAAACTATGTGTCCTCCAATGGGAAATGACAATATATGAATTTATCTCATGATACTACTGTTCTGTATAGGTTTTTATCTTACAGACCTTGAGTTGATAATATTAATATACTTTATACTATATTTTTCATGAAATTAAAATCAATTTTCAGTGCAAATTGCATATAAAATTATTTGAAACATTGTTATAATTAATATATTTATTTTAAAGTACCTTTTATATTTTGGGGAAATTAATTACTTACCTCTAATAACTTCCCTTTACAAGGTGTTTTTCTTATATAATAGGAGAGAAGCCATCTAAAGGTTTAGCAATATATTCAGCTTTGTATAACCCACCGAATACATCATTCTTAGAAAAAATAGGTAGATCAACTTCTGTCAGGCACTTGTTTTTTGTTTCCTTTGTCTACTGGAATTCATGGGACTTATGATGAGAAATTGGCTTTTTGATTTCTTATGCTTTTAAACTTACAGGAGCCTCTCAAAAGCACACTGTGAACCTTTGTAGATATAATTCCAAATTTGTTAATCTATAACATTGCTTTTTTAAAAAAATATCTTTATTGGAGTATAATTGCTTTACAATGTTGTGTTAGTTTCTGCTGTAAAACACAGTGAATGTATATATGTATAACATATATATATATATGTATATATATATGTTATACATATGTCCCCATATCCCCTCCCTCTTGAGCCTCCCTCCCACCCTCCTTATCCCACCCCTCTAAGTCATCACAAAGCATAGAGCTGATCTCCCTGTGCTATGCAGCAGCTTCCCACTAGCCATCCATTTTACATTTGGTAGCGTATATATGTCAGTGCTACCCTCTCACTTTTTCCCAGCTTCCCCTTCCCCGCCGTGTCCTCAAGTCCGTTCTCTACGTCTGCCTCTTTATTCCTACCCTGCCACTTGGTTCATCAGTACCATTTTTTTAGATTCCATTTATATAGCATTGCTTTTTCAGAAAACTGTAGTGAACAATAACACACTCACTTGATTAAAGTAGCCAAAGAAACCTGACTACATTAGGGTTTATAAATCATGGTCGATAACAGTAAAGGCATAACTGTTTTCAAGACAATAATATTGTCCTTCCTATTTGAAGATCATACCACTGATAGTAATCGTTATTTTGTGCACACTGTAGTTGAAAAGACCTGTGTGCAATCAATAGTTTTTCCAAGTGTCTGCAGCAAGACACCTTTAGAGCCTAGAACTGTGAAGCCTTTCCTCAATTTATAAATAAATCTTTATTTACATTAAAGAATGACAGGTCATACACAGACCAAGTCAATTTAAAATCAGAAGTGGTATCTCCACTGCAAACTTAAAATATTCTTTTTAGAATATTGCATGTTTGGTGTTTTTTGTTGTTTTTTTTTGACTCAGGAATTGCAGTCTTGGGCACTTATCCAAGAGACTTGAAGACATACAAAAACTGAACATGAATATTGATAACAACTTTGTTCATAATAACTAAAAAAATAGAAACAACTGCCATTCAATGGATAAATGGTTAAACAAACAGTGCTACGTCGATGCCACAGAATACTACTCAGCAATAAAAAGGAAAGAGTCATCGATTTGACAACTGGGATGAATCTCCAAGGAACTATGCTGAGTGAAAAAGCCAATCCCCACTTGGTCATGGTGTATAGTCCTTATTAAATATGCTGTTGAATTCAGTTTGCTACTATTTTGTTGAGAGTTTTTATATCTATATTTATATACTGGTCTATAGTTTTCTTTCCTGTGATGTCTTTGTCATCAAGGTAATACTGGCTCTGTAGAATGAGTGAGGAAGTGTTCCCTCCTCTTCTATTTCTTGGAAGAGTTTGAGAAGAATTGGTATTAATTCTTCTTTAGAGTTTCATAGAATTCACTATTTTTTTTTTTTTTTTTATTGTGGTATGCGGGCCTCTCACTGTTGTGGCCTCTCCCGTTGTGGAGCACAGGCTCTGGACACGCAGGCTCAGCGGCCATGGCTCACAGGCCTAGCCGCTCCACAGCATGTGGGATCTTCCCAGACTGGGGCACGAACTTGTGTCCCCTGCATTGGCAGGCGGACTCTCAATCACTGGGCCACCAGGGAAGCCCAGAATTCACTATTGAAATCATCTTGTTTGGGACTTTTCTTTATTGGGAATTTTTTAAAATTACTGATGCAATCTTTTTACTTATTGATGGTCTGCTGAGATTTTCTATTTCCTCTTAAACCAGTTTTGGTAATTTGTATGTTTCTAGGAGTTTTCCATTTCATCTAGGTTATCCCATTTGTTGGCATGCAGTTATTCCCAGTATTCTCTTACAATGTTTTTACTCATGTAAGGTCAGTCTTTATGTCCCCACTTCCATTTCTGATGTCAGTTGTTTAAGTCTTCTCTCTTTTTTTTTTTTCTTAGTAATTCTAGCTAAAAGTTTGTAAATTTTGATCTTTTCTAAGAACCAACTTTTAATTTCATTGATAATCTCTATGAAAATAATAGATAATTCTATTTTCCATTTTGCTTCTCTCCTTTCTAATCTTCATTACTTACTTTATTCTGCTTGCTGTAGGTTTAACTTTCTATATTTTTTTCTATTTCCTTAGTTGTAAATGTAGGTTGTTGATTTGAGATCTTTGTTCTTTTCCCTTCATGATACTAACAATTTTTTATTGACACTAGTATATTTTTTTGAATTTCATTTTATTTATTTTTTTGTACAGCAGGTTTTATTAGTTATCCATTCTATACATATTAGTGTGTATATGTCAATCCCAATCTCCCAATTCATCACAGCACCACCACCCCCCTCCACTGCTTTCGCTTCTTGGTGTCCATACGTCTGTTCTCTACATTTGTGTCTCAATTTCTGCCCTGCAAACTGGTTCATCTGTACCATTTTTCTAGGTTCCACATATAAGCATTAATATACGATATTTGTTTTTCTCTTTCTGACTTAATTCACTCTGTATGACAGTCTCTAGATTCATCCACATCTTTACAAATGACCCAATTTCGTTCCTTTTTATGGCTGAGTAATATTCCATTGTCTATATGTACCACATCTTCCTTAACCATTCGTCTGTTGATGGGCATTTAGGTTGCTTCCATGACCTAGTTATTGTAAATAGTGTTGCAGTGAACACTGGGGTCCATGTGTCTTTTTGGATTATGGTTTTCTCTAGGTATATGCCCAGTAGTGGGATTGCTGGGTCATATGGTAATTCTATTTTTAGTTTTTTTTGCGGTATGCGGGTCTCTCATTGCTGTGGCCTCTCATGTTGCGGAGCACAGGCTCTGGACGCACAGGCTCAGTGGCCATGGCTCACGGGCCCAGCCACTCCGCGGCATGTGGGATCTTCCCTGAACAGGGCACGAACCCGTGTCCTCTGCATTGGCAGGCGGACTCTCAACGACTGTGCCACCAGGGAAGCCCTATTTTTAGATTTTTAAGGAAACTCCATACTGTTCTCCATAGTGGTTGTATCAATTTACATTCCCACCAACAGTGTAAGAGGGTTCCCTTTTCTCCACACCCTCTCCAGCATTTGCTATTTGCAGATTTTCTGGTGATGCCCATTCTGACTGGTGTGAGGTAATACCTAATTGTAGTTTTGATTTGCATTTCTCTAATAATGAATGATGTTGAGCAGCTTTTCATGTGCTTCTTGACCATCTGTATGTCTTCTTTGGAGAAATGCCTATTTAGGTCTCCTGCTCACTTTTGGATTGGGTTGTTTTCTTTTTTTAATACTGAGCTGCATGAGCTGTTTATATATTTTGGAGATTAATCATTTGTCTGTTGATTCATTTCCAAATATCTTCTCCCATTCTGAGGGTTATCTGTTTGTCTTGTTTGTAGTATCCTTTGCTTTGCAAAAGCTTTTAAGTTTCATTAGGTCCCATTTGTTTATCTTTGATTTTATTTCCATTACTCTAGGAGGTGGATCAAAAAAGATCTTGCTGTGATTTACGTCAAAGCGTGTTCTTCCTATGTTTTCGTCTAAGAGTTTTATAGTGCCTGTTCTTACATTTAGGTCTCGAATCCATTTGGAGTTTATTTTTGTGTATGGTGTTAGGGAGTGTTCTAATTTCATTCTTTTACATGTAGCTGTCCAGTTTTCCCAACACCACTTATTGAAGAGACTGTCTTTTCTCCATTGAATATCTTTGCCTCCTTTGTCATAGATTAGTTGACCATAGGTGTGTGGGTTTTTCTCTGGGCTTTATATCCTGTTCCATTGATCTATATCTCTGTTTCTGTGCCAGTACCATATTGTTTTGATTGCTGTAGCTTTGTACTATAGTCTGAAGCCAGGGAGACTGATTCCTCATGCTCCATTTTTTTCTCTCAAGACTTCTTTGGCTCTTTGGGGTCTTTTGTGTCTACATTCAAATTTTAAGATTTCTTCTTCTAATTCTGTAAAATAATGCCATTGGTAATTTGATAGGGATTGCATTGAATCTGTATATTGCTTTGTGTAGTATAGTGATTTTCACAATATTGTTTCTTCCAATCCAAGAACATGGTATATCTCTCCATCTGTTTGTATCATCTTTAATTTCTTTCATCAGTGTCTTATAGTTTTGTGCATACAGGTCTTTTGTCTCCCTAGGTAGGCTTATTCCTAGGTATTTTATTCTTTTTGTTGCAGTGGTAAATGGGAGTGTTTTCTTAATTTCTCTTTCAGATTTTTCATCATTAGTGTATAGGAATGCAAGAGATTTCTGTGCATTAATTTTGTATCCCACAACTTTACCAAATTCATTGATTAGCTCTAGTAGTTTTCGGGTGGCATCTTTAGGATTCTCTATGTATAGTGTCATGTCTTCTGCAAACAGTGACAGTTTTACTTCTTCTTTTCCAATTTGTATTCCTTTTATTTCTTTTTCTTCTCTGATTGCCGAGGCTAGGACTTCCAAAATTATGTTGAATAATAGTGGTGAGAGTTAGCATCCTTGTCTTGTTCCTGACCTTAGAGGAAATGCTTTCAGTTTTTCACCATTGAGCATGATGTTTGCTGTGGGTTTGTCATATATGGCCTTTATTATGTTGAGGTAGGTTCCCTCTATGCCCACTTTCTGGAGAGTTTTTATCATAAATGGGTGTTGAATTTTGTCAAAAGCTTTTTCTGCATCTATTGAGATGATCATATGGTTTTTCTTCTTCAGTTTGTTAATATGGTATATCACATTGATTGATTTGCTATATTGAAGAATCCTTGCATCCCTGGGATAAATCCCACTTGATCATGGTGTATGATCCTTTTAATGTGTTGTTGGATTCTGTTTGCTAGTATTTTGTTGAGGATTTTTGCATCTATATTCATCAGTGATATTGGCCTGTAATTTTATTTTTTTGTAGTATCTTTGTCTGGTTTTGGTATCAGGGTGATGGTGGCCTCGTAGAATGAGTTTGGGAGTGTTCCTTCCTCTGCAATTTTTGGGAAGAGTTTGAGAAGGATTAGTGTTAGCTCTTCTCTAAATGTTTGGTAGAATTCATCTGTGAAGGCATCTGGTCCTGGACTTTTGTTTGTTGGAAGATTTTTAATTACAGTTTTAATTTCATTACTTGTGATGGGTCTGTTTATATTTTCTATTTCTTCCTGGTTCAGTCTTGGAAGGTTATACCTTTCTAAGAATTTGTCCATTTCTTCCAAGTTGTCCATTTTATTGGCATAGAGTTGCTTGTAGTAGTCTCTTAGTATGCTTTGTATTTCTGTGGTGCCTGATGTAACTTCTCCTTTTTCATTTCGAATTCTGTTGATTTGAGTCCTCTCCCTTTTTTTTTTTTTTTTTTTGCGGTACATGGGCCTCTCACTGTTGTGGCCTCTCCCATTGTGGAGCATGGGCTCCGGACGCGCAGGCTCAGTGGCCGTGGCTCATGGGCCTAGCCTCTCCGCAGCATGTGGGATCTTCCCGGACTGGGGCAAGAACCCGTGTCCCCTGCATCAGCAGGCGGACTCTCAACCACTGCGCCAGCAGGGGAGCCCTCTCCCTCTTTTTCTTGATGAGTCTGGCTAATGGTTTAGCAATTTTTTTTATCTTCTCAGAGAACCAGCTTTTAGTTTTATTGATCTTTGCTATTGTTTTCTTTGTTTCTATTTCATTTATTTCTGCTCTGATCTTTATGATTTCTTTCCTTCTACTAACTTTGGGTTTTTTTTTTCTTTCTCTAGTTACTTTAGTTGTAGTGTTAGATTGTTTATTTGAGATTTTTCTTGTTTCTTGAGGTAGACTTGTATTGCTATAAACTTCCCTCTTACAACTGCTTTTGCTGAGTCCCATAGGTTTTGGATCGTCGTGTTTTCATTGTCACTTGTTTCTAGGTATTTTTCGATTTCCTCTTTGATTTATTCAGTGATCTCTTGGTTATTTTGTAACATATTATTTAGCCTCCATGTGTTCTGTTTTTGATGTTTTTTTCCCTGTAATTGATTTCTAATCTCATAGCGTTGTGGTCAGAAAAGATGCTTGATATGATTTCAATTTTCTTAAATTTACAGAGGCTTCATTTGTGACCCAAGATGTGATCTATCTTGGAGAATGTTCCATGTGCACTTGTGAACAAAGTGTAATCTGCTGTTTTTGGATGGAATGTCCTATAAATATCAATTAAATCTCTCTGGTCTATTGTGTCATTTATAGCTTGGGTTTCCTTATTAATTTCCTGTTTGAATGATCTGTCCATTGGTGTAAGTGAGGTGTTAAAGTCCCCCAGTATTGTTGTGTTACTGTCGTTTTCCTCTCTTATAGCTGTTAGCAATTGCCTTATGTATAGAGGTGCTCCTATGTTGGGAGGATATGTATTTATTATTGTTATATCTTCTTCTTGGATTGATCCCTTGATTATTATGTAGTGTCCTTCCTTGTCTCTTGTAACATCCTTTAGTTTAAAGTCTATTTTATCTGATATAAGTATTGCTACTACAGCTTTCTTTTGATTTACATCTGCATGTAATATCTTTTTCCATCCCCTCACTTTCAGTGTATATGTTGTTTCTAGGTCTGAAGTGGGTCTCCTGTAGACAGCATATATATGGGTCTTATTTTTGTATCCATTCAGCAAGCCTGTGTCTTTTGGTTGGAGCATTTAACCCATTCACTTTTAAGGTGATGATTGATATGCAAGTTTCTGTTACCATTTTCTTAATTGTTTTGGGTTTGGTTTTCTAGGTCCTTTTCTTCTTTTGTGTTTCCCACTTAGAGAAGTTCCTTTAGCATTTGTTGTAAAGCTGGTTCGGTGGTGCTGAATTCTCTTAGCTTTTTCTTGTCTGTAAAGCTTTTGATTTCTCCATCGAATCTGGATGAGATCCATGCCAGGTAGAGTAATCTTGGTTATAGGTTCTTCCCTTTCATCACTTTAAATATGTCATGCCACTCCCTTCTGGCTTGTAGAGTTTCTGCTGAGAAATCAGCTGTTAACCTTATGGGAATTCCCTTGTATGTTATTTGTTGTTTTTCCCTTGCTGCTTTCAGTAATTTTTCTTTGTCTTTAATTTTTGCCAGTTTGATTACTGTGTGTCTTGGTGTGTTTCTCCTTGGGTTTATCCTGTGTGGGACTCTTTGCACTTCCTGGACTCTGGTGGCTCTTTCCTTTCCCGTGGTAGGGAACTTTTTGACTATAATCTCTTCAAATATTTTCTTGGGTCGTTTCTCTCTCTCTCCTCCTTCTGGGACCTCTATAATGTGAATGTTGTTATGTTTAATGTTGTCCCAAAGGTCTCTTAGGCTGTGTTCATTTCTTTTCATTCCTTTTTCTTTATTCTGTTCCACAGCAGTGAGTTCCACCATTCTGTCTTCCAGGTCACTTATCTGTTCTTCTGCCTCAGTTATTCTGCTATTGATTCCTTCTATTTTATTTTTCATTTCAGTTATTGTATTATTCGTCTCTGTTTGTATGTTCTTTAATTCTTCTGGGTCTTTGTTAAACATTTCTTGCATCTTCTCTATCTTTGCCTCCTGTCTTTTTCTGCCATCCTGGATCATCTTCACTATCATTCTGAATTCTTTTTCTGGAAGGTTCCCTATCTCCATTTCATTTAGTTGTTTTTCTTGGGTTTTATTTTGTTTCTTCATTTGGTACGTAGCCCTTTGCCATTTCATCTTATCTTTCTGTGAATGTGGTTTTTGTTCCACAGGCTGCACGATTGTAGTTTTTCTTGCTTCTGCTGTCTGCCCTCTGGTGGATGAGCCTATCTAAGTGGCTTGAGCAAGTTTACTGTTGGGAGGGACTGGTGGAGGGTAGAGCTGGCTGTTGCTCTGGTGGGCAGAGCTCAGTAAAACTTTAATCCACTTGTCTGCTGATTCGTGGGGCTGGGTTCCCTCCCTATTGGTTGTTTGGCCTGAGGTCACCCAACACTGGAGCCTACCCAGGCTCTTTTTGTGGGGCTAATGGCGGACTCTGGGATGGCTCACGCTAAGGAGTACTTTCCAGAATTTATGCTGCCAGTTTCCTTGTTCTCACGGTGAGCCACAGCCAACCCCTGTCTCTGCAGGAGACCCTCCAACACAAGAAGGTAAGTCTGGTTCTGTCTGCTATGGGGTCACTGCTCCTTCCTCTGGGTTCCGATGCGTACACTACTTTTTGTGTGCCCTCCAAGAGTGGAGTCTCTGTTCCCCCAATCATGTTGAAGTCCTGCAATCAAATCCCGCTAGCCTTCAACGTCTGATTCTCTAGGAATTCCTCCTCCCATTGCCGGACCCCCAGGTTGGGAAGCCTGACATCAGCCTCAGAACCTTCACTCCAGTGGGTGGACTTCTGTGGTATAAGTGTTCTCCAGTTTGTGAGTCACCCACCCAGTAGTTATGGGTTTTGATTTTATTGTGATTGCGCCCCTCCTACCATCTCATTTTGGCTTCTTTGTCTTTGGATGTGGGGTATCTTTTTTGGTGAGTTCCAGTGTCTTCCTGTCGATGATCGTTCAGCAGTTATTTGTGATTCTGTTGCTCTTTCAAGAGGGAGTGAGAGCAGTCCTTCTACTCCACCTTCTTGAACCAATCTCGAGCATGTTTGGTTTTGATACTAACATGTCATATCAGTGTAGGGTGGTTGTGATTATTAAACTGACCGAAGTTTCTTTTGGTTCTTTGTGTAGTGTTTTAGAATAGTACAAACACAATCACACTGGCAAGTATCTCCATTCTAATGATTTTCAAATTAAGGAATTGTTTCAAATTATGAAAGCTCTTTGTTCACCTAGCTTTGCAATAGCATGATGTATGCTAATTGCTAACTTTGTCTGCATTTTTTTTAAAGATCAAATGGGCACAGTGGTTATTTTCATTAATCTCATACAGAGCAGCTAATTAAAATTTCCATTATTATCCACCCATTATCTAGTTGTTTCCTTTGTTCAGTATCAGAACAGGATGTTAATGATAAGCCATTGTTGTATTACAGCCCTATTAAGTACAGTGAGAATTAGTTTAATCTATTGCACTCTTTTGTTTTTAGGTGATTTCTTTAATATTATGTTCCACCATATTGATTTTGCTGAAGATACTTTGACATTTTGTAATAGAGATTTCAGAATTAAATACTTGTTGCTTTAATTTTTTACTCAATATTGAGAAAAGGTGACATACAGTAAAAAAAAAAAGAAGTAACCCAAGGACCAGAATGTTAGTGTTTTATTCTTGCAACCTCACTAATTACGTGAACTTGGGAAATCAACTTGATTCTCTATTTATGTAATGAGAGCATTAGAACAGCTGGTCTTTTAGGGCCAGTCCAGCCTTTCCATGCTATCATGTTTTCATAATTTTCAAATATGAGGTTATGTTAAAACCCCAAAGTCCTCCTAAGCTTGATAAAAGGGATTTATTCTCTAAAGTTATATATCTTCTGTCTTGCTCCATTACATTGTTTGCTTCCATTCCTTATAACTGTAGAGTATCCTCAATTATATAATTTAAACCAGTTTCTAAGGCTTGGATGAGGGGTGAGTCCCAAGGTGATAGGCTGGCCCAATTGTTCCATAAAGAATATCTCACGCACAACCATGTAGAAGAAAGGATCTAACATTTTCTGAGCATCTTACTCTGTCTATGAGACAACACATATGAAATGCCTGGTTTTGGCACTTGGTATGCATTGTTTTACTTAAGCCTCATAACAAATATGAAGGGTCAGTGTTTATTACCCCTGTGTCACGGATGAGCAAACAGGTTTATAGAGATCCGTTCAGTCGACTGATCAAAGATTACCTAGAAGGTAGGTGAAGGGCCATGATTCATACCCAGTGGCAGTTTGAGCCATCCCCAGCATACCATATACTGTCTAAGTTTACCTGTTCTATACAAGAATATCTGAGTATATTATAATGGAATGTCTCAGGACTGTAATATTCTGAAGTGAAACTAAACTGAATTTGGAAGCTTTGGCATGTTGAAGCTCATCAGTCATTCACCTCTTTGGTTATTCACCATTCATAGATCCATCATTCATTCAAGAAATATATACTGAGTACTTAACTGTGTGCCAGGCACTGTGTTAAGACCTGGAGATACAGTAATGAACAAGATAGGCAAGTTTCCTGATTTGTGGAAACTATGTTTTAATGAGGAGGATACAGTAAACAAGTAAAGTGCTAAACGTCATAAATTTATATAAGACTGTTGGGCTGAGACTTAAATGATGAGAACCAGCAATGGAGGGGTCAGAGGTAAGAGTCTTATAGGCAGAGAAAACAGCAAATACAAAGGTCATTCTACAGGAATAAGCCCTATATATAAGCCTCTAGGGGAGTCAGTATGGCCTTGTCATCCATTAATTAAGAAAATAAGTTTGAGGATCATATGAAAGTGAAAGTGACAGCAGATCTGCAAAATTTTATACTATAAATGTTTTTTATTCCTTGTGGATCTGTAGCCTTGAGATGGGTAAATAAGTTATAGAAATGTGGAAATGATTTCACGATGATGGTTTTACTTACTGTGCCATCTGTGTGGTGATTCATTCAGTAGACTTCCTGAACATCTACTGTATATCCTACTAAAGCAAGAAAAATCAAGTCTGTGGCCATTACACAATATATGGGAGCAAAAAGTATGAAATTGTATTCCTTATTCTGTAATTTTTATGGACAGATTCAATAACAGCACATTTTTGTGGAGGCTCACTAAACCCCATCACTGTGTTAGATACTTGGCATACATGGAGTTCCCAGTCTGGAAGAGAAAGAGACACACATAATGACCTCTGCCCCAATGTCTTAAGTGCTATAGTAGTGATAGTGTCACAGTGGTATAAGGGAATAGAGTTCCTGTACAGAAGACTTTATCAGACTTTAAACATTTACTGTTTAATGGAATTTTTAAAAATTCAGACATTAAGAATGATTGACAATTTCTATATCAGGAGGCATTCTCAATAAAAAGCCAAATAGTATGAAACCCTAGGGAATCCATTTCTCATTATTAACATATTGTTGTTTTTTTTTAAACTCTATATCCTCTAATGATATAACTTCTATCAAATTGGAAAACAATTGCTTTCCTTCTTCTAGCTTAGATACTTAGCAGAAAGTGAGTGTAATTCATATGAATTTACAAAATTGGACTCAAGCTAGGGTTTTAATTCAGGGGGATACATTTGTAATACAGGAAAGGGGCAGTTATGATTATGTAGATCTGGAATGTGAAACTATGCGTTATTAGTACAATGAATGTGTTGATGATGTTTTCCTCCCAGCCTTTTCCCCAAACTACTTACATAGTTATGGCAAGGTGATGAAGCTAAGGAGCTGTGATGAGATAATGAGTTCTAGAAATAACCCCATGAATATTGGAAATTAAGCTAAAAACTAGTCGCTATCAGATAAATGCATTTAATGGCTTTTTAAGATTACTACGGCATGGGATTAACATAGTTAGGAAAGAATAGTTAGGAATTGGTGAATGCTTTACACTAATTTGTTAACTAACATACTAATTGGAGACTATATTGTTTTGCATTTTAATAAACATTTTCACTTGGTTTTCAGATAGGGTGATATTCTGACATATTTCAGTAGATTTGGGTTATGTATAATGTTTTGCATTAAATTTTGTTCACTGTAGAATAGAATATAAATAACTAGGAGAATTAATAAGATGACTTCTAAATGTTCATCCTGTGGGTTAAGGAGGACCAGCTAATGTTAATCCTAATGCCTGGATTGTAAATTTAAGCATCGCTGTCAGTAATACTTTATGCTACTGAAGTCCATATTCTGTTCAGGTTATGAGTACCATCAGTGTAATTTTCCTTTAAATGAGGCTGAGGAGAGTGTTGAGATATATACAGCATGATTTTACCACGTGAGTTTTATGACCAAAAGTTTTTAAGCGCCTGGCACTCTGTACACATTTTTATACGGTAAAATATTTGCATATTCTATGCATTATTGTATTTTAAAAGTTACAAAAAAAACCTGTTGTTTGTCTAAAATAATATCTTTTTTTTTTTTAATAGGGAGGGCTGAAAAACAGCAAACATGAATGCACTCTGTCTTCACAAGAATATGTTCATGAATTACGATCTGGTATTTCAGATGAGAAACTTCTTAATTGCCTAGAATCTCTGAGGGTTTCTTTAACCAGCAATCCTGTCAGGTAGGTGCTTTTTTACTGTTTTGGTATGATTCGTACAATTTGTACTGTATATAATTGTTGGGAATATAATCACTTACGTCATTTTAACCTCACGTTTTCCTGACCAGAAGTCTGATGTTAGTTAATAAAACAATGTCTAATTATGAGTTTGTAAACATTTAAAAATATATAGCTAATCTGATCTCTAATAACAAGCAATTTTAAGAATACAAATATTAGTCAGATGGTTAGGTCCTCTTTGATTATGTAAAATATGGGTCCAGAAGTTAAACATCCACATTTATATGAAAATCTGTACTCGGATAACAATTATTATATATTTATTTATAAAATAAATTAAGTACATTGGCTCTATGATATTTTTCCTTTTTAACTTGAGAAGTAAATATAGTTTTGTATTCTACAAGTTTTAGATATGTCATTCACACATTTCTGTAATTTGGGATAGCAAAATTAGTTAATTTTAACCAATAAAATAAATAAGAAAATATTAATAAACTCCTCAAAAATCTACACATTTAGGCTATTACCTAGGTACAAAGGATTTTTAAGGAAGAAGTTCTTGCCAATGGTGGATTCCAATAACTGATGTTCTTTTATTAACTATAAAAAGCCTTTCAGTTAATTACACCCCAAATAAAATGTTTTTATAGGGAAAAATAGATTTTCAGTGTAATATGAAAATATTCTGGGATCTGCTTACACAATTACTAAAATATTAAGTTCAGAAATTACTGGATAAGAGTATATAGAAACCATATTTTGATTTTATTCTTGTTTTTCCTAATATATGATGGGATTTGTACTTCCCTGACCTATCCACAGAGCCTTGAAAATAATTTAGAGCTCAGTTGTTTCATTTGAATTTATGTATAAATTGAAATATACTATTTATTTTTACCGATGATGCATTTGACAGAATAACTGGAAAAGTGTAATTCTACAATAAAAAATTTAAAAAGGTAATGGTAAGATATGACTTGCATTTGAATATGATAATTATTCAGAGGTGGCTGTCTTGCCATTTTTTCCAGAATGCTTCTGGTTTTAATGATTTGCAAAAGTTTACTGGTGGACAGTAAACGCGGTGTGTCGTCCCCCATACCCCCCTCCCCCGCTGCTGCCTCTGCCGCCTCCACACACAAAGTATACTGAACTTATTGCTCTGAAAATTGCTGTTGAGTGGTTGAGTGAGTTGAATAAATGAGTCTTTCAGAAGTGACTACAGAAGTCGTTACATTTAGGAATGAAGCAGGGGTGGGGGGAACCTGGTAAAAATGCATTTTTATAAAGATATCGGGAAAGGTCCGAAATTACATGCGGGTCCTTTAAGATGTAGGGGAGCCGCTACCCGACAGCTCCAAAGAATTGTAGGGCGAAGTGAGAAGATGGCAGGTCTTGATTGGTTAGAGACAGCTGCATCCTGGCAGGTGATTGGCTCCACAGTTGCATGGGGCTGCTTGTGTCGTCACAATCCCAGCATTCCGTTGTAGCCATCGTAGCCGTTGTAGCCTGCCTGTGGAACTCGCGGAACTTGCTGACGGGAGCCAAACCCCACCTCCTCGTCTGCCGGAGCTGCCCTTAAAATGAGTAAGAATGGGTTCGGGAGCTATGGCGGCATCTCTGCTGCAGGCGGAGCCATCGGAAGCAATGACCCACCGTCTCAGGGCAGGGTAGCTCTTGCTTTTAAGTCCATACGATACAGGTCCCGAATCCAGGATATTATACCTTGCTGTGTAAACCAGCTGCTCACCTCCATTGTGATTGATAATGTCTTCACGATTAGGGGAATCGAGGTTTCCCTAGTCGCTATCTTGGGGATAATCAGGCAGGCAGAGACGGCTACAAATTACGTTCTTTACAAGATTGATGATATGACCACCAAGCCTATCAACGTCCGCCAGTGGGTCGGCAGAGATAGAGCAAAGCAGGGGATAACTCTCCTTCCAGTGAGAGTATACGCCAAAGTGTTAGGTATCCTCAAATGTTCTGCGGAGGTGAAGAGCCTTGAGGTGTTGAAAATCCGTGTCCTGGAGGACATGAACGAGTTCACCACACATATTCTAGAAACGGTTAACGCACACATGATGCTGGATAAAGCGGCCTCTGGGCAAAGTGTCCCTGTTGTTCCCTCAGAAATGGATGAGGCCCAGATGCACAGCGAGTACCACCCCGACTTCATCCGGAAGGAGGTGCTGCGTTTGATTCAGGAGTGTCCTCGATAGGAAGGCAAGAGCGTTCGTGAGCTCCAGACCAAGCTTAGCAACCTGAGCATCGGGACCATCAATCAAGCCATTGAGTATCTGACCGTCAAGGGCCACATCTACCCCACTGTGGATGGGGAGCATTTTAAATCTGCTGATTGAAGCAGTGAAAACTTTTTTCATTTTCTGAAGACGCTGCCTCCAGTTGTGACTGAGTTTGACTGTTTGACTTTTAGGAAGTAGATTTCTTTAAACAAAAGATTGGAACTGGCATCCTTTTGGAACTTCACTGCTTTTCCAACTGCTTTGAACTTTTCTATTTTTCTAACTATATTTGAAGCTCAGAGGGAGATGGCGATGGATAAATTGACTGGCCTTTTTGTAGAGTTTACCAGCAAGCAAATGAAAACACTCTTGGACAGATGATTTTGGGGGAGAAAAGGTATAGAAAATTGAAAATTATTAGTTGCATGGGAGCTTCTTCTGAAATACCTACATATTAGGAGAAAGTAGATGCAGTCAAGGAGCCAGTTAAGAGACAAAAAAATATTCTTGTTTTTACATTAGACTTATTTTCTATGTTTGGATTTAGCATATTATAGTCATATTAGTATCTCTTGCTAAATATAGTAGTTGATTAATTCAGATGTGCTAAAGATAGCAGTTTATGAATTCAGGCACTCAGTTAAAATGTTCATTTAGTGATTTGCTCTTACACTGTAGGTTTATGTTTTTTTAAAAGATAAGATTATACTATGTTTAAATGGGAGGGTCAGCTTTGACTTTTTTCTTAAAATATGATTAATGATTGTTTCAAATACAATATGGAGATATTTGGATTAAATTACAATCTCTTGCAGTTGCATAGTACAGATACCAGACTTTATGTAAGTTTCATGCTCTGATGTATTATTTATAGTACTAAATGCTCTGTTTTATGTATAAGAAGGTTTTATTCTTGTAGGGTAGACAAACAAAAAGTAATAATAGGAATTTTATTAAACTTTGCAAGTTTAACCAAAATTTATTTAAACATTTTATTAAAGCACTTTTGCAAATCTTTACCTCCTGTGTGATATTTTTCTAAACTCATTTGAAAAGCCTATAGTTTTGTTTTTGAATATTAATATTGTAATTATCCAGAATAATTTTTTCTCTTCTCTATATGATATCAATAACATACATCTATTTGTAATAATACATTTTAGTATAGGTTATATGACTTATGTGAGGCTTTTAAATAATTGAACACACTAAGCACTCAGTTGTACATACACTGAAGATGGTATCTTTCAAGTTACTATCTCTGTTACATTAGTGGAAAGAAAAAATATATACATTCATATAGGTAGAAGAGAAAAGCATTACTTGTCTCAATCACAAAAAGAAGGTGCAAAAACAGAAAATCTCTTAAAAGCCAACAATCCATACTGTTAGAATGTGGCGTCTTTTTGCCAGTTCTTAGGAAAACTTATCAACAGTTCTTGCTTAAGCTTCCTGAGGCATAAATTTAACTTTTCTTCCCTTCAAAAGCAAGGAAGTCATAAATGACACTCTTTTGAAAACCACAAATGGTTAACATACTATGAACGTGTTTGTTATTTAAATTATCAGACATCTTTCCAAATTCTAGTCTTCATAAACATAAGAAATTCTGAACTACTCTTTGTCGAAAAGGTTGCCTGCCCTGGGAAAATCATACTGAAGGAGAGACAGATGAGGGGCATATTTCTTCCTCAAGATGTCAGTGCGGAAAGAAATAGTCTGAGACACGTAATATTCTTTTGTGGTATCACTTATACAAATGCTGGAAGCCTGAGATTAAAATCTGATATTTATGACTTCATAGGTCACTTTCCTAATTGTCAAGTTGATTCAATTGGCGGTTGGCTGGGTAGTCACCTTTCCCCTCACTCTAGGAATATTCCTAGAGCCAAAAAAGCTTTTTTTGGCTGTCTTTGTTGCCTGGGAACTGATGCTATATGTATACCCGAATTTAAGGCCAGGGACCACCCCCACTTCCTGCCCCATCCTTTGAGGGGGACTGTCCTCTATCTTTGTGCCTTGGGGTACATTTTAGCTTTGTTAATTACCCTAGCAGCCCTCCCCCCCATTCTTCTTGTGCTTTACTGGGTTTCTGCTGCAGGTAAGGGACTGCGATGGAAGAATACTAAGTAGGTCTAGCTATAATGTGAATGAAAATCAAACATTTTGAGGCAGAAACAATTGCTAGATTGCCGTACGTGCATATTTAGTGCATGTTAGGGGTAGCAGATTTTTCAAATTCATTTTAAACCATCCACTTGGTATGCAGACTTCTTTTTCAATTTTGTTTAGATGGTGAATAAACTTGGTCAGTGCTCCCCTTCCTCTCCAGTTCTGCCCTGTATGTGAGCCAAATCTTTGAGGATAAGACAGAAATCCTGGGGAAATACCATTGACTATTTTCAGCAGGGACATTTAACTCTGAGGAACATGATAACTGATAATTATAAGCCACTGGGGGTTGTTTTTCTATGACTCATAGGCATAAGAAATGTATGCATTTATATTGAAGTTGATTCTAAATGAACGGAATAAATAAATTTGAAAATGTTTTCAAGTCAAAGCTAATACTGTCATCACAATTGTTTTATTTTACCTACTAAATTTAGATTTATATTTTGAGTAAATTATAAATTGTATTTTTACAATTTCCATTCACTTATAATGAATGAAAAAAGGTAACCACTGAGAATTCTTTAGTCATTAAACCGTTAGTGAGCAACTACTATATGCAATAGGAGTTAACTTTCATTTTAATAAGCTTAAATTTAATTGACTTATGAAATGCTTATCAAAAATAATAATAGTTAATATTTTAACATTTATATAGTACTTATTATCTGCTAGGCACTGTTCTAAGAGAGAGAGAGAATGTGTATGTGTGTGTCCCTGTGATTTATAATCGAGGTCCCTGTGCCTCGACTTATATTTCCAGCTCAGACCTTTCTCTTGAAGTTCAGACCCCATCTCCAAATGTCTCCCCAGATGCCCTACAGACATCTTTAAAACATTAAAAAATAATAGCAAGGAACACTTAACATATATACCATTTTTTATCCCCCAGGAAATGTTCTAAGAACTTGAAATACATACAACCGGGGAATCATTATGATTAGTATTAATATTGTTCTCATTTTATAGATGAGGAACTTGAGGCTCAGAAAGGTTAAGTAATTTGCTCTCTTTTAATGTTACATGGCTAGTAAGTGTCAGAGCTAAGGTTCCAATCCTGGGTCCTTATCCACTTCTTTGTACTACCTCACAATAAGGAAAGTCTTTTAAAATATCCTTCTTTCATTCTTGTCACATACTAAATATTTTGACTTTATTCCTTTCATTAAAATTTGCCTGACTTGAATTTTTTAAAAAACACTATGAAATATTTCAGCAACAAGTATAGAGGAGAATATAAAAACACCTCTGTATTCATTACCAGTTTAAGAAACAAAACTTATTTTTATTATAGTTGTAGAGAACTTAGCCATATAACTCATTAATGTTTAATGACACTATAACATCCTTTGAGCCTGCATTTTCACTGATTAAAAAATCATCTGAAAGTCTACATCTTCTATAAACCAATGCATTTATTTTTTGAAGTGTACTATCTTAAGAATATATATCATTGCATTGAAAAGTCTTCTTATGACCTCATGGCTCTTTGTAGAGAAATTTGGGACTCCTTTGCTCTATATATTATGGATGATAGCTCTAGTAATTCAAATGCCATCCATATGATATTATTCCTATTTACCATTATATGATAAATCAAGAAAGCTTTTTACTTTTACTATTGAGAATTACTATTTTTCTTTTTTTTGGTAATACCTTAGGTTGGAGCAGTTCAATGAATAGCACTTAATATTATGTAGTTTGTTTTTATATAGAAGATGGATATCGCAGAAAGGAATAACAAATTCCCCTTGTCCATATGGGGCCTGCATATGGAGCTTACATTCTAGTAAGAGAAGTCAGACAATTAAAAAAAAAAATATACACACACACACACACATACATACATACATACATACATACATACATACATACAATGTCAGGTTGTGATCTGTCCTGGGGAGGGAATGTTGCTATTTCATATCACATGGTCAGTGAAGGCCTCCCTGACTTTAGTGACATGTGAGCAGAGATCTAAAGGAAGTGTGAGAGTGAGCTGTGTTGTCCACTGGAGGAAGAACATTGTTAGAAACAGGAAGCAGCAGCAGCAGCAGCAGCAGCGAATGTCTGTTCCAGGAATGTCAAAGAGGCCAGTGTGGCTGGAGGCAGAGAATTGTGAGCCATTGGTAGGACTCTGGCTTTTACTCTGAGTGAGCTGGGAAGCTGTAAGAGGGTTTTGAGGAGAGTAATGGCCTGACCTGACCTAGGTTTTTAAAGGATAACTGGGTAGAAGCAGGGAGACCATGGAACATGTTGCAGTGAAGGAGCTAGAAATTTCACAGGAATTCTAGAGACAGCCGTATAGCTGTGCTTTGTGGAGGCCGATATGGAAGGTCACTTGACATCCCAAGGTAGTCCTAGAGCCTGATTATTTTTGTCGTGAGTCTTCAACTCAGCAGCAGAAATTCATGGTGCCTGTCCCTGATTTGTTCATTGTGAACATGGATTCTATATGAGTCTGCTTCTTTTCTTGATATTAACTGCCTGGCCTTTGCTGTATTCCTCATTTAGAATTCTTAATGGGGAGATGCTGGTCCCCATTTGTTTCTGCTCTGGCAAAGCTTTTCATGCCAGACCACCTCAGCCTACAGGCCCACCTACGTGCTGGCCACACCTCTGGTCAGGTGACCGTCCCTAATCGAGTCAGTCGTGTCCTTGGGAAGGGAAAGGGAGGCAAGGTGATGTCCAGAATTTGTCCATCTCAGAAAGTGTCTCTGGAGAGTGTTGCCCTAAGAAAAGGAGGAGGGGCTTCCCTGGTGGCGCAGTGGTTGAGAGTCCGCCTGCCGATGCAGGGGACACGGGTCGTGCCCCAGTCTGGGAAGATCCCACATGCCGCAGAGTGGCTGGGCCCGAGAGCCATGGCTGCTGAGCCTGTGCTCCGCGACTGGAGAGGCCACAACAGTGAGAGGCCTGCGTACCGCAAAAAAAAAAAAAAAAGAAAAGGAGGAAATCAATGTAAGAATAAACCCAAGGAAGAGAATAATTTGTATAATAATAAGTAAATTATACAGAAAACAAAGAAAAAACAGTGTGTAGAGGGAAAAATCACCTTGAATGCATCATGTCTTATTTGTTATATAACAGTAAAAGAATCCTTGAAATTGAACAGTAATCATTTAATATTATTCTTCCTTATGTAGAACTATCATTAATGAAATTAAATTTTGTTAGCCTTGTTCTCTTTATAAAGAAAATTTTTCTGGATACTAATATGAGAGAGAGCACGTTATATGATAGAGTACCACTAGAATGCCAGTCATGATATCTGATTTCCAGGCCTTGATTTCTCACTCTCTATGACCTTAGTCCAATCAGTGCACTCTTTGGGCCTCAGTTTTTCCATATGTAAATGAGATTGGAGCCTTCCAGCTCTAAACTTCTATGTTCTGTGTTCTCTTTTGCTTAGTTCCAATCCTCTTACTTTTGCTATAGGAACTAGATTATTAAGAAATTATTTTGAAGAGAAAAATGTTCCTCTATTAAGACTAAAAGATTTCCTAGCATTCTGTTATTTTCTTGCATTTGTAAATATATTTAACCAACTCTGGACAGGTATTTAGTTTTATTTTATTTTTTTTAAAGGTATTTAGTTTCCTTTAAAATATTGAAGGAAGCAGTTTCTGTGTCTCTGTTACATAACTATTTTCCAAAGCTGATATTCATTGGAATCTGGGCATTTGCCCTCTTCATGGCTGATTTGCTTCTGTACCAGTTTTAACTGATTTCTTTTTGTTCAGCCCCTAGTAAAATAATAAATATATAGACACTCATACACGCACTGATAGCTTTACTAAACATTTTCAAAGCACAGTCATTTCAGAATATTAAACAGAGTCATGATTTTCAAATTCATACAGTATTTAATCACTTAGATGATAAAGGCTCTAAGAAAGTAATTTCTTTATATTATTTTTCTGCTAATGGCAAATATTTAAAAATTCCTTTTATAAGCCATCATTAACTGGCCATATCCCAAATCACTCCATTACTATACATTCCTTCAACATTTATTTTGTACTGTACACATTCACCTGCACCTGCTTATGCTGTGTAATAATTTCATGCATGTATGTCTGCTTTTCTCATTTCTATTTTAGACTCCTCTAGGGAAGGGAACCTCTTGCCCTCTTATTTGTTTCATGATGGCAGTTACGGTGTAATTTATATACAATAATGTGTGATTTGATGTAGATGTTGACCCACCATCAGTAAAAACCTATGCTTCTCCAGCCATGAGAATGAATTTGCATTAATCTGGCTCTATTTTGTGGCCATGCATTTTAAGATGTAATCGGAGAAAAAGAATGAAGCAAACTTCCTCCATACAAGAGTGAAACCTGTTGGTTTGATTTGAACCATATTCATCAGCTACAGACAACGTAGCATGCTTTCCACGATGGTCTTTTTATGGTTGCATGGTGAGTTAATGAAACTGAATGTTTACAACTCTATTTAACACCCTAAAAATCCATGAGTTTTGACTATAAAATAAATCCCAATCTGCCACCACAAATCATATTAGACTTTGCACATACCATGGTCTGTGTGTTTCAGAATGAGAACTATGTTATTTACAGATTTTTGTTCATATTCCTCTACTAAAGTTCATGAAAGGA
The DNA here is from genome assembly GCF_005190385.1 of Monodon monoceros. NCBI lineage: Eukaryota > Metazoa > Chordata > Mammalia > Artiodactyla > Monodontidae > Monodon > Monodon monoceros. The sequence goes on from NW_021703779.1 coordinate 81,092,615, forward strand.
AGCAGTGCCTGCTGAGAAATGACCAATGAGTTTGGACGATTTTATTCCCAGCCAACCCATTACAGGATGCATAGGTACTTGGCAATACATTTTATGAAGATCCAAAGAAATGTGTAGCAATAAATCATTGTCAGTAATCTTTCTCAACACATGACAAAAACAAGAAATACTGGTTTGAAGAATAGTATGAGAGTTGTGATTGTGTAGAATTCTTTCAGAGTTGTTGCTGAAATTGCCTTATAGCTTGAAGGGTATGTTACCCCACTAGGAAACTGTTTTTTTCTGTTTTGCTTTGAATCTTAGTTATCTGCCAAACTCATGGCATAGTGTGTATATTCCCTTTCTGTGACGATAGCTTCCTCAGCCAATCTTTTCAACCAGGTGAAAACAGATAAAATATCTTTTAGAGTTTCTGTAGGTGTGGTTATTTGCATTACCTCTGGCATATTTGTTTTTACTTGATATTTTCGAACTTCCCTTTAGATTTAAACATATTTTTCTAGCACATTAATATGCATTTTAACATAATCATCGTAATGAAAATAGCTGACTCTTGACAGTAATACAAATTAGGAGTAGAAAGTACTTTCTGAATTATGGGTGTTAATAACTATTTGAACAGCCTATATTAAATGCATTAAAAGCTTGGCAAAGCAGCTGACAGTACTTAGAAAGTTAATATAACGTTAGATGCAGATCAATACTCTAAGAACATTTTGCATTGGACTACTTATGAAAAGCAGAATAATGAGGACAATTTTTTATGGTGCAGAAATGGGAAGAGGACTTAAAATTGTGAGCACATCTCATAAGGCAGCATTATGTGCAGTATTGCGAAAGCAGGGTTGTATTTTAAATTTGTTTACTTTAACTTTCAACTGCATAAATCGTTTCAGAAGACCCTAGTACATTTTTACATAGACTAGAAAATAGTAAATTCAGAGTAGTTATGTCAAATTGTATGCTTTCTTTTAAAATCTTGGTCAACAATTTGTATTAACAGCAACCATGTTGGCTCATTTAGCTAAGTTTGTCCCATAAATATTCAGTGACATTGAATTTTAATTATGTAATATTAGCTTCAAAACAGAATTTTAACTTAATGCAGATCCAATATTATATCTCATAATAGAACCAAACTAGATCTATGTGTCCTATATTATTTTCAAAAAGAAAAACATAGGAACAGCAAATACTGACTTGGGTTTCTGCAGTATTGTTTCAGTTGGAGAAAATGTTAGAGACATTAAAGTAGAATAAATGATGGCTCCTATGTTGGTATTTATTTTATTATTATATGATATAGGAAGCTCCACCAAGGCAATGCATTTTCTCATTTAAATGATGTGTTTTAAATTTGAAAACAAATATGTATATATAATAATTGTCTAAAATAATTAGAAACTTGTAACTGGACATGTAATTATAAAGATATATAAAATCTAGCAGCAGAGTCTAAGCACAATAGTTAAATGGATTTCTAAATAGAAGGTGAACTTCTTTCCATTTAAAAATATCTTATATGCATTTTATTGTATTTTCTGTATATTCAAAACTAGCCTTGGGAAGAAAAAGCTTATAAGTATGCGTTGTTTGAGATATTTTTGTTTTGGTTTATATGAATTAATTTAACTAAAGGTCTTGGACACATACTAGAGTTTTATATACTTATTATTATGGGACTATTACTAAAGCAATTGCAGCTTTCAATAAGAGATGCAGATATCCCAATACCATTAAGATGAGGGTAAAAATACAAGCTACAAGTAAGGTGGGAACGTGGTAGTTTTCAAAATCTAGGACAATGTCAGGTAGTGATTTGAGTATAAAATAGTTCCAATTTTTCCCATAGCCAAGGGGAAAAAAAGGCAGAGTATTGACAGACATAGCTGTTATCTGATGAATGACAGTGCATTTATTTTTCAGGGAAGGACATTCTTTCTGATTTTAAACTCAGAGAATTTTATTTTGTTTTTCTTTAAACGAGGGGTATTGAACACCGCAGTAGAGTGAGTCTTTGATAGTTTTTCATAAAGTACAGAGGATTTCTGTGAATGTCCATTTCCTCCATGGGGCCTTGAGTTAAAAAAAAAAAAAAAAACCCCAAAGTCATGATATTTCTACAAAGACCCAGAGTAATAGTACTGGTATACAGCTTCCCCATAATCCAAGCTGCTACCAAGGTGTACTTGAGTAGTGTCCCTGAGGCTCTCCCTCTGGAATATCTATCATCTCTGCTGGACTTTTGATAGGAGCTGGATAGCTGACAATTCACAATTAAGATGCCAGCTAGGGCTTCCCTGGTGGCGCAGTGGTTGGGAGTCTGCCTGCCGATGCAGGGGACGCAGGTTCGTGCCCCGGTCCGGGAAGATCCCACATGCCGCGGAGTGGCTGGGCCCGTGAGCCATGGCCGCTGAGCCTGTGCGTCCAGGGCCTGTGCTCCGCAAAGGGAGAGGCCACAATAGTGAGAGGCCCGCGTACCACAAAAAAAAAAAAAAAAAAAAGATGCCAGCTAGCACCTGGAGCGCAGGTATTCTGTGTAGTCGATTGAAAGAAGATCCATGTGCACTAGATAACAGTGTTTGCTCTATGACCCCAGCTGTTTGATCGGTGTTAGATAATGGGCAGCTAATTTGGGGAGATTTCCCACCTGGTCAGTAAAGCTGCAGGTGTATGGCCTCTCACATCGGGCAGTTTAAACCTGAAAATCTTCTGTTGAGATGGAATCCATGAAGGGAGAACATAGAAGGCAGTATAACATTGTAGTGTACTTTGAAAAAGTAAATCAGCTTCAGGTGAGATAGCTAGCTTAGTAGTCTGCCATATGAATGTGAATCTCAAACCTTCATACGCTCAGAATCAACCCACTCCTATTTGTTAGGTCTGTTCTGCAGCACCCAGCATTACTGAAAATACGCAGATTTGGTCTAATTCTATTTTGGAGGGTGCTGCCTGAGTACTGAGGATTGCTATAGGTTTTTTTAGGGCAAGGCTATGGTACCATACCACCCTTGATACCAGCTTCCAAGAGAGTTACCTGGATGTCGTTTCTTAAATTGGTGCATTCAACATTCATTCATCAAAAAGTATTAAAGACTAAGTGCTAAACTGGAGTGTTAAATGGATTTTAAAAAATTGAGTTATCATAAATTTCCATATGTGAATTAACATTTGTCAAAGAATAAGAATACCCTGAAATGAATCCAGCACTAAAACTATATTAAGCATTTTTCTTTGATATAGAAAATGTTTAAGAATTTTGTAATGTTGTTGAGGTCAACATTATAAGCATCAATTAAAATGGCAAAATATTTTAATTGTAAGTGGTATGGGACATTGCCCTAGGGATATTCTCTGACCTTATGACATGTTTTGTATCTTGAAGAAAACTTCTGTCAGTTTATTTCCTCATCATTACTTTCTCCCAGGAATAGAATGCAGGATACACTGTGCTGTGTTATCATGTGAGCTTTTCATTAATTTTGGTTTCTGCTATTATTTAGTATTGTTTATAAATGACAGAATTTATTTTACATGTTGGAATCATGTGTTTGCTGATGACAGTAGTTTGATGCAAGCATTCACCTTCATGCATTTCTCAACTCTTTCAAATGATCTTGGAAAATTGGAGTAATAAAAGTTAAGAAGAGACAGCTATAGAGGAGTTAATTTCGAGGGGCAAGAACAAATTATACATGCATATGGATTTTTCAAATATGTGGCTGGAAATTTCTGAAACATATTGATAGGAGGGATGCTAGATAAATATGAATTATCAAATAATACTGTGGAGATACAAGCACCATGCTGAACACATACTGTGGAGCTTAGGTAAGCATGATTCTGGACTTAGAGCACTCGTCCATCTATTCAAGGATTTGGCTTTGAGCCCTGTGTGTATGATTTGGTGTCATCTTTGAGACTCCTTGTTCATCACACTTGCCCATTTTCTTATTTGCAATATCTCTTGCGTAGTTTTTACGTTTCTATTGTCAATACTCTAGTTCAGGCCTCATTCCCTTTGCAGACAGGAATTGACAGAGGAACTGATTGTCCAGCAAAGAGTTCACTGTTCACTGGGTTTGTTTGTTATAGCCAAAGTGAGCAAGGCAAAGCACAGAGGGATAGAGAAGTTAAGGAGGTTAGCAGGAAGTGTAGGGGAGGAAAAAGTTTTACTCGACCCTCTTAGGGTCCCTGGCTGTGACTGAAAATTAAACTGACAAAGATTAACAGGAGAAAGGCATACAAATTTTACTGAATTTTTACATATACATAGGAGCCTTCACAAGAGGATGAAGACCCAGAGAACTGAACAAAGCCAGAAGCTTTTATACCTTTTAGACAAAGGAACAACAAATTTGTGAGAAATTGACAAGACAAAGGGATTTGGGCTAGGGGTAGTAAATGGTGAAGAAGTAACTAGGACGATAAGGGTTAGTTTAACAAAGTTTCTTTATGCAGCCTTCTGCGCCCTCAATTCCCTGCCTCGGATGATAAGAATGCGTTTCCTTCACGTGGTACATACAGGCAGGATGGGTGACTTTTACATGGGAGATTTAGCTCCTGCTTTCATGGAAGAAGGGGCTGGGTTGGGGAGCAGTGAGGTCAGAGTGACCTTCTTGGTTCTGCCCTTTTCTCAGACTCCTTCAGCTTAAGATATTCATTATGCCAGGGCGCCATATTTTGGGGTGTTGCGTTCTGAACTCCATCGGAAGCAATCCGATGGCTGACCACTTCATTAGTGCTGGGTAAGGAAGCAAGTAAGGCTAACCAAGAACTATTATTCCCAAATTAAAGTTGAATGGCTCCATTTTTTCCAGGTGCTCCCTAATACTTGATTATTGTGTCAGGCTAAATATCAACTAACAATTGCTACATTTTTTGAAGTGGATGTTTACAGATCTGTGCTTCACTGGTATGTCTACAATCTATAATAATGAATTGCAATATGGCAGGGCTCTGCATCTGTGCTGAGCAAGTTAACTTTTATTTATTGGTATATGGGAAGAAGAAAGAAAATATATTTTTGAATATCCCCGATGTGTTTATTGTCTAAAGTTTCCCTTCTTGATAGAATCCGTAATAAATAATTTTAAAAAATTCCTCACTGGTATTGCTTTCACATCTAAATATACACATTGATGATATTTGAATATATTTTAACTTTTATCCAATATTCCTTCATGAAAGGAAAATAACCAAAAAACTTGTAACCACTAATTGGTGATATATTTGTTAATTGTTGATAATATAGTTGAATGGGAGGTATGTAAGGACTGAGGAATGATTGATTCCAATCATGGTTTTGCCATTAACAAGCTCTGTGATCTAAAACAAGTCAATAAAATTCTTTTATTTTCTTCATCTGTAAAATGAAGGAGCCAATATGGAGTAACAGTTTAATTTCACAACCAGTAAAGCTACTCTTGTGAGTCCATGTTCTTTCATAGAGGTTTGTTTATAAATGAAGATAAAACCTTGTTGTTAATTTAAGTTGTGTCTGTTTCGGTTTTTAACTGTTCCAATTGAAAAGAAAGTCCTTGCATTTTTTTTTTTTTTTTTTGCGGTACGCGGGCCTCTCACTGTTGTGGCCTCTCCCGTTGTGGACCACAGGCTCCGGACGCGCAGGCTCAGCGGCCATGGCTCACGGGCGCAGCCGCTCCGCAGCATGTGGGATCTTCTTGGACCGGGGCACGAACCCGTGTCCCCTGCATCGGCAGGTGGACTCTCAACCACTGAGCCACCAGGGAAGCCCGGTCCTTGCATTTTTGAAGGAGGTCAAAGTTACTTAAGCAGTTAAAGCATTATGCTTTCTTTAAAAAGCATTCGTATGTTTTGAAAGACTTATCAAATATGTAACTTTAGGAGTAGCTATGTTTCTAGATTTTTCTGAAAGTGAGTGCAAGGCAGGTTGAATATAGTAGAAGGCTAATATTTCTTTCTTAGGGACTTTATACTGCATTGTAATCCTATAAAGATTTTATCTGTATGTCATATACAGTTTATTATTATTGTTTTGTTGTCATTGTTTTAGATGATTTATATCACTGTGGAAGAGAAAAATAGTGAGTTTTTTGGTTTAATTTGTGTTAGATAAGCCTTAACAATTCTCATGGTGTTTAATGTGGGGTTATTAAAGATTTTGACTGTTCATTGTTCAATGATTATGTTTTGAAAAAATTTATTAAGGTTGGATGTATTAAGATGTTTAACTATATTTAAGAGTGCACGTATGTACATACAGGTACACACATAATTTCCATAGTATCTTTATCAGTTTTAGGGGAAGGGGGTTTTAAAATATTATATAAAGATAAACTAGAAAAGACCAGAAATTTACCATTACAGATCACATTCTGAGACAATAAAACGTTTGAACTTGCTGAGATTTTTTGATATCCACCATGAGGACCCAAAGAAATGGTTCTTTGTGGTTTGGTTGCAGTTATCCTGTGCTAAAAATATTCAGGAACATTAAATTTCTTTGATCTTTGTCTACATAGCTATCACACTCTATAATGAGTCTTTAATTATATGTTTTTGGAACTGCACCTGGTAGGTGAGAAGGACTGTTGCATTTCTGTTGTTCAGTCATCAAATAGCAATTATCTTTCAACTCTCCTTACCCCTGTTACCATGAAAGAGCATTCACTGACCTTCTCTGCTGCCCACCAGAGCCAGTTAGTATAACATGCAGATTGGTGTAGGAAAGAATGAAATGTGTGGCGGTACCTGCTAATACCTCTCTGTTTTCCTCCTTGCATTCAAAGAACTTCTAACCTTATTCACAATAGATAAACTTGGTGTCAGCTCTCTTTCATTTCCAGGGTGTATAAATTAGGAATGTGATTTCCTGGAGTAAGTTCATTTTAACAAAATTCCACTACTAAAAGAAATTGGACGTCCTGTGGAGTGTGTGATAGAATTTTAACTTTATTACTTAGCTTAGGAAAATACATTTTTCCTGTGGAAGTTAACATTTTATTATAAGTTTGACTGGTTATATCACTAAGAAGATGACTTAAGTATGCTAACATAATTATATTCACAATTTCAAACGTACGAAGAAAATTTAAAACATGACTGGCTTTTGCTTGAATGTTTGGAATGCTCTTTCTCCCTGCTTCCCCTCTATTTACTATAGATTAAAGACTCTATTTTTAATTTCATTCACATTTTTGGTACATTTTGTTTTCATCATTACATTAGGCTAAGACTGTCTCTTATATTTTTCTAAGAATACTTTTTAAAGAAGGGTGGGGAGGAAAATATTCTTTGTTCGATAGCCTTTTGGGCATTTTAACAGATTTGGACTTAAGCCATTATGACTATCTCCAAAGTATTGATAATTTTGAGAGCTTAAGAAATTGACTTTAATAAATAAGAAACTTTTATCCTTTGAGGGAGAATTTTACTTAAACTATTGCCCTCAGGAGATTTTTATATGTAACTCAGGCATTTACAATTTGTTGTGAGCAACTCTTAAAAAAATGTGTGAGTAGCATGAAACGGAGCAGGATTTTTCCAATGAGACCTGATGGGGAGAATAAATGCAGCCAGGTAAAACCCTCTTAAGCAAAAAGCAGAGGATATAGGGAGAGATGGAGTGTCTTCTTTGGTGTTTTCTAAGGAAATTGTAACCTGTTTCAATACTGAAGTCAAAACCACTGAGAGCTGGAAAATTGACATATTCAACCTTTTTATGAATCAGGTGAAATAAGTGGTCAGTGAATATCATGCTTCAAAGGGATTTGTACAGATGTCTGGAAATGGCAGTGTTACAAATAATAGATATTCTAAATTGGTCAGAAATAGTTCATGTACTAATCTACCATGATCAATAGTTTCGAAGGACATTGAAATGCCCAAGGGTATTGTATTTACTTTCATGTAGACAAACCTGAGTGGATATATATTTTTTTATCTGGTTAAGACCAAGGCAGTCATAGCATATACAAATCCATGTTGTTTTTGTTGTTAACATTTATCTTTTTCACGGATGTATGTTATTGATAGTGGAATTATCTATGAAGTTGATTTGGCTGAACAAATTATCCTTTAAAAAGGCTGAAAATACTAGGTTTTTCTTGGCTACTGTTTGGAGATGTTGATATGTGGACTGAAGGTATGATACTGTTTGTATTGGGTTGTGCGTTAGTTTTAATCACCCAGCACCCTTTTTCTTTCCATAAGGACCTATAACTAAGGTTTGGTTTTAATTTCACTGAAAACATTACATTGGCAACATTAGTATTAAAATGAGATGTTTCTCTGGTATTAAAATATGTAAACACCATTTGCAATCATCTTTAAAGTCTCCTCAACCCTTTGAATTAGTTGTTTCGTGTCTTATAATTTTACCAATTTTATCAATTCCCCCAAGAAACTCTGGACTATCCTTCATTTTATTTGATGTTCCAGTAATTTGGGTTGTAGTATGAGATTACACATGGGAATAGAACACCATTAGAGAGAAATAAAATTCTTTGTACAAAACACGTAACCCTCTATACTAGCCTTTAGCACTGTACAAACAGTGATAAAGTGATGACATGACTAATATTGGACTTCGGTACATGAGACCAACTGCCTTTACTGCTTATGGGACTCATGATAGAACTTCCTAATTTTATCTTTAAGCCTTTTGAAAGAAAGACGTGAATCTGGACAGTCTAATTATAAATGTGCATGTAGTCACTACTTCCTGTTATATCTGTATTGCGTATAGTATACTGAACTCATCCGTCCACTAATCTGATTTTAAGTTATATTTACATGAACTGTAATTAAATCAGAGTCTGAATATCCAACTTACGGATAAAAGGTTGAAGTTTTTGGAATCTGTGAAGGATTTTCCTTTACATTTATGTGTGAGGGAGCAGAACATCATTTCCTCGTAAAATAGGCACATTTATAGAGTTTTCCTTACTTTGTTTTGCCCTGGAGAGCTAGAGAGGGGAGAATCTTGCTTTCTCGTGGACTTAGAGTTCAATGATACTTTCTCTCTGATACTTTCAATGATACTTTCTCTCTGATACTTTCATTAAATATAAGATTTTCTTTCCTTTGATCATGCCAATCAGTGTAAGTGGGCCCTCTAAAAATAATGACCTCAGAAGTTCTGAAAGCCTGGGGTAGATTTCTGTTTTAAAACCTTGATATATTTAGATATCTTTCTGTCAGAATTATGCATGAACTATAAATAGACTTCTCTCTCTCTGCATATCCCCCTTCCCCCACCATTGTAATTTCTATGTCTATTTCAATGTGAATTGGCCAGCATTAATATAGTAATGAATATACACAAAGTTGAATAATAGCAATAAGTTAAAGAAAGCACATGATGTGATATGAGTGCCAAATATTTAAATTATTAAATCTTTTCCAAAAAATCAATCAGTAGAAGTTTAGTGTCTATTTAGATTCTTCTGCATATTTCATACAATTAAGATACTTATCAATGAATGAATGGATGAAATGTTATTAAGTGTTAATATTTTTGAAAAGGAGTCTTTAATTTATGCCTAAAATCATACTGTATTTTGGACAAGAAGATTTAAAGAGCATTCAAGGTTTTGATTTTTAATATTTTCAGAAATATCTTAATACAAGTTCACTGTGCACGGTTTCATTTAATAGTCACAAAGGCCTTCTGGGCTACAGGTACTATTCTCCTCCCTATTTTAAAGCTTAGAGGTTTTAAGTAACCGATCAAAAATAACGCAGCTAGAATATGACAGAGATGGGATTGGAACCTAGATCTGTCTTCTTCTAAAGCTTATGCACTTAACCATGTCACTCTGCGATCTCACAGAGATAGTCCATTGATGAATGGAGGCTTATTTTTCTGACCTTTGAGTAAACGTGGAAAAAGATCTCTAATTTTCTTTCTTTCTTTCTTTCTTTCTTTCTTTTTGCGCTACGCGGGCCTCTCACTGCTTTCGCCTCTCCCGTTGCGGAGCAACAGGCTCCGGACGCGCAGGCTCAGCGGCCATGGCTCACGAGCCTAGCCGCTCCGCGGCATGTGGGGTCTTCCCGGACAGGCGCACGAACCTGTATCCCCTGCATCGGCAGGCGGACTCTCAACCACTGCGCCACCAGGAAAGCCCAATTTTTAACTTCTTGAGCAATATAGGGATGTTGGACTGCCTTATAGATATAGCCACACCTTTTATACCTAAGGTCAGAAAATACTGTCTCATTTTGGGTCAGTCCTCTTCTTCCCTAGAAAATTTTCCTGGCTTCTTTTTCAGTGTTCAGATCTAATCTTGGACTCTTGCTCACTCGTATGTTAACTGCCCTCACTGATCTTTCTATTGTTTTTGTTTGGGTGATTCATTTGTTCCACCTGGTCCCCTGTCAAGTCATGGTTACAAATATCACCATGTATTTGTAGCATGTGAAGACAACTCTTTAACGTAGGTAACTTGATAACATAAAATCACCAATATGTTAATACCAAGAAATGAGATTATGGAATCACCAATATGTTAATACCAAGAAATGAGATTATGGGCTATAGCCCATCTTTAAAAAAAAAAAATGTATAAGCTACATCTGGCTCTGTTCTTTCCAATAAGCTGCCGTACCTAAATTTGATTGGAAGTTTTAGTTGGAGTCTCCAGATATCTTTCTTTGACAGTATTTGGTAGATTTCTTATGAAGCTTAGGACTTTGAAAGACAAGAAAAATGTGGGTTGAAAATTACCTATCACACCTAAATGAATGAAGTAAGCTGTTAAATATTACAAAACATGTAATTCTGTGTCTAGACATAGATATGTAGGTTTAAGCCCAATATAGTACTGGAACAACCACTAATTCTTCTTCAATGAGTTATTGCTGGAGCCATGAGCCAGATGTTACAGGAAACCATGTACTGGTCCTGTTAGTAATTTCTAATGGTATGATTGAAATAAACATGGGCTTTGGAGTCAGACCTAGGTGTGGGGGTGTGAGTCCTAGAACTGATACTTGTTGAATGATGTTTTGCAAGTTATTTAGCTACTTTGCTTCTCAGTTTCTTTATGTGAAAACACTTTTGGGAATGGCTAAAGTCAAAAAAATTGACAATATGAAGTGTTTGAAGGATCTGGAGCAATTAGAGCTGTTACACTTTGCTGAAGGAGTCCCAAATGGTATAGCCACTTTGGAAAGCAGTTTTTAAAAATTGAAACATGCACTTATCATAAGACCCAGTAATTCTACCCCTAGTTATTTTCCCAAGAGAAATGAAAATATATGCTTACACAAATACGTACATGTGAATGTTTATAGCAGCTCTATTCATAATCATCAAAACCTGGAAACAACCCAGATATTCATCAATTGATGAATGGATAAACAAATTGTGTTATATCCATACGATAAAAAGGAATGGACTACTGATACATGCAATAACATAGTTGAATATCATAATATTTATGTTAAATGAAAGGAACCAGACACTGAAAGCTGTATACAGTATGATTCCATTTCTAATGACATTCTGGAAAAAGCAAAACTATAGGGACACAAACCAGGTAAGTGGTTGCCAGGCAACTGGGAGTAAGGAAAAGGGATTGACTACAAAAGGGGAATGAGGGAATATTTTGGTGTGGTGGAAATGTTCCAAATCTTGTTTGTGTTAGGGGTTGCACGACTATATTTTCTCAAAATGATGAACTTTACTGTATGTAAATCATATCCCAATATAAAGAAAGGGAAAAAAACCTTGTGTTCAGAGTGGTTATGGAAATTATAAGAGCTCATCTTCCTCGCCCATTTTTTCTGCTGCTTGGTTCTTCATTATCCTCTGTTGCTTCTGTGTCTCTTATAACTTTGGGGTCCATGATAAATTGCAATTTCTTATTTCAAAGCTGAGATACTACAGAAAATTGATGTCTTTATCTTTTTCTGCAATCTGAGTCAGATTTTAAATGGAGTGATCAACTGTATTTTTATACTTCTAGATATTCCAGTTAGTACTGCATAACTCAGAGCTGGAATTGGCAGACTGTAAAATATACCAAATGTACTTGCTTTGACTGGATTCCTCATCTCTGTTCTGTGGCAGTGGGAATGTACAGTATGGTTGGGAGGGTATTTAGAGCAATCTTGAATTTTGAGCCTGGAGTCCTGCTTGAGAAAGGCTTCCTCCACTTCTCAGCAAACCATTGTTCTATGCCAGGGGTTCTCAAACTTGAGTGAACATCAGAATCACCTGGAGGAGTAATTAAAACACATTTCTGGGCTCCACCCACAGAGTTGCTGAGTCAGTAGGCCTGGGGTGGGACCCAAGAATTTTGTATTTCTAACAAATTTCCAAATGCTGTTGATGTCCCTGGTTTGGGACACACACCTTGAGAACCACCGATTTATACTTACCCTGGTGTTGCAGTATCAAAATTCCTGCCTACATACAGTAGCCAACATTTTGTTTATAAACCACTTAATCATTTCATGGCCACTTTTGTATTGGGTAAAAACAAATATATTATATTTATATACGACCTTTAGATATATATATCCTATATATATATATATTTTTTATACTATACAACATATATATGTATACTATAGCCAGAGACAGCCAGATCAGTAAGCATTGGCAGGGAGGCTACAAAGTATTGATGGACAGAGAAATGGCAAGACAAAGGAAAAAAAAGGTATGTCTAGCTGTACCCCTTCCTCTTCACCTCTTGAGTGTCGTCCTACTATATCATAATTATTTTATTCCCCTAGCTAAAGGCTCCTTTTGTACTCCCATTCTCTCTACTTTAAAAGCTCTGAGGACTCTTACCAGTCCTCCTCTGCGCATTGCCCTAACATATTCTCAGTTAAGACTTTTCACTTCCTACTTTGTAATAAATAGGCCCAGCCTCCTCACACTTAGGTTTCATGATTGTATCCTTTTATTTTTTTCAGACCGATAATAATTTTCACTGAATGAAACCAAAGTACCATCAGCTGCCCAAATTGAAACAGTCTGGGATGTGTGGGTGACTGATTTCAAGTGAACAAATAGAAATCATGGTCTTGTATCAAACACTTCCCTAGACCAAGAAGCAAATAATCCTAATAACTTTAATAGCACTAGGTATAAAAAGAAACAGGTAAAATTTAGAATCTTTAAAGAATTTGTGAGTGTTAAATTTAAGGAAATCATAGATTATTTCATCTTTCCAGATGCCAAAGCAGATACTGAGGGCTGTATATATAAATTTGTTCAGAATTTCTGTTATTTTAAGGTTGCTGTAGGGTATTTTCTGCTGTTAGGATATCTGCTGATTTCTGTCTGTGATAGAATACAGTATTTTATGTTTAGAGAGCTGATGTCCATTTCTCCTTCTCCTGCCACCCCACTGATTATCAAGTCTTTAGAGAAAATAGCTCATTGTACTGGTTGATTACATGCCTCAATTGAATAGTAGCTTGCTGCCAATTATCATTACAATGCCATATTGATTTTTTCTCATTTCCTCTGTGGAAATTAAAGCAGAATTTGTTTAAAATGAGTTTCCATATATATTGTGGATGTGATTGGTTCCAAATATTCGAGCTATTTTTTAAATGTATTTTCTTCAGTGATCTGTTATTTCTTACTGATAGTCTCTTAGAAATTTAGGTGTCTTCTTTGTTGATAAGCTTTACCTTAGGTAGATATGAAATGTGATTTAAAACCTGTGGAATTGATCTATAGTCATGGTTTAAATATGTTGAGTATAGATTTTAATTATTGCTTCACAGGCATCCTGCTGTATGTTAATTTACGTTTGTAAAGTTCTTGGACAATATGATTCTGCTGATTCTCTTAACCACACAAGTCAGTAAATTTAATTAAATTTTAATTAGAAAATATTTAGTGTTGACTATATGTAATCCATTCTGCTAAGCATTATGGGAGACAGAAAGATGAGCGAGATCATATAACAGTCTTCAGAGAATTTATAATCCAGAAAGGTGGGTAAAGACACTTGGTATGAATCATAATGTCAAGTAGTAAGAGATGCACAAACACGGGCATTCAAAGAGAAAATAATGCATTTGGATGGAGGACTTACAGGAAGAAAACATTAATGGAGGAACTGACAGTCAAGTTGAGCCTTGATGGGTTGGGAGAGATGGAGTTGGAGTTACCTTCTGGGAAGAAAGAATGAAAAATGAGGTCAAGCAGAGAAATGCAGGGAAGACTCCAGGAAAGAGAATATGTCTGATTTTTATTGGAACATGTGGTCTAAGGCCTGAGGCTAGAAAGGTAGGTTGAGGCTTGATCAGAATCAGGACTTGAAATGTGTTAAATAGTCCAGAGAAAATTTTTGGACAGAAGACTGTGGTAATCTGGCATTTTATAAAATGAATAAAAGAAAAGAATGATGCCTCAGAGACCCTAGTTGGGAGGCTTCTGCCATATTAAAGGAAAGGTAACTAGGGCTAAATTAGAATGGTAGACAATGAAAGGGAGTCATTCTAGAAGTAGAGTAGTAGTAGAGTAGGGTCATGACAATAAGTCAAATCAAGTTCTCCGTGATCAGTCTTCAAGTCTTTTGTCACACATGGGACTTCATCTCCTGCCATTCTTGCTTCCAAGCCTGCTTGTTCAGCTGTGACCACACAGGTCTCCTCACAGATCCTGGAACATTCCAAGCACACTAGCTACCACCTCAGCACCCTATTTGCTTTTATTCCCTCTATTAGGAAAGTCCTTATTTCCTTCAAGGCTCTGCTCAAATATCACCTTATCAAATAATCTTTCTCTGACTACACATTAAAAAATAGCATCCTGGCTCTCCTTATTCCATTTGCCAAGGTTTATTTCTCTTCATAGTACCAAAGCATTGACATTTTATTATATAGTTATTTATTTATCCTCTGTCTCCCTTTTAGTAGATGGTAAGCTACATGAGGGTAGGGGCTTAGTTTGTTGCCAGTTATATCTCTATCACCTAGAACATGCCTGGTACTTAGTGGGAACTCAATAACTATTTGTTAAATGAATGAACAGAATAAATGCAAAGGTGAAAGAGGTTGCGGATCAAGAAATTATGCCAGTATTTCAAGTCTGAAGGATGCAAGGGATAGTAGTATTATTATCAGAATATGGAAGAGGAGTTGATTTAGGAGAACAGAGACATAGGAGAAGAGAAATTTGGCTTTGTAAATTCAGGCTTAAGTATTCGACGCTGGTGAAACAACCCAGGCAGTGCTGTAGAATGGGCAATCTAAAATGTGAAGAGAAGTCTGGGATTGAGGTAAAGATCTCTGAGTCATCCCCATAGAGTCAATACTCAAAGCAATGGGAGTGGAAAAAAGAAGGACAAGCAATATAAAGACAGGATTAACAGATCTGAAAATCAAAATTTAATTTGGGATATTTAATGTTTTAATTATATAAACTTATTTATACTTTTTTTTCTTGTTTATTTAATAGCTGGGTTAACAACTTTGGCCATGAAGGTCTTGGACTCTTGTTGGATGTGCTGGAAAAGCTTCTGGACAAGAAACAGTAAGAATAAACATGAAAAAAAATCACCATGGGGGACATTTTTAAGCACAGCATAATATGTTTTTTCCTTTTATTCAGGCAAGAAAATATTGACAAGAAGAATCAGTATAAACTTATTCAGTGCCTCAAAGCATTTATGAACAATAAGGTAAGTAGTATTTATTTCTGCCTCTGTCGCAAAAGGTGAGAACTTGCCCGACAGACACCATGAAACAGGCAAAATAGTGGATGCTTACTCAGTTTTCAAAAGGGTCTTTATAATGCAAATCATCATGAGTTTCATTTAAATATTATTTAAAATATACTTTGCTTCACAAAATATTTATTGGCAGGTTTTTGCAATCATGCAAACATACAAGTCTTGTTCCCAAATCAGATAATACTCTTTTTTTTCCATGGTAGTAGGAAAATTTAAATGGGATAGGTTGAATACCATTTCCTTACAGAGAGTTTTTATTCTAATGTAAAGGACAATTCAAAGCTATGATTTGATTTTTTTTTTTTTTTTTTTGCTGAGAACGTTATAAGGTTAAGATTTTTCTTTCTTTTTATGTTCAATTAATGTCAGTGAGTTAACATACATAAAAGACATTTCTGGCACATACCAGGGTTTCTTTTTTGTACCTGTGTGATACCAGTTGCATTATGAGGGACTCTAGGAATGCCAGACAAGGGTTTTTCTTCTAAAAGTAGTCTTTGCTCAAGTTATGAAGTTAAAGTCATTTTTTCTATAAACTTGTTTTGTTACTCTCTTATACATGATTTGTGCTATATTCCTATAGGTAAAATACCACTGACTAATTCACTAATTGAATAATTCCTTTTATATGGTATTTTAATAATCTCAAAATATTTATTAAAAATAACTAATTATAACAATAACCCAAAACTTGCCAGAAGTAAAATATAGCTATTAATAGCCAATGCAGTAAGATTATCTACTTAAGTAATCTGCAGTCTTTCTTAAGTGTGTGGGATTATATATAATTATGCGTATATTATACACACATGTATCAGCAAAGAATTTTTTGGCATGTGGAACAGATGGATGCTTGCCAATTGACATGAGTCTCCCGTATAGAATATACTATTTGTGCTGTTCTTGGAAGTTTCTTCCAGAAAGATTTCCATCAGTACTAGTACCGAATTTCTGAACTTCTGAGCTCTTAGTCTTTGGTGACAAAGTTATGCAGAATCTGATACCTAACAAGAAAGCAGTTAATGAACATTGCTTCTCCACAGCTCAAGATGGATCTCTTTTTTCAATTGAGGGAAACAAAGAAATAAAGGAAAGACAACACTGTACTAGAAATCAGGAAATATAGTCCATGATTTGCCACTAAGTTGTGTGGCCTTTAGAAAATCATTTGACCTCTCTGCCAATCAGTCCCCTCACCTGTAAAATTAGGACTCTGATCTAAATTCTTACTGACTTGAGTAGTCAACTCTTACAGCTTTCCAGGATATAACTGTAATCAGTATAGTTACTAGAGAAAGTGACATTTCCTGTAGAGCCTTTTCCCACGAGACAGAAGTTGATATGTTCATACGTAATTATTTATTACTTAAGAGTTTGGCAGTTTTGAAGAACATGATGTTTTTTTTTTTATTAGAGTAGAGTTGATTTACAGTGTTGTGTTAGTTTTACAGCAAAGTGATTCAGTTATATGTATACATGTATCTATTCTTTTTTAGATTCTTTTCTCATATGGGTTAGTACTACTCTGTATTAACAGTGAAATCTGACAGCATTTCATTGGAACAAAATTGCCATTTCAAGCTAACCTTTAGTTAAACACCACACATTTGAATATTTTCATGGTTCCTAATTTATCTTCGAAAAGAATTCAGTGTAGCATTCTCTATGCTATGCAGTAGGTCCTTGTTGGTTATCTATCTTATATGTAAAGTAGTCTTCTGTGTGTGTTCATCCCAAGCTTCTGATTTATCCCTCCCCTCCCATGTTTCCCCTTTGGTAACCATAAGTTTGTTTTCCATACCTGTAAGTCTGTTTCTGTTGTGTAAATAAGTTCATTTGTTTCTTTTCTTTAAGTTAGATTCCACATATGAGTGATATATGATATTTGTCTTTGTCTGACGTACTTCACTCAGTATGGCAATCTCTAGGTCCATCCGTGTTGCTGCACATGGCATTATTTCATTTTTTTAATGGCTGAGTAATATTCCATTTTATGTATATATCACATCTTCTTTATCCGTTCCTCTGTCAATGGACATTTAGGTTGCTTCTATGTCTTGGCTATTGTAAATAGTGCTGCAATGAACATTGGGGTGCATGTATCCTTTTGGGTTATGGTTTTCTCTGGATATATGCCTAGGAGTGGGATTGCTGGGGAATGTGGTAGTTCTATTTTTAGTTTTCTTTTTTGTTTTTCTTTTTTGCGGTATGCGGGCCTCTCAGTGTTGTGGCCTCTCCCATTGTGGAGCACAGGCTCCAGACACGCAGGCTCACTGGCCATGACTCATGGGCCCAGCCGCTCCGCAGCATGTGGGATCTTCCTGGACCAGGGCACGAACCCGTGTCCCCTGCATAGGCAGGCGGACTCTCAACGACTGTGCCACCAGGGAAGCCCTTATTTTTAGTTTTTTAAGGAACCTCCATACTGTGCTCCATAGTGGTTGTACCAATTTACATTCCCAATAACATTGTAAAACACGATAGTTTAACTTAGATTATTCTATATTAAGATTAGGCTTTAGTTAGAGCATGTTAATGTCTTGCACATAGGTCCTAGGAACATGAGTAAATGATAGGTCATTTAAATTATAGGCGTGTGAAACAATGGGCATAAAGTACACATTCAAAATTTAAAAAATATACAGTAATATATCCATTTCATGTTGGAATGAATTGTCATAATCAAAGAATGAAACTTTCATCTGACATGACTCATACATCAAATTTGCTGGCCCTGAGGAGTTTTGATTACCTACTTCAAAAACTCTTTTTGCTTATACAATGCATGTAATAATAGGATCATAAAAAGCAACCCATTGTCCCTTAACTTCCATTGCTATAATATTGCTCTGATGTTTAGATTGATGGTTTTCCATCATTTCTCATATCTTCATTTTTATTTTGAGTATGTCCCTACACATTACAAACTACTTTTAATAATAAAATGGAAATTTGAAAAATTAAATGATTTTACTCTCAGTCTAACTGATTTTTAAAGTTATTTTAAGTTTGGTAATTGCATGGTAACCATCTCTCTCAGTTTTCCACATCACTTATTTTCCTTACTACTTATTATTTACCGGCTACCTTTATACTTATATAGTCCTTCTGTTTTTCTTTGTTTCTTTTTAATCTCGTCTCTTCCATTTCCTTTTTTTGTCTTGTCTCTGTAAATTTCCTTATTTGTTATGACCTCGAGTAAAGTCATATTTAAGAGCTTTAGCTATGTTTTTTTTAGCCCTGAATTCTTTTAGAAGATAAATTAGGAACCATGAAAATATTCAAATGTGTGGTGTTTAACTAAAGGATAGCTTGAAATGGCAATTTTGCTCCAATGAAATGTTGTTGGATTTCACTGTTAAACTGTAAAAAGAAGCAAACATTATTTCATAAGAAATCTGAGAAATACTTTGTGGGACAAAGATCAAAGAAAATATTACCTTCTTCATGTAGTGAAAACCTGAGTTTTGGGCTTTCTTCATTTTTTTACCTAGTCATTCTTATGATGCACATTTGCATGCATATATTCAAGCCTAGAAAATAAATGAAAATGGTGTCTGGCTTCTCTGCCTAGTTGACTGTGACACTTAGTAAAACCCAGGCTCCATTTCTTTCTGTTCATAACTTTTGTAATGCAGCACAACTGCTTGAAAGAGGGAGGCTAAGAGAGAGAAGGTATGGGAAAATCCATACAGAGGTCTACTGCTTCTTTAACTGGCATGTAGTATACAAAAGAGCTTTTCAATGTTTTACCCTTTTTGTTCAACTTAGTTTTCCATACAAACATATTGGAGAATTTAACCATGAGTTCCAGACATCTCCAGGGAGACCCAGTGACATAAGTAGAACTGCTTTAGAAAATCATATCAGCATATTCTTCTTTGTTGAGAAAATATTGGTGGTTCCCATATTTCTTCCAAATTTTTATGGAAGTTTTAGGCAGGCTAATGGAGATCATATCTGACCAAAGGACAAAACTCCAAGATGCAGTCATTTCAAATAAAAAACAAACAACTGCATTTGAAGAACATTCATCTAATTAAGTAGAACCTCACTGTGGAGGTATTGGTTTTTAGAAAATCATTGTTTAGTTGCTTTTTAAAATTAAAGATGTGTTCCAAAAACATTTTGAATGAAAGTTCATTTTAAAAAATTTTTTTCAGTTTGGATTGCAAAGGATTCTAGGTGATGAAAGAAGCCTTTTACTGTTGGCAAGAGCAGTTGACCCCAAACAACCCAACATGATGACTGAAATAGTAAAAATACTTTCTGCTATTTGTATTGTTGGAGAAGAGAACATGTACGTATTGCTCTATTATTATATTAACTGTATAGAAAATGACACTTGAGAAATTAACAAGTCCTACTTTTGTGCTGTTTCTTTTGATAATTTGCATGAAAATGCTATTAAATTTTAGAAAAAAATATTGATATTTTTACCTTATCTATTTGGATATTAGCTTTTTTTTTGATTCTTTGAAAAATAGGTTTAAAAAGATAGAATCCTAATGGAGAGTTCTTCAAAGTTGGATATTCAAAGTTAATGAATAGAATTTTGTCTAGTTGAAGGTAAAGCAATTATTAGAAAAGTGGGAAAAGGTCAGTTAGGGAGTAATTTTGGCTAAACACACACACAGGCACACACATATACATACCCTACACAACATACACCCTCACACATGCACATCACAAAATTTGACTTCCTTAACTGAATTAACTAGATGCTTTATTTTGTACTATAATTTTATTTTATTTTTTTAACATCTTTATTGGAGTATAATTGCTTTACAATGTTCTGTTAGTTTCTGCTGTATAACAAAGTGAATCAGCCATACATATACATATATCCCCATATCTCCTCCCTCTTGTGTCTCCCTCCCAACCTCCTTATCCCACCCCTCTAGGTGGTCACAAAGCACCCAGCTGATCTCCCTGTGCTATGTGGCTGCTTCCCACTAGCTATCTATTTTACATTTGGTAGTATATATTAGTCATGACACTCTCTTACTTCGTCCCAGCTTACCCTTCCCCTCCCCGTGTCCTCAAGTCCATTCTCTATGTCTGTGTCTTTATTCCTGTCCTGCCCCTAGGTTCTTCAGAACCAATTTTTTTTTTTTTAGATTCCATATGTATGTGTTAGCATACAGTATTTGTTTTTCTCTTTCTGACTTACTTCACTCTGTATGACAGACTCTAGGTCCATCCACCTCAGTACAAATAACTCATTTTCGTTTCTTTTTATGGCTGAGTAATATCCCATTGTATATATGTGCCACATCTTCTTTATCCATTCATCTGTCGATGGACACTTAGGTTGCTTCCATGTCCTGGCAATTGTAAATAGAGCTGCAATGATCATTGTGGTACATGACTCTTTTTGAATTATGGTTTTCTCAGGGTATATGCCCAGTAGTGGGATTGCTGGGTCGTATGGTAGTTCTATTTTTAGTTTTTTAAGGAATCCCCATACTCTTCTCCATAGTGGCTGTATCAATTGACATTCCCACCAACAGTGCACGAGGGTTCCCTTTTCTCCACACCATCTCCAGCGTTTATTGTTTGTAGATTTCTTGATTATGGCCATTCTGACTGGTGTGAGGTAGTTTTGATTTGCATTTCTCTAATGATTAGTGATGTTGAGCATCCTTTCTGCCTATGGTAAGTGAAAAGATGAAGCAATATTAATGGAATTAAATTAACTGGTTGGAAAGAACAAAAGGCTGTTGGTAACTACTCAGAGTGCACATAAGTGCCAATTTCAGCAAGTTGTTGCTGACTATGCATTAGATCATTTCTTCTTATGGAAATAATATTGAGTTAGAAGCAAAATTAAAGATTTGATATCCAGTTGGTAAGAAACCATTGAGATAAAGAATGTAATACCTGCTACGGACATGAACTAAAATATTCCTTCTGAACACTCTGTGTGGCAGTAATCATTTCAGTTTGAATTATAATGGGGCAGGCAAAGATTTAGGATTCTTCTAATATGTTGACTTTCTCATACCTCTTGGAATAAAATGAGATGTTGCTTAGTGCTGGTTCATCCTTTGAAACCAAAAGACAAACACTGAACAAAAATATTATCACACATTAAGTCTTATCTCAGTGAGAACAAACTGAGCATGAGATAACTTATGCAGATAGGCTTCCTTCCTTAGGTTTTATAGAAAAATCAGTTTATACACAAGTAAGAAATATTTTTCTAGTCTGTTAGGTTTTCAGTACTTAATTCATATAATGTACCCTACCCTGGTATATTTTATCAGTTAATTATAATTTCAGATATAGTTTGATAATAGTAGTATACTACATAGAGGTTAATTTGATTCAGACACTGTACAGAGATAGTTTCCAATATTTTTGTTCAGGTGAATAAGTTTCTTGTGCTTGGTAATTATAGATGCTTCTCTAATTTACTGGGCTTTCTCTTTTAGGTTTTTTTCCTTGTTCCATTTTCAAAGAATCCTGGGTATTTTTTTAAGTTCTTTAAGAAATATTTACGCTTTTCAGCACTTTATTATAAAATTACAGTCCGTTTACATTTGAATAAACTTTGAATAATTGTAAATGCCATATCACGTTTAAGTGACATTAATATCTATGTTAACACATGAAATATCAAAACCTGAAACTTAAAATTTTAATGTTTATCAATTAAGTATTTTTTTTAAATGTCACCCAGAAAAATTATTTTCCTCAAGACTTTCAAATTGAATTTTAATTTTGGTGCCCTAAAGTTATTTAACTCTATCAACATTTGACTTGTAGATATATGTGGACAAGAACACAATTCTTAAATTGTGGTGGTCTATGTGAAAACATCAAGCACCAGAAAGAAAACAGGGAAGACTGCATAAGGGATAACCCATATTCATATAGTATGTGTAAGATGTATTTCTCATTTCTATTTTTTTTTCTATAGTCTAGATAAACTTTTAGGAGCTATAACTACAGCAGCAGAACGAAATAACAGAGAACGATTTTCACCAATTGTGGAAGGATTAGAAAACCATGAAGCTTTGCAATTACAGGTGAGTTAGTTTCCAGGGTTATATTTAGAGTACTGGTTTTGTATGACACCAACTCCATTTTAGCTAGCATTTAAATAGAAGGGAACATAAAAATGAAATTCTTCCTGTTGCTTGGTCATTCATAGAAGCTATGGTTTTGTCTGTGAAAATGACAATTTGTTTAAAATAAGGAAAAGTACTTTGAATTATTATAAATATGATGATCATAAATATTTGGATAGAAATTTAGTAATTATTGTAATAAGCCATGGAAATTAAAGCCTTAGCATTAATCAGGGCAAGAGGGCAAACAGTTCAGCCACTGCCGTTATCCTGAGGGTTAATGAAGTCTGTGTGGGCTTGTTGTAGAAATTTAAGAAAACTAAACACATCTCTTTTTTTGTGCCATTCACACAGCATTCAGAAGTTTCACTGCCCAGAATAGGGAGGATTGAATTGCAACTCTTAGGTCATGGTCTGTCTCATAGTCCTGTGTAGACCCAGCCTATATGTCTTCTTTAGAAAATGACAAAATTTGCTATCTTTTCTTAGATGGTTTCAGGAAATGAGCCATTTTATGAAAGATAACATTGTTCTTTAGTGATGAGAACTCTTATTTATTGACTGTACTTATCGTGTGAGATTCTGGACTAAACATTTGAATTTACATATACTATCTAGTTTAATTCTCACAATTCAGCTATGTAGATACTATTATTATCTCCATTTTGCTTATGAGACAAATAGGCTGAGATTAAATAACTTGTCTAAGGTGCCACAGCTTGTAAGTGGGACAGTCAAATTCGATGCCAGGTTTGTTAGTCTGTGGTGCCCATCTCTTTCTTTTAGACAGTGTTTAGCATTTAATGTACCATGGGAAACAATTTCTGAAATATTTTTTAAACCCTTGTAGTGTCATTCAACAAAGAGAACATGGGTCCACGTTTATTTTATGAAATTATTTAGCAGTGAGTGTTTAAATATTAAAATTTCTTATCTGATATAAAAACAAAGAGTTTCTTTTCCCCTTTTTAATTTTATTGTTAAGTGTAGTTACCTGTTTTCACCAGAGATTCAAACTACAGCAGATAGATAATTTGGCTTGTCCAAAGAAAATACTGTAGTGTTACAAAACTATAATCCCTTTCCAAATACTTGAAGAAATTTGTTAATTGTTACTTCTACTCCAGCTATGATGAACATTTCAGATAGACTTTTATGGTGTGCCTTTTATGGCCAGTGTATTACATTTTTTAATGCTTGGGGGATTTCCTTTCAGTGTTTCCTTTTTTAAATATACTTCTTATTATACAATTTATTTCAATAAAATTTAACATCTCTACTGAAAGGTTTGGAAACTGTCTTTTTTAAGATGACTTCTTGAACTCTTTGTTCTTGTTTCTGTGCTTGGGCTTACCTAACTAAATCTCATTGACTTTCAGTTGTATGTAGGAGTTTGTACTTGTCTTGCAAAGTTTGCTTAGGAGGAATTAAGTGTTTTATCTATATTCAAAGTTTTCATTCCTCACTCAGATCATTCACTCACTCAAAATCACACAGCTGTTGAGAGGTAGAGCTATGATTTGAAGCCAGGTCTATGTGATGCCAACATGTGTATACTGTATTGTCTGACCTTTAAATGACACCCCTGCCATAGAATAGATCAGCCCACACAATGAGGTGGGAATGACATTTGCTAGCCTTCATGAAGCTGGACTGAATGGAATGATAAAAGTGGCAAGTTTTTAACAAGTAACATGGAAGGATCATAGACGTCTTGCTAGGTATTCAAGAAATTGTTGAATACTGATTATAGATGCAAACATATGCAAATCACAATTTGAAATTTCCTATTTTAATGAGGTACGAAAGTTAGTGATTTGTTATATACAGAGCCTGGTGCTCTCAGAAGAATTGTGAAGTGTGTTTGTTTATTTGGATTATTTCACGTGGATGAAAAAAATATCTAAAAGTTCAAAAATATATTCAGAATACAGAATGAAAAACAAAAGTTTAAAATCTGTTGTTTAAAGAATGAAATGAGTGCCGTATTTTAACAGAATTACTTTTCTATTTCTGTAGTATCCTGAGACTTCTCAAAATGTTATTACAGTCTCAGGAAGTAATTCTGTTAAAATACAGGACTAATTATATTTTTAAATAATAACTACATACCCCCCCCCACCCCCCTGCTTTTTGGATTCCAAAAGAGGTTATTAAGTTCTCACAGAAGTTTTCTAGCTCATATATTTTGTACCTGTGATAGGAGTTTTATTATCTTCAGTAGTTCAAGAAATAGACAATAAATCATATATCTTCATATGTTCTCTGTTCATTGACTTTCCTTCAGCTGAGTAGCCTTCTCAAGTCTCCCCCATACTACAGTGCCTTCTTTTGATCCTAGTTATCCTTCAAAGTAGCTTCTCATCTTTCGTTTTCATTTTATAGTCTAAGTCTCTAAAAGAATCATCCATACTTGTTTTCTCTGTTTCCTAAATTACCTTTCACAACTCAACTTTTTCACAGTTCTTCAAAAGGTTGACAATGATCTTTGAATTTCAAAGTCCAG
Source organism: Monodon monoceros (assembly GCF_005190385.1). Taxonomy (NCBI): domain Eukaryota; kingdom Metazoa; phylum Chordata; class Mammalia; order Artiodactyla; family Monodontidae; genus Monodon; species Monodon monoceros. The sequence continues at coordinate 81,117,880 of NW_021703779.1, forward strand.
TGGCTTCTTTCCAATCCTGATTGCTTGGCTCTATTGGTCACTCCCTCCTTGAAAATTTTCCTGCCTTTGGCTTTCTAGGCACCATCCTCTCCTTGCTCGCTGAATACCTCTAACTGTTCTTTCTCTATCTTCTTCATGCGTTTCTTCTTACTTCTTGGCTATTTTATTCTTTATGTTCTTTTCTTGGTCCCATTCTGTCATCATTTTTGTTTATACATACATATGGACACACATATACACACGTATATAAGCTCATATACATATACATCTATATGTATTGATACACACATATGTGAATACTCTCAATTGCTTCTCTAGCTTTAACGTCCAACTATGTTCTAGTGATTCCCCAGGTTTTAAGTCTGGCTCATATCGGTATTCAATCCTACCTGTCCAAATAGCTAACTGGATGTTTTAGAAGCGTCATAAAAATTCAAAATTAAAAATAGCATTTATAAGCCATGTGCCAATGTTCTAAATACTTTAATATGTTACCTCATTTTAAACCTCACAGCAATTCTCTGAGAGAGATAGTAGTAGTATCCCCATTTTATAGATGAGTAAGCTGAGGCTCATAGAGGTTAGATAACTTTTCTAGGGTCACATAGTAAATAGGAAGTAAAGCTCACTTTAGACCCTAGAGTATCTGTCTTCAGAGTACTTGCTCTTAACCACTATATGGTACCTCCTCTTAGTAAAATGAGCTCATTTTCTCTTTCCCTTAGCATGATTTCCCCCCTAAAAGAAGTCTACTCTTCTTCCTGCCTTTCTCATTTTAGATAATAGAGAGGTATCATTTTCTTCCTGATCTTTGGTTTTCCTCAAGACTTCATTCTTCTTTGTTCCCTGCATCCAATTAATCATCAAGTCTTACAAAAGACTATGAATCTATCCCAGTCTGTCTATCTCCACTGTCTTTATCTTCTCCCAGCAATATAATTCCAACAATTTCCTAACTAGTACCCCAAACTGATACATTCTTCCCCAAAACAGACAAATATTTTGTACTACTGTTGGTTATCCTTTAAAAATAAATCTGATTCTAACATAGTAGCATTCCTAGAAACCTATCTATGCTCATGACCCATTGCTTGATAAAAGTGAAAAGCCTAAGCATGATGAATGACCTTTCTCAATGTGGTCCCAATCTAACATTCTGGCCTTACAGCCTGTCACACTCCCAAATGTACCATATGTTTTAGCCGTATTAAACCTGGTGTTTCCCAAATATGCTGTAGCCTTTTAAATGCCCTCAAACATTTTATCATGCAGAACACTTTGCTTGGAATAGCAATGCTTCCCCAGCTATGTCCCTTTCCTCTTGGTAAGGTTTAATGAGGACACAAAGGAAGGCAAATTTAGGTATGTGCTGCATAAGTCAAGGAAGGCTTCAGTGATGAGGTGATGCTTTAACTGGGTCTTGAAGGATCAATAGAAATTTTCCAGAAAATTATCTTTACTGATACAAAACCAGTACTCTGGTAGGGTGGAAGGCAGGAGAACGGCTTCCAGTAGGTAAAAATAGAGGCCAGAGGGCTTCCCTGGTGGCGCAGTGGTTGAGAGTCCACCTGCCGATGCAGGGGACAGGGGTCGTGCCCCAGTTTGGGAGGATCCCACATGCCGTGGAGCGGCTGGGCCCGTGAGCCATGGCCGCTGGGGCTGCGCGTCCGGAGCCTGTGCTCCGCAACGGGAGAGGCCACAACAGTGAGAGGCCCACGTACCACACACACACACAAAAAATAGAGGCCAGAGTAGTCTGCCAGCCCCTTCACAAAAGACAGAGTGAGGTAATACCAACATATAGTTGAAACTGATTTCTACGTAGCCCATCAGGAAAAGCTAGGGTACACTGAGCATTAGTAATAGTTGTTTTTTTTCCCCTTTAACTTTTATTTTTATTATTTAAAAAAATTTTTTTAAATTGAAGTATGGTTGATTTACAGTGTTGTGTTAGTTTCAGGTGTACAGCAAAGTGATTCAGCTATACATATACATATATATGTATGACTGTATACCTATGAATGTGTGTATATATATATTTTACATTCTCTTCCATTATAGGTTATTACAAGATATTGAGTATAGTTCCCTGTGCTATAACAGTAGGTCTTTGTTGGTGATCTATTTTATATATAGTAGTATGTATATGTTAATCCCAAACTCCTAATTTGTCCCTCCCAATAATAGTTGTTTATGGAAGGAGAAGGTCATAGAGTTAACCTCCAATGATGTATTATAAAAACCAGCCCCAGTCTTCACAGGCTGCTATTAGTCTGAAAGTTGAAATGTCTTAAAGTATTTCAGGAGCTGTGTGCAGAAGTGTTTTTATTTTAGCATGATTTAATACATCTAAAAAATGTTGTCTAACATGCTGAAAATAATTTTAAAAATTGTGCATGTTATAATTAGATATGGTACACAAAAACATAGAAGTAAATATACAGTTGGTTCACTTATCCAGACCTCACCTATTTGAGAGATTTATCATTTTGGAATATAACTCAGAACCAGAAAAAAAGAAAAAAAGAAAATAATCTGAGTAGCCTACAAAATGTCACCAAATCCATCAAGTAAGCCTCATGATGACAAAGACCTTTTGGCCTTTAATCAGAGCCTATTAACTCTTTCTTCCTATGTTATCTTAATGGCCCGATTTTCTGTTTTCCATCCATAGCAGACTAGAAGCACGAGTTGGGAGGTTGGAAGACAATTTATTCCAGACTTGTGCACTGAGATGATGAAGAAGCAACAACTGACACAATGAAAGCAAGGGAGAAGGAGATAGAAACATAATAAAAGAGTGGAACTGGAATTCAAAAATTATAACATTTGGTTTCATTTGGCGTCAGAGCAAATAGCCCTGTATCTCTCAATAGCTCCTGAGGGCATCTATGTGTTCCATCATCTCTCACTAACTCACATATTTAATCATGCCCCTGAGTCAGCAAAAAAATAAAATAACAAATTATACCTAGGATATTTTAAGAATGTGGGAATTCAGGAATTCTCTTCAGAAAGAGTTCCATGCAAAAACAGATGTTCATGCTTAAATAGACAAACCCTCAGGCATATGGACTGATTCTCTGTAGCGCGATTCTTTCCACAGTGGTTCTCAAGTGTTGAGATTTTACTCTAAGCATACTTATAAATTAGCTATTAGTGCACTCGTACCATCACATATGAGAAAGTAGCTTTGGATAAATCATTTATTATTTGTCAGTAGAGGTACATTTATAATAAAACAAGGCACTGCAGCTATGGATAAGGAGGAAATTTGTGGAAAAGTAAATGAGTGTGTTAAATATTGTGTTGAAGGAATGTCTGATACTACTTAGGAAGCTAAATAACTATTTATTGACAATTTTGTACTACTACCATTTAAAAACTAGAATTATTACAGTGGGGGGTTGTATAGAAATATTTACAACATGTAGTCATGTTTCAAGTACAAAAATAACTTCGGAGTTAAAGAAGGATGTCTTTTATTTTAAACCTGTTTCAAAGTTGAATAATTGCCAAATCGATCATTTTTGGTAACGGGGAATCACTAGTGACCTCTGTAATATAAAAAGCAACAGACACTTTGGAAGTCATCATATTGGCTTCCACAGCACCATTCAATGCTATTGGTCACTCTTGAACAAAGCTCTCTCTTCCCTCAACTTCTATGATACTAAGCTCTCCTCATTTTTACTTTACCTCTTTGTTACATTTAAAATCTCCTGTCTCTATGCTTGGCCTTAAAATATACTTATTCCTAGAGGTTGATCCATAGTCCTTTGATCCTTTGCTCTGGTCCTTTGCTCATTCTGTACATTGTCCTTGGCAGCATTATCCATCCTTATGACTTCCACCAGCACTTCTATGTGATGAATCTCTCTGAACTCTTCTATTCCAAATGCATCCTGACTCACAGATTCCATATATTCAGCTCCCTTCTGACTGGATTTCAAATTCAGTATTGTCCTTAACTGTACTTTTCTTCCTTATCTTCATCCTCTCCTTCCTACTCCAGTCCACTCTCCAACCTTAACCTGCCTTTCTCTCTTTTTTTAACATCTTTATTGGAGTATAATTGCTTTACAATGGTGTGTTACTTTCTCCTTTATAACAAAGTGAATCAGCTATACATATACATATATACCCATATCTCCTTCCTCTTGTGTCTCCCTCCCACCCTCCCTATCCCACTGCTCTAGGTGGTCACAAAGCACCCAGCTGACCTCCCTGTGCTATGTGGCTGCTTCCCACTAGCTAGCTATTTTATATTTGGTAGTGTATATATGTCCATGCCACTCTATCACTTCCTCCCAGCTTACACTTCCCCCTCCCTGTGCCCTCAAGTCCATTCTCTACAGCTGTGTCTTTATTCCTGTCCCACCCCTAGGTTCTTCAGAACCATTTTTTTCAAAGAGATATTCTTTCGTTGTTAGCGTATAGTAATCCAACAGGTTTCTGTGCATTAATTTTGTATCCTGCTACTTTACCAAATTCATTGATTAGCTCTAGTAGTTTTCTGGTGACATCTTTAGGATTCTCTATGTATAGTATCATATGCAAACAGTGAAAGTTTTACTTCTTCTTTTCCAATTTATATTCCTTTTATTTCTTTTTCTGCCTTGATTGCTGTGGCTAAAACTTCCAAAACTATGTTCAATAATAGTGGTGAGAGTAGATAACCCTGTCTTGTTCTTGATCTTAGTGGAAATGGTTTCAGTTTTTCACCATTGAGAATGATGTTGGCTGTGGGTTTGTCATATATGGCCTTTATTATGTTGAGGTAAGTTCCCTCTATGCCTACTTACTGGAGGGTTTTTATCATAAATGGGTGTTGAATTTTGTTGAAAGCTTTTTCTGCATCTATTGAGATGATCATACAGGTTTTCTCCTTTAATTTGTTAATATGGTGTATCATATTGATTTACTTGCATATATTGAAGAATCCTCACATTCCTGGGATAAACCCCACTTGATCATGGTGTGTGATCCTTTTAATGTGCTGTTGGATTCTGTTTCCTAGTATTTTGTTGAGGATTTTTGCATCTATGTTCATCAGTGATATTGGCCTGTAATTTTCTTTCTTTGTGACATCCTTGTCTAGTTTTGGTATCAGGGTGATGGTGGCCTTGTGGAATGAGTTTGGGAGTGTTCTTCCCTCTGCTATATTTTGGAAGAGTTTGAGAAGGATAGGTGTTAGCTCTTCTCTAAATGTTTGGTAGAATTGGCCTGTGAAGCCATCTGGTCCTGGGCTTTTGTTTGTTGGAAGATTTTTAATCACAGTTTCAATTTCAGTGCTTGTGATCGGTCTGTTCATATTTTCTATTTCTTCCTGGTTCCGTCTCAACAGGTTGTGCATTTCTGAGAGTCTGTCCATTTCTTCCAGGTTGTTCATTTTATTGGCATAGAGTTGCTTGTAGTAATCTCTCATGATTCTTTGTATTTCTGCAATGTCAGTTGTTACTTCTCCTTTTTCATTTCTAGTTCTGTTGATTTGAGTCTTCTCCCTTTTTTTCTTGATGAGTCTGGCTAATGTTTTATCAATTTTGTTTATCTTCTCAAAGAACCAGCTTTTAGTTATATTCATCTTTGCTATTGTTTCCTTCATTTCTTTTTCATTTATTTCTGATCTGATCTTTATGATTTCTTTCCTTCTGCTAACTTTGGGGTTTTTTTTTGTTCTTCTTTCTCTAATTTCTTTTTGTGTAAAGTTAGGTTGTTTACTTGAGATGTTTCTTTTTTCTTGAGGTAGGACTGTATTGCTATAAATTTCCCTCTTAGAACTTCTTTTGCTGCATCCCATAGGTTTTGGGTCTTTGTGTTTTCATTGTCATTTGTTTCTAGGTATTTTTTGATTTCCTCTTGCATTTCTTCAGTGACCTCTTGGTTATTTAGTAACATATTGTTTAGCCTCCAAGTGTTTGTATTTTTTACAGTTTTTTTCTTGTAATTGATATCTAGTCTCATAGCCTTGTGGTCAGAAATGATACTTGATACGATTTCAATTTTCTTAAATTTACCAAGGCTTCATTTGTGACCCAAGATATGATCTATCCTGGAGAATGTTCCATGAGCACTTGAGAAGAAAGTGTATTCTGTTTTTGGTTGGAATGTCCTATAAATATCAATTAAGTCCATCATGTTTAATGTGTCATTTAAAGCTTTTGTTTCCTTATTTATTTTCATTTTGGATGATCTGTCCATCAGTGAAAGTGGGGTGTTAAAGTCCCCTACTATGATTGTGTTACTGTCAATTTCCCCTTTTATGGCTGTTAGCATTTGCCTTATGTATTGAGGTGCTCCTATGTTGGGTGTATGAATATTTACAATTGTTATATCTTCTTCTTGGATTGATCCCTAGATCATTATGTAGTGTTCTTCTTTGTCTCTTGTAATAGTCTTTAAAGTCTCTTTTGTCTGATATGAGAATTGCTACTCCAGTTTTCTTTTGATTTCCATTTGCATGGAATATCTTTTTCCATCCCTTCACTTTCAGTCTGTATGTGTCCCTAGGTCTGAAGTGGGTCTCCTGTAGGCAGCATGTATATGGGTCTTGTTTTTGTATCCATTCAGCCAGTCTGTGTCTTTTGGTTGGAGCATTTAATCCATTTACATTTAAGGTAGTTATCAATATGTATGTTCGTATTACCATTTTCTTAACTGTTTTGGGTTTGTTATTGTAGGTCTTTTCCTTCATTTGTGTTTCATGCCTAGAGAAGTTGGATTTGTTGTAAAGCTGGTTTGGTGGTGCTGAATTCTCTTAGCTTTTGCTTGTCTGTCAAGGTTTTACTTCCTCCATTGAATGTGAATGAGATCCTTGCTGTGTAGAGTAATCTTGGTTGTAGGTTTTTCCTTTTCATCACTTTAAATATGTCCTGCCACTCCCTTCTGGCTTGCAGAGTTTCTGCTGAAAGTTCAGCTCTTAACCTTATGGGGATTCCCTTGTATGTTATTTGTTGATTTTCCCTTGCTGCTTTTAATATTTTTTCTTGGTATTTAATTTTTGTTAGTTTGATTAATATGTGTTGGCACGTTTCTCCTTGTATTTATCCTGTATGGGACTCTCTGTGCTTACTGGACTTGATTATTTCCTTTCCCATATTAGGGAAGTTTTCTACTATAATCTGTTCAGATATTTTCTCAGTCCCTTTCTTTTTCTTTTCTTCTCCTGGGACCCCTATAATTCAAATGTTGGTATGTTTAGTGTTGTCCCAGAGGTCTCTGAGACTGTCCTCAATTCTTTTCATTCTTTTTTCTTTATTCTGCTCTGCAGTAGTTATTTCCACTATTTTATCTTCCAGGTCACTTATCCGTTCTTCTGCCTCAGTTATTCTGCTATTGATTCCTTCTAGATGATTTTTAATTTTATTTATTTTTTTGTTCATCATTGTTTGTTTGCTCTTCAGTTCTTCTAGGTCCTTTTTAAATGTTTCTTGTATTTTCTCAATTCTATTTCCATGATTTTGGATCATCTTTACTATCATTACTCTGAATTCCTTTTCAGGTGGATTGCCTATGTCCTCTTCATTTGTTTGGTCTGGTGGGTTTTTACCTTGCTCCTTCATCTGCTGTGTGTTTCTATGTCTTCTCATTTTGCTTAACTTACTGTGTTTGGTGTCTCCTTTTCACAGGCTGCAGGTTCGTATTTCCCGTTGTTTTTGGTATTTGCCCCCAGTGGGTAATGTTGGTTCAGTGCATTGTGTAGGCTTCCTCGTGGAGGGGACTGATGCCTGTGTTCTGGTGGATGAGGCTGGATCTTGTCTTTCTGCTGGGCAGGACTGTGTCCAGTGGTGTGTTTTGGGGTGTCTGTGACCTTATAATGATTTTAGGCAGCCGCTCTGCTAATGGATGCGGTTGTGTTCCTGTCTTGCTAGTTGTTTGGCATAGGATGTCCAGAAATGTAGCTTGCTGGTCATCAAGTGGAGCTGGGTCTTAGTGTTGAGATGGAGATCTCTGGGAGGGCTTTCACCATTTGATATTAGATGGAGCCAGGAGGTCTCTGGTGGACCAGTGTGTGAACTTGGCTCTCCCACCTCAGAGGCACAGGCCTGATACCTGGCCAGGGCACGAAGACCCTGTCAGCCACACGGCTCAGAAGAAAAGGGACAAAAGAAGCATGAAATAAATAAAATAAACTTAAAAATAAAAAAGCATTATTAAAAATATAAAAATTAAAAAGGAAAAAAAGAAGGAAAGAAGAGAGCAACCAAACAAACAAACAAATCCACCAATGATATCAAGCACCAAAAATTATACAAAAAAAAAAACCCAACAGACAGAACCCTAGCACAAATGGTAAAAGCAGAGCTTTACAGACAAAATTACAGAAAGAAGTATACACATACACAGTCACAAAAAGAGAAAAAGGAAAAAAAAATCTATATATAAAAAAAAGAAATAGGAAGAGAGTAACAAAATCAATAAACAAATCTACCAATAATAATTAACTGTATATACTAAACTAAGATAAACATAAAGCCAGGAATAAATTAGATGCAGGAAGCAAACCCCAAGTCTATAGTTGCTCCCAAAGTCCACTGCCTCAATTTTGGGATGATTCATCATCTATTCATGTATTCCAGAGATGATGGGTATATGAAGTTGATTGTGGGGATTTAATCCGCTGCTCCTGAACCTTCATGGAGAGATTTCCCTTTCTCTTCTTTGTTCGCACAGCTCCTGGGGTTCAGCTTTGGATTTGGCCCCGCCTCTGTGTGTAGGTCCCCTGAGGCCATCTGTTCCTCACCCAGACAGGACAGGGTTAAAGTAGCAGCCGATTAGGGGCCTCTGGCTCACTCAGGCCGGTGGGAGGGAGGGGTACAGAATGCGGGGCAAGCCTGTGGCGGCAGAGGCCTCCATGACGTTGAACCAGTGTGAGGCGTGCCATGTGTTCTCCCGGAGAAGTTGTCCCTGGATCACGGGACCCTGGCAGTGGCGGGCTGCAACAGGGTCCCAGGAGGGGAGGTGTAGATAGTGACCTGTGCTTGCACACAGGCTTCTTGGTGGCTACAGCAGCAGCCTTAGCACTTCATGTCCGTCTGTGGGGTCTGTGCTGATAGCTGTGGCTCACACCCACCTCTGGAGGTCGTTTAGGCGCTGCTCTGAATCACCTCTCCTTGTTCACCCCGAAACAATGGTCTCTTGCCTCTTCAGCAGGTCCAGACTTTTTCCCGGACTCCCTCCCAGCTAGCTGTGGCACACTAGCCCCCTTCAGGCTGTGTTCATGCAGCCAACCCCAGTCCTCTCTCTGAGATCTAAGCTCCGAAGCCCGAGCCTCAGCTCCCAGCCCCCACCCGCCCCGTGGGGTGAGCCGACAAGCCTCTCGGGCTGGTGAGTGCTGGTCAGCACCAATCCTCTGTGCAGGAATCTCTCTGCTTTGCCCTCCACACCCCTGTTGCTGTGCTCTCCTCCGCGGCTCCGAAGCTTCCCCCTCCACCACCCGCAGTCTCCCTCCACGAAGGGGCTTCCTAGTGTATGGAAACTTTTCCTCCTTCACAGCTCCCTCCCAGTGGTGCAGGGCCCATCCCTATTCTTTTGTCTCTGTTTTTTCTTTTTTCTTTTGCCCTACCCAGGTATGTGGGGAGTTTCTAGCCTTTTGGGAGGTCTGAGGTCTTCTGCCAGCGTTCTGTAGGTGTTCTGTAGGTGTTCCACATGTAGATGTATTTCTGATGTATTTGTGGGGAGGAAGGTGATCTCCACGTCTTACTCCTCCACCATCTTGGTGGTCTTCCAGGCCTGCCTTTCTCGTTTGCCCATTCCTGGTTAACCTTAGCATTGTCCACCAAGTAGCATAAACGAGAAACATAAGTCATTTTCGAATATACTCTTTCTCCATCCACCATTCCCTCAGTCACCAAATCCTACCAATTATACTGCCTTAGTGCTGTACTCTCCTTCCTTAGTATAATAGTATCTACCTCCCGCCCCCGCTACTTCTTTGTTTCAGGGCGTTGTCACATCTCAATGTTTTATAATTTCCCTGGACTCTTAAATATCTTCTGCCCTTCATTCCAGCCCCTTTTAAATCATTTTCTACAAAGTTATACTTCTGAAATGCCATTCTTGTTATATCACTGCTTAAAATCCTGTTACATCTTCCCATAGCCACTAGGAGTAAAGTCTAATGCTAGTCCACACAAAATATCAATACTTCATCATCTAACTGTGGGTTTGTCTCTAACCTCATATTCCGTCACTCTTCTACATATAGTTTTTGATCCAGTCATACTGTACCCAGTTCCCTGAACATTTTATGCTATTTCATCTCTCTGCCTCCATACCTTTGTACTTGGCAATGCCATGCCTGGAATCTTCCATTTTATGACTTAATAACTTTCTCTGTACATTTGTATCTTTCTTCGTTGGTACGTATTTTGACTCAAACCATCTTTTTTCCTAACTCCTGCTGGGTTGGGATAAAGCAAGACCTTGTTAGTGTCAAGAAAGTACTTAGTAAGGTCAATGTGTGACAGTGTCAATAACATTTTAAAAGCACAATTTGTCACAGCTAATGGCAATATGGATAATCTGTCTGAGAATGTCCTAGAGTTGGCAATTATTGTACTATATAGCTCTGTGAATTGTGATCAAACAGATAGATGTTTGTATAGTTTTCAAAGCTGGTGAGTTACAGTAAATAAAAGGTTCTAGCATTTTCCCAGGAATTTTGTGAAGATATTTTATGTTTAAATATTTTCCCCTCTATCACTTAAGAAACTGAATGCAATTTCTTTTTGTAGTAGTATATCTCGTCAATAAAATTTGAAACATTTAATGACTATTCACCCATTATATTTTAAACATTTTATTGGCAGCAGTTAGGGGTTACAAAGAAAACCCTAAGCAAATACAGAGCCATATCTTGAGGAAGCTTGAAATTTATTTTGTGATATTTCACTCTCTATACCACACCCCACACCCCAGGATGAAGACAATAGAACCCTGTGACTAAAGAATGTAGGTGATTATTATACAAAGAATGTATCCTATTATGGTAAAAGAAGGATTATAATGTTATAGAAAAATTGATAGTAATTCAGTTTAGTATAGTTATGCATGGCAGAAATTATTGGATGCTTTCTCATATGTGCAAAGTTGGTGGTTTTTATCTACATGTTTATGCATTTGTTAAATGGGTTATATAGATATCATGTAAAAATCTCCATATAATATAGGGAGATCATTTAATAACATTGCAAATACAGAAACTTTTTTTACTGCTTAAAAATCATAATCGTAGTTCTAGCCTAGTATGTTTATCAATAATGGAGAAAATTCAGACTTCCTATTATTTTTGAATTTTAGTTCTCATGGAAGCTGAATTTAAATCAAATAAACATGGCAGATCATTTTGAACCTTAGATACATTATAAAGAAACTAAGCAACAGATGAAATCTGGCTAGTGGACTCTGTGATTTCTATTTAAAGGCACTTGTTTTCTTTCCAGTACAGGGAAAAATGCTATTCAGCAATGCCTGATTTGTGCATTATAGTGTGGTAGAAAGATTCTACCTAAAAGATTCTGCCTAAAAGATTCTACCTAAAAGACTAAAAGTCGTGAGGCCTGAGTTCAAATCCAATCTTTGTGTTTTATTATTAGCTATACAGTCTTGGGCAAATCATCTAATCTTCCTAGGTTTTCAGTTTCCTTATCTTTAAATGAGGATATCGGACCAGAGTATTTTATGTTCTTTCTAGCTTTCAAATCCCGTAATCCTTTATTTTCTATCTCTGGAGTTGGAGTTTTGTTTTTTGAAAGTAGATTGATTTTTCTTTGTAAGAGGACAATATCGTTCAATCATGCTCTTAAAGATTTATATACTTGGAAGTCGAACAATGCCAATTTTGAAAGTTCCACTATTCAGAAATGAGTTTTATACTGCTTTGGAGCTTAGGTTTTAGATATTAGGCCAGAATCCTTTTTAAAGTGTCCAGTGCAGTGCTATTGAGTCAAACTTTCTGCAGTCTCCTATATCCGTGCTGTCCAATATGGGAGCCACTAGCCACATGTGGCTGTTCAACACTTGAACTGTAACTAATGAAACTGAGCAACAGCATTTTAAATTTTATTTAATTATAATTAAGCTAAATTTAAATTGTAGTCAGTGGCTCTGTATTGAACAGCATGCTCGTGTGTGTGTGTGTGTGTGTGTGTATGTGATGTGTGTATTTGTGTGCACATCTATGCTGAATAGGGAGTTGAGGGAGTAGGGTGGCAGGAAGTAAAGGAGAGTGAGAGGCCATTGTTTTGGATGATGGGATGCTGTCCATAGGTCACTGTTCAGGATATATATAAAGTGGAATGTAACACATTCCAGAAACCATTTTCTATCTCCCTTCCTCCCTTCCCCTCTCCCTCTCTCCCTCTCTCTCTTCCTCTCTCTTCCTTTTCTTTCTTTCTTTCTTTCTTTCTTTCTTTCTTTCTTTCCTTTCTTTCTTTCTTTCTTTCTTTCTTTCTTTTTTTCTTTCTTTCTTCCTTTCACATTCCATTATGTATTATGATAACCACTTTATTTTTATTGAGGTATACTTGATAACCATAAGATAACCATTTTATATACTAGACAGCATATTAAAATAATTATATGTTTTTCTAATTAACCTATAGTTTCAAAGTTAGGTACTCCCAATATTTTAAACATGATGCACTAGTTAAATTTTGTTATCTTACCCATCCTTAAAATATTTTGTTGTGTTAATCTAGGAATGGAGTCTATGAGGCATCTGGAATGTGCTGGAAATTATACTGTATTTGGAGTAAAGTGATATGTTTAGAATAATGAATTTCCTCCTTGCTGTGTCACCTTGTATAACTTATTTATCTGCTTTGAGCCTCAGCTTCATCATCTGTGAAATAAGGATAATAGTAACACTTATCTCATGGTTTTTGTGAGGGTGAGATTAGATGGTGAATTATGTAAAGCTCCTAAGTTGGTAACAAAAACTAATACAATATATTAATGATGATAATAGTTTGGAGGTTTGTATTTAGCTATGAATTCAGAATCCACACAATGGGTATTTCATATATATAATTAAATAATAATATACTCTGCCCTATAAACTAATTACATTTTAAAAATTTAACTTTGTAAATAGTGACAATTGGATTGATTTTGTTCCTATCCTCTGAAAAGGGCAGTCATTGTGTAGTAGTATAAAGGAATGGAGATAATTAAGATGAGTTTTTTTGTTCTCCACATTCATACAATGTAAATATTCCTATTAAAGAGCATTGCTTTAGCAGATTATGTTGGAAAATGACATGATAGTATGAATATTCATCTTATGCTATTTGTAAGTAATTAAATATCTTTAAGAATTTGATAAACAGTAAATAGTACATTGATAAACCAGTGCTGTTACCTGTTTAAACTACTGACTTCAAAGTGTGTGCTATTTTTTACTATAGTCAATGGATGTAACTTCTTTTTTTAGCATTTAGTTATATATCATACATTGTGTGTTAAATGAGTATTTAAAAGCATTGCAACATTTATATTATTAAATGTAAAATTATTTTGATGTTACATTCATTAATTTTTTTGGCTTTTACTATTTTTATAATTTCCTGATCCAAATACTTTTATTGTATAAAGGTACAATTCCAAGACTCATTAACTTGTTTCTTATGGAAATGTTCTCTTTGCTTGTAGGGTATTAATACAAGCCATTAAGCTAGAATTTCTTCTGGCAAAAACAATCCTAGCAGATGGCAACTTTTCTCTCTATTAATTTTGGATTGGACATGTATTTTGGCTTGTTCGGTCAGGTCAAAGTTGTAACATAACAAGAATCATTCATGCAAATACAGTCATAATATACCTATGGACTCATACACTATGAAAACTTATATTCCAGCCTACTGAAACTATATGAATACTTAAACATTTTCTTACTGTAAACAGGAAGGTTAAGTAACCCATTAAGGCATAAGCATCATAATAACTTATCTGATATGACTTTTGAGGTAATGCCAAGTCAATGGCAAATATTTAGTCAGATGTCTAAGTGATTTAGCTTGACATTTGAGCATTCATAAGAATTGGACTGAATTGTTCAATTATCATTTAGATAGCTAGTAATGTTAGAGACAACCTCAATAATCCCTTTTAATGCATGTAACTTTTGATTTTTGAACCTGGATGTGAGCTAGATAGGCTAATCTCCCCCAAAACAGCTTAAATGCATAAGATAAAGATATAACAATAAAAGCAATATAGCTTTTAATATTTGTCTCTACTTGAAAAAAAATCACTATCATAATAACAGGTCTGGATGTGGTCAAGTCAAAATACATTTGAAATATTTTTCTTTTGCTGATGTGTTTTTCCATACTAACTGTTGATTTATTTGTGCCCCTTTCTATATATACTTAACATATTTACTAAATCTGGTATTTTACAGTGGTCCCCTTGCAGTCAGCTCTTTGAACACTAGACTCATTGCGTACTTTAAAAATAATAAATTTCAATGTGCAGCTCTTAAACTATTAGCCAATTGCCTTAGACGTGAGCAGCATTTTCCAAAAATGAGGAATAATCTTTGGAACACTTGGCAGTTAGCATTTGGTTGACACTCTCCTAGCTTGCAATTAACGGAAAATAACTCCCTCCTCTTTTATAATAGGGAACCTCAATAACAGAAGAAAACCAAAACCCATTTTCCAGCATCAGTCTAAGTAATGAATCACCTTTACTTGAAAACAAGCTCTTATATTTACTTTACCATGCAATGCACATTAGTATTTGTGTCATAGTGCCTTCTAGTTGATCTTAATTCACTTGCATTTATTTTTTTATATAGTAAATTAATTCATCTTATTCATATAGTTTACTACTCTATATTTTGTGCAAATCTATCCAATAATAGAATGGAGAGAGTGTAACTCAGTGTAATAATATCTCTAAGTTATCACTGTTCCCTGTTTAACATCAGGGTACTTTTATAGCTTTGTTTGAGTTATTTTAGAAAAGTGTTTATAACCATATAGAATTGAGGCCAAG
This sequence comes from Monodon monoceros, assembly GCF_005190385.1. NCBI lineage: Eukaryota > Metazoa > Chordata > Mammalia > Artiodactyla > Monodontidae > Monodon > Monodon monoceros. The sequence continues at coordinate 81,132,883 of NW_021703779.1, forward strand.
CGCCCTCTGAGGACAGCTGGATATGAAAGATACATTTCATGATCTTTTTAAAGGGCTCTGTATCCACACTGTTGGAACTTGGAGTTTCTCAGAGAAAGTTTAATATTCCTTCATATTGTTTAGCAAAGCATAGCAGTACTTGACCAACCATCATATCTTCGTTAGAATTTCTCTGGACATTAGAAACTCTATTGTTATTTTTTTTGTTTCTACTGTAAAGTCATAATCATTATACTTATATAAACATTTGCATTTCTTGATGTATTTCATAATATATGTATGTATTCCTTTAGTAAATGGAAAAAAAATTCTGAATGCATTATTTCTTTAATTTAAGAAAACTTGTTTTTAACAAAGTTTACTTTCTAATTGCAGGTGGCCTGCATGCAGTTTATAAATGCCCTTGTCACATCTCCTTATGAGCTTGATTTTCGAATACATTTAAGGAATGAATTCCTTCGTTCAGGACTAAAAACAATGTTACCAGTAAGTGGAATGTGCACATTTATTATGCTTATGAACTTTAATGTTTTTCTCTCTTTAGACAAAAGTACTTTCAGCAAAGTAAATAAATGTGCCTTGCCGTTTCCTTTTGTAAAGCACTGGACATTTTGTAAGCTTTTTGATATTGCAGTAGTGTTAGTCTCTACATAAAACTGATGATTCGGAATTCAGCTAATGATATGTCCAGAAGTGATGGCTTTTTTGGTCTTCTTGAAGTCGAAAGGGAACTTTTCTTTGACTTTGAATACTGAGAACATAAAAGACTGCTATTTTTTTGCCATTTCAATTTTTCATTAAAATTTTTTGCTTTCCTCTTTGATAACTTAGATTGATTTCCTTTATATTCAGCATAAGTATGCATAAAATTTTGATTAGTATATTCTAGACACATAACATAAGGATGGTATTCTTGTTATAAATCCGTAGCATCTTTTCTAAAGAAAAACAATTTTATTTCTTAAATTGAGTGTGGATATCTGTGCTAATTGTGATACTGTTAAAAACATTTTTGAAATAACGTTATAGACTTGTTCTAAGATAAATGAGCACACTTATTTTATAAATAGAAATACAACTACCATGACTTTATACTTTACTTAGTATGTTAACTAAAGAAGGATTTTGTTCAAGACCATGGCATTTTTAAAGGAGACAAGTAAAATCTCACTAGTTTCTTTATTTAAACTACTTAGACCATACCTGATAAACAAGAAGTAAATGTAGGGGTGGGGAATAAAAGGACTGAGGAAAGAAAAAACAAAATAAAACAAATGTCAATGAGCGTGTATATAAGGTATTCCTAGGGTATTAGAAATAGCAAAATCAGGGATATTTCCTGGTGAGGGACTAGTGTGTAGCATGCGTCTGTAACTTGTCTTCTGATAGTCTTAACTGAAAGTGGTTGAAACTCATCATCATAAAATATACAATTGGGTCTATTGAAACCCATTTTAATAAGATATATGATTGGGTCTGTGAGGTTTTAGAAATTTCTATGTCAATTCCACTTTGAATGGTTCTTTCATCCATGACTTTAAAACGCAAGGAATTGGTTGCAGTGAATCAAAGCATCATCATAAGTGACCCGAATAGAGGTTCAATATGCAGTTAACTTAGGCACATTCACTAGTTATAGTGTATGTAACACACATTCTTTTTTTGTCACAAATCTCTCCTCATGAAAAGTCTGTGGTCTTATGTAGCTAGAGGTAATATTACAGTCCTCATTCTAGTGTGCTTTTGAATTGCCTACTCAGTGTTTCCATCCTTGTCCTCTCGGAGCTGGTCCTCTGTTTCTGGGAGAGTAATCATGTCTTTGGACACTTGTTTGCCTCAGGGGCTCCTGAAGATCCTCTACTCATTTACTAATATGCCATGTTTTTCTGCCTTAGTTATTGCTGTCTATTCCAGCTTTCATTTCCCTGTGTCTTTTTATAATTAAACATTCGCTTTCTACCGTATGCTACTGAATGGCTGGTCAAGAAAACTGTGACTCTCAATTTATTTAAGTCCTCATCTTTTCAGAAAGGGTATGCACATAGCTCTTGTCCTTACCTTTTGCATGTTTGCCAGGGTGTGCTCATTTCTGCTGGGTTCAGTGGTCTCATGGTATTTTTCCTTTGGTTACATTGACAGCTAAGATTTTGCATCACTGTTTCTTAGCTACACTTTCGCATTGGCCCTATAGCTGTATATAAAGCCCCTTGCGGTACCCTGTACCTCTTAACTTATGCTTCCAGCTAGATTTTTCTTTAACTATCACATCTCTTCAGTATGCCCTGATTCTTAGATCTCAGGGATCCTTCAGCAAGAGGAAAGTGAGAAGTGTCATGTTTCTGCCTCTTAAAGTTTTGGAATAGAACCTACAAGGATTCTCAATTTCTTTTTCTTCCTGTGACAATGGAGTGAAATATGGCTAAATAGGGCTCTGGTTCTCAAGAAGTTGGGCATGTCCCCCTAAAGAGAGTCTATCAAAATCTTATTGGGGGTAGGGCAGAGATGTTTGGTTTGAAAGAAAATAATCCTCCCCAGGTATTTCTGATATACAATATGAGAATCAGAATCTAGGCAGACAGACCCTGAGATTAGAGGTCCTTCCCTTAATACCATACATTTCGCTACTGTTGCTGTTGTCCTTGTAGTTTTATTATCACAATTTGGAGCAAAAGTCAGAATGGTCATGCTTTAATGTATACTAGATGTACCTAACATGTCAACTGCTGTCTAGCTATCTAATTTACTAAATATTTACATTTCAACCACTAGAATTTATAGTAATATCAAACATCTTTTACACATGCATGGGAACCTAATAATATATTCATAGATGAGTCTTTAATATCCTGGCTTTTATCCTATTTACTCTTATGTTATACATTGTTCTAACAGGAGGAGCTTCCTAATTTTCTGGAATATATCATATTCAAAGCAGCAAATTAGACGTGGCTAGGGCTAATATAAATTGTTGATACATGGATCAAAAATTATAAATATCTGGAATCATTAGGTGTTGGGGAAGAATAGTTCTTAATAGTTCTTAGTATTTCAGTAATCCATGAGACCATCATTGTAGTAGAGTGAAACTTTTGTTTCATATAATTATTAGAATCCTCAAGACAAGGACAGTTATTTTAATTACATTCTGTAGAAATTTATTTTCAAAATTTGCCCTGTCTCTATAGATAAATTATGATGTTTAAAGAGAGTTTATATTTCACTTACATGGAAAATTTACTTTTTATAAATTTGCTTTAGTAATTTGGGACAAATGAGTTATTAAACACTATGTAGTGATTTTTAAAATAGTATTTTCTCTGTAGTTAACTTACATTGATTTCTTGTGAAGTTTTCTCCATCTGCCTTTTAGTTAGTTAAATAAATTAAGAAAATATTAGATAAGTCAGATATGTGAAGGAACAAGATAGTAAGAAATTGTGTCTGTAGGCAGCAGGCATTCTTAACTTCTTTTAAAAGACCGACAAACCCTTTCTTACTCTTTTGAAGAATCAATTTTGATTGCTTGACTGGTAATCAGTCATGTGCTGGTAATGGACTTTGATTTCCTTTGAAGTACACCATATTATAGAGACTTAATTATATGTTTTAGAGAATCTGCTGAAAATATTCCGTATCTGTACAGCAAATCTGTTTAAAAAATAACTGAAACATATTTACAGTATTTCACATAATTATTAGTAGTGTAATTCAGTAATTTTATGCCATTCTTCATTTAAAATACAAACTTCAGTGATGCATTTCCCTTTTTTCAATGGGGTATCTGTCACATTTGTGCTATATGAAACTTTTATTAATTCATTAAATGTTTATTTTATCAAAATTTTTGAATATACTTTTCAAGGTTTGACATTTGAATGAAAGGAAGTTTTTATATATGTGTGTGTATGTAGATATGCATATATATTTTAATGGAGCATTATTAATGAACACTATGAGATATTTCATTTATACATATCTATATTTTTATATTGTGCTGTACATGTTCACATACTATATATCTTATATAAATAATGTGTTGTCCTAATTAAAAACTGAAATAAATATTTAACCAGTTATTTTCACTGAAAATATTTTAATCATGAAGGTTGAGTCCATGTTTTGTAAAGTTCTGATGCTGATTAAATGACAGTATTTAATTAACTTGTTTTTTCTATTTTTCAAACATATTTGAATGTGTTAAAGTCTGATAGTGAACATCTAAGAAAGAATATCTTATAACATAAGAATAAGGAAAAAATCCATATTATAAAATGTATTAAAGGTTTTTTTTTTTTGAGAGAATGAAAGTGTATTCTTATCAGCTCCTTACATTACCCATGAAGTTTTTTTTTTTTTTAACATCTTTATTGGAGTATAATTGCTTTACAATGGTGTGTTAGTTTCTGCTTTATAACAGAGCGAATCAGCTATACATATACATATGTTCCCATATCTCTTCCTTCTTGCGTCTCCCTCCCTCCCACCCTTCCTATCCCACGTATTAAAGGTTTTTTCTGCAATGACCAGCATATTGGGTGTGTCTGGCTCCTGCTCTTTCCTGAATTGAGTTCATAAATCACCTGATAATATAACTCACCAATGTTAGATAACTTTAATTCCAATAAATTTCTTCATTCCCTTTCAAAGTGGAAAGTTAGACCTAAAACAAATTATTACTCAAGAGGAAACTAAGTTTAAATACATGTATTTGTTATGTATTTTATATGCAATTATATAGAAACATATTAATATTTTCATATGCTCTGTGGGTAAATTATTATGTATGTGAACGTTAGAAAAAGAACACCTAGAAATTGCATAAATTTGTGTTTGGCTTCAGTAATAGCGGTTGCATCTCCATTTAAAATCGTCCTATTGAACAAAAATAGAAACAAAAAAATGGATCCGAGTTTGTTTAATCGACCTAATTTGAAGTACACCGTGCTTGCATTTCCTTTTAGAGTTCAAGCTCAGCTCTGAACATCCTAGTCTCTCTTTCGGTATCACCCTTGAGCATCCACAGTTGTGATTATCGATTTGGGTTTTGAAAGCGGCAACTTAATGGACACATATTAAAAGATATTCCAGGTGATATATATTAAGCCCAACAATCTCTAGTGTGGCATGCTTCCAAAGATTTTGTTTATACTATGATTTTGAAAATTATCAGAGGTTTGTAATGCATGTGCTTATAATGTATTACAAAAACAGGTCTCTTTGATGCCCAAGTTGGTATTTTGTGATTCGGCTAAGCAAAAATAAAAGGTGGGGGAGGAAGCTAGTTGTGCATCTTGATTAAAAAGTCCTGACGCCTTTTTGCTTTAAAATCACAAAATGTCATTTAAAGTAAATTTGTTTTTACAACTTTCCACGCCATACTTGGGACTGTTGTCCTTGAATATATCCTTGCATTTGTTCTTCATTAATACAATTGATCTATATTCGCATTTTTTGCCAGAGGCATATGTGAATATTCTAACTGCATGAGTTCTTTTGCGATCTTTGATTAGTGTGTTTAGTCAAAACGACAGCATTTAATGTGGGTTTGTAGCAATTAGTTTTTTTCCCTTGCGAAAGTGATCGTTAATTTTTTAATGTGAATCGTCAAAATTTGGAGCATGAAAAGAAATGCGGTGAATGTAATGAGGTTCTTTCATTTTAAAATAGAAAAACAGAGTACGTTTACTTTCTTTCAGGAAACCAAGTGCCTGGGTCAGTATTTGAAATTGCTTCTGTGTACATAGATGAATAATAGTGTCAGGCCTTTATTGCCAAAGTATGGGGTTGTCAAACTGTTACTCGTCTGTTAAGTTTTCTGTTTATATATTAGGATCTGAAAGAAAAAGAGAATGACGAGCTTGATATTCAGTTGAAAGTATTTGATGAGAACAAAGAGGACGACCTAACTGAATTATCACACCGTCTCAATGACATTCGAGCAGAAATGGAATATCCTTTTGACGAACCACAGAAATCATTTTGCATGTACTGTGAAAAAGGGATTTGTGGGTGATTTTGTGAACCATTATTAGAATTCTTGTCTGCCGGCCCAATTTGTATCCATTTATTTATATTAGAACTTCACGATGATGCTGTCCTTGAGATTCATGTTGAAGAATTGTCAGACTGTCCTGATGATTTACACAGACTGTATTGAAATCCACATGATGGCTTGCTGCATTATAGGTTTACTCTGCTCAACGGTCTTGAATAGACAAGAGCCTAAGGCAGTATTCCTCATGGATAAGGATTTTTGGGGGGAAAAGTTCAGTGAGTTCATATGTGACTATAGGTAATATACTTTTTCAGTTTATTAAATGGTACTCCAGTGATTTAGAGATATCATTCAATTCAAATAGATGTCTTATTCTCAATCCAAATATTTTGGTTCCTTAGCGGGGGAAAAAAGTTTAGATGTGATAGGGTCTGACTATAACAAGGATGCTAGAGTAGAAGCATTTGAGTCAAATACAACTAGAATATAATCTTCCTATGGCAATGATTTTATACAAAATGATTTTAGATCTAAAAGATGGTTGTCATAGCATTGCTGGCCATTTGTTTCACACCCATTAAATTTCTTACTTATGGGTTCTGGGGAAATTGGGAAATACTTCAGAACGAAAATGACCTTTGAGCTGGACTTTTTCTCTATAACGTCTTCTTCCATCTTCCTCCTCACTCTACAGTGCTTTGCTTGCATCTGCCTTATTTGTATACACTTCTTTGTGCCTATGAGATGGAGGGCACAAGTGTTTCAACTTTTTCCTCCAATGTTCCTATCAAAGCGTCTTACACGAGTACTGGATAAGTGCAATGAATAACAATTTTGTTATTATGAGAGATAATTTCTAGTAATTTCTTATCCTTCATCAGTGACTCTAGCCTACAGTGGTCTCCATAATATTAAATGCTTTTTGTATCAATTAATAAATATCTTGCTTTATATAAATTTCTCTTCATCAGAAAGCTATTTTTGGATCTATTCCGTAGCCATCGAAAGGACCTTATGTGACTTTAACACAACACTCTTACATGGGGTCTAAGAAGTAATCCATCATATACTTAATTCTATTTCAGAGAAAACGTTGACATTTCAGGTTATTTTTAAGATGCTGGATTACATCTCCTCTTCTCCTTTTCTTTTACATCGATTTTTCTAGGTGCTCGCTTTTCTTATAAAAGTGAATCCATTTTTTAAATCTGTTTTCTAGTTTACTAAAAGCATTTAAACTTCTACCACTCTTTTTATATCCTAAGAAAAATATGTTTCAAGTTCCTTATCAAATACTGACATACAAATGAATGCAAACAGTAGTGATTTCATATGTAGTAAGTGTTTCATCTGTATAAAATAAAACTGGTTTTTATGAACTTTTAGCAGCCCACACAATGCTTATTTGCCTTACTATTTTATGTGGGCAGTGAAAAGACAGGAGTATTGGCTTGCATGCATAATATAGGTTCCCATCACAACCACAGGAAGGTCAAGAAAAAAACATTTTCATTAATGGCATTGCTGTTCTAATGGTACCAACTATAAGCTGGAATTTTAAAATATAATGAACAGCTGATCATTTAAACGTTTAATGGTTAAATGGTCTTGGAAATACTCTAAGTCTCTTTCACTTGTTAAAAGATTAAAGTGATCCATAGATTAAACTTCTTTATGGAAATGTTTTAAATACTGGAACATGGAGCTGAAGGTTTAGAAACAGTAATGCAAACAAAATGATATATCAGTGTTTTCAAAACTGAAGCTGCTTTTGTTATGAATGAAACTGTTACCAAGAATCCTTGATTTTTTTCCTTTACTTACTTTCCACTGATATGAATGAAGTGTACCATCTTCTGTATAATATGTTGAAGGACACTGCTGCTGAAAATTACTTATTATCCATTCTACAACATTTTTTGCTCATCAGAAATGATTATTATATCAGGTAAGAGGCTGTTATGAGAGTACAATTTGTATAATTTGAATTGGATTTTAAAGGAAAATTAACAATATAGTGGGGTCTAGACAGTGTATGCACATATATATATATATATATATATATATGCATGGAGTATAAGAGTTTGACGACTCTAGATAACATTTTTAAAAAGGTGTCAATCTATTTTTAATTGGGCCAGAAGAATATACTTATAAAAACGGGGTATGCCATTTCAGTAGCAATGAACCCAACAGATTTTACTGACCCTATGATGAATTTCTTTTGTGGCACAGAGTAATCTCTGAAGAGTCTATGGTAAAACTTTTAAGTCCTCGTACTTTTTTTTTTTTATGTTCAGTCTACCCTATTCTTCTAGGTCTCTCTCTAGCTGGCTGAAGCCATGTGTAAGATCTGAGCCAACGGACTTGATTGGCTCCTCCTGAATTTCTTACCCACAGAAATGTGAGGGATAATAAGATTATGTTATTGTTTTGAGCCACTAAGTTCTGAGATGATTTTATGAAGCAATAAGTGAAAGGAAATGGGAAATATTATTCTGGCAAGCAATATACACAGGTAAACATAAAGTTCAAATAGTAAAGGAAAAAGAGAAGAGTGGACATCATAGGACATCTAGCAGTATCTGCCACACTTCCCATGAATTTATATAATGTGGTGGTATGGACAATAGAATATAGAGATAGTATCACTATATTGTGATGTGGTAAAAGTGCTTTAACTTTAGTGTGCACAGGGTGTGTGGATGTGGATAATTTTTTGAACCTGGTAGCTGAAGGAAGCCCTCCTTCAGAAGTTTAATAATAATAAAAACAGCAATGATAACATTTGCTATTTAGTAAGCATTTTAAGTCCTTTTATATTTTAATAAGACTATTGTTATTCCTCTTTTATAGTATTATCTAAAAATAGGTGTGATCTTATCTAAGAAAATAATAATACTAATATTTCAGCTTTATACACAGCAATGTAATTCTTCTAAATAAACGAATATAATAATCCATAAAGTCAGAAATTTCAGAGTGTAGTTCTGGGAATATATCTGAAAACCAGAAAATTAGAGAAGGGTTTCTGAATGACTGAAATTATCCATAAGTTGGTGACCATGATCTTATATTTAACTGTTTAAGAGACTCTTAGTTGTTCTTCATACTCTAATATGCATGAAATTCTAGCAACCTAGGTTCTCTGATTTCTCAAACCTTGCTTGATTAAAGGGCAAAGGAAGGCTACCATGGGGTCGGGTACAGTCACAACAAAAATGACAATTCTAAAGTCCATAGAGAACTATTATAGTTCCCTTTATAGTTCAGGCTAGTTGCAATAACTGATGGGCATCATGATGTTACAGAGACATAGAAAAATGTTTAAAATATGCTGGGTTTTTTTAAATAGGAAAGATAGTAATCCAACCAAAATGATTGTTGTTTCCTCAAATAAGTGCTGGCAACTAAAGGGGTACTGTGCCCATGGGTACACAGTTACCTGGGGAAATAATTTGTGTGAAACCATCCATTTCTCAGTAACTTTGAATAAACGAGAAGTTGTTCTAACATGACGTCCTTTTCATCCTGAGAACATCCATGTGAGGTAGATGTGCGACTAGCACTTTTATTCTACCTATGGATAATTAATTTGTCCTGAAAGAGAACCATTGTGTTTTCCCTGTTTACCCAGAGTCATTGACTAGATTGATTATAATCCAATGTTGTTTACCCTAGATCTGATGATAACTTGAAAAAGACTCAGATGCGTAATACATATTACTATTTATTCTTATCCTTGAGATCAGCCCCATGACAAAAGACATATAAGAGCAATTAGAATATGTTTGCCTTTATTTGCAGACTTTTAGTAGGTTGGCTAGTTATCAGCACACTGATTTTAGGGATGTTTATGTCATAGCTTGTCCATAGTAGTATTTCTTTCTGAATTTTCTCTGTTGAATTTATTAGCTGCTGATAAATACTAAATTTTCCCTGAATTTTAATGCAAAAAGTGCCTTTTAAAAATTTTTGAAGTATGTAAGTGGTCATTTTTAAGGCCAGAATTACCTTGATAGATTACAGAATTAGGAAATGTTTCAAAACCTTTGACACTTTGAACAAATTGAAGCTATCGCCATACATATTTAGTGTGTATGCTTCTACAAAATGGATCTTTTAAAATATGTGTATAAATAGATCTTTGGAGTAGTCTGTAACATAAGTGGCTGAGTCCAGTTTTGTAAAAGCTGTTATAGCTATCTTGAGTAAAAGTGTGGCAGTAAATTCAATACATTGTTTGCCATGTAATGCCAAGGTACTCATTCCTTATTGAAATTGAGAACTTGGAGAGGCTTAGAACCATTTCTGTATCCATAGATGTAGAACTAAAGAGTCATTTGTTTTTATTAACTTTAGGAACAATAGCTTAAGTAAGTAGATAAGGTTGATAAGTATCTTTGAACACAAGCATGAATCCCTGCAAACTAGAGTATTAAGTCACTAAGTGTTCACAGCTGATTATATTACAATGGGTTTTGCACTATAACGTCCAGCCCATCTTTAAGCTTAGGCATATTCCTCTAGAGTGAGTGTAATGGCTAGAAAAGAGTTTTTTAGCCTGCTAGAAAATAACCTAGTTTTCTTTATCATGTAGAATCACTTCTTAAGAAAATTGATTTGTATATGTAGAAAAGGTATTCAAGATTACTTTTCTTTTGCAGGCCACAGTATTACAAAATAGTTGAGGAGTGTGTTTCACAGATAGTGCTGCACTGCAGTGGTATGGACCCAGATTTCAAGTACAGACAAAGATTAGACATTGATTTCACTCATCTGATAGGTATGTGATATAATCCTCAATGTCATTTGATTTTGTTTTCCTCTCTTCTGTCTAATAGACACTTTTTAAGTGTAACTCTCTCACTAAACTTCCTCTATTAATATCTGGTAAGTCATTGTATCTGTGGGTACTCATTTGCTATAATTATTAATTATGATGATCACGAGAGTTCTGCCTCTGTGATTGGAGATACTAATCTATTTGTTAAGTTTCAACACTCTTGAATTCAGTTTAAAGTCAATGCTGAACCAAAAACATTATATTAGGGGTGACTACCTTGCTTTTTAGAAACATGACTCTGAAATGCGTTGATTCAATTTATGCTGGTACATTTGTGGTTTTGTAGAAATCACGTGAACAGCAGGGTCTAATTAGTAATGCTATGTTGTTAGTGTTCAGGTCTGAGAAAGGAAATACAGGTTGGTTTCAGTAACTTAAGACCTCTTAATTCTATTAAAGTAGATCATTTTATATTTTCATAGAGCTTAGAGCTGGGAAAGAATTTGAGATGATCATGTTCATCTACTTGGATTGTTGTGGAAATGACCTTATATTATCTGAGACTGGTAGCTAGCTACACTTTCTGGAACAGTCTCTGAAGGATGATGTGAAACCTCTCTTGTGAAATATACTACGCCATATGACCTTAGAGTTAAGCAGTTTTATTTATACCTAATCGAAATCACTATTGCTACGATTCAAGCATGAACTCATTTGTCTTTGTCTTTAAAGGTAGGAAACAACAGCTGTTGAATGCCAGTTATATGTTATTCTTCACTCCATAGCCCAGGGAAGGCTCACAGTAATATTCAAAGATGAATTCCTTGTTATTTATCATGTATTATTCTCATCTGATTGTGAAACTAATGCTCACTTATCATAGGCAATCTGGAGACTTATGTAAGTGACAAAATAAACCACCAATTACACTTTTCAAGCTCAGTACATTTCACCGTTACTCACTGTTCAGCTCAGTACGTCTTGTTATCTCCATCTTCATCACTCTCTCTCTTGCTCTCACTCTATCTCCCTCCCTCCTGTATTCCTCTTCTATATATCTATATGCTGATTTTTCATGGAGCATTATATTATTAGAATTTTTCAATATTAACCTTCAAAATGTGACTTTGAATGTCTATATAATATTCCATTTTATACAATGTCATAATCATCTTGACCAGTCCTTTCTTATTGTACATACAGATTGTTTTCAGGTTTTTATAATTATAAATGAATTTACTGTGAACATCCTTTATGTAAATATTTGGCTTCTTCTCAATATTTCCTTAGGATTGATTCCCCTGAGGGTGTGAACTTTGGGAGGCCAAATGCTTTTCAGAAAGCTTCTGCCAATGTACCCTGCCCCTGCAATTAATGTGAATGTTGGCCTCACTGCATATTTTTCCCTGAGCTTAATAAAGTCAGTAGCTTATTTCATATTTGTTGAGAGAGTTATAAGGGACTGTTTCCAAACACTTGTATTGGCTTATAATCTATTGTGGACCATAGTTGGTGCATATATGCTACTGTTGATTTTGGCTAGCTCATTCAGTGTTCAGTGGATATTTGTTTTGGGTACTGTGTGCCAGGTACTTAGGATTGTGTACTGTTAATCAAGAGCACTGGGGTGGGAAGACATGAAGGGATCAGGTGAGAGGGGGTAGTCAGTATCAAAAACCCATTATGACCTCATCCACGTATCATTTCTGTGATTGTGAACAAATCATTTAACTTGTCTAGGCTTCAGTTTCCTCAACTCTAAATTCAGATAAGTCAAATATATGTGTGACCCTTAATATTTTATGCTCAGATGTCTTGAGTAGCTGATGAAGGCTATGAACCTTTCATTAGAACACACACACACACACACACACACACAGAGATATTAGCTGGTGCTTGAAGAACTTCTAGGAAATCAGTGGATCTCTTAAAATAAAGATCATCTGGACTTGAGGAGCATAGAGTCTCTTCTGATTTCACAGGTCTGTGAGTCTAGTACTTTTTTAATATAAATCAGATCATATCCTGACCTAAATTTCTTCAATGCCTTTCCATTGAAATTTTTATTTTTTTAACATTTTTATTGGAGTGTAATTACTTTACAATGGTGTGTTAGTTTCAGCTGTATAACAAAGTGAATCAGCTATACATATACATATATCCCCATATGCTCTCCCTCTTGCGTCTCCCTCCCACACTCCCTATCCCACCCCTCTAGGTGGTCACAAAGCACCAAGCTGATCTCCCTGTGCGATGCGGCTGATTCCCACTATCTGTTTTACATTTGGTAGTGTGTATATGTCAATGCTACTCTCTCACTTCGTCCCAGCTTAACCTCTCTCACTTCGTCCCCCTCCCCATGTGCTCAACTGATTCTCTACCTCTGGGTCTTGATTCCTATCCTGCCCCTAGGTTCGTCAGAACCTTTTTTTTTTTTTTTTTTAGATTCCATATATATGTGTTAGCATATGGTATTTATTTTTCTCTTTCTGACTTACTTCACTCTGTATGACAAACTCTAGCTAGGTCCATCCACCTCACTACAAATAACTCAATTTCATTTCTTTTTATGGCTGAGTAATATTCCATTGTATATATGTTTCACATCTTCTTTATCCATTCATCTGTTGATCGACACTTAGGTTGCTTCCATGATCTGGCTATTGTAAATAGTGCTGCAATGAACATTGTGGTACATGACTCTTTTTGAATTATGGTTTTCTCAGGGCATATGCCCAGTAATGGGATTACTGGGTCATATGGTAGTTTTATTTTTTGTTTTTTAAGGAACCTCCATACTCTTCTCCATACTGGCTGTATCAATTTACATTTCCACCAACAGTGCAAGATGGTTCCCTTTTCTCTACAGCCTCTCCAGCATTTATTTTTTGTAGACTTTTTGAGGATGGCCATTCTGACTGGTGCGAGGTGATATCTCATAGTAGTTTTGATTTGCATTTCTCTAATGATTAGTGATGTTGAGCATCCTTTCATGTGTTTGTTGGAAATCTGTATATCTTCTTCAGAGAAATGTCTGTTTGGGTCTTCTGCCCATTTTTGGATTGGGTTGTTTGTTTTTTTGATATTGAGCTGCATGAGCTGCTTGTATATTTTGGAGATTAATCCTTTGTCAGTTGCTTCATTTGCAAATATTTTCTCCCATTCTGGGGGTTGTCTTGTGGTCTTGTTTATGGTTTCCTTTGCTGTGCAAAAGCTTTTAAGTTTCATTAGGTCCCATTTGTTTTTATTTCCATTCCTCTAGGAGGTGGGTCAAAAAGGGTCTTACTATGATTTATGTCATAGAGTGTTCAGCCTATGTTTTCCTCTAAGAGTTGTATAGTGTCTGGCCTTACATTTAAGTCTTTAATCCATTTTGAGTTTATTTTTGTGTATGGTATTAGGGAGTGTTCTAGTATCATTCTTTTACATGTAGCTGTCCAGTTTTCCCAGCACCACTTATTGAAGAGGCTGTCTTTTCTCCATTGTACGTTCTTGCCTCTTATAATGATAAGGTGATCATATATGTGTGGGTTTATCTCTGGGCTTTCTATCCTGTTCCATTGAGCTATATTTCTCTTTTTGTGCCAATATCATACTGCCTTGATTACTGTAGCTTTGTAGTATAGTCTGAAGTCAGGGAGCCTAATTTCTCCAGCTCCATTTTTCTTTCTCAAGATTCCTTAGGCTATTCAGGGTCTTTTGTGTTTCCGTACAAATTGTGAAATTTTTTGTACTAGTTCTGTGAAAAATGCCATTGGTAGTTTGATACGGATTGCATTGAATCACTGGATTGCTTTGGGTAGTATAGTCATTTTCACAATGTTGATTCTTCCAATCCAAGATCATGGTGTATCTCTCCATCTGTTTATATTCTCTTTAATTTCTTTCATCAGTGTCTTATAGTTTTCTGCCTACAGGTCTTTTGTCTCCTTAGGTAGGTTTATTCCTAGGTATGATATTCTTTTGGTTGCAGTGGTAAATGGGAGTGTTTCCTTAATTTCTCTTTCAGATTTTTCATCATTACTGTATAGGAATGCAAGAGATTTCTGTGCATTAATTTTGTATCCTGCTACTTTACCAAATTCATGGATTACCTCTAGTAGTTTTCTGGTAGCATCTTTAGGATTCTCTATGTATAGTATCATGTCACTTGCAAACAGTGACAGTTTTACTTCTTCTTTTCCAATTTGTATTCCTTTTACTTCTTTGTCTTCTTTGATTGCTGTGGCTAAAAGCTCCAAAACTATGTTGAATAATAGTGGTGAGTGTGGGCAACTTTGTCTGCTTCCTGATCTTAGAGGGAATGGTTTCAGTTTTTCACCATTGAGAATGATATTAGCTGTGAGTATGTCATATATGGCCTTTATTGTGTCAAAGTAGGTTCCCTCTATGTCTACTTTCAGGAGAGTTTTTATCATAAATGGGTGTCGAATTTTCTCAAAAGCTTTTTCTTCATCTGTTGAGATTATCATATCCTTTTTATCCAGTTTGTTAATATGGTGTATCACGTTGAATGATTTGTGTATATTGAAGAATCCTTGCATTCCTGGGATAAACCCCACCTGATCATGGTGTATGATCCTTTTAATGTGCTGTTGGATTCTGTTTGCTAGTATTTTGTTGAGGATTTTTGCATCTATGTTCATCAGTGATATTGGCCTGTAGTTTTCTTTCTTTGTGACGTCTTTGTCTGGTTTTGGTATCAGAGTGATGGTGACCTCGTAGAATGAGTTTGGGAGTGTTCCTCCCTCTGCTATATTTTGGAAGAGTTTGAGAAGGATAGGTGTTAGCTCTTCTCTAAATGTTTGATAGAATTTGCCTGTGAAGCCATCTGGGCCTGGGCTTTTATTTTTGGAAGATTTTTAATCAGAGTTTCAATTTCAGTGCCTGTGATTGGTCCGTTTGTAATTTCTGTTTCTTCCTGGTTAAGTATTGGAAGGTTGTGCTCTTTTAAGAATTTGTCCATTTCTTCCAGGTTGTGCATTTTATTCGCATATCATTGCTTGTAGTAATCTCTCATGATCCTTTGTATTTCTGCAGTGTCAGTTGTTACTTCTCCCTTTTCATTTCTAGTTCTGCTGATTTGAGTCTTCTCTCTTTTTTTCTTGATGAGTCTGGCTAATGGATTTTCAATTTTGTTTATCTTCCCAAAGAGCCAGCTTTTAGTTTTATTGATCTTTGCTATTGTTTCCTTCATTTCTTTTTCATTTATTTCTAATCTGATCTTTATGATTTCTTTCCTTCTGCTAACTTTAGAGTTTTTGTTCTTCCTTCTCTAATTGCTTTAGGTGTGAGGTTACATTGTTTATTTGAGATTTTCCTTGTTTCCTGAGTTAGGCTTGTATTGGGATATACTTCCCTCTTAGAACAGCTTTTGCTGCATCCCATAGGTTTGGGGTCATCATATTTTAATTGTCATTTGTTTCTAGGTAGTTTTGGTTTCCTCTTTGATTTCTTCAGTGATCTCTTGGTTGTTTAGTAGTGTATTGTTTATCTTCCATGTGTTTGTATTTTTTACAGTTTTTTTCCTGTAATTGATATTTAGTCTCATAATGTTGTGGTTGGAAAAGATAATTGATATGATTTCAATTTTCTTAAATTTACCAACGCTTGATCTGTGACCCAAGGTATGATGTATCTTGGGGAATGTTCCATGAGCACTTGAGAAGAAAGTGTATTCTGTTGTTTTTGGATGGAATATCCTATAAATATTAATTAAGTCCATCTTGTTTAATGTGTCATTTAAAGCTTGTGTTTCCTTATTTATTTTCATTTTGGATGATCTGTCCATAGGTGAAAGTGGAGTGTTAAAGTTCCCTACTATGATTGTGTTACTGTTGATTTCTCCTTTTATGGCTGTTAGCATTTGCCTTATGTATTGAGGTGCTGTTATGTTGGGTGCATAAATATTTACAACTGTTATGTCATCTTCTTGGATTGATCCTTTGACCATTTATGTAGTGTTTTGCTTTTCTTTTGTAATAGTCTTTATTTTAAAGTCTATTTTGTCTGATATGAGAATTGCTACTCCAGCTTTGTTTTGATTTCCATTTGCATGGAATATGTTTTTCGGTCCCTTCACTTTCAGTCTGTATGTGTCCCTAGGTCTGAAGTGGGTCTCTTGTAGACAGCATACATATGGGTCTTGTTTTTGTATCCATTCAGACAGTCTGTGTCTTTTGGTGGGAGCATTTAATCCATTTACATTTAAGGTAATTATCAATATGTATGTTCCTATTACCATTTTCTTAATTGTTTTGCATTTGTTATTGTAGGTCTTTTTGTTCTCTTGTGTTTCCTGCCTAGAGAAGTTCCTTTCACATTTGTTGTAAAGTTAGTTTGGTGGTGCTGAATTCACTTAACTTTTGCTTGTCTGTAATGGTTTTACTTTGTCTGTCAAATCTGAATGAGATCCTTGCTGGGTAGAGTAATCTTTCTTGTAGGTTTTTCCCTTTCATCACTTTAAATATGTCCTGCCACTCCCTTCTGGCTTGCAGAGTTTCTGATGAAAGGTCAGCTCTTAACCTTATGGGGATTCCCTTGTATGTTATTTGTTGTTTTTCCCTTGCTGCTTTTAATATTTTTTTCTTTGTGTTTAATTTTTGATAGTTTGATTAATATGTATCTTGGCATGGTTCTTCTTAAATTTATCCTGTATGGGACTCTCTGTGCTTCCTGGACTTGATTGACTATTTCCTTTCCCATATTAGGGAAGTTTTCAACTATAAGCTCTTCAAATATTTCTCAGTCCCTTTGTTTTTCTCTTCTTCTTCTGGGACCCCTGTAATTTGAATGTTGGTGCATTTAATGTTGTCCCAGAGGTCTCTGAAACTGTCCTCAATTCTTGTCATTCTTTTTTCTTTACTCTGCTGTGCAGTAGTTATTTCCACTGTTTTATCATCCAGGTCATTTATCTGTTCTTCTGACTCAGGTATTCTGCTATTGATTACTTCTAGAGAATTTTTAATTTTATTTATTGTGTTGTTCATCATTGTTTCTTTGTTCTTTATTTCTATTTTCTCCATTCTATTTCCAGTATTTTGGATCATCTTTACTATATTTGCTATGAATTCTTTTTCAGGTAGACTGCCTATTTCCTCTTCATTTGTTTGGCCTTTTGGGTTTTTACCTTGTCCTTAATCTGCTTCGTATTTCTTTGTCTTCTCATTTTGGTTAACTTACTGTGTTTGGGGTCTCCTTTTCACAGGCTGCAGGTTTGTAGTTCCTGTTGTTCTTGGTGCCTGACCCCAGTGAGTGAGGTTGGTTCAGTAGTTTGTGTAGGTTTTCTGGTGCAGGGGACTGTTGCCTGTGTTTTGGTGGGTGGGGCTGGATTTTGTCTTTCTGGGGGCAGGGCCGCATCTCGTGGTGTGTTTTGGGGTGTCTGTGAATTTATTATGATTTTAGGGAGTCTCTCTGCTAATGGCTGGAGTTGTGTTCCTGTCTTGTTATTTGGCATGGGGCTCCAGCACTGGAGCTTGCTGGCCGTTGGGTGGAGCTGGGTCTTAGCATTGAGATGGAGATCTCTGGGAGAGCTCTCGCCAGTTGATACTACATAGGGCCGGGAGGTCTCTGGTGGTCCAGCGTCCTGAACTCTGTTCTCCCACCTCAGAGTCTCAGGCCTGACCCCAGGCCGGAGCACCAAGACCCTGTCAGCCACATGGCTCAGAAGAAAAGGAAGAAAAAATAATAATAATACTAAAAGAATAAAGAAGAGAGCAGCCAAACCAATAAAGAAATCCACCAATGATAAAAAGTGCTAACAGCTAAACTAAGATAAACATAAAAATCAGAAGCAAATCAGTCACAACAGCAAACCCCAAGCTCCAGTTGTTCGCAAAGTCCATGGCCTCAATTTTGGGAAGGTTTGTTTTCTATTCAGGTATTCCACAGAAGCAGGGTATATCAAGTTGATGGTGGGGATTTAATCCGCTGCTCCTGAGGCTGCACTGAGAAACTTCCCTTTCTGTTCTTTATTCTCAGATTTCTTAGTGTTCAGCTTTGCTTTTGGCCCTACTTGTCTGTGTAGGTCACCCTCAGGCATCTGTTTCCGCCCAGGCAGGCCGGGGTAAAGCATCGGCTGATTAGGTGCCTCTTTCTCATTCAGGCCAGGGGGGAGGCAGCGGTACGGTAGTTATAATTGGAATGTGGGGCGAGCCTGTGGCGGCAGAAGCCAGCGTGACATTGCAGGAGCCTGAGGCGCACCTTGTGTTCTCCCGGGGAACTTGTCCTGGATCACGGGACCCTGGCGGTGGCGTGCTGCACAGGCTCCTGGTGGGCTATGGATAACGACCTGTGCTTGCACACTGGATTCTTGGTGGCTGCAGCAGCAGTGTTAGCGTTTCATGCCCATGTCTCGTGTCTGATCTGATAGCTGTGGCTCACTCCTGTCTCTGGAGCTCGTTTAGGCCGTGCTCTGCCTTCTGTGGGCAGACAGGGAAGGAATCCCCTCTCCTTGTGAAACAGTGGTCTCTTGTCTCTTAGGCGGGTCCAGACTTTTATCTGGACTCCCTCCCAGCTCGCTGTGGTGCACTAGCCCCCTTCAAGCTGTGTTCACGAAGCCAACCCAAGTCCTCTCCCTGGGATCTTACCTCTGAAGCCAGAGCCTTAGCTCCCCGCCCACACCTGCCCTAACGGGTGATCAGACAAGCCTCTCAGGCTGGTGAGTGCTGGTCGGCACCGATCCTCTGTGCAGGAATCTCTCCGCTTTGCCCTCTGCACCCCTGTTGCTGCACTCTCCTCTGTGGCTCTGAAGCTTCCCTCCGCCACCCCCCATCTCTGCCAGTGAAGGGGCTTCATAGTGGGTGGAAACTTTTTCTCATTCACAGCTTCCTCCCAAAGTTGTATGTCCTGTCCCTATTGTCTGTGTTTTTTTCTTTTTTCTTTTACCCTATCCAGTTACCTGGGGATTTTCTTGCCTTTTGGGAAGTCTGAGGCTTTCTGCCAACATTCAGTAGGTATTCTGTAGGAGTTGTTCCACATGTAGATATATTTTTGATGTGTTTGTCGGGAGGAAGGTGATCTCCACATCTTACTCCTCAGCCATCTTCAAGGTCCCTCTCCCAATGAAATTTTAATCAAAACCATTACCAACCAGTGCCAGTACTGCACAGATCTGGTGCCGCTTTGATCTCATCATTTCCCAGTTTCTTCCTTAGTTACCTTATTTCAGCCACAAAGTTCTTTACAGCAAAGAAAAAAATATTGTGGTATACGTCATATAAGAAAAATGACCTATATTTAAATTATAAAATTTGATAAATTTTGATATTTGTGTCTACGTTTAAAACCATCATCACAGTCAAGATAATAAACATTTCAAGATGGCGGAGTAGAAGGACGTGCTCTCACTCCCTCTTGTGAGAGCACTGGAATCACAACTAACTGCTGAACAGTCATCCACAGGAAGACACTGCAACTCACCAGAAAAGATATCCCACATCCAAAGACAAAGGAGAAGCCACAATGAGACAGTAGGATGGGAGGAATCACAATAAAATCAAATCCCATAACTGCTTGGTGGGTGACTCACAAACTGGAGAACACTTATATTGCAGAAATCCACCCACTGGAGGAAAGGTTCTGAGGCCCACGTCAGGCTTCCCAACCTGGGGGTCTAGCAACAGGAGGAGGAATTCCTAGAGAACCAGACTTTGAAGGCTAGCGGGATTTGATTGCAGGACTTCAATATGGTTGGGGGAAACAGAGACTCCACTCTTGGAGGGCATACACAAAGTAGTGTGCTCATCAGGAACCAGGGGAAGGAGCAATGACCCCATAGGAAACTGAACCAGAGCTACCTGCTAGTGTTGGAGGCTCTTCTGCAGAGGCAGGGGGTGGCTGTGTCTCGCCCTGAGGACAAGGACACTGACAGCAGAAGTTCTGGGAAGTACTCCTTGCTGTGAGCCCTCCCAGAGTCTGTCATTAGCCCCACCAAAGAGCCAAAGTACGCTCCAGTGTTGGGTCTCCTCAGGTAAAACAACTAACAGGGAGGGAACCAAGCCCCACCCATAAGCAGACAAGCGATTACAGTTTTACTGAGCTCTGCCCACCAGAGCAACCCCCAGCTCTACCCACCACCAGTCCCTCCCATCAGGCAACTTGCACCAGCCCCTTAGATAGCCTCATCCACCAGAGGGCAGACAGCAGAAGCAAGAAAATCTATAGTCCTGCAACCTGTGAAACAAGAAGCACATTCACAAAAAGATAGACAAGATGAAAAGGCAGAGGGCTATGTACCAAATGAAGGAACAAGATAAATCCCCAGAAGAACAACTAGATGAAGTTGAGATAGGCAACCTTCCAGAAATATAATTCAGAATAATGATAGTGAAGATGATTCAGGACCTCAGAAAAACAATGGAGGCAAAGATCTAGAAGATGCAAGAAATGTTTAACAAAGACCTAGAAGAATTAAAGAACAAACACCTAGAAGAATTAAAGAACAAACAAACAGAGATGAACAATACAATAACTGAAATGAAAAATACACTAGAAGCAATCAGTAGCAGAATAACTGAGGCAGAAGAACGGTTTAGTGACCTGGAAGACAGAATGGTGGAATTCACTGCCATGGAATAGAATAAAGAAAAAAGAATGAAAAGAAATGAAGACAGCCTAAGAGACCTCTGGGACAACATTAAATGCAGCAACATTGGCATTATAGGGGTCCCAGAAGGAGAAGAGAGAAAGGACCCAAGAAAATATTTGAAGAGATTATAGTCGAAAACTTCCCTAACAAAAAAAGGAAATAGCCACCCAAACCCAGAAAGTGCAGAGAGTCCAGGGCATGATAAACCCAAGGAGAAACACGCCAAGACACATAGTAATCAAATTGACAAAAATTAAAGACAAGGAAAAATTATTGAAAGCAACAAGGGAAAAATAACATACAAGGGAACTCCCATAAGGTTAACAGCTGCTTTCTCAGCAGAAACTCTACAAGCCAGAAAAGAATAGCATGACATATTGAAAGTGATGAAAGGGAAGGCCTACAACCAAGATTACACTAAGCAGCAAGGATCTCATTCAGATTCGACGGAGAAATCAAAAGCTTTACAGATAAGCAAAAGCTAAGAGGATTCAGCACCACCAAACTATCTCTACAACAAATACTAAAGGAACTTCTCTAAGTGGGAAACACAAGAGAAGAAAAGGACCTACAAAAACAAGCCTGAAACAATTAAGAAAATGGTAGTAGGAACATACATATTGATAATTACCTTAAACATGAATGGATTAAATGCTCCAACCAGGCTCAGGCTCACTGAATGGATACAAACACAAGACCCATATGTATGCTGTCTACAGGAGACCCACTGCAGACCTAGGGGCACATACAGACTGAAAGTGAGGGGATGGAAAAAGATATTCCATGCAAATGGAAATCAAAAGAAAGCTGGAGTAGCAATACACATATCAGATAAAATAGACTTTAAAGAATGTACAAGAAACAAGGAAGGACACTACATAATAATCAAGGGATCAATCCAAGAAGAAGTTATAACAATTATAAATATATATGCACCCAACATGGGAGCATCTCAATGCATAAGGCAACTGCTAACAGCTATAAAAGAGGAAATTGACAGTTACACAAGAATTGTGGGGGACTTTTACACCTCACACCAATGGACAGATCATCCAAACAGAAAATTAATAAGGAAACACAAGTTTTAAATTACACAGTAGACCAGATAGATTTAATTAATATTTATAAGAAATTCCAGCCAAAAACAGCAGGTTACACTGTCTTCTCAAGTGCGCATGGAACATTTTCCAGGATAGATCACATCTTGGGTCACAAATCATGCCTTCGTAAATTTAAGAAAATTGAAATCATATCAAGCATCTTTTCTGACCACTAACGCTATGAGACTAGAAATCAATCACAGGGAAAAAAACGTCAAAAACACAAAGACATGGAGGATAAACACTACGTTACTAAATAACGAAGAGTTCACTGAAGAAATTAAAGGGGAAATCAAACAATACCTAGAAACAAATGACAACCAAAATACGATGCTCCAAAACCTATGGGATGCAGCAAAATCAGTTATACGAAGGAAGTTTATAGCAATACAAGCCTACCATAAGAAACAAGTAAAATCTCAAGTAAACAATCTAACCTTACACCTAAAGGAACTAGAGAAAGAAGAACAAAGAAAACCCAAAGTTAGTAGAAGGAAAGAAATCATAAAGATCAGAGCAGAAATAAATGAAACAGAAACAAAGAAAACAATAGCAAAGATCAATAAAACTAAAAGCTGGTTCTTTGAGAAGATAAACAAAATTCATAAAGCATTAGCCAGACTTATCAAGAAAAAGAGGGAGAGGACTCAAATCAATAAAATTAAAAATGA